>NC_080740.1:82849974-83474974 GCF_020826845.1 Diceros bicornis minor | reverse complement strand
AATGAGATATGCAGTTAAAGCACTCGGCACTGTCCTTGGCGTACAGGGACTCCTGTCTGGCCTGCTGTGGCCATCCAATACCCCGTTGTACCTACAGTTCAGATTCCAGTTGAAGTAGGACCATCTGATGTTGATCATTCCTGACTCAGGAGAGAAGCATCTGTTGGAATTTGATTATTAAGGGAGTATGTACCTCAAGACCTTCCTAGTTTGGGACACCATTGCATAACCAGATTTTAAAAATCTCTTCATATTATTTATGCCCTTGATCTTTCACGTTGCGCAATATCCGCCAATTTGCACCTCTTCACTTTCACAGGCACAAGCAAAAGTAGTTAAATGGTGGCCTCTTTCAGCTCCCAGTTTCTTTGATTTTATGGATTGTGCCGATAGCCACTAGAGGGTGCACCAGGGGTCTCTCGGGTGTGGGTCTCCTACTGACAGGCTGAAAAGTCAGTAATTGCAGAACTCTCGTAGGGAAGCACAGACTGCAGTGTGGATGACAGGAACAGAATTTTGGAGCTGGAATTAATAAAGGAGTCTTACCACATGACCAAAAAGAGCCCTTGTTGTATTCCTTTGTGAGGTTAGGCTATGTCTTTTGCTAACAAGACCATTTACAATGATTTTACCCCCAAACAATCATTGAGTACAAAATGCCTTCCTATAAGCAATCAAATAAAATCTGTTAGTATCATTTCCTCTTAATTTCTCATGCAATTAGTGTGTGATTAGAATTTCCCAGGCTACGTTTCTTTCTTCTGTTTTAGGAGGCTAGGTGGCTGGCGGCCGTGATCTTTTTAGAGTTAGAGAGATCTGGCTTCAAATTCCGGCTTCCTCCACTTACCAGCTGCTTAGCTTTTGGCAGATCATGTAACCTCTCTAATCCTCAGTTTTCTTCTCTATAAAATGGGAATGATGATACTCCTTTAAAGGACTCTGTGAATAGTAGATGTACAGTGAGTGCAGTGTCTGGGATATAGTAGCTTTCCAACAAATGGCAGATATTATGATTATTTTGATTTTTTAAAATGGGACTATTAGTCACAAACATCATTGATCTGCCTGGGAGAGCAACTTACAACTTTCAGGATGTAATTAAATCTCAGCTCTGCTACCCTCACAGTTTAAAGTTGATCCATCCTGTTTCCTTGTAAAGCGCTTATTAGACTATTTAAAAAATAAGCATTTTATATAAAGCACCAATGCCAAATGACAGGTAGTGACAATTTTTATACAACGCATAACAGAGGTTGGGAACTGTTTACACAAGACGACAACAGCCACTGAACAACGTGCAAAGAAAATATTCTGCGTTCTTGGCCATTCCTAACATTTCAAGTCAAGGTGTTGCATTTAATTAATCTCTAGAAGGTTCAATCTCAGACTTATTAAGAGCATTATTTTGTGAAGGCAAACAAACAGCTCTGGGAGCGGCACCAAACATGTTTATTCCAAATAGTTAATTAAATTGTGTCAGTTCCTGCCCCGGAGCTTTCAGGAGCTTTGTTCTGTTTCTCTACCCGTGTGGACGTTGTGTCATCATTCATTTTTATTTCCTCTCTGGCCTTTTAAAAAGAGAAGCTGAGCGGCAGCCCGAGCGTGTGTGTAGCTGGAGGATTTTGCAAAGTTCAGTTGGTTAAATACTGGCCCAGCGCTGGCTGCTGGGATCGTCTCTGTTTGTCAAAACCGACTCTGGTTTTCCAGTGATATCTAAACATACCTGAGTGATTCTGAGTCCAAACATAAGCAGCAATAGTGACTGAGGCTTGGAAGACTCTGGAAGTCCCCGGAACTTGGAGCTACATGGAAGGAGGAGTATCATAGACTGGAATCTGGGTGCAAGGAGATACGATGTTTGGCTTCCAAAGCTGCTAACCCACCTCTCTTCCTGTTGCACTCTGACCTACAAAAATAGACAGGGATATATCAGCTTAGGATCTTTCTCTAAGCCATGCAGGGGCTCCCTTTTCGCTTCAGGAGTGCAGGACACCAGCCCTGTGGGGGGCAGAGGGAAAGGCACATAGCTCTGCTCGCCCAGGCTGGATGTATGGTGAGTCAGCATCAGGAAGACTCCAGGTCTTAGGCGTCCCAGGTCAGGGACACTGGACTTGGGGCAGGCTGGACCCTCCACTAAGAAGCAGGAGGCTCCAGGTCTCGCCACACTCCCACCCTGGCACCTCCAAAGCAGGTTAGAAAGACAGGTGCAGAGGGCCAGGTACTGTCAAACTAGTCCACGAATAGATACGTGCTCGCAAGTCGTACTTGCACATGAGCATCAGACGTGGTTCCATCCTCAAGGAGCTGTGTAATAACAACACCTGACATTTACTGAGCGCTTTCTATGAGCCAGGCACTAGGCTAAGGAGTATCCGTGTATTAACTGCCGACAGCTCTACGAAGCAGGCATAATCATTATCTCCATTGTATAGACAAGGACACTAGGCACAAAGAGGCTAAGCAACATGCCTATGGTCACACAGCTAGTAAGTGGCAGCTCATGGATTCTGTTGCATGAAAAGATAGTGTACTAGTATCGTGCATTTACCAAATGCACCTCTACATATGCCAGCCAGCTTGGCAACTTCATGTGCCAAGGAAGGCCTGAGAAAACTCGGGGCTATAGAGGTTTCAAGGAGGAAGAGGTCTCCATGAGCTGGGTGTTTGGCAAAGGTGTCATAAGACATGGAGGGTTTGGAAGTACTTACAGATGTGGAGAGAAGCGAGGAGAGCGTCCCGGTTGGAGAAAGTGGTGCAGGGGTCCGTGGAGGCAGGACGAGCTGGGTGATCCGAGCAGGTGGGCGGCAGAGGAGGGCATGTGAAGGGCAGGAGGCTGGTGGGGGATGGCTCGTGGAGGACCTGGACCTGCAAGCCGTTGTCATCAAATCGCACCGGGGAAAATGAAGTGACTAAAGCCCTGCAGCTGGCGGAATCCTGGGGTGCACCAGGCTCCATCAGGGCAGCAGATCCCCTTGTCCTGAAGACGGAAACTCCCCTCGGTTAGCAGGATCCTGGGCCAACCGCTGCGTCGGTGTTGTTTGCAGCGCCACCAGCCTGTGCTCCAGAGGGAATGTGTGTTGTGGTTAGGAGCGAATGCCTGGGTTTGTGTTCTGGTTCTGCCACTTAGCTGTGTGTGCTTGGAAGAGTGACTCAACTTCTCTGTGCCTCAGTTCCTTCTGTGCTGCAAAATGGAGTGACAGTGTGTTCCTCAGGGGGTTGTTGTAAGAATTAAAGTGCCTGGCATGTAGTAGATATTCAATATGCTTTAGATGTGATTGTTACCATTGTTGTTCTTGTTATCATTATTATCTTCAACTTTGAGACATGAGCATTATTCCAGAGCCCAGAAGATGACAGGGACAAACTATCTAAGAGTATGCAGGTGTATTCATCTCCCTCTGTTTCTCAGCCGTCTAAGGTCATTAGCTCTGCTAAAGGGTGACAGGGTGCCCAACGAATGTGGCCTGGCCGCTCGCCTGTAAAGAACTGATGTGGCTGCCTTACTACAAGGCTGAGAACACAGGTGTGCCTCCTTCTACATGGAGTGCCTCATCCGGTGGAGGTCTGTGGGCTCTGCCTGCAGCTTTGGGGTCCTATAGCATCTGCACATTGGTACCCTTAGGAGCAGTGTTGATGGGAGAGAAGCTGATATGCAGTGCCGTGGCTTCCCGGGAAGGCCGCTTGTCCTCAGCGGACCTAGTGGGCATCGAGCAAGAATAAATTGTCTTTCCTCTCCAGTGCGGGAGACAGGAAGCTCCCAATTGGACTCTAATTAACTCTGAAGGATCAATGGGTTTCTCCAGAGCCTGGCAGCTCTGATCGGGTCTAAGGAGGTGTCACGCAGCCTTGGAAAATAATTACCACCATAATGACGATGCCTCCAAAGTTGGGCTTCTGATGATACACCTCAAACACATGTGTGTTTCTCCTTCCTCACAAGGTTGGCTGCCCTTAATTGCTACCCTGCTTCATTAAGGGGCAATTAATTTTGCGACTGGGTTTAAAAAGGCAGTAATTATAAGGCGAGGACAAAAAGCCTGTGGTTAAACATAATCAGCTGGATGTAAAAGGTGCTCCCTGTCACGTTAAAGAAGGAGGGAGGGAGGGCGCTTGTGTCCCAGGCATGTGACGTTTTCCTTCTTGGCTTCTCTTTTCTCGGTTCACAGCCGCCTTTGCTGTTGCAGGGTCGACTGTGGGACAAGCCTCTCTTTTTCTGCCCAGGTTACAAGATTTGGCATCTTATAGGTCTTTGATTTTGAGGTCTTGGCCAGTGGACCTTCTTCTGCCATAGAAGTTGACCAGAAGGCCTGGGCCAAGCTTAGTGGCCCAGGGCCTTGGGTGGTGGACATGGCTTCCCAAAGATACCAGACCCTTCCTTAGAACTTTCCATGATAGAGGCACTTTTTATTCCAGTGTCGTCCTGGACACACTTTCATTCATTTGCTTATCATTCATCAAACGTTTGTGGAGGGCATTCTAGACACTGTGCTAGACTCTTGGGATGAAATGGTGAGCACAGCAAGCATGTTCCATGCCTTCAGAGGTTTATAGTCTGATGGGCGAGCTGGATGTTAATGAAATAATAACCCAAATACATCATTAGTAGCAGCGAAACATGCCATGAAGGCAAAGGAGCATAAAATGGGGACATCAAAATGGTCAGCGAAGATGACCCAAGAAAGGGACTTTTGAGCTGAGATCAGAAGGATCAGTTAGCTAGGTCAGCGTGGGAGAGAGGGAGTGCTCTGGTCCCAGAGAAGAGCAGGTACAAGGGCTTTGAGACAGGAGTGAGTGTGACACCTTCAAAGAACAGAAAATACAGGTCAGTACAGGACTGGAGTGCAGAGGTAAAGGGCATGGGAGTCACAACAAAATGGGAAGAAGCTGGGTAGCTTGATGGATCTCAGTTTTCCCATCCAGGAAAGAAGAATGGTATTGCCTCCTCTTGGCTGCACCATAGAGAAATTGTGAGGACAGTGAGCAAATAGCTTTGTGACTGTGTTATCTATGCAGCAGTGTTTGTTGCGATCCCACCAGGCAGCAGGCTGTTCCCTTACGGCGGAGAGTCAAGGCTGGAATCACATCCTCAACTTAATGACACTATTTAATGCTGGCATGTGGAATATAGGACCTTCTGCTTTGATATTTCTGTATTATCTCCCATTTTTCACCATGTAGCTAGGTGAAGCTGCTTGTTGTGAGCCCCCCCCTCCCCCTCCCCTTCTCCCTCCCTCTCTCTCTCTCTGTCTCTCTCTCTCTCTCTCACACACACACACACACACACACACACACACACACACAGGCATACATATTGTTTATGCAAACAAATTGAAATCATGCTGCAGCCAGATAGTGTGGGGGTTAAGGTACGGGCTTTGGTGTCAGATTGAGTTTATATCCTGGCTGTACTAATCACTAGCCACGTAACCTTGACAAAGGTACTTAACGTCAGGAAGCCTCAGTTTCTACGTCCACAAAATGAAGGTGAGAGCATCTGCTTCACTGGTGGCGTTTGGATTGGCTGACGAGACAATCCATGGGCAGCCATTAGCAAACTGTAAACCCTTAATAAGTAGCAACAGTAATGACACTATTATTAGCACTGAATGGCTTAGTACAGTGTCTGACTCCTAGCAGGTGCTGGGTAAATGATATTATAGTTACTAAAAATAGTGTTAATAAGGACTCTTTAGGATAAAGAGGCAGAGACACAACTTACACAAAAATGAGGACTCACTGGCTGTTAGGACTCATCCTCTTTTCCTCTCTGCTTCTTTCTGCCGCTCAGCTTCATTCAGCCGGGGGCCAATGGGCTTTCCTTTTCTTTTTTTTTAAAGACTTTATTTTTTTAGAGCAGTTTTAGGTTTACAACAAAATTGAGAGGAAGGTACACAGATTTCCCATATACCCCCTGCCCCTCCGCACATGTAGCCTCCCCCTTGAGCAACGTTCCCCACCAGAGTGGGACATTTGTTACAACTGATGAACCTACATTGACATGTCATGATCACCCAAAGTCCACAGTTTAGAGTTCATACTTGGTGCTGCGCATTCTATGAGTTTGGACAAATGTACAATGACATGCATCCATCCTTATAGTATTATACAGAGCATTTTCACCGCAGATGGGCTTTTTTCACATAGCAAGCAAGGTGGTCACCGGCAGCTCCAAAGACATACTCTTCCATCCAGTAACCAACCTAGAAAGGGATGTTCTGTTCCAGCTCCAATTTGAACAACCCCCGTGTGGACTCTCATTGGCTCTGCTTGGCCTATACACCCATCATGTGGACCAATTACTACGGCCCCAGGATCTGAGCTGGGGTGATTGGCAGCCCCCACCACATGATTGGATTGAGAGGTGGGTGTTAGGGGTGGCAGCAGCGTCTCCCATAGAAGGTGGAGTGGTTTAGCACACACCCCCTGATTAGGGCCCATGTCCAAAGGGTAACACACACTCAAATGCTGGTCCTCTTGGCCTGACTCATCCACTCATGAGCCCACCCATGTGGGCTTTGAGGATTAGTGCACCGTAGTGTGACTTGAGACCTAGATGTTTCGTGAGTCCCAGTTCACACTCAGTCTCAGAGCTAATGAACTGCTTTGACATTTCTTTGTCTCTGGGCTGAATCTAGTGGGCAGTGACCCAACACCCAAGTGATTTGTGGGCCTGAAGGAGGAGGGGAGAAGCTGATTACAGAGTCAGCAATTACTCTGCCCAAGCCCATGCCTGGCAGGGCCTTATCTTTATTTATAGCTGGCTGAGCCTCCGAGAGCCCAATTTTTGCCCTTGAGTGACTAGTGCAATGCAGTTTTAGTTCATAAAACACTGTTTGTTTATAATCCTTAACGGATTCTGTTTTATTAAAAGAAAAGGCTCCATCCAGAGTATAAATAAAGTTAACTGGTTAAGTTTTAGCTTATATTCACAGTGACGATGTAATGGACGGGCACTCACCACGGAATTATGCACACTTATGACCTGACTTTACTAAAAAAAAATTTCTTTAAGGTCTCTGTGGCCTGGACAAAACTTTTTCTAAAGGAGAGAGGGCTAGGGTGGAGGAATTTGAGATCCTAAAATCAGCTTTGTGGCAGTGGATATTTTTTTAGTTTCTTTTTGCTTTTCTTTGTTTATTTGATAGTATAGCAGGCAGCATATCTTTGTGTACAGTTCTGTGATTTGGGGGATGGAATTGGGATAGATCTGGGTCTATTTTTATTTGAATGTGTGTTTGTGTGTGTGTGTAAGAGAGAGAGAGAGAGATTGTGACCCAAGGGAATAGTGAAGTCTTCTTGGAGCAGAGAGCATTGAGCTGAGTCTTGAAGGATGGGTCAGATTCTGACCAATACAGAACAAAAAGGAAGGAGAAAACATGAGTAAAATTCGTAGTGAAGGGGAAAAGTTGGGGTTATTTAGGATATTGCAAGAGAATCAAGTTGGAGAGGGAGGTCGATTCAAGGATAGGGTCCTGCCGGAGGGTGGTGGCCAGATCCAAAGGGTTTTATACCTGATTTAGAAGGCAGTGGGGAACCACTGATTTTGTGAGTGGGGGAGGAGCGTGGGTGGACTGTCCCTCTTTTTTTTTTTTTTTTTTTTTTTTGTGAGGAGATCAGCCCTGAGCTAACATCCGCCAATCCTCCTCTTTTTTCGCTGAGGAAGACGGCCCTGGGCTAACATCGGTGCCCATCTTCCTCCACTTTATATGGGACGCCGCCACAGCATGGCTTACCAAGCAGTGCGTCGGTGCACACCCGGGATCCAAACCAGCGAACCCCGGGCCACCGCAGCGGAGCGCGCGCACTTAACCGCTTGCGCCATCGGGCCGGCCCCTGGACTGTCCCTCTTTTAACCCTGGAAGAACTGCCCCACATTGCTCTCCCGGTTGCCCCTCACCCTCGCCTGCCTTCTCTTCCTCCTGATCTTTGTGGTTGCCACAGCTCCAGGTGGAGGTGGGCCTCTGTTGGAAGGTTTGCTCTTGGAAGGAAGGAGGGCAAACTCCAGGGTCTCTGTGAAGTGAGTGGGCTCTGGATTTCTTACCCAGGACCGACTGGTGCTTCAGGAGTTGCTAAGTGAACTTTGGCCCCTAGTGGACGAAACAGTTCTTGGAGGTCTTCCGATAGCAGCCTTGCCACGGGGAAGAGAAGCCCAGGAGTGAAGGTGGAGTTTTTCAAGGCGATAAAACTCTAGGAGATGCCAGGGATATCCTGCCTGCATCCTTCCCTTCTCTCTCCCTTCCTCCCTCCCTTCCTTTCTTTCTTCCAATGAATGTATTTATTAAGCTGCTATTAAGTACTTGGCATTCTGCATAGAATGTCCTGTTTTCTCCTGGGAGGGACCTGGAAGGGTTTCTTGGGAAGGAAAGATTACAGCCTCAAGCATCATCATTATCCTTATACATTTAGGAAGGATGGCAAATAATCGACATATTTGTTGAGACTCGCACCCTGTGCCCATGGCCGACATCACAAATAGATCCAAAACGCTAACTTACAGAGCCTGGGAGATGCCTCAGAATCTTTCTCGACACAGTGCTCCAGGCAGCAACTTCCAGTTAACAAGAGTGGGCTCCTAGGATTGTTCCTGCTTGTCTGATGTTCTTACTGAATACCACCTGGGCATGCCCGACTTTCTTCATATGAGACTAGAGACCCACGCGTGCCCCACCCCGCCTGTTACCCCTCTCCCCTCATCTCTCCACCCCCCTCACCTTTCCTATACCCACTCAAAGCTGAGAAGACACAATGGCCACCGCTGGAAACTGGCAGTGATATCTGAGGGAGGGAGTGGTGGTGAGGGGCCAGGAGTTTTATGCTACAGGAGATAGGAAGCCTGGGTCCTGTTCTGGGCTTGCCCTTTGCTAGCTGGAACCTTGGTCAAATTAGTTCACCTCTCTGGGTCTCGGTCTCCTTGTCATTAAAATGAGAGTTTGGATGAAGGGGTGTCTTGTGTCCCTTCCAGCTCTGACATTTTCTGATCTAATTAATTAAATATTTTCACTTTAAATCTGAGAAATGAAGTTCCCGTCTTGCCTTCAATGATGGAAGGAATAACAAGGGAAAGACGTAAAACAGGTTTCTAGTTTTTATTACTATCTGTATATAAATATAAATAAGAGCTCTGTCATCGTAACCAGCAGACCTCATTGCTGGGTCTCTGTTTAGACATGGGCACCATTATCATATCTCTTGAGATCTTTGTTCCCCAGGTCCCTGCTCCTGGCCTGGTTTGCACATCCCTGAAGCCTGCAGGAGGAGGTGATGGCCGTTCCTGCAGCTCTTTCTGAACAGACTTTGGCTCCGTCCCCCGCCTGCCTATGCCACTTCCCCATCATTGAGGAGTTCTCAGCATCCCCTGGACTCCTGCTTCCCAGCCAGCCCTGGTTCAAGGGCCTTGCAGATTCTTCCACCAGGCAGGAGACCCCATTTCTGGCTCGGACGAGGGCTGTGGGGAGATGGCAGCCGGCCAGCCGCCCCCTCCCTGCTGAGGCACGCTCGCTGCACTCAGTGTTTGAGCTGTGGTTAATGTATCAATATTTGCTCGAGAGGGTATTTGGCAAGGAGCGGGTCCCCGGGACGCCGGCAGATAGATTGCCTTCCCCTGTAGCATTCTTCCTTGTTTTGGCAGGGATGGAGGGGGTTACGAACTGCTGACAAGAGGCATGGAAAGGAGCCCCCACTTTTCCCATGAGCACTTCAGTCTCTGGCTTGGCACTGTCTGATGCTGCCAGTGCTGTGTGTTGTCCCCATCACTCACTATTTCCCGGTGTATTTCACTCACTCCACTTCTGCTGGAATTCTGTTCCTTACACTCACATTTGTTCTGACCACTCAGCTGGAAGCCCCTGGGGGTTGGGCTAGTGCTAGGAGGAGTAGAGCTTAGTAGCTGAAGGCCTGGGCCCAGAATCAGGCTGCCTGGGATGCATCCTGTTCTTGCTGGCTAGAGGAACACCCCGGGCAAGCTCCCTGCCCTCTTGGTCTCATCTATCCCTCTGGGAGTTGAGGAGGAGGATGATAGAAGAACTGTAAGGATTGAATAACGTCATGCGTGCAAAGCGGTTAGCAAAACACCTCGTGCATAATAAGCACTCAGTAAAGGTTGGATCTTGTTAATCATTGTTTTTCTCTTTCGATATCCACCTGGTGATTCTTGGATCCTTTTGCCTGCCCTAAGTTTCTCGAGGACAAGGACTGAACCCTCGATTTCTTCTATAGTTCTGTCTCCCTTCTAACAGCACAGTGCTTGGGTACACAGGAAAGGCTCCCTCCCTACAACTTTGGGTTTTTTTTTTTTGTGAGGAGATCAGCCCTGTGCTAACATCTGCCAATCCTCCTCCTTTTTTACTGAGGAAGACTGGCCCTGGGCTAACATCAATGCCCATCTTCCTCCACTTTATATGGGACGCCGCCACACATGGCTTGCCAAGCAGTGCGACGGTGCATGCCTGGGATCCGAACCGGCGAACCCCGGGCCGCTGCAGCGGAGCGCGCACACTTAACTGCTTGTGCCACTGGGCTGGCCCCAACTTTGGGGTTTTAATCGAGGTGTCCTGCATCAAAGGCTGATGCCCTCACAGCCCTGGGCAGTGACACCCTGGGAGAAGCCACTACACCAGGGAGAAAACTCATCCCTGGACTTGAGACAGGGCTTGCTAGTGAAAAACGAGAGGAGGACCCTTCTGTCGGTGATCTCTTTGGGAAGTGGATTAAAAGAGGGCATGGGCCTGGGGCAGGTCTTCCTTCCAGGAAGAGCTGGGACCATGAAGGCTGGATGTAGGCAGCAGTTCTCAACTGCCATCAGTCCTAAGAAACCTGTTACTTATGATACTACTGAAAGCTTCAAATGGTTACTTTAAGAATTAGAACAATCTCCCCTGTAACAATGTCACTTATGGCGGTTTCCATTCTGAAGCACTTTCTGGACTTGCAAGTCAGGGATTGCGTAACAGCAGGGGGACCCCCCCCCCCCGGGCATGCCCGTGCAAGTGTGTCATGCATAAGGACATTCTATAGCATGTGTGGTGCCACAGGGAGGGATGTGGGGAGGGCCAGACCTACAGTTCCAGGGGACAAGACTAAGTCACAGGGGTCAGGACAGAGCAGCCACAATATGGGAACTCACTATGTGTGAGGCTCTGAAGTAAGCCTTTGATGTGCACAATCTCATTCAACCTTTTCAACAACTCTGGAAGCAGGTGTCTTAGCTCATGCTCCTGAGGAGCAGAGCCTGAGCCAGGGGTTCTTGGGCAAGTGATTTGTTGAAAAAGGGTTCAAGGAGAAAACCTTAAGGAAGTGAGGGAAGCAGGATAGGACAGGGAGGAAGCCAAGCAGAGATGTGGCTACAGGTAGTCTAGCCTCAGCCTGGTCCCAGGGGTGCTGGCGTGTGAATGGCACCACAGACCTGTTCTCATGGAGGTGAGGGGGCTGGGCTCCTGTACCCCTGCGCTAATCAGTCACTGGCTGTAGGTCACACCTCCCAGGAGAGGGTGGGGCATAACTTCCTATGCATTTCTGAGAGGGCAACTCCCATATTCCAAAGGCAGCTTTTGTATACTACTTTTTTTGGTGATAATATTGCAAAATATAAATGTATCAAATCAACAGATTGTACACCTTAAAGTTATGCAATGTTACATGTCAATTATATCTCAATAATTTAAAAAAAAAAGGATACCAAGGGCAGCTTTGAGCTGTTAGCAGCCAAACCTCAGGGCAGCTGGGGGACAGTAAGAGGGAACTGGGTGGGGCACCAACAGCATCTACTACTGTACGTACAATTAATAGGCCCATTTTCCAGATGAGAAAACTGAGGCCTGGAGTGTTTATGTAATTGGCCCACAGCTGTGTGGAGCCAGGAGTCAAACCCAGGCATCTATCTCTAGACACTTTGGTCTCACATGACTTATACTTCCTCCCCTGTTAACTCATGTGTCCCAGACAAGGGCCAGGTAGGAACTGGTAAACTGGAGATAGCTGAGACATGGGCTTAGGAGGCTGGAAATAAGGTTAAAGGTCATGAGAGGAGCCCAAGGGGCAAGACCAGACTTTAGGCTTCTGTAGTGCAACCAATTCATCTTGCTTTGCCCAGGACTTTCCCAATTTGGCACCGAAAGTCCCACATCCTGGGAACCCCCTCAGTCCTGGGCAAATTGGGGCAGTTGGTCAGCCTAGCCTTCTGGATGGGAGCAAGGTAAGGATGTGAGGCTCTTTATTAATGGTGCTGTGTGGTGCCAGGTGAGACAGTTTAAAGGTAATCAGAGCTGTCTTTCCCCAGGTCTCCTGGAGTCAGAGCCACCTCAGCTAGAGGCTGTTTAGGGGACATGGGTCAGGGGAGCAAGCCAGGAAAAGCCCCTGGCAGGAGGGTGTCCTGGCCAGGAGCTGAGCAGAGAGGGTGGTCTGAGATCCAGGGTGGGCTAATGACAGGAGAGACTTGGATGGATCGGAGAAGGGGAGGGGAGAAAGTTACCAGCCCCTGAGGCCTCCTTGAGGAGCTTGCCAAAAATAGATACCCTTCTCCTGCCTCCTGCTTTGAAGCAGGCTGTTTTGCTCTGTGTGTGTGTATGTGTGTGTGTGAGAGAGAGAGAGAGAAGACATACATTTGAATTAATTCAATGAGTAAATGTTGTTCTGTTAAGTTCCTAACACATCCATAAGGCTGGGAGAGGTGAAATAGGCTCCTGATCCCATTTGAAAGGCCCGATCATCTGAATCTGAGTAATCTGTAGACCTGACAAGAGAAGTTATGATGGAGTCAGAAGCTGTGGAACTCATGAATAATCATGTCCTTCGGTGAGGCTTTCTGGGTAAGAGACAAATGAGTGGTTAGGATTTGAGGTACAGAGGCCTAAAAGCAAAAGTGGGTCCTGGGTCCCCAAGATGGAGTCTTTAGACTGTAATGGCTCACCTCTCAAATATATGTATGTAATCTATGTAAATATGTGTATAAATGCACATACATGTAGACACACACACATAGACACACACACGCATGCGTGTACATATCACTCCTTGTAGCCAGAAAAATACCCTGGCCCATTCTCCAGATGGGAAAGCTGAGCCCAGGCCCAGACTCGGGGGTTAGGCTTGTTATTAGGAGTTAAAAGAAGGGGCTGAGAGTCACCAAGTTTAGCCTCCAGGATGGTCGAATGAGCAATTTCCCCCACAGCGTTGTTGACACATGGTCCAGTCTGACCCATGATTGGACTGCCATTTCCTGCCATCTCAGGAATGAAGGTGGTCATGTGATCGTCCAGGGCATAGGACAGGTTAGAGCAAAGTTCTGGCCATGACTCCCCAACTCTAGCCAGAGCAGAGGGGCAGCTCTGTTTTGTTGGCAGGGAGCAGGCAGGGCTTGGTGGCAGGGGTTTTGGAGAAGATGCTGGGAAAAGTAGCAAGCCCCTAGAGGAGGCGATGCCCACTGACTCCCTTTTATATAGGAGTCTTTTTGTTCACCACTGATGTTTCCATCTCATGTTTCATGCCATTTTTTCCTAATGTTTCCTAATCACTGTTAACCACAGAGAAGTCTGCCACTTTGGGGGACTGCTCTGTGGAAGGGGTCCCCCTGCCCCTGGGAGCTGGGTTCGGACTGTGATGTCCGGACTAGCTCCTCCCCATGTGACAGGAAGATTGACAGTCAGCTGTTTCTAGTTCTCCCTGTCTGGCATTCTGACCCATTTCTTTATGTTGAGGACACTGTCCTGGGAGGAAGCGGGGTTGAGAAGGAGGCGATTGTCTTTCCCTTTTTGGGACACAGAAGACTACGCTATTAAGGGGGTAGAAGCAGGACTGAGTGTGACATGCTTTCCCCTGGGCCAAGGCTGTTGCTTCAAGTCTCTCAGTCTCTGGGGGGCAAAGAGAGCTTCTGTCCCATTTAGAAAGACCTCCCCAGCCCACCCCAGGTGGTGAAGGGGGAGTGGGAGAGGGATCCAAGAAGACCAAGGCTGGGAGCCGGCTTAGGGATCCTAGAGGTTGCCTAGTCCTGTCCTCCTCCAGCTTCCAATGTTTTTAAAACTTTCTGATTTTTTTGTCTATGCCCCACAGAAAGAGATACATATAGGTTACATCATGACCAGGTAAACAAATGCGTGTAACTATACAAACACTGAAAGAAGACTGTCATGAAATAATACTTACCCTTCTGGTATCACTGGTGCTGAGGGTAAGTATTGTTTCTATGTTTCTGGTAGTTTCTATGCTCTTTCATGTTTTGAAAATATTAGTCTTGACAACCACTGAATTGGTCTCATGAACCCAGAAATAGATAACCACCCACAGGTTGAAAGAACACTGATCTAGTCCTCGCTTTCATTTGGTAGAGAAGGCAGATACATGGTGAAGGGAGATGACTTACCCAGAGTTGCGCATAATCCACGTGTAATTGTTGAGCAGCTCCCCTATGCCAGAAACTGCCTTAGGCACTGGGTATATAGTGGGGAGCAAAACGGCTGATCTCTACCCTCCAGATGCTTAGAGTCTCGTGGGGGAGGTGGACATTAAACAAATAAAGACACAAACTGACATATAAAATTATAGTACAAAATGTGCTATAGGGAAGCAAAGCTGAGAGCTCTAGGAGAGCCCAGCGGGGGGCAGGGAGGGCTGGGGCCCACTTTTTATAGGGGGGTCAGGAAAGATCTCCCTGAGGATGCAAAATTGAAGTCAAGAGAATCAGGCAACTATGGAGGGGCAGGTGAGGGGAGGAGGGGAGATGGAGGGGTGGAGGAGGAGTGTTTTGAGCAAAGGGAGCCGCGAGTTTGAAGACTTTGGGTCAAAGAATTGAACGTGAACTGAAAGAAAGCCAGGGCGGCTGCAGCACAGTGATGGGGAGAGAGGCCCTAGGTGGTCGCAGAGACATAGGAGCCCACTTCTTTCAGCCTTTGGACTTTATTCTAAGGTCAGTGTGACCATGAAGGATCTTAAAGCAGGTATGTGACATGATCTGATTTATGGCTTTAAAATATCCCCTTGGCCACTACGTGGAGAAAAGATTGGAGGGTCGAGTGTGGAGAGAGGGCGATCAGTTGATTTTTGTTTCCCACACCTCTAGAGAGAGACCAATGGATCTTCGGTTGCGGTGGCCCAGAGCTTTGCACACTTAGAAAGACTGCATTATTAATGAAACATTTGCATCTTCGGAAATGATAAAACAGGCTGCTACATGTAAAAATTAAGTAACTCAAGTTGTTTTAACAGCTTGTGCTCGAGTACAGCAATTTGTTTGGCATGTACATGGGACTCCATCTGAACAGTAATTATGCCATGCTAATTATTTTACTGCATTGTGTACATCTGACATTTAATTACGGGAAAGTATGTGAGGGTAGATTTCCTTCCTCCCGCCGCCTGCCTGACAGGTAGTTTTGTTTCCCTTACCTCTTTTCCACCTACATTGTCTTTATGCCAACTTGTCATCTGCGATGAAATCGTGTTTCCATGACAGCTTTGCTCAGCCATGTTGCCTGCAACTTGCAGACAATCACCAAAATAAACAGTTGACACAGATGTCATTCTCACCCTCCCATTCCGCCTCTCCCTCCCCCTTGATCTAGCTCCTACTATAAAGATTTTATTTTTTTCTTCCACTTTGAGAAAGGAAAGTGATCCCTGTCAACCTTGAGCATCTTTTGATGTGTTGGCATGTCTCTCAGTGGCTTCCCTGTGACCTCTGCCCTTCTCCATGGAGACTGCTGGCAAGCTGCCTCCCATGCCCCATGCATAGATGGCGCAGCTCAGCAGCTGTGGGTGGTAGACAAACAGGCTCCAGGCTTTGCATTCAGGGGGAGGTGGCAAAGGTGGGCTCACTGCTCAAGATTCCAAAAAGCTGGACCAAGGCTGCGATGTGCCCTTCAGAGGGTGCCGTTGACAAGCGCTATAAAGACGTGTCAGGCTTGGTGCTGGCCATGCCAGCCGAGATGTGCCTGAGGGCTGGGGGTTGGGGAAGGGCTTAAGGAGGGACAGGAAGCATTTCTGTCCTGCCTACGGGCAGAAATGCAAAAATCGCTGCTGGGATGAGGGGAGCAAAAGGAAGATGAGAGGCAGATCATCTTAGCTGATGTGTCTGTAATGGCCTCTCCACAAACAAAATGAGAGGACCGTCTGTGCCTCTCTGCTGGAGGGAGGTAGTTGAAAAGAGAAAAGAAGTTGTGAGAGCAGAATGAGAAAGAAGGGAATGGCTTGAAAATGAAAGCTCCCAGAACACCAAAAGGCATTTTTTTAAAAATGTGCCTTGCTACAGGACTGTATCGCAACATACAGCAAAGGCACATTAAAATACCCACAGAACCCTGCTATGGGTATAAAATAAATGTCCAGGGGGATTAGAGGTCACGGGAGCCCTCCCAAGGCTGGAGCAGGAGCGATTCTTCCCTCTTCGTGTTTGTTATATTTCCTTGTATACTTGAGGTTAGCCAAGGAATTTGGTATACCTTAGGGAAATAAAGAGAATAGACATAAAGACCTTCAGCTTGGTCCAGAATGTGCTCTTCGAGAGGTATTAGTTCCTGCTAAGTTCAAGCAATCTTTGATTTGGATCTTTCTAGCTTATGTTTTGCTATTTCAGACCTAAAGCAGCAAACTCTCTGGCCGGGAATTTGCATAAGTCCAGTGCTCCCCGTGAGTGCCAGGCAAACCTCTCTTGGTTCCCAAGATGACTTTTGGTGCACATGGACCAATATATACTTTTTTATTTTAATAGTCATGTATTCATTTTAGTGTGCATTAAAATGTGTATAACCAGCACATCAAACCCGTGTTTTAATGGATATAATAAAGTTTCTTGTATAAATACAGGTTTGGCATGCCTTCATTTTCCTCTCTTCTAGGCCTTTTCTTGCTTTACAAACTTGCTCAAAACTGACTCCATGTAGGCGTCCCGTCCTCAGCAAACCCACCTGGCTCTCTTTAATTCTCTTCGTCCTGCTGCCTCATTTCTCCCTCCTCCCCCACTTCCTCTTCCCCTTCCTTCTCCTTGTCATCATACACAAGTGTTCCTTAGAGCCCAGCATGTGCTGGGCACGTCAGTCAGGAACGCATTCAGCTGGAGTGACAGAAGAGCCATGTCGTGGCTTGGAGAGATGAGGGTTTTTGAGTTCCGAAGGAGGCAGAGTAGAGCTGCCGCAGCCATTCCAGGATGACGTCAGAGACTTCCCGGGCGTCCCTCCTTCCTATGTGACTGCCATCTTCATGTTTGCAAGAAGGCTGCTACACAGAAGTGCTACCTGTGATGGGCCTTCTTCCCTCTAGACTATGTTTTATATTTAGGAAGTGAAGCCCTCTCACTCACATCTCAGTAGCCAGAACTGTTTCGCATGGACGTACCTAGCTGCAAGGAAGTGGAGCGAGAGCGTGTTTGTGCTTTACAGTCTCAACAGTAGAGGAGGGCAAGGGAGAACCAGGTTATGGATGGTTTGGAGTAGCTGTGCCACAGAGCCAGCCAGCGGGAGGATAGTAAGGAGTGTAGACAGTGATCTCTGGCCTCACGTTCTCCAAATTGAGAAAGTATGTATTAGAAGTTAACCTTATAATCTTATAAATTGGTGTATGGTCATAAACTTGTAGAATTGGAAAAGAATTTAGAGATCATTTGGACTTTATCCATATTTTAAGAGATGAAAAAACTAAGTCAGCGATAAAGGGGCTTAGTCAGGCTCAGCAGTACAAGAACCCTCCTCGGCAGACCCTGCTAAGCCAGTGGTTGTCCTCTGGAGTAAGCATCAGAATCACCTGCAGGGCTTGTTAAAATACCCCTTGCTAGGTCCCACTCCCAGAGTTCAGAATTCAGTAGGTCTGGAGGTGGGGGGCACCAAGAATTTGCACTTTTATCAAGTTCCCAGGTGATTTTGATGCTGCTGGGTCTGGAACCCCACTTTAAGAATCATTGCACCAACCAATTGCAAGCATGCAATTTACAACCAGTACTCCCATGGCAGATTTTTCTAAATTATGCTATTTTAATTTGTACTTCTTTGTGTGTTCTTTAGCAACTAAATAACCTAGTAGCAGATAATCAATATGACTAATGGGCCAGCTAACCTCAATCTTGGAATTATCAGTAGTCACATTGTTTGAAAGCCAGAGGCTCTTTGCTTCTACGACCTAACCGTGCCTCAGAAGGGATGGACAGTGGTCTGTCCTCACTTACTGTGCTCTTTTCCCAAGATGACCACTTTGTTGATTTTTTTCACCACATAAATCAGTATCTACAAACTGTATATAGCAACCTTTTGTATATTTGCAAAGATTTTTCATGAATAATATCATACTATGTATATTGTTCCTAACTTACATTTTTTATTCATGGTTATGTTGAACACTAGTCATGGTGATACACCTCAATCTAATTTAGTTATTTTAATTGCTTTGTAGTGTTTCATTTTCATATATCATAATGTATTTATCTCTTCCTGTGTTTCAAGTTATTGTCAAAGGATTAATAAGATTTTGATATTGCTATTAATAACAACATATATTGAAGTGGGATGCCATTTTGAATTCTCTTCATATGTTCACTCAGGTAACAAACATGTGTCAAGTAGCTACTTTATGCTAGGCATTGTCTTGGGCGTGGAGGATGTAGCAGGGAATGAACTACCTCCCCCCCTCATGATGCTTACTTCATATGATACTTGGAACAAGTCTGTCAGACAGGTGTTATTCACATTTTACAGATGAGGAAACTGAAGTTCTCTGAATTTAAGTGACTTACCCAGGTTCCCACTGAAAAGAGCAGGGAGTTTTGCATCAAGTCGTTTCCTGTTCTTTTAGTATTAAGTAGTACAGTGGACTTCCAATCAGTCAGTTTTGGCATAGTCTGAAAAAGAACTCTAATTCAACACTCTCTCTCACATTTCACTGAGATTTCTGATGAGCCTAATATCAGTGAGTCTAATAACAATTAGCATTCATCATCTTAGTTCTCTTTGGAGGCCTTGATTTTTTTTTTAATAAACTTTTAATTTTGAAATAACTTTAGATGTACAGAAAAGTTTCAAAGATAGTACAGAGACTATCCATATACCCCTCGTCCAGTTTCCCACATTATTAACATCTTATGTTACTATGGTATGTTTGTCAAAACTAAGAAACTGATGTTTGTGTATTACTCCAAACTATTTGGATATCACCAGTTTTTCCGTTAATGCCCTGCCTGTTCTACGATCCCATCCAGGACACCATATTATATTTAGTCCTCTTGTCTCCCCAGTCTCCTCTGGTCTGTGACAGTGTCTTAGTCTTTCCTCATTTTTCATGACCTTGACAATCAGTGTATTGAGGCCTTGATTTAGTTTAGTTTGTCACAAATGTCCAAACTAGGCAGTATCAAGAATTTGGAGAGCCATAACCAGCTCACCTGAGAATTAGGGTTTGGTGGGTCCTGACAGTAAAGGGAAGTTGCTATTTTAGCACATTGGAAAGGGGCATCTTTTTGACTCTGCTGCCTGGGTGCTCTCTTGGTGCAAGGCCACAGGGAAACAATGGAGTGACACATTGTCTTGAGGCTAGAGGAGCCAGATGCTTGCTGAGTATGGCAAATGGTAGGTTTTGGTGAACAAGCAGCTTACCAAAGGAGCATAACCTCCTGCCCCCAAATGTCCTGTCCCAATCCCAAGTGTCTTGTAACCATAATTTGATGTGCCTCCATCTCCCCCAGCTCTGCCTTTTCTGTGAATATCTATGTCTCTCAAAAGTCAATCCTTACTTCTGATGACTCCAAATAAAAGCCCTTCTTCAGTCACAAAGGAATGAGAGTGAGCTTCCACTGCCTGAGTCCTGTGATGCTGTCACCAGAGAGAATTAATAATTACATCTGCCAGACCCACTGTCCAGTTGGCTGGGAACGTGGAGGGATCAGAGAACTCTTTGAAACAGTATCCAAATTGTTGTTAAAAGTGTTATTAGGCTATCAGATGGAAGGGTCCAGAGAGGGTCAATTCTTAGAGCCTACTAAATAGCCAACTGCTTTCTGAGAAGGGCAGTGTTTGGAACACTTTCTGTTTTAAATTTATATGTGTAAATATATGTATTTATTTATTTTAAATTTATTTTTAAAATATATTTTAAATTTATATATTTATACATATATATAATCATGTTTACTTTCACCCTCATTATAAAATAAATGTTCACTGCAAAAATCTTAGAAGATTTTTAGTAAATAGCATATAAAAATAATTATCTATGATCCACTTCCCAAAGACAATTCTTGTTGATATTTTGCCTGTTTCCTTCTAGATATTTACACTTTTTTTCCCTCTCAGAATGTTATATAATATACTTTTAAATATGTTTTTCATACAACACCATCAGAAGCATTTTACTTGTTTCTTTTAAGTAACTTAAATAAATACATAATAGTTTCTCATTTAAATAATCTTTTAGTTCGCTTAAGCATTCTATGATACATTTGGGTAATTTTCAATGCTGAGAGAAATATTTTTGAAAGCAGAGCTCTCCTCTTTTTATGTATTAGATTATTTCTATAAAATAGAAACTTAGAAATGGGATTATTAGACCAGAGATTATAAACATTTTTAAGGTTTTTGATACATTTTGGGGTAGAGGGGGAACCCATCTTATTAGAGCTCTATAGAAGCCAAGTCATCATGCTAACTTTCCTGACTTTGTCCTATGTCACTTCTTGCTCTCTGGACTTAAACAAACTTTGACTTGGCCACAACAACTAAAGTTCTGCTTCATTCATTCACTCATTCACATAAGTCTAGGTGTCTGGCACTGTACCAGATGCTGAGAATAATATGCTAAGCAAAACCAGAGGTCCTGCTCTCATGTCCAGAACAGCATCTGGCTCAGGGAGACCCTGATTTGGTTGAGAAGAGAGTTAGGTAAACCATTTTGAAAGCATCTCTTTTCACCAGAGACTTGATGGTTTATGTGACTGTCTACTTCCAGTTTTGGTTTTCTAACTAAGCTATTCTGATTTTAGAGCAAGATGGCCACTGCACCTTCAATTTGAGGGACATTTTATTTGAGCCCAGGAGACAAAACTAAAGCATTTTCTCTGTGTGTGGGCAAACCATTTTGGTTAGAAGGCTGCTGCTCATTGGCCTTGCTGCTGCTGTCTTCTTCCAACAATTGAAATGCACTTGAATTTCTGATAACAATGGAAGACGCCGTCTGGAGCGTTTCTCCAATGGTTTCAAGGACAGTGCCTGTTTTACTGTTCTCTGCATTGCAGAGTCAAGTCCCTGATTTTATGACTCTGCCCTTCAGATGCTCCTCACTGATTATCTTAACCTCATACAAAGGGTTTTCACTACACTTTTTCCTTTTTGTGATGATGACTGGGAGTGAGAGGTGCCATCTTGAAAAGGCTTCCCAGTAGGATTGGAGGAAGAAACATCTGCTCTTAGCAGCCTGTGACTGAGCTCAACAGGAGTAACTCTCAGACTAGCTCTCTGACCATGAAGCCGTGGTCAGCTGTCTGGGGAAAATTTTTTCTAAATCACTGAATCATTGAAGTCAGTGCAGACTTTTCATTGTAATTATGCAGATCACGAAGTCCTGATGACTCCTAGTGGATCTTGGTAAAGAGTGACTAATGGATCATGGGGTCATTTGGTTAAGTTGAGGAAACAAATCTGGGCAACCAAAGACAAGGCTTGACGCAGTCTCCATCTGTGGCCAACCTCCACCAAATACTGTCTCCTCCTGTCACCTAGGGACTCTGACTCATCAGGGCCTGCCTTCCTGGCCTCATTAGTGGAAGGTTCCAGACGTACTGTCAGGTTCATGCATCTCCAGCTCTGCCCCTTGGCCCCTGGTGCCTCAAGTGGTTGATATCACTATGTCAAGAGGTCAGAGCCTGTGTCTGTGAGCAAAGCTCCCATGGAGTGCTTGTGAAGGGTGTCAACCATGATGTCATTTGAGGGAGTCAGCCCAGCCCAGGCCGTGCTCTTCATGTTGTCACCACTAAAGTCCCTTGGCTCTGAATCACAGTCGTTTCTCTTATGCTAACTTTTTTGTTAACTGGTAATAAGAGAGGAAAGAGGCTCTGAGGATCACTAAATATTTTACCTTTAGCAACACCCTGGTGTTCCCTGGGTGAGGTCTTGTCTCTCTCTCTCTCTTTCCCTGTGTTCCTCTTCCTGTCCTACTCTCCTTCTCTCTGTCTCTCTTCTTTATCTATCTACATTTTTTAATTTTTCAGAGCACCTGTCACTTCAGTACATGAATAGAATGTCCAAAGTGGATGATTTTTAAAATAAAAATTTATCACAGTATATTAAATGGGAAGATATTCCTATAAGGTTCTTTGAGGTCGAGCAGTTTGCCGTTGGAGAGCTGGAATCCAGCATGGCCTCTGGTCTCAGTCTTCTTATGGTAAATGTAGTGTCTCCTGCTATAATCCCACGGTGCCCTTTTTCTCTGTGGGTCCCAATGCAAATGTGTGGTCATGAGATGAGCTCAAAAGCAAGCTTTGCAAAATGAAGTCCCTGAGGAGTGTGAACTCTGGGACACCAGTTGATGTGCTCTTCCAACAGCCAGGCTAGAAGCATATTTCATCTCTTAGCAAGCTAGTTTCATCACTACCTGAGGAAAGATAAAGAACTTTGCTCAGGAAATTTGAGCCCATGTTCCCAGGCCTTGTTCCTCTCAAGCTGATGGACAGGTATGGAAGGAATGCATTTGTCGGCGGGAATTAGATGGTGCCCAGGCACAAATGAAAGTCACGTTCTTATCTGTCCTCTCTCTGCTTTGGGGAAAAAACTGTGGTGAAGGGGGATGCTCTGCAGGGAGAGTGGTGCAGAGAAAGCTGTCTCAGTTTCAGCCAGCTGCCACTTGTCAATGGATTCTGATGGCATCTGGCTCAGTGGGTGTGGAAGCCAGGAATGTGCCTAATGGTGGAGGCAGAGTGACCAGTGGGAGGCGAGGTAAACTTTCACTGCAAGTCAGGAACAAGCTGCAAGGACTTAGCTTGCTGTAGACATGTTCTCCCACAGAAGGCTGCTTCCCCACCCTGTGCTGTTAATCAGTCATAGCTCCATCCTAACTGTGAGGCTTGGTGTTCCCTTTGCTTATGTTTCCAACCAGGTGACTTGTCATGGCAAGCAGGTGGCTAAGACGGGAATTAAGAGACCTAGTTAACCTGAAGTTCCAATCACGGCACTGGCCAAATGCATTACAGTTCAAGAGAATGCTGCATTGCTGTTGCAAGTGATACTGGGGGTGTATCTTAGCTCACATACAAAGATGGGCAGGATATACTAGGCGACAAGCAAAGGCCATAAAGCAGTATGTACAGTACATTACCATGTTGGTATTCTTTATGTATATGCATTTGAAAAAGAAGAATGGAAAGCAATACACCCAAGATTCAAATAGTCATTATTTCTCAAGGCAGTGTTACTGGTGATGATTTTTCCTTTGAGATTTTTCTGTTTTCCAAACTTTTTTCTTTCTTCTGATGACTTACAATCACTCTAGTTCTAGCAACCTGTACTATATCCATATTCCATATCTGTCTATACTTTTCTCCAGAGTTGCTATGTATAGTGGGATAGGTTGTGCACTCTACCAACACTTGTTTAGAAGGGGTGAGTGGGGTCTGAAATCCTTCTCTTGATCCACTTGCCAAACCATCCCTGGGCTCTGTCTTCCCAGAGGAAAGGGAGCCATTTTCTAATTTATCTACCCAGAAGAGATGCCTTTTTCTAATTTATACAGTGACAATGGATTTTCTTGCAGCGGCCCTGCTTCTGTGTGTGTGTGTGTGTGTGTGTGTGTGTGTGTATTTGTTCATGTTGATAATTTTGGCCATCTCATGTAACCACTATATTGTATTATAACGGGGAATTATTTCCCAGTCTAAATGTAGCAGGATTCTTGATACTCAAGTTCAGATTTTAGAAGTGGCTTTCTGTAGGGGTTGGTCAAGTTCAGGAGTTCTTCAGAAGGACCAGCTTCTTTGGGCCATATGATTACCATTTTATGTGCTTTAAATCTATATTTACTTGGGACAAGAATGGGTTGAGGGAGGAGCAAGAATATTTGACTTTGAACTGTCAGTAGTAGATGCTGACCAATGAAAGACCCAAGTAATCCCCAGTGCCAGTAGGTTGAAGTCAGCCTTCATTGTTCTAAGAGGTGGTGATGGTGTCAACAGTGGCCTAAAATAAAGGGACAACATGACCATGTGGCTACGCTCTGGGGTGGAAGATGGTCAAATTCTTTCATCCTCTTTTCAATCTACATCTCTTTGTGTGGTCTCACTTTTGTTATTTTGGGGAAAATGGGGTAGCTTCACAGGGGCAGCACACAGTAAGCATGAGGTATCCAGTAAGCATGAAGTAATGGAACTGAATGGCTCCCAGAGTTCTTTCCTAAAGTCAGAGAAAAGCCGTTATGAGCCAGGAGGATGTTGGGTACTGGAGCCCAGGGCTTTGATGCACATGGGAAAGGCAGGCATGTTCCAGAAATAGCTTCCCTGACCCCAGAGACTGGGGCGGCCTTGTTTTAATTTCAGGGTTGGAATAATGACAGTTTTGTGAACAACCAAATAGTTACTCTGGGTTCTCCTCTTGAGAGCGTGGTCTGATGAGACCTTGGCTTGTGCAGTCCAAGTGTGTAATAACATCTGATTGTGCTCCCGAGGGTCCTGTGGCAGCCTTCACTTTGAGTTCTATTTCAGGACACCCTCCTATCTGGGAGCACCTAAACATAGGCCCCAGTGAGGTGGAATTAAGCAGCAGCATTATCTGCAGGGCAGTCTGGGGCCAAGCTGGTCAACTCCCTGCTCTCAGCTCAGTGACAAGCAACAAGAGGTCACTCCCCACATTTTGGAGATGGTAAAAGGAGCTGCCATTTGGTAAGAAGTGGGAGTGTCCCAGAGTGGCGTATGAGCAGCTCAAGAATTCTCGGAGAAATCAGTAGAATTGGAATGTCACCTGTGATGTGGGGTAGAGGAAAAAGCACTCAACTGGGAATCATAGCAGCTCCTGTAACCTCAGGTACATCATTGTCCTTGATATTATCATTTCCAGATCATCACTAGGGGCCCTTTCTGCTCTAAAACCGCATGGCTTTGTGAACAGAACCACTAGCTAAGGATGACTTAAAGAATAATTATTCACAAGGAAAAGCCTTCAAATCAGAAAGAAGTGTTGATTGCCCTCCCCCACACCCTTTGCAGAATAAATGCCTCCAAGCTTTACTGACAGTGGGGTTTTTAAAAATGTTAATGATGAGATTGTGTTCACCTCATAGAATGGCCTCCAAAAGTAGATACAGAGCAGCAAGGAATATTGAGATGGATAATCCCTTGAACACCGATTGACTATGAAAACCAAGCCCTTTCCATTCTGAAAATTGAACATTGATAGGATGGGACAGCCTCAGTGGCTGTCAGTGGTTGGGGTAGACAGGCCATCAAGGAGTCAAGGGAGAATCTCCCTGTGGAAGAGTTAGGTGTTTGAAGCATAGACACAATGGACACAAATCCACAGGGGAAAGGGTTGAGGGAGTATTTTTTCCATCACTGTGGTTGATGAGTCTAAAGATATACAAAGTATGCCGCTCAAGAACTTAGATTTAATCTTGCTCTCTCTTGAATCAAATGAAGTCGAGATTAAGTCAGTTTCAACTGTCATCAGAAAGACGTAGGTATTGAAGTTCCTCAAGTTAATTCTGAACCATTGGGGTTAAGAGATAAGGCTCTGGGCCACAGCTCCTGAGGTCTCCCCTAGGAGTGGTTCATGAGAATGGCCATGCTGAAGAGTCCTTGAGAACATAGACGGTGGAGTTTGACAGATCTGGATTACAATCCTGGCTCTACGTCTTAGGAGCTCTGTAAACTTAGGCAAGTTAATACCTCTCTAACTTTAGCTTTCTTGTTGCTAAATGGGGGAAAATATGGTATGTTCCATATAGTGAGTAGTTATGAGAAGTAAGAGATATCATGGTAAATTCCCAAGGAATAGAGGCTAGGATTACATCAGAGGATCTTATATCAATCCTGAGACCAAAACACTAGGGTCAGACTCAGCAGCACTAAAACAGGGAGAAGGGGGCTAGCTGGATGCTGGGATGTGGGTGGTGGGTCAGAGGCAGATAAACCAAGACTGTGGTAAATAGAAGACCAGTGGGAGGCTAAGCACAGTTGACACAGCTATGAGGGTGGGCACAGAGCAGGTATGAGTGCAAGGTAGGAGAAGTCTTGGATCACGAGGTATTAGTTTTTTGCTGCTGCTGTAACAAATAACTGCAAAGTTAGTGGCATAAAGCAACACAAATTTATTATCTTACAGTTCTGGAGATCAAAAGTCTAAAATGGATTTCACTGGGCTGAAATCAAGATGTTGTCAGGGCCACACTCCCTCTGGAAGCTCTAGAGCAGAATCAATTTCCTTGCCTATTCCGGATTCTAGGAGCCACCTGCATTTCTTAGCTCATGGCCCCTTCCTCCATCTGCAAAGCAGCAGAGTAGCATTTAAATCTCACTCTCTGTTTCTGTTGTCACATTGCTTTGTCTCTCCTCCTGGGCCAGGAGAGGACTCTGATGAGTGGCTCTAGACAGAAATCACTTCCCTCCCACAGGATTTCTCCAAAGCATGTGTTCTCTGAGCAACTATATGAGGAAGATGGAGAAGGCTAGAAAATTAGGTCCCTGTTGCTTCTCCATCTTATGTCTTATGCTGTCGCCCCCAAGCCGAGCACTCTGACTGTATATCTGTGATCAATTGTGTTTCTTGAAAGATCAGATTAAGTCTAATTTAAAATGAGAGGAAAGCTAAGACTCTCTTTACGTTCTTACTTAGGGCGATATCCATCTTGATTCTGTTCTGTTCCTGCTCATGGAGTAGGGTTTTACATAGCCGGATCCATGGCTAGATTTGGAAGCTGACGAGTGGTGCAGCTATGAAGAGCTTTATGATCAAAACGGCTTTTATTGGCCTCCCATCAGTTAGCTGATTTTTTTCTTTCTTTAAATAATATGACAAATGAGTGTTCTGATAAGGTCATCTTTGATGTGGTTTCATGAGCTGACATAATTAAGAGCCATTTCCACTTGGCAATGCTGCAAGAAAACCTTCCAAGTCAGATGAACAAGGAAATTACTTAATTAGCAACTCAGGTGAGCACTGGCTCTTGAGAAAGTGGATGTTAAGATTGAAGGGAAGACAGGAGACACACAGAGGCAGCATACCACAGTTGGGTGGTCAGCCAAAGACAAATTCCCCCATCCCTTTCCTACTGCCCCAGGGTGAGTATTTGCTGACTGTACACCTGAAATGGGATATGGATGGGCTCTGACTGCTGCTGCCCACCTGTTGGATGGAATGTCAATGTCAATGTCAAGGAAAAATGATTGTGTCTTTGGTTCCCTCCAGTTCTCAGGAAATAAACATCACCTGGCAATTCCTTCAAGATTGATTAGTCACTATTTCATTCTCTTGTGTCCTTCCTGCTGGGTTAATCGTTGTTCTAAACAATGGCAGCATTAATCCAAATGATGACAGTTTCTAGCCATTAACAACATAACCAGGTTTTGTGCCTATTGGAGGTCCCTTTATCAAACCATCATGAAGATCGGAAACTCATTCTATGGTGGATGCTGTTTCCTAGGAGATCCACATGTGCCCATGTAGGGGAAATGTTCCTGTGGGAGATTTAGTTTTGGGTGGGTTCCAGGGGTCATCTGCAAGGCAAGGCTGAAGAAGTCTGTTCTGGTGAAACTCCAAGACCTTTGCTCTGGGTCAGCCAGTGTCTTTGACTTCCATTTGTATTGGCTTTGATGCTTTTAATAGCTGCGGAGGCAGTCCAAGTATCATGGTTCCGTAGGCAGGTTTGGGATCTACGTAGACTTGGGTTCAAATATGAGCTTCAGCACTAACTGGTCACAGGACCTTGGGAAAATTTTAACGCAGGAATAAATGTAATAATCTATGTAGAATACTTTAACGTGGTGCCTGGTACATAGTAAGTGCTCGTAAATGGGTAGTGTAAAAACTGAGAACACCACTGAAATTGTTAAAAAAAAAAAAAAAAAATTCAGGAGACTCCAGTCTGTTTTATGGGACTTTAGCATCATGGAGTACATCCTGGGGGGCAGAAACAAACCGAAGAATGTCATAAATGCCCTCAGGTGAAAAGGTGGCTAGGTGTTCCATACTCTCAAACTGAGTCACTATCAGAGTGGCAGGTTTGCACATAAACAGGTTTCTGCAGGTGCCAAATGACACACCCACCCCCTTTAAAAAACATTAAAAGTTTCATCTCCTAATGATGGCGAATGTCCTAAGTCCCCCAGACCTATATACCATCCAAACTCCTGGATCATCTCTTCTCTAGAGCAGAACACTTGGGAGAGTGCATCTTATACCTTTACCTTAAAGCATAGACTGAGCTCTGCTCCTTGACCCCATTCTCCTGGGTTAACAGCCTAGTCTTGGCCTGGTCCTGCCTGGAATTTCAAGAGAGCAGAATGAAACCACTAACTCCAAATTTTCTTTCCCCTTCTTAATCTCACCTGGCCTTTCAAATTTCAAGGAACTCTCAAAGATGAAGGGAGCGTTCAGGCCAGAGGCAACTCCAGGCACTGTCCCAGGAGAGACAGATTCAAAGAAGACCAGTGCATGGTCTTAGCATTATCTGCCAAATGCTTCCCCCACAGCACACAAGTGTCCTCTATTTGAAACTTCATTGAATGGATCACACAACCTATCTAACACGAATTATTGGGGAAATAAAGACTCTGCTATACATACATGTTGGAAAGGCACACATTTCAAAATATTAAAGTGAAAAGCATGCATCATAGAATCAAAAAACTACAACATAGTTCTGGGCCCATATCACAGTATCTTTTCCTTGCTATGCCAACTCATGCTTAGGAAACACTCTGAGGGTTCTCAAGTGCCATTTAAATGCTGAAGGGAGAAACCTAGAGTTCTCAAATCTATTAAATCTATTTCTGACTTCACTAGCAATATTCAGAGCTCATCTTGCATAGAAGAACAAGAGAGTTCTCCTGAGAATAGACACCTTTGGGTGGCCTGGAATAGCATTCGTCAGACATCTCCAGGGAATGGGAACCCTTGGCTGTGGGTTGGATAAGACATTTTAAACAAACAGAATTCTCGCTAACACCACCCATCAGAGCCTAGATATCCTCTGTTCCTCCTCCCCACATCAAACTTGAGGTGAAGTTCGAGTTGGCAGCAGCTTGGCTCTGCCATCGTGTCCAAATTCCACTATTTCTGGCCTGCATTTGATTTTCCAGGCAGGCTTGAGCCAAGTCCCAATGAAACATATCCATGGCTTTCAAAATGACGGGCAAAATCAGGCTGGCAAGAGGTGTGGGAGCAGAGCAGGGAGGGAAGAGGGAAGTGCATCCAGGGTAATTGCTCTGAATGGCCCAGTGATGAGGATCTACATCCAGTAAGTAATTTCACGAGATCTCTGCTCACTCACTTCCGGTTTGGCTCTCGCAGCTCCCCCAGGCCAGGCACAGAGCCAAGCTTTTTATAGACTGTAAGTCCATTGTAAAGTTATGTATTCCGGCAGTTTGTAAAGTAGTGTTTTCTTTATTTTTATTGGTGCCCCAGGACAGTGCAGGCACATACATTTGTCGGTGCCTTCGCCTTGCACACTGTCCCTGATTAATCAAGGTCTAATTAAGCAAGGTCACCCACAAGCCCTTATGGGAAGCCACGTTCCTTCTGGACCCAGGTCAGCCTCTGCTGTGCCATGTGTCCCTGGTTGAGAGTCCCCTAGCCCATCCTGGATGTTGTGGGAATGAAGGAGGCATGAGGATGCAGCCCTCCCTGAAGGGTTATGTAAATCTGAAAGGATCCATGGACTTTGAGGCCAGCCCAGGGAAACCTCAACAAATCAGCTACCCCTTGCATTTTATTAGATTCCCTATAAACAACTAGGCCGTGATTGCCGTGGGAGTCAGAGGACAGGAGGCTGTTTCATGCTTGAGGACTTTTCTCCAGCGCTGGTGCCAAGCAGTTGGAGCCTCTTCTCATAATGCAGTCTTGATTAGCCTGGTTCTCCCTCCAACCTCAACCTTTTGTTGAGGGGAAGAAGAATTTGTGGCCAAAGGACACGTAATTAACAGAAAGATCATGTACACGAACTATCATCTTATCAGTGATGGTAATAGGCCTGATTGCCTATATTTTTCCAGTCGGCCACCATGTTCTGTAAGCACAGCCTTCATAATTCCCCCTGCATGCCATTATCAATGTCTTCGGGCTTCTAGTCTTTCCCTCCTCAAATCCATCCTGAACATTATAACCAGGTTGTTTATCCTGGAGAGATATCTTGGCACCTTGCCCCAAACATTCACCAGCTCCCTATTTCCCAAGGGTAAAGTCCTAACTTTGTATCTGACATCCATATTCCTACACAGCGTGGTCTCAACCCATGTTTATGGCCTCGTGTCCACGATGCTTCTGTGGAAACCAGACCAGAGAGCTCGTGGTCTCTCAGACACCTGCCTTGCCACATCTCTGCTCCAAATGGCCTCAGTTGGCTGGACTGTCATCAGTGATGCTCCCTCATGGAGCATCCATGACAGCCCCAACCCCAGGGTCTCTCTCTCTCTCTCTCTCTCTGAGCTCCTTTGGCACCTGCAGGCTGGGAACTTATTTTTCACCGCTTTATAGAACACCTGCCCCAAGTATGGCGACTCTTCGTGCCTCTCTGCAGGGCCCCTGTGCCTGCTCTGCTGAGTGGGCCTCGTCCAAAGTGGAGGTGGGCTGACACGGAGGTCAGGAGCACTGGCCCGAGTCAGGAGGGTTGCGGCTTGAATCCCATCATAGTGTGCTACCTGGGCAATTTCCTTCATCCCTCTGGTCCAGCTTCCTCATTTGCAAAGTGGGGAGTGGGGACTCATTTGACAAATAGTTGTAAGGATTAAATTAGATACACTGGGTTAGTCACTTGGCATGGAGCGCAGTACATTATTATTTATTATCATTCTCATTAAATAGGTGAGTGTTGATGAATAGACTTTGGTAATGGGATCCAGGGCCTTTCTGGGGGTTGGACATTTGGCTTGGTGTGTCTGTGGAACCCCTGGCCTGGCTTGTGTAAAATCTCAGTTTCCTCATGTGTAAATAGGGAAGAACAGGAGTCCCCACCTCCCAGGGTTGTTGTAAGAATTACATGTGATGATGGGTGTAAAATGCCTACCCTTAGGAGAGCCTCGGTTAGTGAGAAAACTATGGACTTCGGAGAATTGCTGGGGGTAAAAGGTAAGGAGTTCTCGGGCTCTCCTTGGTGGGCCTCAGTTTCCCCAATCCCTACTTTGAGTCTAGTTGGGGTAAGGAAGAGATGCTTCCTCTGGCTCTGACTTTATGTAATTCTGCTCTTCTGCCCACTCAGTCCAGACCAGAGCTGGGAGAGTTTTGGGATTTGAGAGACCGTTGCGTGTTCCTAACTTAGAAAGATGGGGCCCTTCAAGGGGCTGAGGTGGACAGATCACCTTTTTGCCCCCAGGCAGCTCATCAGACTCCTGCAAATGCTACTCTGTGAACACAGAGCCCCCTGGAAATATGTGCTCTGGGTGTGGAATCCAGCACAGACAGACTAGCACCCCCCGCCCCATCCTCACCCCTTCATTTCATCAGCTTTATCCTGAGGTGGATAATGTTTCTCTAACTGCCTAATTGGGAGAATTTAGCTGGAAAATTGCCATCATGTTCTCTTTTAAAGGGTGCCAGCCGCTGGAGGCTGCCAGCTGTAATGTCAGTGGGTAATCCGGCTTTGCTGCCATGGAGCTAGGGAGCACCCCTCTTTCTTCAGTCTACTTCCCAAGTGGTTAGAGCGGGCCACCAGCTCTAAGAGAAAAGAATACCAAAGAGCAGGGCAGAGGGGGCCGAGGACACTGCTGAAAGCACTGATCTGTTTCCCTCTCGTCCCTCATGCCCCACTGGGAATGAAATGCAGTGAATTGGAATGTCCAACCAGGTACCTTAGCCTTATGGTGCAGTGGTTAGCTCCATGGGTTCCTACCACAGGAATCCTGAGTTTAGACGGGGCTGGGGGTTGTCTGGGAAAAGGAAAATCTAATTGTAAAGGCTTTTTCCTAAAGTTGAGAGAGAGAGAGTGTAGAGCAGTGCTTAGAAGTGTGGACCCTGGGGCCAGACTGCTTGCTTGGGTTCAAATCTAGGCTCTACTACTTGCTGTGCAGGTTACCAAATCTCCTGATTTTATCATCTGTAAACTTTGGATGATAATACTAGCACCTACCTCTGCTCCACACATAAAGGGACCCAGGCTGATGGCGGCTCTGCCATCTGTAACACGTGGCATCCAGCATCTTCCTGCAAGGTGGACGTCTAGCCCACAGAAAGGGAGGGGACATAAAGGATTGGATGTGGGAGGTTTTTTTTGGGTCAGGCTTAGAAGGGGGAGCCCTACTCCAGTCACATTTTACTCTTTAGAAAGCAGTCACACGGTCCCAGCCTAACTAGGCTAGGGAGGGTAGTTAGCTGGTGGTCAGAATGAAGAGGCACTGCCACCCAGTCTCTGCCACACACACAACCCTTCCCAGTAACAGCAGGCATTTACTGAGTACTCACCGTGTGTCAGGTGCTGAGCTAACTGCTTTCCATATATTAACTCAGTTACTCAACACGACATGATGATCCCAGGTATATGTTATATATCAGAGAGTCTTGGTAGGAACCCAATGGAACCCTCAAAGGGACAGTTAAAGATGGTTTAAGGATATTTGCTCACTCATATTCATAGCAGCATTATTCACAATAGCCAAAAGGCAGAAGAAACCCAAGTGTCTATGAACAGATGAATGGATAAGCAAAATGTGGTATATACGTACAATAGAATATTATTCAGCCTTAAAAAGGAAGGAGAGGGGCTGGCCTAGTGGCATAGTAGCTAAGTTTGCGTGCTCTGCTTCGGCGGCTCGGGGTTCGCGGGTTTGGATCCCAGATGCGGACATACGCAGCATTCATCAAGTCATGCTGTGGTGGCATCCTATATACAAAAGAGAGGAAGATGGGCACAGATGTGAGCTCAGGGCAAATCTTCCTCAGCAAAAAGTGGCAGATTGGCAACAGAGGTTAGCTCATGGCCAATCTCCCTCACCAAACAAAAAAAAAAGGAAGGAGATTCTGACACATGTTACAACATGGATGAAACTTGAGGATAATTATGCTGAGTGAAATAAGCCAGTCACCAAAAGACAAATACTGTATGGTTCCACTTATATAAGGTTACTAGAGTAGCAAAATTGATAGACAGAAAGTGGAATGGGGGTTGCCAGGGGCTGGAGGGAAGGGGGAGTTATTGTTTAATGGGCAGAGTTTCAGTTTTGCAAGATGAAAAGAGTCCTGGAGATGGGTGGTGGTGATGGTTGCACAACAGTGTGAGTGTATTGAATGCCACTAATCTGGACACTTAAAAATAGTTAAAATGGTAAATTTTATATTATGTGTATTTTACTACAATTAAAAATAATTTTTAAAAAGGCCTTAAGGAAGGAGATATTTACAAAAATATAGATGGGTTATAGGTGCCAACCAGTGATGGTTAAGCACAGAGGGAGTAGCAATCTCAGGAAGCTACAGCCACCCATAGGCCTGAGGGGGAAGAAGCAGACGGAGAAGTTACCAGAATGAGGTCAGAACAGTAGCCATGGGAGAAGGTCCACCCAGCAGGAGCTGTGGCTTTGGTGTAGGAACTCAGCACTTCCAAAACACAGCCCAGCAGAGAGGAACCAGGGGACAAATACCCTGACCTCTGTCCTGCTGCCTGTGACTCCCACTGGCTGCACTCAGCTGGAATCAGAGGGCAAGAGAGCTGGTGACGTCGTCCATTGGGTCAGCCTCCCCGGGATGCAGAGAAGGGCAAAAGATGAAGAACAGACCTGGGGGGACGACCAGATGCAGCTACCATTATTCCCATTCTATGGATGAGGACCCTGAGGTAAAGGAACTCGCCGAAGGTCACACAATCTGCAAAGCAGGCCTTGAACCTGAGACGGCTAGCCCCACAGCCTTCTGAGACAAAGGGCAGAAACTAAAATGTCATGAGGATCTACGCTGTGCTGAACACCGTGCTTTCTCCTCCTCGAAGGAGGGAGAAAAGAGCGACTCAGAGCTTAATTCGGTAACCTGCCCAAGGTCAGGCAGCTAATAAGTGGCAGATCCAGGATTTCAGACTCCAAAGCTGAGCTCTTTCCACCAACTGCAGGGACCTTCGGGCAGGCAGTCACTCACTGTCACCACCATTATCACCAGCATCAGGACGCGGTCACTGAGCAGGGGCTGCATTGTGCCTTGTGTCTGGACAAAGGGAGCCACTGTGCACAGACCCACTGCCTCTCCTACCCACGATGAGCCTTCAGGCGGGGGCACCTACTTCGTAACAAGCCACACTAAACAGACACGACGCCATCCATCCCCCGTAAGCTGACGCCGGAATGTTGGAGCTGAAAGAGACGTTTGAAACCATGTATCAAACTCCCTCATTTTTCCTGGGCCCAAATGACCCACTAGCCCCTTGTGAGTTCAGCTCATGTTTACTGAGCACCTGGCTATGGCCAGTGTGGACTAGATGTGGGGGAGGCCCAAAATGCAGACCTGGATATCTCGGCACACCATCCCCCTCTTTTCATCTGCACCACCGTCACCTAGACCTGGAGTCCAAATCTATGGCCCGTGGGCCAGATCCGGCCTGCTGCTTGTGTTAGGAAGTCGAGTTTCACTAGCACACAGTTACACCCACTTGTTTACCTACTGTCTGTGGCTGCTTTCACATTATTGAGTGGTTGCAACAGGGACAGTATGGCCCCCAAAGCCAAAAATATTGACTGTCTGGCCCTTTACAGAAAAAGCTTGCTGACTCCTGACCTAAACCAAGTGTATTAGTTTGTTAGGGCTGCCCTAACAAAGTACCACAAATTGGGTGGCTGAAAATAACAGAAATTTATTGTTTCACCACTGGAGGCTAGAAGTCCGAGCTCACTGTGTCAGCAGGGTTGGTTCCTTCTGAGGGCTGTGAGGGAGAATCTGTTCCATTCCTCTCTCCTAGCTTCTGGTAGCCTCAGGCGTTCCTTGGCTTGTAGATGGTGTTCTATCTGTGTCTTCACAGCGTCTTCCCTCTGTGTGTGTCTGTCTCTAGGTCAGAATTTTCTTTTGTGGACAGTCATAGTAGATTAGAGCCCATCCTAATGACCTCAACTTAACTTGATCATCTGCAAAGACTGTATTTCAAAATAAGGTCACAATCACAGATACTGGGGGTTAGGACTTCTGCATCTTTTGGAGAGAGACAATTCAGCCCATAAAACCAAGCTGCCTTATTTCGCACCTAGACTATTGCAATAGCTTCCTGACTGGCTTCCCCATAGCCATTATTGCACTGCACCACCCCTATCCTCAAACCCTTATTCTGGAACCCACTGTCCACTCCTCAGATTAATCATTTCACAGTTTACATTGGATTATGTCACTCTCCTATTTACAACACTCCAATGGACACCCAGTGGGGTTAAAGACTTAACATGGCCTGCCGTGCGCTGCATGGTCTGTCCCGAGGGACCTTACCACTTCCTCGTAGCCCACATGCCTTCCCTGACCTTGCTCACTAGGTCACATCACCCATCACTGGACTTATAGCACCTTCTGGCATTTATCCACAACCAGAATGCTCTGGGTGTGAGTGCGTGGGATTCCAGGATTGACGTGTCTCTCTGTCATTAGATCAGATAGTCCATAAGGATAAGAACAGGATCTTTATGCTGCTACTATTGTTTGTATCCCAGCCTTTGTACCCTGACAACTAGCACACTGCCGAGCCCACTATGAGCTCTCCAAAAACATCTGCAAAGGTAAGAAGAAAGGAGGAAAGAAAATAGACAGTCAGGGCCCCTGCCCTTAAAGAGCTCAGGGCCTAGTGAGTGTGCAAACAGAAAATGACAATATAGTGTCAAAAGTGTTATTGTGGAGCAAACATAGGGAACTTTGTAGGAGCACAGATGAGGGACCCCTAAGATGGGAGCGGAGTGAAATAGGGAAGGCTTCCTGGAGGAGGTGGTGCCTAAACTTAGTCTCATGAGAGTCCGTTAGTCCTACCTTTCCAGATCGAGGAATAGCATAATTAAAGGCCTGGAGGCTGTATTACTTTTCTGTTGTTGTGTAACAAATTACTACAAACTTAGAGACTTAACACATATATTATCTCGCAGTTTATGGGGTCAGGAGTCTGGGCACAGCTTGGGCCTCTGCTCAGGATCTCACAGGGCTACGATCAAGCTGTTGGCTGGACTGTGTTTTCATCTGGAGGCCTGACTGGGGAGGAATCCACTCCTTCAGATCGTTGGCAGAATTTATTTCTTTGTGGCTGTAGGACTGAGGGTCCTGCCTTTTGTTGGCTGTTTGCTGGAGACCACCCTCATGTCCTTGAGGCCTCCTGCAGTTCCTTGCCGTGGGGCTTTCCTCAACATGCCTTGCTTCATTCACACCAGCAGGGAGAACCTCTCTCCAGTTCACCAAAACAGAGTCTGGTGTAACTGAACGTACTCACAGGAGTGACAACCCATCACGTTGCCATATAACATAAAGTAATCATGGGAGGGACATCTTGCCTCCTTTGCTATATAACTTAACTGAATCAAGGAGTGACAGTTGGTCACCTTTGCCATATTCTGTTGTTTAGAAGCAAGTTACAGGTCCTGCCCTCTCTCAAGGAGAGAGATCACACAAAGACATGGACAGCAGTTGGCAGAATCATCAGGGGTCACTTTACAGTCTGTCCACCTCAGAGGCCACAAAGAAAATTATGTGAGGACGCCAACTCTTCCGTTCTTCACTCAGGCAGGATTGACGGAGCCCCCACTCTGTACCAGGCACTGTTCTTGGTGCTGGGAACACGGTGGAGAACAAGACAGACCAACCGTCTACCCTCTCCTGGAGCATCTCCGTTCAGAGTAGCCAGAGTGTGCAGTGAGGGGAGGAGGCGACTTTCACTGGGGTGGTCTTTGGCATCTTCCCTCCAACAGCCTGACATGTAGAAGGCCTTCCTTCTCGAAAGCTGCTCCTTCTCCCAAGAGCATTAGGCAGGGTCCTTAGCCCAGCCATTGGTTTAGCCATCCCCCAGACCTCAGGGGTTACAGTGCCCTGGATATCACCCAGCAGTTGAAGCTCCTACAGTAATTGAGCCAAACCCTTCACGTCCTCATGCCCTTCTTCTGCCTCTTCTTCTCCAACCCGGCTTCTGCCCTAGCCTCAAGGAACATCTCTGAAGAATCCTTCTGGACTTCAGACCCATAGTAGGACACCTCCCCTTGGTCTGTTGTGCTGTTGGTCCTTGGAGCATGCTGTACCAGCTGTCTCTGCGTCTGCCAAAAATCTGTTCTCAAATGTAGCGGCGCCAGCATCCAAGTGTCTGGGCTGAGTCTTGAACCTGGGTCGCCTGACCCTGAAGGCCCTTCTTGTCCACTGCACCTTGCTCTCTGGGACTGAGAGCATCTGGTCCTTGCCTCCCATTTGTTTGTTTCTGCAAGTGTTTCATTTATTTCACAAGTGCTCATTGAGTGCCTGCTTGATGCCAGACCCTGTGTTAGGTGTCCTGGGGTGAAAACAGACAGAGTGCTTGCCCTTAGTGAGCTTACAGTCTAGTGGGAGAGACAGGTGTGGATTGAAATGTCACACGCATAAGTGGAAATGACATGTGATTCCATCTGTAATAAATGTTAAGAGTGAGCAGAACATGGTAATGGCAGAACCCATGGGTGCAGCATTTGAGCTGGTTGACGAGGTCAGGGAAGGCACCTCTGCTTGAGGGGTTCTTGAGCTGAAATTAGGAGGAAGAAGAAAAGTTAGCCAAGCCCAGGGCAGGAGGGGAGGCAGTGAGAGTGGTAACCCAGGCAGGTGGCATAGTATGGGCAAAGGCCCTGAAGTAGGAGAGAGTTTGAAGGATCTAAAAGAAGGCTGGCTGGACTGGAGAGAAGAGAGCCAGGTGGTGGTCCTTGCTCAATCTGAAGTCAGACAGCCAGCCCCAAGCAGAGAGAGTGAAAAGGCCCTCAGCCCGCCTCATTCCCAGGCTCCCTGTGATCCCAACATGCCAGAGCCTCCCATTTATCATCTGAAGAGCCCTGCCATGCCTCCTCCCTGGGGCTGTCACCCCTTGGGAGAGGTTATCACCATGCAGAAATCCAACCAATCCTCTTACCATGTTAAGGCACAGAGCTTAGAATAACAACAGTTTTTTCAAGCCTTCAGAAATGTCAGACCCACATCTACTTGGAAGGAAAGACCAGTGTTACAACTCTTAGCACCAGGGAAGCGTGCAGGCCACAGCTCTTAGCAAATTACATAAAGCCAACAAGTGCCTTCAGCTCTGCAAAGTGTGAGAAGGAAGGTTGATTTTTTCCCCCCTGTGGGCCCCCCACCACTTTTGGGTTTGGGAATGCAAGTTTGAGCTGGCAAGAGTGTGAGCTGCAGGGTTGATCTATGAAAAAGAGAAAGCGAGACGGACAGACTCACTCATCTTGTCCACTAGCAGCAAGGAGCAGGGTCAAGCCATATGGGCAGCCATGAGGAGGCAGGCACTGTGTGCCCTGCTCAGCACTAATTAGAAGCAAACTAAGGCCTGGCTGAAGTGGCTGCAAGGACACCCAGCGGGGACCATTTCCTGCACAGGGCAGGCAGCCCTGGATGAGGGGCCGACAGGTGCTGCCTCCTCTGATACTTTTGGCAGCATCTCACCTGTTCCTACAGCTCATCTCGAGATGCGCATGACCTTGGAATGCCCAGGGAAGCTGGGTTTGGCTAAAGGTTCTAGAGAGGACTTTCTACAGGGAATGACTGTCTCCCTACCTCTCTCTTTTGAGGGTTTATCTGCAAAAGCTGAAGGACTTTTTCTCCTTTTGAAGTTCAGCACAGGGGTGGGTGATATTTTGACCTAGCTATTTTGACACAGGGTCATTTTGACATGACCTAGAAATCAAGCCAGTAAGTTGTCAGTACTTGTCGCGGTGCCTTAGCGTGCTGCAGGGAGACAGGGAGGGGGTGATGGGACATGTGCAATAGCATCAGGGATGGAGGAAGCTCAGGACTGAGACAAAGAATGGGGAGAAGGTCAGAGATAGTAATTTTTAAAACAGTAGTTTGCATGTTGATACATCTGTAATGTTGAAATGACTGTCAAGATGATCATATCAGAATGACCCACTATGCAGTGGCAATGCTGAGGAGAAGGGTCCATTTGACAGAAATCTCCATGGTGTTCCCCCATCTCTCCTCCCCTTTCACACCCTTGGCCTAGACCGTCATCATCATTGACTCATACTATTGCACCAGTCCCAGTACTGGTCACTCTGTGATCTGCCCTCTGTAGCCAGAGGGATTTTTTTCTAAAATATATCTGTTTAAAAAAGAATCCATGTTCTCCTTATCCTGATAAAAACCCAAGGTTGCTGACCCTGATCTCTGAATCCTATTCTTTCTACTTCCCTCTGCTCAGGAACATATTGGTTTATCCAGTGATGACCTCGGAGGTCATTATCTGGTGGATGAGTCTTGTCTTCACAGGCCTGATGTCCCCTTCCCAAGAAGGCGTCCCCAGCCTTGAACACTCAGTGTGCCTTTGGAGGGTTGGGGAAAAGTATTCTCTCTCTGTGGCCCTCCTGCATTCCTTTGCTTGAAAACTGCTTTTCCATGAAGATGAAGATGGGGCAAGAAGTTGTCCCTTGGGTATTTCCTTGGTTTAAAAGTGAAAAAAAAGCCTTCTCAATCTGTGTGAGCATGTACATATATGTGCATGAGAACTGTTAATGTTTCTTTGGAGAGAGGTTAAATTTATGTGTGGTTTAACCAAACGATGTGTCTCCAGCAGGGGAGAAAACCGCCCCCCACTCCATTAAACAGTTTTTGTGATGCATGGAAAAAAGAAAAAAAGAAATCCTGAACTCCATGAGCGTGAGAAAACAAAGGGGAAATCAAAATTGTGGATCTGCCAGAAACCTGCCATTCATAGAGCCCACAAATCACAGGGAAACAAAGAGAAATGGAAAGATTTGGTATTAAAAACCCATTCTTCCCTGAACTTGTGCCAGCATCTATAAAACAATTACATGTGATCATACTTGAGCCTTTTCTGAGACACTAATTCTTCTCCTGACATTAAAATGTTATGCGTGTTGCTTTCAAAATGCCGTGCCCAGTCGAGAAGGACGCACATCAGAGGGGCAGACTCGAGCACAGGGCAGGTTAGTCCAGCTCCTGAAAACTGGGAAAGCTCTGTGGTTTTCTTCCTTTTCTCCCTGGAAGTTTTCCTTGGAGCTGCTGATTTGTGACCACTGGGGTGTAATATCCTTGTCTGGCTCCCAGATGGCTCCCTGGTTGCCAGGAGACCAGACAAGGGGGTGGGTGGTTCCATGAAGTCCCCCTTTCCAAAATAGGAGAAAAACTCACCCAAGCTCATGACCAGGAGAAGGCCATAAGTCTCCAAGCGTGGCCCAGGGTGGAATGAATGCATGCGCTCAGTTTCTGCGGAGAAGGCTGACCCAGGGATCCATTTGTCGATGTGAAGTTCCTCATCACATTCAATGGGTCTTTGATTTAAGATTAAATAGGGCCCCTGTGTGAAATCGGCTGTTAGTTTTAAAAGCCTTTTCATTTTGACAGGTGAAAAACCTCATCAGAATTACCCTATGCAAAGATGTCAGGAAAAATATACAAGAGGAAATTGGAAAATGTGATTGAGCCCAGAGAGCACTTCCTCGACCCTGGCGTTTCTGCACAGGCTTGTTTATTTCTCCTGCATTTACTCTTTGGGCATTTCCCCTGATTGAGGCTTCGATGTAAAAAGGCACAAAGGCAGGTGATTCCACGGCTTTTGGCTCCATGATGGCACGGCCTCGTGGGTACGCTTCTCAGCAGGGGACCCACCTTCGGATCAAATGTGGGGTATTTCCAAATTGAGCTTTGAGGGGTGGAGCCCAGAGAAGGAGAGGCAAGAAGAAAAATAAGTGAATTAAGTGAAAAGCGTGTTGTGGGACAATTTAATCAGGGCTAATGTATCAGGCCCTGTATTGTTTTTGGAACTGGATTTGGGAGTAACAGGATCCCTGACAGGCTGTAGCCAGCCCTGCTAATGAGTGACTGCAGAGTTCACAGACCAGTCTTGAGGAAACCCCAACACAGAGCAGCCCGCGGCAGGTCCACTCCGGTGGCAGGGACGAGATACAGGGCCAGCCATGGCTCGCCCTCTCCTTGATCACACAGGACAGCACGGCTCGCTGTCTCCTTGGTCTCGCTGTCCAGTGAGAGGTGAAGGCTGGGCATGGAGGCTTGTGGGAAGCGTAGCTAGCTCCAGGCCTATGCAGGCCTGCGCCTGGCCGGTGGGGTGGGCACGGGCGGGAGTGGGATGCCAGGCTATGCTTTCAGAAAGCTCCTCTATTGTAGGCTAGAAACAATTCCATCTGGGCCTAGAAGAGGGGCAGACCCTCCCACCTCCCAGTCACAGCCTGAGGAGCCTGGGGAAGGGGCTGTGAGATGTGTAATTTAATCCTGTGTTTTGCAATTTGAAAAGGAATGGCCCAGAGTGGGAAAGGGGTCTCACTCTCCACATATGCTACTGGCCCTGGCCCAAGGGCGACTCCGGATACTGAGAGCCACTCGCTTACTCAGCTTACCAGGCAGAGGTGACTTTTCTCCTGTGGGTACCGCAGGACTACACGTCCTCGGCTTGGTTTTCCTCACAGCCTCTGCGATCATCTGAGCCAGAGCTTCTCAGACCCCTCCTCAGAGGCTACAGTTCCAGGGACATTGCTGGGAGGAAGGGGCTGCACCCCCACTTCCAATAGAACAGTCTGGATTTGTCTGTGTTACACAACAGGCTGGGAAGACGCCCGACTCCTCAGGTTCAAAGGCAGCCCTCACTGTTGACGAGCTGCGTGACTTGGAATATGTCATCCCCCACCTTCTCTTTGCCCCAGTTCCCACCTCTGTAAAATAGGAAGAAGAATAGCACCTATCTCACAGGATTGCCGTGGAGATTCAGTGAGTTAACCTGTGTAAAGCACTGTGAATAGGCCCTGGACTTGATAGTCGCTCAGAAACGTTACTGCTACTGTTCATTGGTATTATCATGGTCATTAGCATATTAGAGTTGTGGGGAAGATTCAGTTTGAAGAAAAGGAGGCAGTTTTCCTTTTTTTTTGTGAGGAAGATCAGACCTGAGCTAACATCCAATGCCAATCCTCCTCTTTTTGCTGAGGAAGACTGGCCCTGGGCTAACATCCGTGCCCATCTTCCTCTACTTTATATGAGATGCCACCACAGCATGGCTTGACAAGTGGTGCGTCAGTGCACACCCAGGATCCGAACCTGGGAACCCTGGGCCGCCAAAGTGGAGCACACGCACTTAACCGCTATGTCACCTGGCCGGCCCCAAGGGGGCAGTTTTCTGAAGGATAAAACATGTTTGAAATCCATTGATTCGGAACAGTGATAGTTAATTTTATTTATCAACTTGACTGGGCCATGAGGTGCTCAGATATTTGGTTAAACATTATTCTGGGTGTTTCTGTGAGGGTGTTTTGGGATGAGATTAACGTTTAAATCAGTAGACTGAGTAAAGCAGATTGCCCTCTGTAATGTAAGCGGGCCTCATACAATCAGTTGAAGGCCTGAATAGAACAAAAAGGCTGACCTTCCCCCAAGTAAGAGAGCACTCTCCTACCTGATGGCCTTCGAACTGGGACATCAGCTCTGCAAATTTTGGACTTGCCAGCCTCCCTATAATAAATTTCTCTTTATATATATGTATGCATATTATATATCTCCTATCAGTTCTGTTTCTCTGGAGAACCCTGACTAATGCATGACCTGAGGGCCCACTGTGGCTCTCAGCAATGTGTGTGTGTGTACGCACACATGGATGCATGATTGTCTACATGTTTCTATGTTAAAAATAATCTGAATATCCAGGTTCTTTGAAAAATCAGATGTGGCAGCAGTAGTTTCTAATTGGCTGGAGGTGATTTCAACTATCCCCATCAGATGGGGCATGTGATCCCCACTTCTCACCCCCACCCCAACACACATACTTCCTTTTACTGCCAGCTCCACATAGGCAATGAAGAAAAATTTTGAGAGATACTGGGGAAGTTGGCTGCCCTCCAGAATATAGGAGTTATTAATATAGTCAGTATTCACTTGCGGGGAGGCAGGGTCAAGGTGAGTAAGACGTGGGATGCTTTGCTTGAGGAGCTCACAGTCTGTTGGAGAAGACAGATATGTAAGTGGAAAACCACAGTGCTGAATGATAAGTGCTAGGACAGAGGTAAGGCTGGATTCTCTATGGTCTTCCAGTCTGGGGGATAGAGAAGGTTAATTAAGGAAGGCATCTGAAAAGTGGGGAACCCTTGAACTGAGTCTTGAAGGTTGCGTAGAAGGTTAGACAGATGGATAAGAACATGAAAAACACTTTAAGCAGTGGGAATAGCATGTGCAAAGACCCTGTGGTAAGGGGAGCACAATGGATTTAGGGAACAGTTTGCCATAGCTGGAACATATGATGGCACTCAGCTGTTGAGGCCACAGAGGTAGGGAGTAGCAGAATCATCCAGCTCATTTTTCTTTAAAATGATTCAAGACCATTGGGGGTTTTTAGCAGTGAAATAACTGATATATTTCCATTTTAGGAAGATCTCTCTAGCTGCATTGTGGAGAATGAATTAAGAGAGCAAGGTATAGGCTAGGAGTCTCCGTGGCAGATGCCTGGAAGTCTAAGATTTCCATTCTAATAGTTAAACCTTGGATTCCTATCCCACTGTGTATGGGAAGAGAATTTAATCTCTTATCACACTTGAATGTGAATGATTTCAGGGACTTTCCCCAAGAACAAGTTTCCATGGTAGGAGGGGTATAAGGATCTACGGCATTGAGAACAAACTTCATCTGCCTCGTGACTTTGCCTAGGTCCTATGCTGTAAAGAGGGACTGTTCAAGAGCTCAGTAATGACCTTGGGTGGGGTGTTTGTGGTCTGTTCTTCTGGACTAACATTGTACAGCAAACCGAAAGTCTGACGGCTCCCTGAGGCTCATATTCATGGCTTTCTTCTTGGAAAGTAACAACCAGTTTTCCTTTACTCCCTAAGACCATCAAAGTGAAAACACTAATTTCAGACATCCATGAGACTCAGGATGAACCTGAGTGTTCAATATTAACTTTTCCTTTGTCAAAACAAACAAAACTCAAAACCAGTTAGCCAGGATGAGCCCCTGGGAGGAGAGCTCCGACTGTCAACTTTCACTCTGGCTCCCACGCTGGGCTGTTTGTTTAAAAAACAGGAGGACATTTGGAGAGGCAGCAACTAGCATTTTCTTGCCAGCAGATTTCATTGATAATGGGATTTCCCTGTGTCAGCTTGTTGTCCTCCAGTGACCATGGAGAACCCTGGTGAGTCAGCCTGATCCTAAGCCTTGAGGCATCCTTTTGGTGAAGACGGAGCTACCTGGAATTAGCCACAGGAGCACTGGAGGATGGAATGACTCAGTGTCTGCTCCTGCCTCTCCCCCCACCACAGGCTTAGCGATGGAAGCTCTGGCGCAGATGGTCACGATGAGGGAAGTGGGTCGTGTTTTTGGTGTCTTTATATCCCTATTCCACGCCCCCTCAGTGTCTGAAGGAATGACCCACCATCAGAAGGGACCTCACTCAGCATTTGTTAAGCTACCAATTACTCTGCTCTGCCTCGGTGAGAACATGGACCCATATTCCTCTTTCCCTTACATTGTAGAGCACCTTACCTGCTTCCATTTACAAAGCGTGTCTTGCCACTCTTTCCTTTGTGTGTGCAACAACTCTGTGAAGTGGCTATCATAATCCCCACTTGACTAATAGGTAAACTGAGGCTCACCTACTTTGAAGGACTTGACCCAAGTTCCCAAAGCTTCTATGTGATCACACAAGGACTGAACCTAGCTATTAACCTAGAGTGTTCTGCCGCCCTTTCCTCCCTGTCCAACTGGTGGTGTTTAATATTGTCTCTTTGGGCCTGGGGAGAATCCTGCATTTGCCCTTCTTCCTCGGCTCTTCTTGCTTTGGACTGGATCCCGCACTCTGCCTGGCTGTGCTCCAGGCTTGCACCTCCCTGCTTCTGTGGCCAGCACACTCTACTCTGTGTTATCACTGGATCCTGAGCATTCGTGGTACCAGAGGAGGGCTTGACATGGTGATGAGATACGTGGGGGTGAAGCAGAACAAGGCATCCCAAGCCAATGCCCAGTGGTCTCTCGGACATCTGTTCCCCAGGGACGATGCTGCTTTCTGGCTCATGGTCAGTTGGCCTTCATTTAAATAAACCCAGCAAGTGGGCCTGGACCTCCCGCTCCCAGCTGGCAAAAGTCCCGCTTGCCTTCAGGACTCGCCTTAGATGTCACCTCCTCCTTGCAATAGTCTCTGTCTTCCCTCCTCTCGGGCAGGGTTAGATGCCCCTCCAGCGCACTACTTCCTCCAGTAGCACCTGTCACACGGTGTCACAATCCCCGCATTACCTGGCCACCTCGCCCACTGCACTGTGAGCACACTGAGGGCGAGACCAGGGTTCTGTGGCAGGCCACTGTCAGGGTTAGGACCAGGATGGGCTGTGGAGTCAGACTACCTGGAGTTAAACCCCAACCCCAGCACTTAAGAGCTGTGTGACCCACTTAGAGGATCAGTTTTCACATCTATAAAATAGGGCTAATGATCATACCTAATGAAAAACTTATCATGAGGAGAAAGTGGTATAATTTCTAGAAATATTCAGCACTTGAAGGGCACACAGTAGGTGCTCAGCACATGTTAATTATCAATATGATTATATTTGTATCCCCAGTGTCTAGTAAATGCATGTGGAAGGGAGAGAAGAGAGGGAGGGAGGGAGGAAACCTAGGAGGAAGGAAGAAGTGATTGAATTAAGAAATGATGAATAACTGGACGGATGATGAACAAGTTGGATAAGTGTATTAGGGTTTTCCAGAGAAACAGAAGCAAAAGTAGATAGATAGATAGAAAGATAGATAGATAGATAGATAGATAGATAGATAGATAGATAGATAGATGGATAGATGGATAGATAGATATAGATTTATTATAAGGAATTGGCTCATGCGGTTATGGAGGCTAAGTCCCACAGTCTGTAAGCCGGAGACCCAGGAAAGCCAGTGGTGTGATTCAGTCTGAGACCAAAGGCCTGAGAACCAGGGGAGCCGATGGTGTAAATCCCCGTCCAAGGGCCAGAGAAGATGAGCTGAAATGTCCTAGCTCAATCACTGAGGTGGGGAAAAAGGGGCGAAGTCCTCCTTCCTCTGCCTTTTGTTCTAATCAGGCCCTCAAGAATGGCCACCCACAGAGAGCAGTCTACTTTACTGAAGCCGTGAATTCAAATGTTAATCTCACCCAGAACACCCTCACAGACACACCCAGAAATCATGTTTAATCTCTACACCCGTTACCAGTCAAGGTGACACACAAATTAACCGTCATACAAGCTGAGAGTAAGAATGGAGCCCCCAGTGATACCGAGTCCTTCCTACCAGTCTGGTTTGTCGAGGCCACTGTCACTGGAGCTGCTGTGCCTATAAATCACCTACTGTGCAAACACAAACTGTAATCTGAGAGGCATATTCCACACTGATTGGAGAATTGCAGAAACAAGGAAGGACAGTCAGAAGAAGATGAGACGGCAGAAGACGGGAGAAGAGGTGGGGTGGGGAAGATGCTTGCTTAAGTCTTCAAGCCATCTCTGGAGAAGGTCAAGCAGAGGCGGCAGATTTATGAAACCTTCACCAGGCTCCTGGGAGTGGGTCCCGAGCTTTTGTGCTACTAGGAGGGGCCCGACATCTGAGATCTGATCTCAGAGCTCAGTGCTCTGGCCTTCTCCTGCCTGCCCAGGTGTGTGACCCTCCTACCCCCTGGAATGTGGCTGTGCTGGAGATGTAATCAGCAGAATTCCTCTGACTTCTCAAGAAATGCCCCTTTGGGAGGGAAAAGTACAAACAGGTTGGGAAAATGTGAATCTTGTTTCTTAAGCCTGAACAATTGCCCCATTGTAATGACCGTGTGCCGCAAAGTAGAAGTCTAAGATTTCAAATGACATCTTTGTCAGAAGCCATCCACACGTAACTCTTAGATCGTTTAATGCATTTGTAGGTGGCCACATCAACTTCATCCACTTTCGCTGTTGTGTTTGTTCGCTGAGCTATTTCATGTCTGCCAAATAGTATGCAACATCTCCCTTTCTGGAATTATCAGAGCTGTAAATATCTAGAACTAGAGTCATCTGATGTGTGGAATAGTAGGTGGTGAATCTATGGATAGATGGAATCCTCTGTGCCTACCAGCATTTGTTCAGATTCTGGTTTAATGTCATAAAAATAGTATCTCCTGAGGGGCCAGCCCGGTGGTGTAGTGGTTAACTTCGCACACTCCACTTCTGCAGCCTGGGGTTCGCAGGTTCGGATCCTGGTTGTGGACCGACGCACTGTGCTGTGGCGCGTCTCATATAAAGTAGAGGAAGATAGGCACGGATGTTAGCCTAGGGCCAATCTTCCTCAGCAAAAAGAGGAGGATTAGCATCGGATGTTAGCTCAGGGCTAATCCTCCTCACCAAAAAAAAAAAAAAAAAGTCTCCCCTGAGTCTCTGGGCTCAGGAAAGAAAACCCACAGCTACTAGGAATGGATTCACACTCAGGCCAAAAATGTGCCTAAGACTGTGCTTGTTATGGGTTGCGCGTGTGGGGTGTGTGTGCACGCACAAGAGCGTCGTTTGGGAAGGGGGTGCCCACGTTAAAAGAGATGAGGTTTTTTTTCGTGGAAGGAAAGACATTTGGTCACTTGGTTCCTTGGAAAGGGAAGTTCTTCCTGGAGTAATTTGTGACTGAATAATGAACCCCAAGCCGAGAAACACCATGTGTGAGAAGAAGCCAGCTCTCCAACAGAAATAAAACCAAGCTGGGCCCGGTGATGATCATCGAGAAGGTACGGGCAGCTTGCCTGGAGTTTTCCTTTGCTCTGGACATCCCTTCTGACAGATTTTCCCCAAACTGGGAATAAGCACTTGTCAAGTATGTTAAAAAAATTAAAAAGGAGGAGAACATTTTGAATGGCCCCTGGTTCAGGCCCTTTGGGGGTTTCCCACTTATGTTTTTAACAGCTCAGGCCTTGGCAGGACGCAGCTTTCCAGTTGGCATGAAACGGAGTGGAAAATGCACTTGATCCCAAGTTGTGCCTGGGGAGCTAGGTTTGGACCTAACAAAGGGCAGATGAGGAACAGCATTTGGGGACCTTTGGGGGCTCCAGAGCAAGCTGGAAAACACCAATGTCAAACTGACAGCTTTCCTGCTACTGACGCTTCGCCTGACTACTTCCCCCAAGAACCCCCTATGGCCGGAACCGTCCATGGCTGCTAAGCTCACATTATCCTGTAACTTCCTTTCTTGAAGAATAAACGTCTCCCTGGTAATCTGCCCTTATGGTCTAATAGGTCCCCAAACTGTCCCTAAAAGGTGAAAGCATATTGGGTAAGTACAATTTTAAAAGGGCATATACATTTAACAGTGGGATTCTTTTTTCCCTTCTCTTGCCTTTCCTTCCTTCCTTCCTTCCTTCCTTCCTTCCTTCCTCCCTCCCTTCCTCCTTCCCTCTCTCCCTCCCTCCCTCCTTCCCTTTCAGCCACCTACCCACCCATCTCTTGATCCATCCCTCCTCCTTTCATCCTTTAGCGGGTCAATGCACAAGCCAGCATTAATGCCACTTTTCAAACTTACTTGACCAAGGATCTGGAAAAGCGAGGATCCCTATACAAAGAGGAGAGTTAAGAGCTACAGTGTCTCAGCCCTGTAGGCAGAGTGTGGTGCGTGCCGCTGATAGAGCAGGCAGGTGGCAGGGTTTCAGCGTTGGACAGATGCCCAGCCACATTGGGTCCTAACGTAAGGAATCTTAACCTGAGGCTCGTGGGTGACACTCAGGGACTCTCTAAAGCACCTGAAATTGCAGGCAAAATGTATGTGCATATTCCTGGGGAGACCGTCCACCAGAACCATCAGATTCTTAGTTGTCAGGGCCATCTGGGACTTAAATTACTGACTGGCTAAGTTTTGACCCGTCTGCGCTCTACCTCTTCTCCCCTTAACAGCAGGAAGACACTGTGGTGTCGCAGTTAAAAACAGGGGCTCTGGAGTCATGCTACCTGGATAAGAATGCCAGCTCCACCAGTTACCAGCTACGTGGCCATAAAGAATTATTTAATATCACTGAGCTTTGATTGATTCTATTACTTCATAGGAGTGTTGAATGGATTAAATGAGATAACACAGGCAAACCATGTAGCAATGGGCATGGCACATCTAAGAGACTCTGTAAATGTTAATAATCATTGGTGCTTTGGTGTGATAGCCTAGAAATACTCATAAAACACCAGTGTTCTAGTTGGAAGGTATGCTTCAAACCAAACGACAGCCAACTATGGCCTATGGGCCAAATCCTGCCCACTGGCTGTGTTTGTAAATAAAGTTTTATTAGGACACAGCCACATCCATTCGTTTACATATTGTCAATGGCTGTTTTCAAACTACAAGCGCAGAGTTGAGTAGTTGTGGCAGGGATCAAATGGCCTGCAGAGCCTAAAATATTTACTACCCGGCCCTTTACAGAAAAACATTTGCCAACCCCTTCTCTAAAAAATTAGAAAACAAAAAAGTGATATAAAGTCTACCCTGGAGAAACTCACAAGTGCACAAGGAAGCATAGACAAGGATGTTTATAACATCATTATTTTACCCTCAAATAGCTGGAAACAATCTAAATGTCAATCAGAAAAGGAATGCTGTACTCATACTATACCCCATAAAAAGAACACGTTCCAACTGCATTGAGTAATGTGAAAGCATTGAGTGAAAAAAGTAAGGATGTTACCATTTGTGTAAAACATGCAAAACCTATTGTATATTTTCTACCAGTTCATATGTAAAGATGCAAACGCAAAGAAAGGACTCTGGAAAAATACACAACAAATGGATAATAATGCTTGCTTTTGCGGAGGAATGGAGCTTGGAGGTTTTTGTCAATAGAGACTTCAGCCCTATCCATAATGCTTTTACATTATGACCAGGAGAAGGCATTCATGTACTTCTTGTTTAATTAAAATTGATTGAAAAAGTACTGTGTACAAAATGTAAGGGCAAAATATAGAGATGGCTATTCTGATAGATGTAACGATGGAGGAAGAACATGATGCCAAGCAGAGGGACAACAAGAGCAAAATGGCTGGAAAGGCACTGATGTCACTGGGCAGTGAGGACAGTGACTGATGTGGCCCATGAAAGGCAGGAGAAGGTGAGGATTGGGGAGGGGAAGCAGACAATTAGCACAGAGGGAAGTCGTTTATCACGGTAGAGGTCATAAAGGGGAATTAAAGCGTTACACCTGATGCCACAGGGGGCCACTCCAGAGAGAGGCAGCAGGCAGGAAGGTCATGGATACTTACAGTGAGGCGGGACAGAGCCCTGGGTCCATCCGGCCTGCCAGACTAGGGTGGGTGGCTTACTCTTCTCAACCCCCGCCTTGTAAATTTTTAGTTTCTTCAGATTATGTTCTGGCGGGAGGGGACCACAGAATTTGTACTGCTTTTCAGGGCTTCATAAAACTGACTGGACAATTGGATTTGGTTTTTAGCATTAGGAGAAAAAAAAGCCTGTTTCTAAAACAGTTGCTATAACATGTACAAGTGCCAGTCAGGTGTGGTTTGGGGCGAGATGACTCTGCATTCATATCTTTAACATTAGGAAGTCCACCCAGGTGGTGGAGAACATAAATGTGCTTCCCGGGATGAGTAGTAGTTACACAATGAACAAGAAGAAACTGAATAGGTGGCCAGATGTGGGGCTCTTGTTTGAAACAATGGTGTGCCCTGGATCTGAGCACTTGGCAGAAACAGGAAGTAGGGCAGGGAAATGAAGTTTCACAGCTACAGAGATGATCCTCAGACTTCACCTCTGTGATTAAGTATTAGGGAAGCAGTCATTCCTCACCGTCCCTCTCTACTGCACGGTGGTCCCTGTGGTATAAGATGGAAGCAGTAAGCCATGAGCCAACCTGGGTCCTCCCCAGGCAGGGGTCGGTTGACAAGCTGTTTCCATAGAGAGTCAAATAGTAAATATTTTAGGATTTGCAGGACATATGGTCTCTGTCACAACTACTCAGTTCTGTTGTTGTGACGTGAAAGCAGCCATAGACGGTACTTAGATGAACGAGGATAGCTGTGTTCCAATAAAACTTTATTTATAAAGACAGTGGCAGGCTGGATGTAGGCCATGGGCCATAGTTTGCCAACCTTTGTTCTAAAGCAATGATTCCACACTTTGCAGTGTCAACACTGTGTTCTGTCCCCAGGGGATTTGCAGTATGGTGGGAGGGAGGTAAGGGCAGCTACTTTGAAGTCTGGCCTGAAGCCCTTATTAGCTCTGTGACCTTGGACAAATAGTGTGACCTCATGAGCCTTAGTATCCTCATCTGTAAAATAGGAATAAGGCCCTCCTCATTGGGCTCTTTTGAATATTAAGTTAGATTAACGAATGGAGGAAAGATAGCATAGTTAAGAATATAGAATACAGATTAACAGGACTCAAATCCTGGCTACAGCATTTACTAGCTGTGTAATCTTGGGCCAGGTTCTTTATATTTCTATTCCTCATCAGTTTCATCATCTGTAGAATGGAATTAATAATGATACGTACATCATAGTGTGTTAGGACTATGATGTGAGTTGACAGGAAGAGTTTAGAACAGTGCTGGGAACGTAATATACTTAATAAACATCAGATACTGGTAGTAAGCAGTTCTATTATAAGTGCTTTATTTTTAATAATAATAGATTTTTACTTGCCTTAAAAATTAGTAAACTAAACCTGATTTAAGGCCATCTTTATAATAAGGTCACCCTGACTCACTTGCATTGCAAGATGATTTTTTCTGAGAGGGTGAGAAACAAATGGATCACTGGTTTATAATCAACAGCCTGTCTTGTATTTGGCACAACCAGTGGGGGAAACAACTAAGTCCTACTAATAATATGTTAATTGTAGGGGCTGACCCGGTGGCGTAGCAGTTAAGTTCACGAGCTCTGCTGTGGTGGCTTGGGGTTCGCAGGTTTGGATCCTGGGCGTGGACTTACGCACCACTTGTCAAGCCGTGCTGTGGCGGCGTCCCATATAAATTAGAGGAAGATGGGCACAGATGTTAGCCCAGGGCCAGTCTTCCTCAGTAAAAAGAGGAGGATTGGCAACAGATGTTAGCTCAGGGCTAATCTTTCTCACACACACACACAAAAATAATATGTTAATTGTAAAAGAATAAAAAATTTTAAAAACATGAGTTACTCTATTGTAAAATTTACTTTCCATTAATTGAGTAAATGGGAGGAGTGGGGGGCGAGGGTCTTCAGTAAAATCTCAGAACATTTAACTGAATGATTGACTTGACCCCACAGCACAGTCCAGACCTGGGCAGGTCATCCTCTGCCCCCCACCCCACCCAACCCTGGCCACAGATTGGAGTGAACAGGTGACCCAAGTTTGCCCAATTATAGTCAGTCTCAGGATTTTGCTGGACCTTTTGGGAAAATAAGCCTTTTTTTCCCCTACTGGAATTGCTAAGCTGGTAGGATACAAGCCTGGAGGAGCCAGAGACGGTTACATGAACAGAACCTGCCTAAGAATGAAGCCAGCCAAGAGGAAAGTGAGAGAGAAATTCTTGACATGACTTAACTCACCAGATCCAGCTGTACCTGGAGCCTGTTAACCCCCATACTTTACAGTTATAAATAAATTCCCATTGTTCTTAAGCCGGTTTCTGTCACTCGTGCCTCAAAGAGGCCTGACAAATATATCCAACCTATTATGCCGTGAGAGAAAAAAAAATTTGAAAATCATTTTCCAGAACTCTGCTCCGGGACAAACTTTCCTCACTTCCTCCACATTTAGAAATAAGCCAGTAGATACTCTGGATCAGGCTAGGTTAATAGAACCAAAGAACAGAAGTCTGCACTGGCTGAGGTAAATGGCAGATTGCTTCATAGAAAATAAATCAGGTAGTTCTCAGAATTGCTAGAGATCTGAAGAACTGGGCCCAGGATGGGGGTGGGAACAAGGGCAGATGGTGCACCAGCACCACAAAGGGCCGGGATGGAGAGAAGGCCACTGCCACTGCCAATACTAGACGCTGGTCCTGGACACAGACAGCCCTCTCTGGCACTGCTGCCCCAGAAATGGACTGTGCTACCACTCCTGCAAGAATTCTGCGTGGTGACTGACACTGCTTTTTCATCAAAAGTTCATATTCGGAAATCCCAGGCTGGTGTATCTGATTGTCTGAGCCCAGCTCACATACCTGCACCCTAGCTGCAAAGGAGGCTGGGAAAGTGATCTGGCCATTTTGACTTCTAGAGTAGAAGGCGGACTGCACCTCCCCTGAGACTTGGGGTAGCAAAAAATAAAAATGGAATGGAATGGAGTGAAGTGGAGTGGGGTAGAGTAGAGTAGGAGTAAATAAAATAAAATGACATATCCACTGTGGTCCATCTCCCCTTTGCTAGAAATGCTGCCGCTCTGCGTGGGTATCTGCTCTCCATCCTTGGCCCTCAGTAACTGCTACAGCTCGCCTCCTGCCCTCTGTGGGTCAGCCAGAACCCACGACCTAATCAAGCCGGCCCACCTCTGAGTCACTCCTCTGGACCACTCCGTGATTTTCCTGGGACACCTCCCTGGACTGCCAGCCTTGGGGAATGTGATTTCCAGAAGGCCCTCAGCCTGGCTCATGCCATCTGTGAGCAGACTCTAAATCCGCCCACAGCACTGAGTGATAACTAATTATCAGGCCAGTCCAGCCTCGCCACAAGACTTTGCACACGTCTGCTTTGCATTGTGGGCAGAAGGAGAGTCAGGCAAGAGGCAAGCACCAAGGAAGTCACAGGTCCCATCAAGCCTGCCCTCCTTGTCATTTCCCTATTGTCTCCCTGGAAACTAATCCCATCCCTCTTGACGACTGCACATGAGGCTGCGTGCTTCAGTGATTGTCAAGGTAGCTTATCCTCTCATTAATTAACTACTCAGAAAAACGCTGTACGACACTGTGCTGTTTGGCTTCCAGCTTGTTAACACAGGGGACTCCAGAGAAACTTTGACCTGGCTCGTGGCTGTGAGTTGGATAACTCAAGAGAAGAGCTGGTTGGAAGAGCTGCTTTTTCCCAGGGTGCACCATCACCTTCAGGGACTGTGGGTTGGACAGGTAGAAAGACTGGGACCACAGCTGCCATTGGGGGACCGTGTTTTCTGCCATCTAAAGCAGAGAGTGTCCCTTGCAGGGCCTTGGGAGGTAGGGGCTAGATTACAGGGCAGAGAGACCTGCAGTGTAGAGTCTGGCTAGGTGGCTAGAAATATTAGAATAGTGACCTCTTAGTTTGGGCAATATTGTCCTAAATAAGAGGTCAAAGATCAGGTGTGGCTTAAAACCTAAATTCAATTTAGTAATATTTATTTGTCTCTGTTACATGCCAGTCACTATGCTGAGAACTGGGGAAATAACTACCCAAGACGTAGTCCTGTCCTCAAGGTGGTCAGTCTAGTAGGACAGATAAGACAATGGAGTAAGCTACTTCAGTGCAAAGGGACATTAGGCCACGGGGGTAAGCAGGGGTGCTGTTATGGAAACACAATTGAGGGGTACCGTATTAGTTTCCGGTAGCTGCTGTAACAAATTACCACAAACTTGTAGCTTAAAACAACAGAAATGTATTCTCTCGCAGTCCTGGAGGCCAGAAGTCTGAAATCAAGGTGTCAGCAGGGCTGTACTCCCTCTGGAGGCTCCAGGAGAGAATCGGTTCCCTGCCTCTTCCACCTTCTGGTGGCCGCCGACATTCCTTGGCTTGTGGCTGCATGACTCTGATCTTTGCCTCCATCTTGTCTTCACATCACCTTTTCTTCTGTGAGTCTGTCTCTGTCTGCAGCTCTCCTATAAGGATAATTGTGATCGCTTTTAGGGCCTGTCCAGAGAATTCAGGATGCATTCCTTCTCTCAAGAGCCTTAACTTAATCACATCTTTTGGGGCAAAAGGTAAGATTGTCATATAAGGTAATATTCAGAGGTTCTGGGGATTAGGAAGTGAATATATCTTTGGGGGACCATTTTTCAGCTTACAAAGTCCCCTAATCCAGCCTGGCATGGGGGCAAGAAAGGGTTCCTAGAGGAATTAAGGACCACTGATCCTAGGCCTGTTTGCTTTCAGACCCATTCCCTGCCCTTCCCCTGCTCTGCGTCTCAGGGGGACCAACCCCTGTAGTCTATGGCTTCCACACTCCCGTGTCAGCTGGCTTCCATCTGAGTACTACCAAGGAGAGTCATTTATGGGAGATGTAGGGAGGAGGCTGGGAGGGAGAAGCCAGGGTTGATCTTCTTCTTTTCCTTCTTCTTTGCCTAACAACCTCTCTGGTAGTGGCTGTGTCTCCTTGGTGGCTACATCTCCTGCCAGACAGGTTCCTGGGCTCTGGTAACATCACCTGCCCTCTTTATGCCTCTAGCCTAGGGATGGGAACAGCTTCCTACTGTTGCTTATCTATGAGATAACTCAGCATCCTCCATTGGGCTCTCAGCTCCTCTATCACCTGCATAACCAACTCCCCTACATTAAATTCCCTCTGTAGGAAGTACTTAAAGTGATTTTGATTTTCCTAGTAGGCCCCTGACTGATGCCAAGTCCAAGCTGAGATTTGAAGGATGAATAATCTGGGAGAGGGTGGAGGAGGACTGTTGTGCCAAGAACTACAGTGGCGAGCCAGACAGACAGACCCTGCCTCATTGGAAACCTCAGTAGAATGGAAAAGATAGACCCTAATCAACTCACCACCCAAATAAACATGTGATTACAAACAATAGTCAGTGTCTGAAGGGGAAGTTAGACAGCTTTAAAAAAAATACAATGATGAGACATCCAATCTAAGATGGAGGACATTAGGCTCCCTGAGGAGTGATGTTTGGGCTGGGATCTGAGAGCTGAGTTAGGAGGTGACCCAGCTGAGTCATTCCAGAGAGAGGATGAGGCATGTGCAAAAGTCCTTATGCAGGAGGGAGCTCTCAAGTGTCTGAAAGAAGTTTGATGTGACTAGAGCACAACAGCCCGAGTAAAGAGCTTCACCAGGAGGGGCAGAAAGGATAGGCAGAAGGCTGATCATGCAGGGCCTTGTGGGGTTTGGGTTTGGGAAAAGGAGCCAAGTGGTATTGTTTTCTTGGAGCAAAAGGGAATATAGTCTTGGCTGGCAGCTACCTAAGGAAGACCTTAGCTGGGCCACAGGAGATCAGAGACAAATGCCACCTCTCTCCCAACTCTGCTGTGAGGTTTGAACAACCAGTTTTCTTCTCAAGAAATGAGGCAGCACATAATGGGCACAGAGGCCACATGAGAGAACCTCAGGATCCAGACACCAGGAAGAGGTTTCTAGAAGTTTCCAGCCACAGAGGGGTCTGCTATCCCCCAAAGAAATCCTTGGGAACAATGGAGAAGATTCTGGCTGTGGCTGGGAAGTGGTCCTCAGGCTTCTTAGCAGTTGTGTGCAAGCGAGGAGTCCAGGGCTGGCCGCATCAGAATCCTGGGCACGTTTGCTCAAAACACAGGCTCCCCAGCCCCACGTCTGGAGATTCAGATTCAGTATTTCTGAGGAAGGACCTGAACTCTATATTCTTCAAAGCTCCCTGGAGATTTTTATGGACAGCCAGGTTTAGCAACCAGTGCTCACAGTGACAGGACCCTTGCCCCAGGTCTTACCTGTGGGGTAAGGATTGCTCTCTCCACACTACAGCCCTCTTTCCGGTCTTGCTCACTTCTGGGCTGGTTGTAAATCCCTGGTTCAGAAGTGCTGGTTTTATGCTGTGATTCTTTCTGGGGTGGCTGTTCCAGTGCCCATTGTTTTAGTTGTTATTGTTGCTGTGGTGGTGGTGGCAAAGAATAGCTTTTGGTAAGAAAAAACTTTGACAGCGGGGTTGGGAGCAGCGGGGATTTCAGCATCTTGCAAATTCCCTGCTGGACCCTTTGTAACACATGTTGTGTCTTCTGAAACTTCCGAAGCTCCATGTACCACCTGGCTAAGATGAGAACAACTCAGGAGGAAGGACAGGCTTTTCTCACTCACTAATACCAGACAGACAGATAGCCCCTCCCCTGTAGGAGGCATAGTTGCTTAGTCCCCACCTTATGTAAAGCCGTCATCCTCTGCTTCCTACTTTAGAGAATCTAGGGAGAAATTGGTCTAGAAAACAGCAGTAGGGACCATCTACAAATGTAGAAAGACATCGATATTGGCATCTAGGGGTACTCCCTGCCCTCCTGCCTCCGTTGCCTACCTTCTTAGAAGCCAGGGAAGTCCCCACTTGTAAGTGGTCCAGGAAGGACAGGGTGGTAGGAAAATAAAGAGAATGGATCCGGGAGAGGCTGGGGAGATGCCAACACACTTTTAGAACTCAAAATAGTGACTGTGGATACCTGGGTTCTGATCCTAGCTGTTTTGCCCTCCTACAGTCATTTCTGTTTTGTTCATGTGTAAAATGGGGTGGTTGGCCTGTGTGACTTCTAAGCTTTTAAGAAAAAAAGGTGTTTGTGCTCCTTGGCCTTTACCATTCCCACGGGAGAATAAAAATCAATTATATAGGATGCTAGAGCTTCTGAAGGACACCTCGTGGCTGTGAGTGGAAATGCCATTGGCTTTAGAGGAGGGTTTTTTGCTGAGGAAGCTGACCACCTCAAATCAAGGCCCCTGAGAAATGATTTTGGGAGCACCCATGGAATAAAAGTTGGTACTGACTCTCTGGGCTTGAGACTGGTGCTCTGTGGCTGAGTCAGCTGGGGATCAAAGATGCCAACACTGGACTAGCTTTGAAAGAGGACAAGATGGTGCTGCCTGGCAACGCCCGTGTCATTTCTGCCTGTGGCTTGAACATGATAGCTACCCAGCCGTGAAAATCACAAAAGGAATTTTCATGAACCCACAGACCTTTCATTATTCCAGAAACTAGGGAGAGGATGGATCAGTATTAGGATTGGAGTAAGCACTGCATACCTCTTCCTGGTCCCTTTAAGACCGCAATCCGTCTTGCTGAGCTGGGGCAGGCTGTGTTTGGTTTGGGTATTGACACCAGGCAGTTCTGATTCACAGCGGTAACCTCCTTCTTGTTTCCGTTTCATTAATTTTCAGTAAGGCTTAAACAGCCATGCATGTGGCCTGGATTTGGGGAATTAGGGTGGATCTGGACAATTAAAAGTCCTTTAAGTTTTGCAGGTTATCTCTGAGTAGAGACAGACCAGAGAGAAAAACTCTTTTTTCCCCCACCTCTTTTACTGCTGTGTTAGTTGAAGCGATTTCAGTGAGATTAATTGACTGCCGGAATGATTTGCATTTTATTGCCCAGGTCTGCTCATTGGGTCAGAAGATGTCATAAAAGCAGAAGCCCAAGGTTGCTGACAACCTCAGAGACAGCGAGCTGCTTCACAAAGAAAGTGGACCAACTGTTCTCATTCTTTATAACTTGGCGGTATAATAAGCCACATGTGTTTCCAGCCGACCTGCTCTGGCTCTGCAAGTCGAGTTGTGTGTTTTTCCAGGAACCAGGGAAGCAAATAAGCCTGAGCAGAAGTTGGGGAGGTGGGCTGAATTTAAGAAAGCAAGAAACCTGAGGTCTAGAAAAGATTGGACTTGGATGGCAACCCAGTAAGAATTTTCTCTAAAGCCTGGGTAGAAATCTAATCTATGTGTTGGTGCTGTTGAACTTGTAAAAAGTTTATAGCTGTAGGTTCTTGTTGTCCATAGCAGGAATTAGACCCTCCTGCTGGGAGGGTCAGGTAACGTGAATGGGTGAAGTGGGTCAGGTGGCCAGTGGAGGGAACTGGGCCCCGCTGGCCCATAGGGAGTCTTTGTGTGAATTAGGAAAAGGGGCCCCTTCCTCCCCGTGGAAGCCAACTGGGCTGGCTTTGATTTCAGCCTTTCTGGGCCCCCTCACTCACTAAATGCCCACCTGAAAGAGACGCCCTGCTCAGCTTAAGACAACATTTGTCGTGCAGGGTGTGGACACCTCTTGCTAACAGCTTCTGATTCTTTTTTTAACTGGAAATCTAATTTTTGTGTGTGAAATATCTTGATTTTAAAATGTAAGCCACAACTTCAATTTTCTGTTTCCCCTAAATAGTGTTCGAGTGAACCAGCTAGGCGCGTGTGAGGGGTGGATGGGGCTGCAGGTCTGCAGACTCTGGTGTGATAGTGTAAAGGCGTTTCTAATACACCACCTCTACGCCTACACACACACACACCTGAAACAAAAGAGTTGCGAGTTTCTTTGATTCTTACACCCAAATGAGCACACTTTTGGAAAAGAACACCAAGCATGAGCGTGTTCAGACTGGTAAGGAGGAGACTGCTTTCTAAGAGAAGAGAGTGAAAACCTGAGGAAGTGAGATGCAGGGCCCTTATGAGAGGGGGTATATTAAGTGAGGTGAGTACAGTTAACCAGGAGGGACAAGTCTGCTCCAGGTGGGTATTTTCAGTAGCCCATGGTGAGCTTTACCTCTTTAATTGCCAAACTGACAAGAAGAATTCCAGGTCTCCCCCTGGGGCGTTAAAAATTGAGAAGGGGAGGGAGGAATTCCTTGAGGGTGGCTGGCATGCCATCTCCCTGGTGGACTGAGCTCTGAGCAATGCTGTGTGCTTCCCAGAGGCCTGTGACTCCAGCCCTGACGGTGTTGGGCCTTCCCTGCTGAGCCCAGGTTGACTGCTTAGAGATGGCTAATTAAACTCTGAACTGACAAACACACTGGAGAGGCCCCTCTTTGAAGAGCAGGAGATCACAGGGACAATTTCCTGTTTGCCAGTTTGCGACCCCAGATCTCATCAGTTTGGGAGTGTGTTAAGTTTAACTAAGGCATGTTGATGGCATTAGACACCATTCCCCTTCTGCTGCAAGTTCTAATCGTGGATTGGTGGTGATCTCTTTTCTTCCCCCTTTTCATTTCCAGGTGTGTGTGCTTAGGAGGGGGAGGGGGGTGTTAGATCAGTCAAGCTTTAAGGGCCCAGTTAACCCAGAGAGTCTTTTGGTATGAATCTGTTCCATTAAAGGAACAAAAATATGTCCTTCTGCCCATAGATATATATTCACACATGTATCCAGATTACCATATGCATTTGATAGGTAAATGCAATATATGTGGAAGTAGAGTCAACGATGAGGTCAGTTTGGTTTGGGGCCTTTGTGTGTCCTATTCCCCTTCTAGGGTGACCAGTTGGTTCCCGAATGGTACTGAAGGACAGTGCTTCTCACTAGCAACCAAGGGGAAAAATCCTTATTTTGGATAAGAGATGCCGCATATGGTGGCCATTCAGTAAAGATCAGTTTATCTGATTCTGTGATCGCTTTGTTTGCTTTCGAGCTGTAAGAAAAAGGGATAAGTTCAAATTGTGGATTTGTCCCATATTGAACTGCCAGGAACACATTTATCAATGACTGTGTGAATGGTGGTGTTGAGGCAAGGAGGGAGCAAACTTAGCCAAAAGGATATTAAGTTGTAGACCGTTGCTGATGGACTTACCAATCATAGGCAAAAGATAAATAGCAGGTCTTGCAAAAAAGAAGTATTTACATCACCTCTTGATCTATTATTCTTACACTTTTTTCCATAGTTGCTAGGATACTCTGAACTGATTAAACAGCAAATTATGGTCACTCTTAGTCTTGTGTTCCTGGTGCAGTCATCTCTCCCATTCTACCACATGATTTTATATACAGACACACACACACACACACACAGATGGCATTGGGGTGGGAAGAGCAGGATACAGAGAGTGAGTAGATCAATATCCGCCTTGAGGAGTTTACACTGTGGTGGAGGAGGCTTGTGTATTACTTTTTAATAAGCTGTCTCATTATCTTTTGGAAATAGGTGAGGCATACAGTATTAAAAAAATTACTCCAACGTTATCTTAACTAGATCTTCAGCCGAGAACTCAAACTGGAAGCTCTGTAGGTTAAAGAAATAATTCAGAGCATAAAATATGAGCCCTGTGTCTTCAGTGTCTGTGAGCTTCCTTAGGGAGTATAAAGGGAAAATAGAAACAAGCTAGAAAAGATTGAGGGTTTTAAAGTAACTGTGGAAAGCAGTGTTTTGTCTAGCATAGTTTTCCACTCATGGACCAGTTTGCTGGAATGGCCACGGGCTGTGGAGTTCCAGCTAAGGACACTTACTGTGTTACTTTGTGCAAATCCTATGCCTCTCTGAGCTCTGTCTTCATCATCTGCAAAATAAATAATAAGAACCTCACAGAGTTGTTTATGTTAAAAGGGAAAATGAATCTGTTACCTTGTACAATACTCACTGAATGTTACAATGTGCAGGGCTCTGGAGTCAGGCTGACCTGGGTTCAAATGCTGGCTCTGCAGCTATCCAGCTGTGTGGCCTTAGGCAAATCACTTAGCCCCTTTGTGTTTCTGTTTTCTCAGCTAAAAATATGGGCTGATAATGCCTTCTCAGTGTTGTGAGGGGTGAGACAGTGTGTGTAAAAGAGTAAAGTGCAGGCCAGTCAGTCTGGCCAAGACTGAATTTTTGATAAAGTTGGGATGGTCTTAGCTGCTTTGAATTTAATTCATCCTACCCAGCCTCCTACTACCATCACTGCTGCCCACTCCTCATGCCTCCCATTAGCTATCTGCTGAGTGGGATGGACGCTGTTGAGTGGAGGAGCTTCTAGGGGCTTCTGGGCTTCTTCCCGGAGCAGGCCTCTCCGTTCTGCATCCCCCTTCCTTGGGGGCCCTGGTGGAAGAAGGTTCTGAAGCATCCAGTCCTCCAAAACATGCCGTAAAAACCCCAGGAGGAAAGAGCCCGTTAGCACCTGCACATTTGGGGACCCGTGTCAGCAAAATGGCCAGGAGCTTCCTGCCAACACCCGAGGGCATGGCAGGTTTACTGAGGCCCTTCATTACAATGAGTTATGAACCCCCCGTCTCTCTGGCTCAATTTGGCCCAGGCTGAGAGGCTGAGGCCCAGCCAGCCCCCTGCCTGCTAAGCATGAAATCGTCTTCCTCTCCTCCCCTCTCAGGCTCCTTCCCACCCCGCTGTGTACCTCCTACCCTTGTTTAATGAAAGAGAAAGGCATCGACCCCTCCGGGGGGTCTCCAGAGCAAGAGGTAGAGATCAACCTGAGAAAATGGTTTTCTTGTAAGTGACAGGCACCTGGCTGACCAGGCCTGGCCCAGGCCTTTGTGACCTGTGCAGAGCTCCTCCTGTTCTCCCCGCCTCGCCACAGGCCATTTACAAGTAAGTCCACACAGCCAGGAGGGAGGGGAGCTGTGGGGGCCAGAGCTAGCCGTGCATTCATTCCCGTCCTAAGCCACAGGTCAGAGGTTATCCTGTCAGCTCCTCCAGGGTGCCTGGCTTTTTATGTTTTTGTTTTTTTTCTTTAAAACCATGAAATATGATAAATGGTTGTTCAGAGAAGCCAAGCACAAATGCTCTCTAGAGCAGTGGTTCTTAAATGTTAATGTGCTTGCGAATCACCTGGGAATCTGGGAGGAGCAGGGAAGCCTACAGCCCAAAGGTGACATTTGGGGGCCTCCAGCTGAGGACTCTGAGGGCTCATCTGCAGCATGAGGGATGGAAGTCAGACACTGACAAGGTCTCCCTTGCCTGACCACAGAGTTTGCAGTGTGCTAGAAGGGAGAGTGGCTGACAGTCAGCGACGGTAGAGGTTTGTGAAAAACAAATTCCCCAGAGGTGTTTTAAAAAGAGAAGAGCAGGGGCCAGCCTTGTGGTGTAGCGATTAAGTTCATGTGCTCCGCTTTGGTGGCCTGGGGTTCGCATTCCAGGTGCCGACCTATGCACAGCTTATGAAGCCATGCTGTGGCAGCGTCCCACATATAAAGTAGAGGAAGATCGGCATGGATGTTAGCCCAGGCCAATCTTCCTCAGCAAAAAGAGGAGGATTGGCAACAGATGTTAGCTCAGGGCTAATCTTCCTCACAAAAGAAAAAAACGAAAAGAGAAGAGGAAACTCACGTTTACCGAGCGCCTGCTGTGTGCTTTACAGCTCTCCCCGGGGAGGCAGTGTAACGTAGCAGCGCGTGCGCAAATTCTGGAGCCTGAGTGCCTGGGATCAAACCCTGGTTCCATCCCCTACTGACGGGGTCTTGGACAAGTTGTGTCGTGTCTCCCAGCTCCAGACTCCTTACCTTTATAATGAGCATGTGTAGTACCTACCTCACAGAGTTAGTTCATTGTGGGTTAAAAGAGATACTATATGTGAAAGCACTTAGCTCGGTGCTTGGTATATAAATGTTCAATAAATGTGAATGCTATCGTCATCATCAACATCATCATCATCTTCTTGTGGGATCCTGTCTCTGACCTTTGCTACTGGGCCAGGTCAGCAGGAGTCTTCCTTTCAGCTGAAAGAATTGAAATTCTCTCTGCTTAGAGACCAAGGATGAAAGGTAAACCTTCTTTGTTTAGCTAGAGGCCACAGAATCTGAAAACAAAGAAGCTGGAAGGAGGCAGGTGCATAACAACACTCCTCACTCCTTATTTCTCTGGTTTACACACCACCTGGGCAAACCCTGGCCTGAGAGCCTTGGGCCCCTTGAAGCATGTTCTCTCCCAGATGGAAACGGAAGGAATTCATCAGTGAGTCATTGCCTTGTGATACAGCAGGAGGAGGGCCAAGGAGCTGCTTTTCTGTCTCTCTCCCCTTCTTTCTCCTCCTCGCCTTCACGCTCCCTCTGTCTTTCTTTCCTGTTCAGAGAGAGCAAAAGGTGAAGGCTGATTCTGGGAAGCTATGTTTTTTCTGAAATCCCCCAGAATTCTGTGCCATTAGAAAGTTTGAAATCTGCAGTCAAAAAGGATGATTCTGGGTTTGAACTATCATGTTGAGGAAGCTAATTAATTCTTCCAAGCCTCAATTTCTTTATCTTTTGGAAACAATGATGATGGGAGTTTCCACTACACTATAAGCAACTTGAGGGCAGGAATTGGGTCTTTTTTAACTTATTTCACCTGGAACGCCTAGTATGACATCTGCCACCCCGCCAGTGTTCAATACCTATTTGCATGAATGTGTACCGCTTACCTCACTGAGTTGTTGGAATTATTTATTGAGACGCTGTGTGTGAAATCCCTTAGCCCAGTTATTTTCGTTGTATGTTCATTTTTTCTTTTCTCATTTTAGACATGCTCCTTAGAAGGAGGAAGATGAAGGATAAAGAAAGGAAAGTGGTGGGAAGGGGAAGCTGGAGAACAAGTGAAGAAGGAAGGGGCGGAGGTGGTGAAGTAGGAAGGGCTCCGGGTCTGGGGGAGGCAGCCTCTTATCACACATTAGGCCTGAGATCTCCCCTGGGCCGGTTGACTGTCCTGATCTCAGGCTCCCCATGTGCAAGATGGGAATAAAAACATTCATTTTACTGGTGGTGTGTATCTAAGGAGAAATATATTTGTGCAGGCAGCCTCAGGAGTTCAAAAATACATCCAATTCCTACTGCTTCTGGCCAGTTTGGATTGGAGTTGAGCCTGAGAAGTCGTTGTACTTGAACATCAGCTTGTCTCTGAACCCTGTATTTTGTAACCTGATGTGATTCAACTGAAGCAGTGGATGGTTGAGGTCAGGAGTGGGTGATGTATGTACAGGATACATCCCTATGGGGGAAGCAAAATAAATACAGGGCCCCAGACCATGCTCCTAGAAAGGAAGATGAGGTTTCCTAGGATTCTGCAACTTACAGACAGCGTCTTGATCCTGTGTGGGTTGGAGGCTGGCATTGTCCGCTGGCCTAGAAAGCCAATCGACAAACTGGCTGTGTATATAAAGAGACACAGCCTGAGAAAAGTGCACCTGGGAAGTATTGTTATTATTTAAAATAACATTTACTATTTTTATAATGACATTTTCATTTTAATAATTAAGGAAGTTGTGGGCATTCATTCTGGAAATTTTGGAAAAAGTAGAAAAGAACACTTATAAACCCATCAAGAGATAATCCACCATTGACTTTTTGACATACATACCTTCCTATGTGAATGTGTGTATGTGTGTCTTTCTTTTTGGTGAGAATGGTATAAAATTGGAGTATGTTTTTATTATTTTCTAAGTACTTAGTTTTCCCAAGACCCATCAGTTCAATATTTCATGACTGCCTATCAAGTCCTGTACTCAATGATGTGAACTAGAGTCTATTTCTAATTAGCTTTTCTCGAGTCCTTGAAGTTAAGAAGAATATTCTTGGGAAAGATTGTTAGCAGCAATATGCTACAACTTAATCTAGTATTTCCAAAGACTAGAATTTCCAAAAATTGAGTTATAATATGTTCCCTATTTCTCTTGGGCTCTCAAGACAAATTTCTTCTGCCCTCTCTCTCCTTTTAGAGTAAGTATGAGACCAGGAAAAAATAGATTTTGACTATTTCTTTCCTGGATGTGTTCTATAGAAAGAGATTTTAGCAAGCTGGAGAGAGAGGTAGGGAGACGGGGAAAGTAGGGAAGAAAAGGGAGGGAGAAGAGGGAGAGAGAGACAAAGACTGTGGAAGAAGGAAGGCAGAGAAATGAGAGGGAACCCAAGGTGGTGTCTCCTAGTGTGGAACCTGCATTAGTCATCTGTCTAGCTAGTATTTATGGAATGCCCATCATATGCCAGCCCTGGGTAGCAATCACAGCCTCCTGAACAAACCCTGGCCCTAACATACAGTCTCTTTGATCTCTCTCAAGTCTGAAAAAGACCCCCAATCCCCTTGGCCTTTGAATAGCACTCTTCATAAACTATTGGGAAACTTAATTTATCTTCTTTCCTGTAATCCCCTAGCGACTTCCTATGGCCAGGGTCAAACCAACCCAACGCCAGGGCCAACACCAGGCCTGTCCTCTCCTGAATGGAACCTCCCCTGAGGGTCCTGCCCTTGTTGGTGGGCTTTCTACAGGGAACTCTCACTCAGAGCACGAGGGGGTTCAGCTTTGTCAAGAAACCTTCTTGTGACACCTCTCAGCACACTACAGATTCTCAAAGAACCAAGGTGTAGCTCATCACCCCATCCCCAGAGGCCTTTCCCTCACCCCTCTGGTGGGGATTTCTTGTATTACAGCCCACAGAGCTGGACTAGATAGATCAACTGATCCATCAGGAGAGAGAAGGGGAGGGAGGGAAGGTTACACCTTATAGTAATTGATTAGTTAATTCATTCATTCAAGAAATATTTATTGAGGGGCTGCCCAGTGGCCTAGTGGTTAAGTTCACGAGCTCTGCTTCATCGGCCCGGGGTTCACAGGTTCGGATCCTGGGTGCAGACCTATACACCACTCATTAAGCCATGCTGTGGCAGTGTCCCAATACAAAATAGAGGAAGATTGGCACAGATGTTAGCTCAGAGCCAATCTTCGTCACCAAAAAGAAAAAAAAGAAAGAAAAGTTTGTTGAAAAAAAAGATAAATATGTGAGGTGATGGATATGTTAATTAACTAGATGGGAGGAATCCTTTCACAATGCATGCGTACATCAAATCACCACAATGTACACCTTAAATATCTGACAGTTTCATCAATTTTACCTCAATAAAGCTGAAAAAAACAAAAATAATTTGGAAAAAAGAAATATTTATTGAGTGCCTACTCCCATTATGCGTTAGGCACTGGTCCAGGCCCTGAGAACACTCAGGTAAACCAAACAGACAAGTTCCGTGGTCCCACTGAGGCTTCAGAGAGCACAAACGCACAGACGAACCTAAGGTAAAATGGAAATGTTAAGTTCTAATAAGTTCTCTGCAGAGAAAGAAGTAGTAGGAGGTGATGGAGTCAGGGTGTCAGGAGTGGGGAGAACCCTGCTTGGGCGGGTGTGATGGTCAGGGAGTCCAAGGTGACAGGGAGGTGGTGACATTCAAGCTGAGTTCTAACTCGGTGCTTCTCACACTTGCATGTGGATAGACTCCCCTAAGGGTCTCTTTAAAAATGTAGATTCTGGTTCAGGAGGCCTGGGTGGGGCCTGAGACTTTGCATTTCTGATGACCTCCCAAGTGAGGCTACCACACTTTGAGCAGGAAGGTTCTAAATGCCAGTGGGGGAAGAGCCCCCTCACCTCGGGGGTTGCTTTAGTCTTTCTTGCGGAAAGAGAGTGCTCCAGGCAGGGAAATAGCCAATGGAAAGGCAAGTGAGGACTAGCTTGGCTTGTTAAAAGCACCAAAGGCAGACTAGCGTGGCTGGAGAAAGGACTGGAAGATATCTGAGACAGAGAGGCAGAGAAGAGCCAGATCATGTAGAGCTCTGCATGAAGGGCAATGGGGACTCTCTAAAGAAGAGTGCTGTCGTTAATGGTTTTTCCCTTCATTGTTCTTTCTGTATTTTAGACACAGAGTCTCTCCTGTGCTTCTGCCTAGAATGTTGCTGGGCATGAACCAAGCTCATTCAACCCATCACAGATTTGTGGGGGGCCTGCAAAGGAAACTTTCGTGTAGTCCACTCTGGTGTAGCTATAATTTAGGCAAATACTTGCCTCACTCTGGAGTTTTAGAAGGGAAAATTGAACAAAACGCCTTCAATCTCACAAAATTTTAGGACACAGCTTTTATTATTTCCCAGGATTTAGAGACACATACACCAGCAGCACCAAAAACACACCAACAGAGAAAGCTCTAGGTCCCCCTCGCCCCCCATGCAGAAAGACTTTATTCCCCAAGTATGCATTTATTGTAGTTGGCTCAAGAAAAATAAATGTAAAAATCCTGGCGTCAACAGATCCCCTCCTTCCTCCTCTCCTACCGGAAACACTGGTGCTTTAGACTTTCTGTGGCATGAGAAAAGAGGACACATATCAAACCCAACCATCATCCCAGAGTGTCTGGTCCAAAATTAGAACGAAGAGAAGACAGTCAGTCACTCCCGGGTGACAAATCCTGAGCAGCCCTAAGCAGGGCCTCTGGGTGATGAATTATGTTTACATCCGCCTCTCCTTCTCCACAGTCGGCCTTCTGCGGTGACTTTCCTGCGTTATAAGCTACTCTGTGTGTGCGAACAGCTCAATCTGCGCAGCTCTCAGCCTAATTAATCCAATCACGGGATGGTGATTAAGAGGTCAACAGTGACATTTCCAGAGAGCACCCTCTGTCTTCCCAGCAGCTAGCTTGTCCCAGGGCCCCAAACCCCTCGGGTGGCTCTGGACCCAGGGAGCTACGGGGGCCTGTCTCGCTTTGGCCCCTTGCTCCCATTGTTTGTAGCAGGGCTGACCAAGGGAAAAGGCCACAATTCGGTCCCTCTGGAAGAAGTTGCAGCCTCACTGCAGAGGGCACTTGATGTGTAAAGGTTCCCCCTTAAAGAAAGCTCACACCAAGTCTAAACACAAAGAAGGGCCGCCCCGTGGCTTAGCGGTTAAGTGCGCGCGCTCTGCTGCTGGCAGCCCGGGTTTGGATCCCAGGCGCGCACCGACGCACCACATCTCGGGCCAAGCTGAGGCTGTGTCCCACATACAGCAACTAGAAGGATGTGCAACTATGACGTACAACTATCTACTGGGGCTTTGGGATAAAAAAAAAAAAAAGGAGGAGGATTGGCAATAGGTGTTAGCTCAGAGCCAGTCTTCCTCAGCAAAAAAAAAAAAAAAAGAGGAGGATTAGCATGGATGTTAGCTCAGGGCTGATCTTCCTCACAAAAAAAATAAATAAATAAAAAATAAACACAAAGGAGCCAGAGTTAGGAGCCCTGAGCATGATGACTTTAATTCCCAATTCCGTACTTATGCCTGCTCCTTTGGAGGTGGTAGAAGGAAAGGGTGACACCTGAGACCTTCGCGAAGTTACTTACCTCTCCGACCTTCAGCTTCCTCAAGTGTAAAATTGGGTTACTGATACTGCTTATTTCATAGGATATGTTTTAGGAGCAGATGAGTTATTTTATGAAAAATTTGGGGACAATGCTTGGAATGCAGAAATACTCAATAAATACTAGTTGTTGTTGTTATTATTATTATTAGTGCCATTTGGTGTATTACTCAGGATTCCTTGTTTCAAGCCACAGAATCAGACTTAGCTGATTTAGGCAGAAAAGGAATGCATTAAAAATGATATTGAGTGGCCTACAGAATTGCTCAGAGAGATGAAAAACGAGACCTGGAGACCACCCAGCCTGGAACAACACCCAAAATCACCCTGGAGACTTGCCCTTGAGGGCAACACAGCTACCCCTACCCAGCTCCGGAGATTGTGTGGTGCACACCACTGCCCTGTACCATCTTTCTCAGCCTCTGAAAAGGATTCTTCCAAATCCCCAGTTCTTCAAGGAACCCACTCCTCATTCACCTGTGGATGTCCTGTCTGAATTGTGGAGCCTCAATGGTCTACCTAGTGATAGCGTCCCTGTCATTACTGCAAGGGCGTCTAGGAAGCAAGTATCTGGCATTGTCTGATTCTACTGTAGAAAGGGGCTTTGCCTCCCACCAAGACTCAAAGTGTGGAGAATTCCCCAAATGTTGGAAGAAGGATGTGGGAATGTGCAGGATTGGGCTTGGCATGGTGGTGACCAGCAGGTAGACAAGCCCTGGCCCCTCCTTTCAATGTGCTGGTGCTTCTGGAAGTACAGGAGAATTAGGAGATTGAGTTCCTCCGACCTCCGAGAAGAAACCAAGTAACGTGAAGGTATGGGGGAGGGGAGGTAGCAATGTAAGAAAAGGAGCGTTAAAATAAAAGCCTGACAGTGAGACGTGAAAGATCAGGCCTGAAGGATAAAGTTCTAGTGCTTTTCATGCTCCCTGTACTGTATGAGCATTTACCAGTAAATATTAAATGAATGTGCTGTAATTACAGGATGAGCCCCCTGGCCACTTGAAGCCACCTGCAAATTCCAAATAGGCTGGGGTCTGCTGTGGAGGCTGGCAGTGTCTCAGCAAGTGGCAGGCACCCTTTACCAGACGGTTTGGGCTGCAGTGGACTGCAGTGCTGCCAAGCAAGAGGGAGGGTGTTGGAGGCTGAGAATGGCCAGAGCCAACAGGGAGAGCATCCAGATGCTCAGATAGGGGTGAGCATAAGGTTGCCCAAGGGATTACTGTGGCCAGTGACCGAGCCTCGTAGATGATCTGGTGTGAGTTTTATCTTCCTTGGCTAGGGCTCCACAGCTCTGTGCTGACCCCTGCCCGGGGGAAGTCTAGAAACATCCCTAACCCTCTCCCTGGGTGGCTATGTCGGGATGATAAAACCTCTCCAGACAGGCTAGACCCAGCACGGTGGCTTCGTTTGATCCATCTGAAACTCTTTAGGCTTGAATAGTAAGTCACATCTTCATTTATACTCACCTTTCATCACAGTCCCTTTGGAGCTGGAAAGACCTAATGTGAATAATGGAAGAGTTGATTTTATACAGAGACATACATGCCGTAAGTCATTTCTCCTCTCAACCCCTTGGGGAAGGACCAGAAGATATTTACAGACCTCATTTGATAGATGAGGGAGGCACCTGGGGTTCGGGAAGTTTATGTGACTTCTCCAAGGTCACACAGCAGTAAGTAGAGGGCTAATCTCAGGTCTCCTGTCTCCCAGTCCAGTGCCAGTGCAGTCGTCGCTCTACTTGTCTGCAGACACGTCTGTGTAGGAGGTAGGAGAGCACAGTGCTTGATGGCCTTGGAACTGGACTTGGACTGCTGTAAGGATTAAGGAGATAAGGCATGGAAAACACTTAGCACAGAGCCAGTCAAATGACAGCACTCAATAGTGTTCTTATATTTCATGTTTATCATTATTCTCTGACACACTCCCAAATGTCTGGACCCCACCACCAGCACACCTCCATCACTGCAGAAAGTCCTATCTTGATACAATACTTTCATGTAGGGGCCATCATCCTCTCCCCATCACTGGTTTCTGGAATCTGGAGGTGGTAATTCTCATACTTGTTAATAAAGGACTCTTTGGCTCTTTGGGGATCAAAACTGAGCTATTGTTCTAGTCCCAGCTCAAGGCAACTTAGATTCAAGAAACATCAAAGGGAGCTTTTGCTACCTTCTAGTGTTTCCCTGTGACATTCGGAGAGCCCTGCACCTGTCATTTCCCCCCTTCCTCCTCTAACCGTAAAGACCCGATACCTCTCTTCTGCCTGTCCCAGCCACTCACACAAGGAATTGAGAAGCCAAGAGGAGCTGTTTCCTGAGCAAGAGGCCAAGTCAGTCATGGTGGTAGCTCAAGAACACCAGACCTCTGTGGTGGAGAGAGACACGGCAGGCAGTTTCCATTCCAATCGCGATCCTGGATGCTAGGCTCACCCTCAGGATTTGATTCCCTGCGAAAGAAACGCCCCTCCCCTGGAGGCTGGTGTTTTTAGGGGGAAATGGAGAGCACACTAAAGGGATACGGCTTCATTAGAGTGGCTGCAACCTAGAGAAAACTTCTAGAGGGAGGAAAAGCCTCTTGTAACACTCTTTTCTAGTATAGTCATTTGTCACTCTGTGGGCCCTCCACCACAGTAATTAGGGTTTTATGAACTACCTTCCCCTGAAAGGCTCTTTCTCTCGCCTTATTTTACCACAATACGAGTTTAATTAAATTCTGGATTTCTCCTGCTGCTACTTAGAGCAGTGAAATAGAGTTGGAGGTACTGGATTGCACCGAAATGATTTTATCTGTGGCTTCTGCTTATAAAGAAGAAGAAAAACAACCATAGTCCCTGGTTTTGTGTCAGCTACATGGGCCTCCATCAAGGACTGAAACTAACACACTTCTGTGTGACGAAGTGAAAAAGGCTTTTTGATCATGATGGCCACATGTGTCAAGGACTAGCCATGTGCCATTGCCAGTGATAAGCACAGTCTTAAGACACATCTCATATTGCCTCAGAATACCTTACCTGTGAGGTAGGTTCTCTTACAGGTTGCATTTTACACTTGGGGAAACTGAGGCTTAAGGAAGTTAAGTAGCTTGCCCAAGGACACACCGCTAGGAAGTGGGAAGCCAGGATTCAAACTCAGTGTTCTGGCTCCCAAGCCTTCAATGCCTACCTGCTACCTCTGCTTCCTTTTAAGGAGGAGGGTTGATGATGATTAACGGGCTCAGCAGCATGGGATTCGAAAAAGTCTGTAAGGTCAGTTTGAAAGTTAGGGCATCAGGCTTTTTTTTGGAGGAAAAAGAAAGTGTGGGCGCGTGTTGGTAGATGTAGCACAGTGGCATTCAGGCCATGGGTTTGGGAACTCAAGTGATGAATCTGGCCTTTGCATCTTTAAATACCTCGGAAGGTCAGATTAGCACAGAAACCCTGATGCTGAACCGAACACTTGGTCCTCCCAGTTGGCAAACATTAGCTGGTTGAAATACTTCCTGATGGAAATACCGATAACACGCTGACAAAAGTTCAGACTTGTTTCTAAAGGTCACCTCAACCGGCAGAGCAATTAGTTCAAGTTTGCCTTTTGCTTTTCCCTGTTGAGAGTTTTAGCCAAAACCTCAAATTTTAGTCTTTTTTGCAACATATGGTCAATGACAGGAGTCAGTCTGAGATTATACATGAGACAGAATGTATGGTGATCAAAAAGTTTCTCTTCATCTGGGCCAGAAGCAGAGTTAGATGTTCATACTGGGGCGTAGCAACAGACAGTAGCCTCTCCAGGGGGAGTCTCTCCAATCTGTTATATGGGCTACTCTCGTGGGATGCTCCCTGAACCTCAGGAACATCCACTTACCTCCTGGAGGCATCACCTGAATATACCACAAGCCCCACAATATTACCCTGTTGACGTCCCCTGAACCCCCCTCTCCCTTCTAGATCATGGTCACCTTCAGCCAGAACCCTAACAATCTGTTTCAGCCTTCCCTCTTACCCGGCGTCTGATAGGATTGTCTGCCTCCCTACTATCTCTTCTGTTTGCCCTTTTCTCTTCCCACTGCCACTGCCCCTGTTCACATCCCATACCTTTTGCCTGGCCTGTTATGGCTACCCTGTCTTCATCCCACCCTCCTGTGTGTGCTCATACTCAGGTGGAGTGACCTTTCTAAAACCCCCATCTGACCTTGACCTGATCCTGTTTAAAGTCTTTCAGAATGCCCCACTGGTCTCAGAATAAAGCATGCAAACTTCCGTGGACTGGATGGGCCCTGCTTGCTTCTTTATCCTCATGTGTTACACTTTCTACACTCCATTTCATGTTCACTCTGTCTGTCTGCCTCCCTACCCCCTCTCTACTCCTCCCCTTCCTCCTCTAGCTCACCTCCTACCAAAACCCTCGGGGCTCCCCGAAAAGGCTCTTATGCACTTGCATGTTATATTGCCACTACCTGTAACAGCCTTGCTTCGCGCAGAGTATGCTGAGCACCTGCTGGAAGTTAGACATCTCTCTCCCAGGCTCCCATGCCCCCTGGGACCACTCCTCCAGGTCTGAGTTCCTTGGGGACCGAGGGCAGGGGCCCTCTCTCTCCAGTGAATTGCACAGGACCTGGAACATGGTCAGGGCTCAAAGCTGCCAGTGGAGCAAATAGCGACTGAACGCGCCTGCGCTGCCACTGCTCATGTTGCTGACTCTAGTCCTAAAGGGACTGGGATTGTGAGTGTCCCGGCTCATGCTTTCTGGGGCCCTCCACACAGTTCCTCTGCACGTGCTCACCTGCCAGCCACGTGCCACTCTTCCGCCCCTCCTTATGTGGGAGCGTTTGGGAGACAGTGCCCGGCCGTGATGGATGGTGTCGGGATCCAGCTTGCATTCAACTCCTGTCTCTCACACTGAGGATTTCTGGGCCTCCCTGTCAGTCGGGGATGGTAGTTGTAACTCCCTCTAAGGCTTGTTGTGAGGATTAATTGAGATAATGTGCATAAAGCACGTAGCCCACGTCTCGCTCTTCAGTAAAGGGCAGTGGCTGCTCTTATTTCCTATCTGTGCCTTCTACTGTGTTGTAGCAGAGTTTACGCCTATCTGCTTATTTCCCCTCTGTGTCATAGGGGCTGGAAACAAACCCAACCAACTTAATTGAAATTGAATTGCCCTGAGCTGATGCCCCTTTAGAAGGTAACCTTTTCCTATGAGATCATAAGAAAAGGATTCTGCATTCTTTTTTTGAGGCTTTTAAGATTTGGATGTTTAATGGGAGGTTCCCCATAATATGCAGGGTAAAAGCTCTGTGGCAAGGCTTCTCCACTGGGTGGGCTGTGTGTGCGTGGTGCACACGTGCACACACCCAGGTGTGCTCTGCCATGGAAAGTCTCCTCACTCGTCTCTCTCATCAGACAACTGGGTACTTGGGCCCCATTGCTTTGGGCCCTTGAAGAGTAGCTGTTACTGAACTGCTTGTTCAACTTGTGCCCCGGGACATCGTAAGAAGCAGTCCTATGTAACTTGCCAGGATATCATCTCTTCCAGGGTATTGCTGGGGACATTGTTTTTTGGGAACTCACGGAAGAAATTCCGTTCAGCCTTTGGTGACCAGGAAGGGTTGATTGTATTTCTAAAGAACAATTGCTATGTTCTGAACTTTTGTATCTCTCTTTGCTTTGGCCACTAGGAAGCTCAGAGTATAACTTACAGCCCACCTTAAACAAGTCCCTCTGATGATCAGTATTGTCTTCCAACTTTACCCCAGGCTTCACCTTAGTGGCCTACTTTATTTTCCTTTTACTTTAATCTCTTTACCTCGACACCTAGCTCAATGTCTGGCCCATAGTAAATAATCATTAACCACAGTCTATGTCCCAAAGTCTATTACCAACAGACTACTCTTCCTATTTTTTTCTACAGGAATAGATATATGTATATGAATTTTTTGGAAAATGGCAAGATATAAATGAAGAAACATTATTATTAGCATTTTTTTCTCTCTCCCTCTCTTTTTTCCTCCCTCATTGTCTCTCTTCTTAAAACATAGTGAGAGTTCCCTCAAAGCAGGATTTATTGTACTTTTACAGCCGAGCAGGGAATAGTCCTTACTAGCTCGACTGGTGGAAAATTTCCAAGCTGCACAGTTCACTAGTTTATATTACCTAATAGAGAGATAAATAAGCCATGATTCTTCTTAAGGACTAGCTTTTAATTAGATTTTTAATGGATCCTCTTTGACTTTCCCAAGCATAAGTACCGCTGTATTAGTTCATTATTGTGATTAAAAGCAGCTAATAATGATCATAACTAAATAATTTTCCTCAAGTGTTCCAGCTCAGTTTGATGCCCTGCGTGTTAGCGGTAGCTGCCTGAGCCTACCTCTTTTTCTTTGTAGTGCACAGCAGAGCCGCTGTTTCGTGTTGGAGGCTGGGAAGCCTGCAGACACAGGAAAGTGCAGGGGCAGAGAGCTCCAGCTCCGGGCCCGTGTGGTTGTGCTTAATGGAGCACTGTTCACAACACCCTCCACTGCATTTCTCTGATGTCAGAGGCTTCTAACAAGCTTAACCCAATTAGAATACTTCCCCAGGTATATTTAGGTTGCTAGTTGGGATGTAAATTGAGAAGCCCAACTAGCTGGAGGTATGTGAGCTTGCAAATGGCTGACTCAGGGCTCAGCTGCCTCCATATTGGCCATTGGGCTGCAAATTAAAGCAGCATCCTCCCTCTGTCTGCCAGCTCCTTCTGCTTAAGAGCTGCAGAGGTGAATGGATTGCCCTGTATATAATGTAGGGAGCCCCATTGCCTATGTGGTTTATATATTATAAAATATATTTGTTTTATAAACAACAATATGGTCACTGTGGAAAATTCGAAAATGCCTAGAAGGAACAGAATAACAATCACAATTTGTTTTACTATTAATATTGCATATTTGTTCTTCCTGTTTTTTTCTAGGCATATATTTATCTCTACATTTTCTTTTTCAGAAATGGCATCAAGTGTTGCCTTAGCAATATATCATGAACATTTTCCCATGTCATTAAATCATCTTCTACAATGTCATTTTGTGAGGTCTGCAAAGTATGTCATTACATAGATATGCCATAATTTATTAATCTATGCCTGTTGGACATTTGAATTATTTTCAAGACTTATATTATTATAAGGAACACTGCAATTAATATCCTTTTAGAAATATATTTGAGCACAGCCATAATTACTTCCTTGGGTGAAAATGTTAGATGCTGGTCAATGGGAGTGGAGAATTTTAATGTTTTTGCTAATGTTCTCCAACACTGAGAATTATCATTTTTATGATTAATATTCTTTTCTAGGTTTCAAGGCACAGGGAATGGTGGTTGATTTAATTTGAGCTTTTTTCTTTCCGTACAAGTCAGGATGAATGTTTTTTCACGCATGCGTGGGCCATTTGAATTTCTTATTTTATGGATTGCCTCTTCTTTTCCTTTGCCCATTTGGTGTTGGAATGTTAATTTTGGTGTGATTGTGTTTTGAGGGGCTCAGAGCGTCCTACTTTACCAAAAAAGTAACTGACTGGTTATATTACTTCACACTAACGGGGTGGGGGGGATGGGGTCAACTCTGGGTTTGGGATTGAGGAAACGTACCGCTACATTCAAGTCTAGCAAAGTATACGTAACAAATTCCAGACAACCCAAAGATGTTTTTAAAATTTTATTGCCAATTCTGGTGTTATTTGTGTTATTATAGTTAGTGTTTTAGTCCTGGCTCTGCCATTTACTAGCTTTGTGCACTTGGGCCAGATTGCTTACCTCTCTGAGCCTCAGTTTCCTCATCTGTGAAAAGGGATGATGTCACCTATCACAGAGTTTTCTCTAGTAGTAAATGTAGTAAAGCTTTTAAGACACAGTGCCTGGCACACAGATGTCAGCCGTTGAAAAATGTCATTATTATCATTATTATGATTTAAGAGACTGTGCAGAATGATGTCCAATTTTCTGCTGAAACACGTCACTTTTGAATAGCCTCGATGTAGCCCTTGGGGCCTCCCTCACCTTCTCTCCCTCTCATTTTGCTGATGAGACAAGTAGGGAGAGGTGAGGCTGTGCTAGAAAGAAGTCGTCCAGCTCCCACAGAGCAGGCCCTCTTGGGGGATTTGCAGATATCCCACCTCCAGCCTGGCTCACAGTGCTATGGGAATAGGAAAGCTCCAGGACCCAAGAGTGGCTTGGGCAGGCTGACGTGGCCTCCACATCCCCAGCAATGAGTGGGTTGCCTGATGTGGCCAAGTCAAAGGTCAAGACAAAAGCCAAGTCAGAAAGAGGATCACTTTGGTGGTCTGCCTCCTCCAATTCGTTCCCAAAGCACGCAGACTTAAACTTCTGGGGAACACCAGAACATTGGCTCAACTCTGCAAAGACCTCAGAGAGGCCGCCCAAGTGGAGGGTAATGGGTTTACGAGGACTCTGGCGTGAACCTTGGGCCCTGCTCTGAGTGACGGCTTCCACATTATCCATTTGGGATGGAGCAGGGAGAATTTTGTCTGTTGTTTTTGATTCTAGCACCCTGTATGATGCGCTGTAAACAGTAATCGCTATAAAGTTGGGTGCTAAATGTTTGCCTGGCAGTTGGAGAGGAGATATATCTGTGTTTGAAGCTGGTTTGAGAGGCGTTAATCTTACTTCTTATGAACATCTAAGACTCTCTGAGGAATCCTCTTTGAGCGTTTTAGGTAGTGTCTACAGGTCCAGCTTTGAACCTTTCCACGAGTATTATATATGACTGTCTAACCATGTGAACTTTGCTCCTCTGGGCTTCCATTTCTTCAAGGACAATAGTAATAATTTCCACACCTTCCTCAAAGGAAAAGTTTTGAAGATAAAATTAAATAGTGGGAGTGAAGGTCAAAGCTCATAGTGTCAAGATGAGCAATTAGTCTGAGCTGTAGTTTCAAAACTGCCAGGGAAAGGCCCTTGGAGGCTTTTATTCACCCTCTTTAAAATGAGGAGGTTGAACTGGGTCCATTATAGCTATAACATTCTGGGAGTCTATATGAAATGTCCAAAAGGATTCATCAGCAGCAAATCCCTAGAACATAGAGCTCCTAGAACTGAGTCAATATTGAAGGAGATCCAGCTTCACAGGCGGAAGATGTGCACAGAGAGGAGAGACTGTCTTTTCTCGTAGCTGCCCTCAGGCACGGGCAGCAGTAACACTCAGTACAGGCAGCGTTGCATTAAAAGTACGTGAAATTTGGCAGCAGAAGACCTGGGTTCAAATCTTGGCTTGGTCACTTTATCTATTTAACTGGGAATAAGTCATTTTCCTTTCTGGCCTCAGTTTCCATCTCTGTAAAAAAAACGATGATACATCTTCTGGGTCTTGTAAGTGGCAAATAAGATCACATGTCTAAAAATACTTGCATATTACAGGGCCTCACACAGAGTGGGCATTCATTATTGTGACCACCATTGCTATTATTGGACTAAAACAGAGAAGGCAAGTTCCTATTTCAGCCACCCAAAGAATCGAGAGGCAGTGGCCTTGAGCCAAGAAGTGTTGGAGGAAAGGTTATTTGTTCTGTTCCCCAGTCTCCCCTTCCCACTTTAGTTAGAGTCCTTCCAGGAAGTCACAGGTGAGTCATAAGAGTTAAGTTTGACTCTTAGTAATCAAAGACAGTGCATCTCTTTATCTGTTTAAAGCAGAGCAACGGAATCCATTTTTCTGGCACCAAGCAGAATGGAAAGGTGTTCATTTGTAATGGGCTGGTTTCATGCCTTAAACCCTTCCCTTATGAAAATAATTTACCTTGCTAATTACATCGCATTAACCAACTACTCCCGGTATAGATTAAAGGACTGGTTTTTCAAATCATTCCATAAATTAAAAGCAGTCCTCCCAGATACATGATTTCATGGATAAATACTGCATTTGTGTTGTCAGAATTTATGTTGAGAGGAAATGGAGGAAATGTATCCTTAAAGAAATATTTTGCAATAGTTGTTAACACCTTCCACTCCTTCTGCTGCCTGCTTCTAGTACCATAATATAAATGTGCAAGCTGTTAGCATGAGATGAACGTTCCGAAGCATCAGGAGCCACCTGCCTGCATGGCTGGCTTGTCATTTAAATTCCCTTTGCATTTCACAAATTTAAATACTGCCAGGGTCCTGATTTATGGTGTCTGCATCAGACACATAAAATTTTCACTGGGATATCCCTCTTTCTCACACACGGGAGGAAGTCAATTGTGGCTGAGGGTGGAATGGACTGTGGGGCTAGGAGTCGCCAGCAGGGTGTAAAGACCAGGAGAGAGCATCCAGGAGCCAGTCGAATGTGGCAGTGTTTGGGGCCTCGGTTCTGACAAGTCTGTCCCTACTCCTTCCGTCAGCCACAAAAGAATTAGGAGAATGTGCGAGGATTGAAGGAGCAGAGACGTTTAGAAGAACTGCTGAAGGGTATCATCTGCTCCTGGTTGGAGAGACATCACAGCCCCTCCTTCCAGAGATAAATCTGATGGGATGCCGAGGAGCAGTCCTGTAAGAGGAGATTGAACTAAGTGACCTTGGAGAACACAGAACTGACTGTCAATGTCCCACCCTCAAGCACAAAACCTCACAGACAGGGTCTCTGCTCACATGGAATTTATATTGTCTTGGGGAGAGACAGACCATAAGAACCAAATACATGAGTAAATGAAATAATTTCAAAAAGTGTAAAATAATAATAAGAGAACATAATAGGATGATATAATAGTGACTCGTGGCAGGAACACCAAGGGGCTGGGCTTGGCAAGTTCAAGGGACAGAAAGGAGGTCACTGTGGCCAGAGCACAGTGGGTGGGGAGGGGGAGTCGAGGCAGATCAAATCAAAGAGGGAGGAGAGGCCAGATGGTTTAGGGCCAAGGTGGAGGACTCAAAGATGTGAGTCCTTGTCTACACCGTGAAGGTAAGGAACAGGATTAAGCAGTTACCAAAGTCTATTCCTAGACATCTGTATAGATTGAGTGAGCAGTAACGTGGTTCCCAAAGCATTGGTGAGCACTGACCAAGTTGGGCGGGTTTATCTTCCAGCAATAAAGATTCTACCTAGAAGGATGACTGGCGAATGTCTGTCCAGTCAACTGTCCAGAGTTTTATCTGGGATGACCTACATTCTAACTATCCCCAAAGTAGAAGGATAGACTCAGCCTCTCTGGGCACATTCCTGACCCTAGGAGGGTGGAGGGTAGGAGTGGGGAATGATTCTATCATCATGACATTGGTCTCCAGCTGGAGGGAAGAGGGGATGTTTCTCAGGGCGTAAGGCATGACCTTAGATGAATGATCTTTCAGCATTTTCCCAGGAAGGGCTGGTAGCATCTCTTGACGCTTGCTTTAAAGTCTTCCTAGTCCAAGCACTCATGGCTCCTTGTGCTACATCGTCAGTGGCTAATATGTCAGAAATGAAACCAGGCTGGGCCCTCCGAGCATCCTGGGTGGGGCTCAGGTAGAGCTCGGTAGTGAGTTCAAGTGGAGACAGGACAGGGGATCCAATGCTGCATAGGAATGTCTCTCACCTTGCCTGGTTAACAGGATGCTGTCTGCAGTCAGGACTACGGGGTGAACAGGAGGGAGCCGAGGGTAGATAGGTGAGCCTCAAAGAAGAATGGCATTTATAGTAATGGGTGAATGAGGGGAGAATTATGCAGAACAAATACAGACCTGAGGGGCAAGCAGACCTGGCTTCTAGTCCAATGCATGTTACTAGTCAACACCCACTCACACGCACGGCATATTGGAAACATCAATTCAGATCTTTTCTCCCCCTGGCCCCCAAACTGGACCACACTGCTGAGAGAACCCCCCAGAACACCGTGGAAGCCACGCACAGCATCCACTCCATTGTAAAGGGGCCTTCAGCTCCCTGGGCTAAGTTGAAAATCCCTCTACATCGTCCAGGAAGGAAACACTAATGGGAAAATTCTATTTATTGAATGTCTATTCTAGACATCATGCTAGTAGATTACTTCATTGAATACTCATAGCATCCCAGTGAGGTGGATTCTGTTACTATCCCCTGTTCGCAAATGAGGAAACAGGGTGCAAATGAGGAAACGAAGTGCAAATGGGGAAACAGTGGTGTAGAGAGGTTACAGAATTGCTCAAGGCTGAGGAAGTGACTGCAGGACTTAAGGCCAGGTGTCTCTGACCCCACAGTCCATGTGGGCACCACTGCAGTTCCCATTTAGGGTGGACGGTTAATCATAAGCAGACAGGTGGAGGGTCTGCGATTTTCCCAGCGGCAGTTGGACAGCCATCCAGTTTTCTAATCCAGGATCCAGGTGGATCAGACCCAGGGTATGGTCAGTGCCTCACACAGCCCGATGAGCACTGCTCTCATCTCTTGTCCACGGTTCTTCCACGCCTGCAGCTGTGCTTCTGGTCAACCTCAGGCTGGAACCTCTCTGAGGAGCAGGGGACGGAGCTGCATCATTTGGTGCAGTAGAGAACAGAAGACATGCCGAGTCCAGATCCAGACTCCTAGTGGGTGATGCTCACGCTGCAGTGGTACCCAGGGTGGTGGTGACATAAGGCAACACCCAGAACTAGAGGACCCACATACCTGTGGGGCTGGGCAGGTCATCTGAGGGACAAATCCAGTCAAATGTGAGGCTGTCCTCCGTCAAAGGGGTGGCTCCTCCTCACCTTCCAGCTGTTGGGCCCCCTGGTAATGTGGGGCTGGTATACTCAAGGCTTTTAGTTTTGTTTTAAGGCAAGCCAGAAATTTAGATTTTTAAAGATGACATCTCCCCTCTTTAAAATATTGGCAACTAATTTAAAAAAATTGTTTTTAATGTTGTGCTGGGCATAGTAAGTATGTCTGTGAGCTGAAGGAAGCCCAGGGGCTGGCCATATGAGACTTCTGCATTATAGTAGTGGATTAAAGCAAGGGCTTTGGGACAGACAGCATTGGGTTCAAATCCCTGCTCTTCTACTTCCTGGCAGTGCAACTTATGTAAATGCCTTGACGTCTGGATAAAATTGGGATCCTAATGCCACCTTGCAGGCTTGCTGTAGGACTAAATAGGTAAGGCTTTTGAAATGCCAGCTACAATGCCTGGCAGGGAGTAAGCGCTTAAAGAATGTTGCTATTGTCATCCTCATTGTCAAGCAGGTGTGGAGGAGGGGGCTGCCTGACTGCTCCTAGGAAGAGGGGAAGGTGCGTTTGTCTTGTGGTGTCCTTCATAGAATCTGTGGTCTTCTAGAGCTGGAGAAATTTTAGCTTCCTTTGTCAGGAGGATTCTGAAAGTGACTTCCTTACCTTACCGAGAAGGTCAAAGGGTGCCATGAACTTGTGGTCTGTTCCTTCGGCACCAGCTCCAGGACAAAAGCAAGTGTTCTTGGAGCTCAGGCTTTAAAACAAACCCTCCTGTTCAGGGTTTCTCTTCAGTTCTCTTGGCAAACTCTCCAGCACCTGTGTTCCTCACGTTGGACGTTGCAACATCCTCACTGTGTTTGATCTGTGCAAAGGGGCCTGAGAGAGTGGCTTCCTGGCGTGGAATATTCTGGAAGCTCTTCTTGGCCACCTTCTGGAGCATCAGAGAGTCCTTTCCCTGTAGAGATGCACTTTCCAAACCTAAGGCTGTCTTACTCTTCCGTCTGGTCTCAGCCTACTATCTGAATCTCACAAAAGGAGTGAGAGAGAGTGGAGTGCTCACGTGCCGAGGCCAGGGTGCAGTATGGCCGGAATAGGAAATAGATTAGAAATTAATGCAATCCGTAGAAATATGGATTGCTCCACAGCCTCTCCCAGCATGGTGAAGCATTCAGACAGAACCACAGACCAGCATCCAAAAAGAATGCCCCGTGTTACTACACAGGATTCCATTCAATAACGCACGACAAAGGTTCTCTGCATTCTCTCTGTGTCTCACGTGTCAGGCAGCTGCCCCGTGCTCCCCAGTGTCCCCCAAACGTTCTCCCAAATGTCGCCTGAGCTGCCCTTGCCCCTTTGACCTGCTTTCTTACCTTTCGGATCTGGTTTCTTGCTAATTCTGCCCTTCTCATGTAAATCAGGCTCACCTTCCTGCTTCTCCTGCTCTGTGCCTCTCCCTAGAACTCCAGGCCATGCAGTGCAAGAATCTGCACGGAAATGCCAGCGGGGAGAAGGGTTGTGAATACATATGCATTCGCATTTTGCCCCATCTCATTAATACAGCGTATGTCCCAGGCTCCAGAGAAGCCATTTGAGTGGGAGCTTTTTTGATAGGCAGAATATTTGAGAAGCAGTGTGAGGAGCAGACATTTTGTGTGAGAACAGGGCAGTCCCTACATCTGCAATAGGGCTCATCTCATTTAACACGGAAGGAAATTCTGTTCTTTATACCTTATGGAATGAGGCTGGTCTTCTAATTCGCTACACAGTGGGACAAGCCACCATGGTAACTTATTATTTTATAGCCAATCTCATCTTGATCTCAAGCCCCCATCCTGGTGAAAGCAGAGGGGGAAAATCCCCAACCTTTCCAGTGAAAAGAAAAGCCATCTCTTTTTGCTTAAGTAGTCTCTTTTGGGGGCATAGAGGGAAAGTTGTGGACCTCTCCTGGCAGGGTAGAGGTAAGATCCTTAGATCTATGTGCTGACCCCAACGCTCTTGGTCACCTGGCATCCACTGCTAAAGCCCATGGACGATAAAACATGTGGTCTGTTCTCTCAGCACAGTGAGGAGTCATGACGACCCCACCCCACCCACCCTCTGTACCTGGACTCTGCCTACATTCCGCAGCTTCTCTGTGTTTCAGACATGTTTTCCTTCCAAACCCCTCCCTTGCTCCTCCTCTGCTTCTGCCGAAGGGTCCTCTGACCCCTCACATGATAGCCTCATGATGGACCCACCAGCTCCCTACTCCTAGCCACCTTCCACATCCCCCACCAGGAGCTCGTGGGCACTTTCAGACTCTGCTTTTCCACTCTCAAAGCTCTATTTCTGGATTCTCTCTGCCTAAGCCCACGCTACCACCGTTTTCAGGCTTCCCTAGCTGCCCCATGCTGGTGCTAGGGCACTTGGCACGGCGATCTCCTCCTGGAAAAGGGAAGAGAAGGGAAAGCCCCACTGTGCTCAGCCTCTTCCCGGTCCATCTGGGGTTACTCTCCTTGACCCGTCCTTCCACACCTCAGCTCACGGTTATCAGGTAGCTGAGCATCTTCCCTCTCTCTCCCAAGTCTCATCCCTCTGAATTTCTCCCCCATTGGCCAAAAGAGCATCCATTCCCCTTCCTGATTGAAGGGAACTCACCACTATGCCATATCCTCCTTCTCACCTTCCCTTGGTTACAAGTGGCAGCTGCCCTTTTCTCTCCTGGAATATCGAATCTCAATGTGGCCTTAATAACAGATAGGATGTAGAGAGAGGATCTTGCTTGCCAGAATAGGGGAAATATATCAGGAAATATTTAGAAAAGATTAATACCATTTCACTTACAACATGCTTGCTCTTGTCATTATGGAGACAGGTAAGGTAGATAGCGTTTTCCTATTTTACAGCTGAGAAAACTGTGGCTCAGAGACATTAAGAGACCCACCAAGTTCACACAGCTTGTGGGTGGCACAGTTGGGAAGAGCACATGGGTGTTTTGACTCTGGGTTGAGTACTTCTTCCGTGACACCATGCCACCTCTCCTGCTAGGGCGCCCTTCTCCTCCATCGGGCTGTGAAGTCAGCCATAGGGCACCGTCAGCTCCACCCATCTGCTCCCCTGTCCCTTAAAGTGATTATAAAGTGGAAACTATGAAATCAGCAGCTGCAAGAACGGCGGGAATTCTGCCTCAAATACGCACAAATCCTGGAAGCCAGCAGTTAATGCTGAAGTCACTGTGAGCTTCATTTAATCTTTTTTTAAGAGAGTGCCAGCTATGAATGTCTGGGAGGTGGCCAACGATCCGTTGTAAGCACTAAATAATTTGTAAGTCAAACCTCTCTATTGATGGCAATGTGATGCTGAAATCACTCAAGTTAACAAAGCACATGGAAAAGAGAATCAGTTACCCCTGGGCCTTTCCAAAGGTAGTTTGGGAAGGCAGCACATGGATATGTAAGTATGTATAAACATATATGTTTAATGGAGTACAGAAGGAACTAAAACCAGCATAATAATTGAGGAATCTTGTGGACTCTACCCTTCTCCTTGCTGGAAACCTGCCCAGCCAAGAATCCACAAGGCCCCTGAATCAAGCAGGAGCCCCCTCCTCATCCACTGGGCTTAGGAGAATGCGAGGCTCCCACTGTCCATAGCAAAGGCTCCGGAACCTACTCAAGCTCCTTTCTGCATAACTCTTACCCAAGAAGAAAAGCTAGGACACCCCCACTCCATTGCCTCCTCCAAGCCCCCTTCAGCTCCCACCTGAACTTCTCTGAAAGCTGCCTAACCAGTTAGCCTCCTTGACTCCACTCTGCCCTGTACGATCCATATCCCCAGAGAAGCCGGAGCGGTCTTTTGAGAACCAAGGTCAGATCACGTCTTGCCTCTGCTCAAGCCCACCTCCACAGGTTGCCCATCGTATCTAGAATAGAATCCCAATTTTGTGCCGTGGCTGATAAAGCCGTACATGTTTTGACTACTCCCTACTTCTCTGACTTCTGCCTTCTCTCGCTAAGCTGTAGCCTCTTTGGCCTTCTTGCTCTTACTTGAACAGGTCAAGATGTCCTGTGTCTGGGCTTTTGCTCAACCTCTGCCTGAATGTCCAGCTTTTGACTTAGCATATCCTTCAAGTTTAATCTCAAATGTCACCTCCTCTGAGAGGCTGCAACAGGGAGCATTACCGTGTTGTATTTCTTTTAGCACATATATCTATCTGAGATTTACTTATTTACTCAAGTATTATCCATCTCCTTGCAATAGAAGGTTCCAAAAAAGCAAGAACTGGGGGCCGGCCCCGTGGCTTAGAGGTTAAGTTCACGCGCTCCACTGTTGGAGGCCCCGGTTCGGATCCCGGGCGCGCACCGACCCACTGCTTCTCCGGCCATGCTGAGGCCGCGTCCCACATGCGCAACTAGAAGGATGTGCAACTATGACATACAACTATCAACTGGGGCTTTGGGGGAAAAACAGGAGGAGGATTGGCAATAGATGTTAGCTCAGAGCCGGTCTTCCTCAGCAAAAAGAGGAGGATTAGCTCAGGGCTGATCTTCCTCACAAAAAAAAAAAAAAAAAAAAAAAGCAAGGACTTTGTCTTGTTCACAGGTGTATCCCTAGTACCTAGAATGCTGCTTAGCTCCTGATTGGCATCCTCATGAAACTCGATTGACTGGACTGATTCCTTTTTTCCCCTTGCCCGATGGTCTCCTTTCCCAGTTGAGAAACAACCATAATGAAGTTTACCAGAGATTCAGTCATTCATTTTTTAAATTCATTTGTTCAACAAACATTCACTAATTCCCTATTATTTGCCAGCCTGTATGCCAGGCATTGGATCCATAGAGTGGTCTCTGACCTCAAAAATTTGGGATCTAGAGAACTCCATGATAGTTGTTCAACATGATAACAAATATAACAAAGGTGTGCGCCATGTACTCAGAAAATGCACCCGTCGGTCAGGGGTTTCAAAGAAGGGGTTTCAAAAGGAGATAAACCTTGAGCTGTAACTTGGAGGATGTGTAGGAGTTAGGCAGACAAGGGGTTGAAGTATTCCAAGCAGAACAAAAGGAAATATCAAGAGGCCCAAGAGAGCCTGGCAGACATCCCTCCCTATGGCTGGAGTGAAGGATTCCCGAGAAGGAGGAGCAGGAACTAGAGAGGCAGATAGGGGCTAGATTAAGAAGGACCTCTGGGGGCCAGCCTGGTGACGTAGTGGTTAAGTTCACGCACTCTGCTTCGGCAAGCCAGGGGTCACAGGTTTGGATCCCAGGTGTGGACCTATGCACCGCTCATCCAGCCATGCTACATACAAGATAGAGGAAGATGGGCACGGATGTTAGCTCAGGGCCAATCTTCCTCAGCAAACAAAAAAGAAAGAAAAAGAAAGACCTCTGTAATATTAAGGAGTTTGGACTTTGTCTTGAAACAACTATAAATTTTTAAGAAAACTGCTTTAGCCCTGGTGGAGAGGGTGTCAGAAGAGGAAAATATTGGTCTGAAGAGACCCTATGGGCCTGGACTAGGGGAGTGTAATAGTTTCCTGAGGCTGCTATAACAAATTACCATAAACTGGGTGGCTTAAAAATTTATTCTCTCACAGTTGTGAAGGACAGAAGTCCAAAATCAAGGTGTAGGTAGGCCCATACACCCTCTGAAGTTTCTAGGAGAGGATCCTTCCTCGCCTCTTCCAACTTCTGGTAGCCCCAGGTGTTCTTGGCTTATGGCAGCATCACTCAAATTTCTGTCCCATCTTCACGTTGCCGTCTTCTCCTGTGTGTCCCTGTCTTCATATTGTGTTTTCCCCTCTTATAAGAACACTGGTCATGTTGGACTAAGGCCCTCATCTTGATTATATCTACAGAGACCCCATTTTGAAATAAGGGCCAGTCACAGGCACTAGGGTGTCTTAGTCCTTTCAGGCTGCTATAACAACATACTATAAACTGGGTGCTTATAAACAATAGAAATTAATTTCTCACAGTTCTGGAGGCTGGGAAGTCCAAGATCAAGGCATTGACAGATTAGTATCTGGTGAGAACCCTCCTCCAGGTTGTAGACTGCTGACTTCTCGTTGTATCCTCACATGGCATAAAGAGAGCTAGAAAGCTTTCTGGGGTCTCTTTTATAAGGCACTAATCTCATTCATGAGGGCTCTGCCCTCATGGCCTAATCACCTCCCAAAGGCCACACCTCCTAATGCCATCACATTGGGTATTACGTTTCAACATATGAATTTTGGCGGGGAACACAAATTTTTTATCTGTAGCATGGGAGTTTGGACTTCAGTATATCTTTTAGGGGAACATAATTCAACCCATAACAGGGAGTGAATGGAAAGAATGAGGAATATTCCAGAGTTGAATAGAAATGGATTCAGTAAGTCTTGGAAGCTAAATAGATGTGAAAGTTTGAAGGAGAGGGAGTAATCTAGAAAGATTCCCATGTTTTTGGTTTATGCAGTGGGGTGGAGGGTGGAGCCATTTATTAAAATATAGGATATATCATACGAGACATAGAACCCAAATCCATGTTTCTCTTCTTCAAATACTTAACACATCCTCCAAAACTAGCCTATAGCCTAAAGAACTCCCTTAGAGAGCAGGAAATGACGAAGAAGACAACTGCATCATAAAGCAAGAAGGAACATTACTGTCCTCAAAATTCAGACTCGAAGCTGAAATGAAAATCAAATTACTGAATTCAATTGATTTCTTAAAAACTAGAGCCCCAGACACAACCTGAGTTTTCCTGGTGGAGGAAAAGGAAGGAAACCTGTTTTCCCAGCCTAATCTATTGACCCTTCATTCATTTGGGAGCGAGGTTGAAATCAATAGTGTCTTGTTTGGTTGGGGATGCCAGCTCTAGCCACCGAGCTTGTTTCAGAAGAGCATTCACATGCAGGTATAGTACCTTCCGCTTTGGCCCCAATAATTCACGGTCTTGTTCTGACATGGTTCGTCCGGTTCCTGCTGCCAGGCCTCTTTGATGTCCAGACCAAACGCAACCCACTTTCCCATGGGCATCAGTGCCTTTCAGCATGTTTACCTGGAGGCGGTGGTTCTCTGCGACATCCGCCTATGCTTTGAAACAGAGAGGGTTGGAGGTGGGTGGGTGATCCCCATGAAAAGACCGATTGAATTTGTAGGCACCAGACAGAGGCGATGATACAGTATTTCAGCAGTAGTCTGAGGGGAAGCTTGGGTGGTGCAGAATGAAATCCACCTTCCTTCTGCTTAGAACCCAGTTCAACCTTGAAAGACCTCAACAGTGTGTTGGCTTATTGGGACTGAGACATTACTGGGTCAAGGCCAAAGAGGACGTGACCTACCAGATTTTACAGATCGTTGACAGATGGGCTCACTGGCCCTCACACTTCATATTCTTTTGGACATTTTCCCTCCCTCTGGTTCTTCTTGACAGTTGGAAAGTCTTGTGTGGCTTAGCTGGCCTTGACAAGCTTTCTGTTGCCTAAGGCAGGGAAACCATCTCTGCTCTTAATCCGACCCAGCTAATTGGCCCTGAGGAAGTAAATTATGTAGAAAGAAGAGCTGTCTATGACTTTTGCCACATATATCTCCTAAGTATAGGAGACACAAAGAGTGACCACAGCCTTCTTATAAATCTGTTATGGCCTCTTGACCTCTGAGCAATAATAAATAGTATTCTTGCAGGCTGTCCTGAAGATATGAAGACGTTTTGTGAGAACATCTGGCATTCATTGACTCAGGAAAAGGAAGAAAAAAATCACAAGCCTTGGGACAGAATTTCATTTTCTTTTCATGTTGCCATGTGGGTGAAGGAGCCCTCTCTGTGTTTAAGCAAATGTTGAGGGGAGAGGGTGGGGGGATTGGTGGTGGTATGTGAGCTCCCTTTCAAGTTTTAAAGGGAGCATAAAAATGCACATGCATTTCTGTAAAGAAGTTCTCTGGAGGAGTGGGGGGAGCATCTTTTTGAAAGGGGTTGGGGATGTCCGGTTATTGTAACTTGCTGTCAGTATGTCTTCTTTCCTTCTGCTCCTGTGAAGCTTTCTCTGTGCTGCCCTCCGGGAAGACCTGGGTCACAGATTATGGATTCGTTAGGTTGGTTAGGGGACACCAGGGTGCACAAGCTTGTAATGGACGAAAGCTCATGAGGGCTCATGTGCACGCTTACTCATTCTCTCTCTCTCTGCTCTCTCTCTCTCCCTCCAGTTTGGTAGAACAACCTGGCTCATAAGCTCAAAACCAACAAATGTAGATTCCCCTTGGAATGCAGTGGAAGTTCACTTCTGAACGGTGGATTTTCCTCTTTCCCACAGGATGAGCATATGCTTTCCTTCCCCCACACAAAAGTTGGCCTCTCTTTGATCAGTGAGTTTGAATCAGAATAGGTCTTAGGTAGCCAACGTGGCTTAAAATGTTAGCAAACAGTGGGATCCCTTTTAATTTTTAAAGGGAACTCTAATTCTCCCCTTTATGACTTGCTTAATTATCCTGGGCCCCTGAACAGCTGTCTATTGATTCCAATTAACGTGATTGACATCTCCTCTAGAAGGTAGAAGCTAATCAAGGACAGGATCACCCACTGAGAATTCATTTCCTTCTTGGAGTCACTCCTGGGCAGGAGGAAACTTAAACAGAGAATTGAGATTCAGCACCCACAGCTCTGATTTACTCTTTTATATACAGCCCCACAGTATCTTGTGGAGGAAAAAAAAAAAGGCTTGAAATTAAAAAAAAGGCAATTTATTTTTGAATCAAACTATTTTGAATCAACAGCATTAATTCTGTTGGCTTTCATTTTCCTGCCTTTCTATTTTTTATGAATCTAAATTGATCCCTTGAATGTTTGATTTCCTTTTCCTTTCCGGTTCTGAAGGACCCACAAAGTCTACCCTTGATTACTTCTGACAAGTTCAAAAGTTGACACAAGCTTTCTGGTACAGCCAACTTTCAATTTTCCACATTTTTTTCCTAATGGTTTGGATGCAGATCTTGAGGGCTTTCTAGTGGTATTTTCAGAATAAAAAAAAGCAAATAAGAGAGTTTATGTTAAATAGCAACCCAGGCTCTATAAAGATAGCTGAGGGCTGGAATGATGCTGAATCTAAATATGAAACATAAAAGAAATAAAGCCAACAAATTCATTCAACACATATTCTGTCTATTATGTGCCAGGTACATGGAAACTTCTAGAAGGAGTGGATGTGATCTGACTGTGATACCGGTGGCGTCCCCTTCTCTCCATGCATATTTCTCCTAGTCAGAAAGGAAATCTAAGTGTTACAGTTGGCAGCAAGCTCAATATGAGCAGTGCTTTGTGGTTGCAAAAAAAAAAAAAAAGTGCTATTATAGGCTGCACAGTATCCAGTTCAAAGGGGGCAGTGGTTAGGCAAATCCTAACATTAATTGGCATTTTATTTGACTATAAATTTCATTAGGGCAGACACCATGCTGGTCTGGCTGATCACCACATTCTGAGAGCCTAGCACGGTGCTTGACATGTCACAGATACTGAATGGATATTCATTGAATGAATAAATTCTCTGGGCACAGACTCAATAATTTCAAAGAAACATGGACCAACTTTGTGCTCAGAAAGCTGGTCAGAGGTAATAATTATTGGATAGATGGATGGATGGATAGATGGGTGGACGGACTAGATAAGGTGAGATAAGAGGAACTACAATGAGATTTTGTTTTGGACAAACAACGTAAGATAACTGATTATGGGCAAATAGGCTCAATGTTCACTCTCAAGAAAGAGCTCATAGACTTTGGGTATTTGTACATGAGATCTAGCACTGCATCCCTAACTCATGAGTGACTCTCCTTTAGTTGATTTGGGTGATAAGTGAAAAGAATGTTGAAAGAGCCCTTGACATCAAGCAGTGTGGTCCAGCAAATCCAGGGTCTACTGATGTGTTTATTCCACTCCTTTGCCGACTGGAGAAAATACTCTCCCTGACGCACTGATTCTTTTCTCTCTCATTCTGGAGCCATGTCATTTACTTGAAGGAGAAATGGGGAGGAAGGGAGACAGCCAAGAAGGAATAAACAGCTCAACTATGCCAGGAAGCCAGTGTCTAAGCCTGATGTTGCAAGGCTACCACCTCCCTGGTAAAGATCAAGTGCTTGTGGGAGCGTTTCTTGACCAAAATGGAGCCAATGACAGCAGATAAAAACAATACCACAAACCCACCCTGGGAGCCACAGAACACTTTTATTTTGTTTCTCTTTCACCCATTTCCAAATTTAAGTTTTCATCTAACAGATTTAAGCATGTTGCCTATCATTTGTCAACCCCAAATGCCAGTTTCTATATCTTAATGTCACCTCCTCTTACCACTACAATAAATCTTCAGACAATTAGAAGCTTCCCAGCTTCCTGCAGGAAGTCTGGGGCCAGAGACTGGACTTCCTAGAGGGAAGCAAGTACTTCTGATGCTTCCATTCATGACCATTTGAAAAATAACAATCTCTCTACATTTTGGATTATCCTCTTCACTTCACTTCCATTGCCGATTGGATTTTCTTGCTTATATAGCTTTTTTGAGGGGCAGAGTAGGGGTTACTCACATAACCTAAGAGACCAAAAGTGAAATGAAGCAATACCTGATTCCAGTAAATATGTAGATTGATTCTTGCTGACCTGCGATGGTCATCTTAGCACCTGTAAAAGCCCTAAGAGCTCTTATTTTTGGAGGAGTCCTACCTTCCCACCATAGCAAACTTAGTAACCTACACTTATATCACACATTAATTATCATAAATTTGCAGAAAAATTAAAGCAATTTTTATAATTTTACTTTTAATTTTGATTTATACTTTTTGTATATTAGGGCTAATATATTTTTTCCGACTCTGAACATTTTCACATGCCCTGAGAAAGTTCATGTGACATAAGTATTGACTAACAGAAATGGCCCCGCCTGCCATAGCGATTCCAGTGACCCCCCTTGCAGGCTGTTGTCTTTCATAAGAAAACTGCCTGACTGTCCTCTCTGTTCAATCAATCTGGATTTTTATTCATCCACTGAAGGTCCAGCACTCTGCTAGTCATGGTGTCACTTGACTTCCAAAGGCCCCAAGCTCTGGCCTGTTCTTTGCTCAGTCTAATCTGGCACTCCATGTTTCAAGAACAATATCTTAACTAAGTGGGGAATTCTTCCCAGCAGCTGAACCAATGGGGCAAGCAAGCTGGGTTCCCTTTTCCAGATTGTGATTCCTTCCAGAAGAATCCCATCCCACCTGCAGAGATGAGATGGTTATTATTATCTGAAGCAAAAATACTGTGGCATTTAGTGTGTATTACTATACTGGAACTCAAATCTGACTTTGCCTTTTATATTCAAAGCTAAAAAGTACAAACCATTTTGAGTCCTTGGCAGCAACACTGGAAGAAATCTGTAGGCAAACTAAATAACTCTTACTGCGAACAGCCATATCTATGGTGATGCTTAAATTCTGGTAAGTCCGGTTTAAGAAAATCAGTCTTGTTTTATTGTCACACCTCATCTGCTACCCTTACTAGACTACCAGCTTCACCAAGGTAGAGATTGTCTTATAGTTTGAAGACCTGTGTTCAGTAAAAGATCACTAAGGACAATAATAAAGAATAATAAAAATTATCATTCATTGAATGTTTACTAAGTGCCTGGTTCTGTTATCAGAATGTTTTACACCTTATCCGACTGGTCAACAGTTTAGGCAACTCTGTGTAGCCGAGCCAATGATTCTGTTTAAGATTGAGGAAACTGAGGCTCTGAGAGGTTAAGTGAGCTGTCTGAGAGCAGCGTGGACAGAGTGTGAATATTTAAACCTTTGTCTGCTGCAAAGTCGGTGCTTTGAGGCTCCTCAGTTTCTTCTTTCCAGCTTGAATTTCATTCAAGGGGCATTAAAAGAAACTAAATGAGTTTTTGGGGCAATATGTGGATCTTGAGAGCAGAGATGGGGCAGAATTTGACATTTTCTTCCATTTCGTTTCCTTCTTTCCTTTCTTCCTTCTACAAACATTTATTAGACACTGTGCTGAGTTGACTGTAACCTAGTCCTGCTCTCAAGTTGCTCATCACCTAAAAGAGCAGATGGCAACACAGTGCATCCTTGTGGCACAATGGGCTGAGAACCGTCATAGAACTATGTCCTGGTTTGCTACAGCACAGGGGAAGGAGCAGCCAGGGAAGTCGGGTAGCAAGCATCCCAGCAACAAAAGAGACAACCTTGTGTGTGAAGGCCCAGAAACATGAAAGCACACAGCACGTGCAGGGAGTGACAACGTGATCGGGGAATTCAGTCGGACCAAATGGGTTGAAGGAACCATCATGGGAGATGACAGTCATAAGGCTAAATGGAAAGGTAGATTAGAGCCATACTGTGAAGACCTTTGGGGGCTGCTGAAGGCAAAGACCCCCAAAAAGATGGGCGAAAGGGCCTATGTTAGGATGGAAGGTAGCAGAGGTAGGGTAAAGGGTTGAATTCAAAAGACATTTCAGCTGTAAAATCCACAGGACTTGGAGCCCGATGTGAGAAGGGGGAGGGAGTATAATGGAAAGTGAAGCTGAGGTTTTTAGCTGGAGCAATAGGGTGGGTGGGGGATGTTATTTACCAGGATGAGGATGAAGAGGCGGCTTGAGGAGGTGGTCGGGGAGTCGTCAGGAAGTGCAGTTTTGGACATGTTCCATTTGAGATGCCTGCAGGACATCCAGATGGAGAAGTATGTGTTTTTGGCTATGCATTGTTGTGTGTTTTTGTTTTTCCCAATCTACAAAAAGGACTTGAGTCTTCCTTAAAGGGGTGAAGCTGCCAGTAAAAATAATGTCGGAATTAATGTGTCTTGACTGTGGCCTGAGTGGACCCCCGTGGCAAAGCCCAGAACATAGAAAGCAAATGGTGTTTTTGGTAGTCTGGGACATGCACCCAGCTGCTAACGAGAGGTTTAGGCCACAGAGGGGGCCGAGAGCAGAGGAGTGTTGGGGGAGGATGGAGAAAAAAGGGAGCAGGAGAATTATCTCTAAAAAGAAATCACTTTTGTTTTTTATTTTACACACATGGGGCTCATAATACTTGCAAGAACAGGACTTAGCAATGGAGAGAGATGCAGAGATAAGAGGCAGTCTCCCTCCATGAGAGGCTGGGGGGGCACTGTTGCTTTCTGCGGAACAGATTCCGGTGCTTAAAAGAATGTATTTGTAGTGAAGGGCAGAGAGAAAGTGATTCTCAACCCTTTCATGGCTTTCTTCCCGCTTTCCTAAATGTGCAGCCCAGCTCTCCACTCTAATCTGCCCAGAGTGGACCCATGAGATTATGGACCTGGAGAAGTTTCAAATATGCAGAAGAGATTGTTGTTCTCTCTCGTGCCTTATTTTTATTTACTTATCTACCTACTTTTAAAGCAATGTCAAAGGGAACCAGTATCCTCTGCAGTGTATCTAATTCTGGGAGCCTCACCTCCCTTCTTGTATTAATTTAGGAATGTTTCATTTCTGCAAAAATGGTGCTGTGATCTTTGCTTTTCTATGCATGCCTTTCATCTGGCGCTCACAATGTGCTGTACAGATGTTCCACTGCAAGACCCTGGTGCCCCCTAATTTGCGTTGAGATCCCCAGCTAGTTACAGTCCCTCTAGGCAATACCACCCCTTTACCTGCAGCTAAGCACACAAACAATGTACCTTGGGGGGAAGGGGTCTCCCTCCACACACTGTCTCCTACTTCTTTGCCTTTGCCATCAAACCCTTCTCATCCTCTGCCTTCTCTGTTCAGTCTGTGTTATTGCCATTCATTGAGTCATATTCATTTGTTAATTAATTTGTTAATATGGAGTGAGACACTAGGTCCTGTGCTTGTTGTATCCCCAGGGATACAGCAGTGAATACAACACAGTCAGTCCCTGCATCTAGGAGCTCACAGTATAGTGGGGGAGATGACAGGAAAGTGAGCATAAACTTACAATCTGATATGGCAGAGGCTAAGATGGGGGTAAGTGTTAGGTGCCATGGGAACACAGAATATGGGCCCCTAACTCACCTTGGTAAGGCAGAGTATGCTTCCTGTAGGAAGTAAGAGTCAGCTTGGTATGGTTTGGATCTTGGATCTACTGTTTACAAGCTGTATTACCTGAGGCAAGTCACTTAACACCTCCGTGCCTTTAAAACGTGATAATGAATTAAAACTTAGTAAAGTACCTAGCACATAGTAAATGCTCAATAAGCACATAGTCAGTCAGTCAGTCATTCACTCTTTCATTTAGTAAATACCTATTGAGTACCTACCATGTGCCAGACAATGTTCTTGAAGGTGTGTAGAGGTGTGCCCAGGTCTTGGAATATCAATACTTCCAGGAAGTAAATTACTTTCGTCTCAGCTCTTTTTCTTCTGTGTGGACGGTATTTGGAGAAAGTCTTAGAAGTAATATTAATAGAAGTTCTCTTTTCCTGCCTGTTGAAGCAGCAACCAAGACGACTTTCCTAAGGGTGAGGGAAGCCCAGGCAGTGAGGAAGCAGCAAATGTAGCCGGCCCGACTTGCACATTTCAGGTTTTCGTCTCACCCACAGCTCCAGGCTGGCTCCCACTGGCTCCAGCCCCGCAAGAGTCACCCTCTCCCACCACCCCGTCCCTCCTCACCCCTATCTCAAATTTAGGTCTGCTTAGCATGACAAGACACAGAGGAATGCATTGTCATCCTCTGTTGCTGTCAGAAATGGCCTAAAAACCAAGTAGTATTTCTTCAAGGTTTACAAGCACCCACAGCTGCTGAATACTTGAACTTCTTGGAAATAAAATGCACTGCTCCCAGGAGCTTTTCCTCAGGGAGAACCTGGTCGTCTCGTTCGTGTGTCCAGCTGCAGCTGTTTCCCGCCTCTCACACGGAGCAAGGAGGAGACTAAACCGCTGACCCAGCTGAAACGTGAGTGTGAGCCAGCGTCTCGGGGGGGCTGCCTTGCCCCAGAGCAACTCTGAACTGTGGAGGAGCCCTCCCCATCCTGTGACGGACAGGGGCTGCCTCTCCAGAGCAGATAAGCTTGCGCAGTAGGGAGCTAAGGAGGCTTATGTTTATTGCTATTGTTGATCCTCCAAAAATACAGCAATGAGTCTCCTTCCCTGGGTCCAGAATACAGAGCTGGGTTCTTCAGTCCCCTTGAATTGAAAGATGGTAAAGCAGCACTGTTTGGGGCCATTCTCTTTCCAGCAAACCCTTTGCCCTTTCTTCCTTTTTTTTTCTTGAGATATAATTCAAATAACATAATATTCACTATCTTCAGGTATATAATTCAGTGGTTTTTAGTATATTCACTGTGTTATGCAACCATCACCACTGTCTAATCCCAAAGCATTTCTATTATCCCAAAAAGAAACCCACTACCTATTCACAGTTTTTCCCTCTATCCTCCTCCCCGCGGCCCTGGCAACCACTAATCTACTTTTTGTCCCTATGGATTTGCCTTTTCTGGACATTTTATATGAATGGAATTACTCAGTATGTGGCCTTTCATTCTGACTTCTTTTGCCTAACATGTTTCCAAGATTCATTCATGCTATAGCATTCCTGTTTTATGGCTGAATAATATTCCATTGTTAGATATATCACATTTTGTTTATCTATTCATCAGTTGATGGGCATTTGGGTTGTTTCTACCTCTTGGCTGTTATGAATAATGCTGCTGTGAACATTTGTGTACAGGTGTTTATGTGGATGTATGTCTTCAGTTGTCATTGGTAATTCCTGGAGTGGAATTACTAGGTCATATGGTAATTCTATGTTTAACTTTTTGAGGAACTACCAAAGTGTTTTCCACTGGGGCTGCACCATTTATATTCATACCAACAATGTATGAAGGCTCCAGTTTCTTCGTGTCCTTACCAACACTTATTATTTTTCTTTAGTATAGCCATCCTAGTGCATAGTGGGTGTGAAGTGGTGCCCTTTCTTGTGTGTATTAATTTGGCCACTCTAGGCTTTTTCTACTTCTCTCTACCCATTGCTTCTATCAGGAGAGTTTCCTCCTAACTAGGATCCAGCATTTTACCTAGAATGAAAACAAAGATGACGGACAATGTTTAATATTTTATGTCTCTCGTAGTTACATCGTTCTTAATGTTAACCTGGCCAGAATCTGCCTCATCCCAGTCTTGAGCTCCCATTTTACATGCCTGCCGAAGATCAAGATCCCTCTTACTCTTGTTCTTTGATAATTTTAAGGCCAGAGTTTGATAAGGCAGAGATAGCTACTCTCTCTTAAACCAGCCACCCTTCCTGCCTGGGCAACTGGGGAGAGGAGAGAAGGAGCTCTTTGCTTTCATATGCAATCCCTTGCTTCTCTTTATTTCTAAACCAAAGGATTAATGAAATATACAATGAACTTTGGTTGCAAGAAATTAAAAGCAAAGCATAATCATATCAAGGCAACTATTCAAGAATTTGTGGTCCCTTGAACGTAGCTGGTGGAAAGTGTCTTCAAAAGAGAATTTGATATGCATGTTATCAAGTTATACTAAACCAACTTAGGGAACAAAGTATTTTCATGTATTTTAGTTATGTGTTTCTATTACCTCTATATGTTGGGGTTATGACTTATAAGTTGTTCTTAGCATTAAAGTGAGTCCTGAAAGATCTCCAGCAAACAGTGAAATCACCAACTCATTGTGTATATTTGTGGGTAATCTGTGCATATTTTGTAATTCAAACTTTTCTAGAAAATTTAAACTGTCATGTGTATCAACCAGCTCAAATTAATGAGATTTTGGAGTATGATCATTGAATCTAGAAGACCAGAATAGTGGAGTGTAAAGCAAAACAGATTTTGGCTTTGAATTCCAGCTCTACTCTGGCTATGCGACCTTGGGCAAATCATTTTTCTCTAGTATAAAATGAGATTCTGGGGGCTGGTCCAGTGGCATAGTGGTTAAATTTGTGTGCTCTGCCTTGGCGGTCCGGGATTCGCAGGCTCAGATCCCTAGGCACAGACCTACATACCGCTTATCAAGCCATATTGTGGTGGTGTCCCATATACAAAGTAGAGGAAGACTGGCACACATGTTAGCTCAGGGACCGTCTTCGTCAAGCAAAAAGAGGATAATTGGCAACAGATGTTAGCCCAGAGTGAATCTTCCTCAGCAAAAAAAAAAAAAAAAAAAAAAAAAATTCTTAGCATTAAAGTGAGTCCACTCCTGCAGGATCTCCAGCAAAGACTGAAATCACCAACTCATTGTGTATACTTGGGGGTAATCTGTGCATATTTTATAATTCAAACTTTTCCAGCAAATTTAAACTGTCCTATGTCTCAACCAGCTCAAATTAATGAGATTTTCAGAGTATGATCATTCAATCCGGTTTCTAACAAGACCAGAATAATGGAGTGCAAAGCAAGACAGACTTTGGCTTTGAATTCTAGCTCTGCTCTGGTTATGTGACCTCGGGCAAGTCATTTTTCTCTAGTATAAAATGAGATTCTGATATGTAGGTTACAGGGCTGTTTTGAGAAGTAAATGAGATTACTGATTTAAAGTGTCAGCACAGGGACAGTCACATAAATACCAGGTGTTCAACAAAGGGAAGCCATTCCTAGTAATAGTGCAATAGATGTATCTTTCTTTAAATAATACATGTGTTCCAGAAATGGTGCAAGTCAACACCTTTTTATTTTTGTTTTATGAACAGTGAAACATAGTAACCAGTTTAGGGATCTGGTTTTTAAGGAACCCCATGGTGAATGGATGAATTGTAAATGGATGAATCACTTCTAGTTTTATCTGGTTTATATACTTTTTATTTTTGAATAGCAGGGTTTCTTAAAATGGGACACACCTGTCCGGAATCCTAAGCCCCCATCTCCCGCCTGTGCTTGAAAAATGTCACAGTTTGATTCCCAGGTTGGCAAATGTTGGTGTGGCAGACAAACACCACCCCAGCCCTTGAGATGACTAGACTATGTGTGAGAGCCCAAGGTCTTTGGGTCAAAGGAGGTACTGGCTCCTGGGAGAAAAAGACTGATTTCACTAATCTTGCTCTCCATTGGGCTTTTAAGGGAAATCTCACAAAAACATTTCGGTTTAAATGAAAGCAAAAGTGCTCAAACCATAATAAGGATCTCAGTTATAATCCTGGGAGAGCAGATGGGCACTGGATTTGATCGGGGACCCTTTTAGCACATCTGTCTTTGATCATTTCTAATGCAGAGTGTGGAACCTTTGAAATTAATTGGTCACTCCAAAGCAGTGTTTTTAATAATGCAACTGAGAACTTTTTGTTATGTAGAACGGTCCTTACTGGTGCTGACTTTGAGGACTGAATTAATTTTTCATGAGTTCACAGTGCTTTAGGCTACCATTCCAAGCTCTCCCAGTTTCTGAGGATTTTTTAAACGTGTAGGGTGATTCGTTTTAAGCATCTCCATGTGAAGGTATTTGAGGAGCTCTGTTTTCTCCTTGGTCACTGTTTGGAAGAGTAATTCTGAAGAGTTTGAAAATTCTCCAGTCGGCCCTACGAGCTGGACTTGCCTACTTTACTACTAAGTATTCTTCGTCCATTTTCCGTCTTCCTTACATATGCCCAGTATGCAGTGTACACACAGTCATTGAACCAAGAAGGCAAGTGGGAGAACCAAGCTTCCCTCTTGGAGAGAAGTGCCTTCTTTAGAACAGCAAGATTTGAATGAGGGATGAGATCCATACCTTAGTTTTTCCTGTTCATCCCAGGAAGGGGTCTTGGGGCTCTCTACAGACCCACTTGAGTTCCTAAGAGGATCTACCCTCATAAGTCTGGTTTCTGGAAATGAAGGTCTTGTCTAATGGAAGTGGGAAACACTGACTTCATTATTAGCTGATCTTAGAAAGCAAACTCAACCTCATTTTCTAAAGCATCTCTCAAATACTCTAATCCACACAGATTGCCCCCATTCTCTGAACTCCTATAGCAACCATACTGTCTGCAACATTGGGTATAGCATTTAATCATCCATAGCGGTTCATTGAGTAAGATAGATTTGTGGCAGGAAAAAAATAGAAAATATTTTTTAGCCTGCCTTTCTTTCCCAGTATTTCATGCATGTCATGTTTTACTAGATTGTAAGTGGAAGAATTGAAGGGTTTCTGACATTTACTTTTATAGGAAGGAAGAGAGGCAGGCAGGCGGGCATATGGTTGTTCTATAGATTAGAAGAAGTTTAGGAGGCAGTCTAAGTGCTGAGGCCACTGCAAATATAATGGATAAGAAGAGCTCTGAAGAGCCTTCCCTGCTCATCCTCCCAAGTCTGAGGTAGATGCTCTCCTGTGTGTCCCCACAGCATCTGGTACTTGGCTCCTCCCTGCACTGTTCTCACTCAGTGTGACTACCTGTGTGCCTGTCAGTCACCCCACCCTAGACCGTGTTCCCTGAGAACAAGGAACTTGTTCTATGCCTGTGTCTTGTTTGCAGATCTATCCCCAGCGCTTAGCACACAGCCTACACACAGCTCAGTAAATGTTGAATCAATGATTGAGTAAATGAATGAAAGAGCCATGTAAATTAGTTGAGGCCTCTTCTCAAAGGAAATAATACTGAAAAATAGTATGTGAATATCCAGGATGTTCAGAATTGATTTGGAGAAGGATACTGTACTTCCATAATGTAGTTTGGGCATAATGCTACCAGGAATCATGGGAAGAGTGCGAAAGAGGGAATATTGGTCCAGTAAAGAAATTGTGGGAGCCGAACATTTTGCAGCTTTCTTCATGTTTTATTAACAGTACTCCTATTAACCACCACCTCCGTCAGAGTTGATCAGCCTCGCATTAATGCATCAATCATGATTTGCAGAGGCAAGGAGTAGGAGAAACGAGCCGGCTGTAGGAAAGATTTCCACTCTTGGAGAAGAGCTAATCAGCCATGGCCTGATGCCTATTGGTGGGATTCTTCAGGTCATAGTGTATGCACAAGACCTCTTTTTTCCCTTTATTAAGGGATAATTGATTGAGGTCAGAAGTTTTGGAGAGTCCTGGGAGATTTTTAATCCAGTGCCATCATGCAAAGCTTACTACATCAATAAGACGGTTCCACAGGGGGATGGAGGAGTAATTGAGATGCCACACCAGCTGGAATCCAGATGAAGATACATTTGGAAGCTTAATCACAATCATGTTCTACACTAAATATTCATCCGTCTGTCTCCCAAAGAGGACAGGAAATTAAGTTGTCAAGGGCAGGGGGATGAAGGTTTAGCTAAAAGAAGAAACCCACACCTTAGCCTTAATCTCTAAATATGCAAGACTGTCTCAGATGGTTGAAGCAAAAGCCTCTTCTTTCCAGTTTTATTTCCTGAGAAATATTTGAGCTGCTTATACACAATTTATCAGCTTTACAGTTACCAAAATGAACTGTTAAGATAACTCAGCCTCCTCACTGCAGGATTAATACAGATAAGCAATGCCATCTCAATAGAAGAATGCTTTATTGAGCCAATAATAGAAAAGTATTAAAGTTGTGTAAACATTCAGGAAGGAGCAGGGGAATTCCTAAACGGAGCTGACGGGCTGTGATTGCACATGCCTTGATGTACGGCATCCTGAAAGCTGAACTAAACCCTGGATGTGGTCAGTAGGAATTACGTTCCATACTGTGGCTTTTCTTTCATTTCTTTTTTTATCTCTAAGTTAAACTCTTTATGGTCCCTTCAAGGCATCTAAATTTCATTTCAAAGGGTGATTTGAAAAATGCCTGTTGCTGCCATAAATTAGATGATAGTTTCTTTTCAAATTCTGGTCCAACAGTTTGACTCAAACATTGGCTTTTATTAAAAAGGACAGTGAAGTTCAGTGTCATATTATCATGTGAGGAGATTGCATTAGGCAGGGTGTCTTTGGCTGCAAGTAACAGAACAATCCCACTTGAATTAGTTTTAATAAGGGAATGTAGCATCTCACAGGACAGGAGTCTTTAGGGGGGATACCCCAGGTGCAGGACCTTAGGGGTCCTATTCAGCTTCTCTGTGGTTCTCTTGGCAGTCTGCCATACTCAGTGTGTTGACACCATCCTCTAATTGGGTCTTAGATGGCCATAGGACGTCCCAACTGTCTTATCCTGACACTTTAATCTCCAGCAGAAGAAGGAGTCATCTCTTCTCTATGCCTTTCTCTTAGGAAGGAGTAAACTTTTCCTAGAGGCTCATTTGTAGACTTGCTCTCCCTTGAAACCTGCTTGGCCAGCCCACTGGTGATTATTTTATAAACACCTTTGCCTGGAGGTGGTGGTATGAACACACCCATCCTCTTAGTACCCTCTATGATATGACCAAGACAGCCGCCTATGACATCACCAAATTCACATGGTGCGGTAGAAAGAACATGGGCTGTGGAGTCACACAGTTCTGCATTTGAATCCCATCTCCATCACTAAATAGCTGCATGACCTTGGTGAATCACTGGCCCTCAGTGAGTGTCACAGCCCCTTGGGTAAAATATGAGTATGAGACCCAATCCACAGGGAGCTTGTGAGAATTAAAGCATGGAGCACAGAGCACAGGGTGGGCACTGCTCAATCATAACTCCATTTCTACATGTGCCTTTTCATCAAGTGGGTCTTGGTGCCAACTTGCTAACTAATATGCTTTCTTTTTCCTAGGTATAGTTCTCCATTTTGTAATCTTCTAATTACACGGATGGCGTAAAGTATAATTTAATTGAATGTATGGGTATATAGCTGTATTTAGTATGAATGTATCATATACATGTATATAGATAATATATGCATTTTTGTTATACAGACACATACATTCAACCAACAGTTACATATTGAGGAGATATCCTGTTTTCCACATTGTTTCAAGCATTCCAGTGTTTTGGTTTAGTGCCGCTCAAAGTCTGGTCCACGGACTGGTGCCAGTTGGCAAACTGTGTTACTGGTCTGGGACAAGATAAGCACAGAAATTGAGAGTAAGCAGTTAGACACATTTATAGCAATTTGACACTGCTAAGACATCCATGTACATGTTCATTTTCTAATACTTCATTTTTATTATATTCTACAAAAATATTGGTGCATGATAGATTGCAAATGAAAAAAAACAAACATGCAAATCCAAACCACAATGAGATATCACCTCACACCTGTTACAATGGCTATTATAAAAAAGACAAGAAATAACAAGTGGTGGAGAGGATGTGGCAAAACGGGAACCCTCGTGTGCTGTTGGTGGGAATGTAAATTGGTGCAACCACTATGAGAAACAGTATGGAGGCTCCTAAAAAAGTTAAAAATAGAACTACCATACTACCTGGCAATATCGCTTCTGGGTATTTATCTGAAGAAAACAAAAACACTAATCTGAAAAGGTATACATACCCCTATGTTTATTGCAGCATTATTTATAATAGCCAAGATATGGGAGCAACCTAACTGTTCATTGGTAGATGAATAGATAATGAAGATGTGGTGTATGTATATGGAATATTACTCAGCCATGAAAAAGAGTGAAATGCTCCCATTTTTGACAGCATCGATGGATCTAGAGGGTATTATGCTTAGTGAAATGAGCCAGACAGAGAAGAATACCATATGATTTCACTTATATATGGAATCTGAAAACAAAACAAAACGAATGAACAAATTAAAATCAGAAACTCATAGATCCAGAGAAAAAATTGGTGGTTGCCAGAGGGGAGGGGGGTTGGGGGTTGGGTGAAATAGGTGAAAGGGATAAGAGGTACAAGCATCCGGTCATAAAATGAATAAGCCATGAGAATGTAATGTACAACATAGGAAATATAGTCAACAATATTTTAATAACTTTGATGACAGATGATTACTAGTCTTATGAAGGTGATCATTTTGTAATATGAATAAATGTCAAATCACTATGTTGTACACCTGAAACTAATACATTATTGTTTGTCAACTATACTGCAATAAAAACAAAAAATCCAATTGGCCCTTCAGGGAATCATTGGAGAAGCTTGCTAGGAGAAACACATGTTGTAGCTAGCTACCCCTTGCCTTCCAGGTGCTGAGGTTTATTTGGATTGATAAGAGATGGTTACACAAAGTTGTTAAACAACAGTGCAAACACAATAGTGAAAAACAATGTCATAATGCAGTCATAAATGACCCAGCGCCACATCAGTGGTTGCAATAACAGTTGCCACAGATGTCCACAGGAGGACAAGGTCACAGTGCGGCGGTCGTCAGAGAAGTCTTCCCTAAGCAGGTGGATCGGCTTTGATTTCCCCTGCATCCCGGGCCTCCTGTCAGGGTCGGCTCTGTCCTTTTTCACCCGGCGGCCTGACGGGTTAATCTCCTGGTGGGCGAGGGCCTGCGAATGAAGCTGGATGGAGTTATATGTCAGGCTGCAACAGGCACGCACTAAATATCCTGCTCCATTATCCTTGACGGGGCTTTGATGTTAGCATAAAACACGTCAGATTACACGGGACGTCATGTCATGTGTCAAATCAGTGTTGGGGCTCCATCCTGACACTTTAATTAGTACGGGTGGAGGGAGAGGGTGTATTATTTTTCTATTTCAAGGCAAAGACCCTAACACCCACTGAGAACTGTTTGGTTATACCCAAGCCTGAATGTGGTCTTCTCTCCTTTTAAAAACACAGCCTGTACCCCCTAGGATAATGGCCATAATGTCAGCTAATGAAAAGAGCCGTGGGCGGGAGGTAAAACCTCACTAGATTCTAGTCCACCGGGAACAGCTTGTGTGAGCTGGCTACGTCCCCCAAGTGTCCTCATCTTCAGAACATAAATGCTCGTTAATTATTGACTGCACAGGTTTCTCAGCCTTAAAAAGTGGCTACTAATGCTTTTATGTATCTCACGGGAGTATCAGTTGTTGAAATGAGATAATGCCTGTGACAGTGCTTCAGATGCCACAAGTGATGCTAAGTGGGTAGGCAGGATAGAGGGGAGGGGAGGGAGAAGGTGCAGTTAGAGACCTCTGTTTTTAGCAGCCCTTGGTCAATTAGCAGCAGTTTACCCCACAGCTGAAAACACCTTGCTTTGCTTGTGCCACCGCAAACAGGTGTGGTTATGAGTTCAGGGGTATGTTCCACCCAGAAAAGTGTCCAGACGTGACCATAGCCCTTTGCCATTTGTGAACGTAGCCCAGAGTAATGAGAAACCTGCACTGTGCTCTCTGATCCCGGAAGAAGGTCGTCCAACTTAATACTGAGTGAAATCTCTTAATGTCCGTAAGCCACATTCATTTTTACATCTAGACCACCGTAATTAAGACCTCAGGTCTGGCACTTCACTTATTAGTGTGTGTCGATTCTCATTTACATAAGACTTTGGTTGTCCCCACATCTCTGCACAGACGCCGCCAAAAAAAAATGCTATTAACAGCAAAGGGCTGAGGATAGAGTTACACAGCCCATCGTGTCTCTAATCCCTTCTTAACATTTCCCTTAAAAAGAACATTGCCCTATTCGGAAATTAAACGCGATGTGTTTAGATATTCTTTATGGAGGGAGAAAGGAGGTAGAATTTCCACTGCTTTATTTTGAGCTTGAAAAACATCCGACTTCATGCCCCTTATTCAACTGTGCAGCAGACTCTGCCGCATAAGTGGAGGGAGGTTTCTTCATCTCTCTTTCGGAAAACAACAGGCTCTTCTCACCTCCCTGTAGCTGGACACTAAAAACTGAGGCTGGACTCAAAGATCCCCTAAGGTGTGTTAGTCTAGTCGTGTTTATTCAGACTGAAGTCTGTAGGGTGTAACTGGATCCTACAAAGGAGAAAAGTGACTTCTGGGGCTGCTGGAAGCCATCCTTCCCTCCCTCCGGAGCTTTCTCCAGGGCAAGGAGCAGTGGGGACCCAACACTTTGGATGCCTCCTCTTCTCCCAGCATTAATGCCGACAAGGCAGAACGGTTTATTTTTGCAACTCGAATGAGAAAAACCATGTCCAAGAGAAGTTAGGGGACTTTCACAAGACCACACATGTAGTTGGTTATGTGACCTGGGAAATAATGCAGGCTCTGCAGGTCTTCATTTTCATATCGATAAAATTGTTCATCTGTAAAATTAGGGATGGAGAAAGAGGTGTAGTAAAAAGGCACCGAGAAAGGAGATCCTGGAGTTTATATAACAGGGTTCTAGGCCCTAAGGTTTCTGTTTTAAGCAGGAAGCCATCAAGAAAGGGCGGAAACTTGGGGTAGCTATCAAGGAGGCTCCCAGTCTGGCTCTACCACTTACTACTGTGTGACCTTGGGCAAGTTACTACATGTCTCTGGGCCTTAGATGCCTCATCTCAGAAATAGATCATTATGGTGCTCCCTTTGCAGTGTTGCTGTGAAGATTAAATAATTCTTATAAAGTAGTTAGAAGAGTAACTGACATAAAGTTACCCCTCAATTAATGTTGCCTATTATTAGTAATATTACTACTACGACTATTACTTATCCAGATGGCTGTCCCCTTCTGAATGAGACAAAAACAGCGATTGACTCCTCTAACCCCCAGGTTCTCCTAGTACAGCCTATCCTCAATATCTGTCCAATCCTAGGAGGTCTAAACAGTCCGGAAAGGCATCCAAGAATCTAGGTCAGTGGTTCTCAACCTGGGTTCACAGAAGAATCACCCCGGGGAGCTGCAAACAGTACTCATGCTCGGGTCCAACGCCCGGAGATTTTGATTGAATCGATCTGGAGCCCAGCTGCGCATCAAGAGTTTTAAAAGCTCTTCAGGTGATTCTAATGTTAAGAAGCACTGGGCTAGTGGAGGACCCTGTTAATTTTGGTATTGAAAAACATTCCTGAAATATGAATGAAATAAGCTGTTGTTTCCCAAGTATATTGTTTACTGCTGGTGTTATGTGTGTGCCTATTAGATCGTTTACATTATTTATGTTAGTAGCCCTGCAACTATTTTAATGTGAATTAGGGAAAAAATATAATTAGCATATGAACCCTATGATTTCACAAGTAATATTCTTTAGATTGAAATGTCTTAAAAACAAAATATATAAATGTCTTAAAAACAAAATATAAATTCAATTTAAATAAAATCAAGTTAAGAGTTACACATTTATGGTAAAAAATGTGACTGGGACATAAGTAAGTAAGTTTGGGGAAGTGTAGTATGAAACAAATGTGATTATAATTCTGAGTAAATGATAATTCTGAAGAATAAAATTATCTTATTTAGTAATTTTATGGCTTTCAGCATTGAAAAAATAAAGATAGATTTATGAAATATGAAACTTCTAACCAATGTAAGAACAGAAAATTCTTGGTTTCTAGTAACTTATTTTCAGGATACAACCAGAGATAGAAGTGTTATTCCATATTTACTCAAAAGTATAATTATAATTACTTTGTATATGTTGACATGGTTAAAGATAATGACATCCTGCATTTTAATAATGCTTTACTGTTTACAGAGCACTTGCACTTACATCATGTAGTTGGGCTTCCTAACTACTTGCTGAGTGAGGTTGGGTTACTAGCCACTTGTCACAAATGGGAAAAATGAAGCCCCAGCGGCTTAGTTAAATGGCCTGTCCCGAGTTACATAGAGGACTAGAACCTCATCATCACATCCAGGGTAGAACTTTTTATTTGTGACTGCTCTTGCTCTTCTGAGTCTTCTCCAGGCTGCCTGCTGTCTCTTCCACATGAAATTATAAACTCCCTCAAGGGCACTTCTCACTGTGTGACGGTGGATCCTTTCTGATAACTTGCTCAGCACTCAAGAGCATTCAGTGTTACTTCCAGTACCAGAAATTTGGTCGGTTGGGTTGCATATAAAGGAAAGCCACCTTAATAACCTCCTCCAGATCTCTTCACTTATGCTCTTGACCGGCCCCAATTTTTTCTCCGGGCAGTAGCCAAAACCATCTTTGAAAACACATCAATTCATCTGACACTGCTTACTTAAGTCCCTATCCTGGTGTCCGCTTTGCATTGCACAGATTCCAAGCCCTGCTCCTCCTGACCCCCGTCTCTCACCTCCTGCCACTCTGGTCTTGCTCTCTGGATACCAGCCAGCCTCATCTCCTCTCACGTCCTCAAACAGGCCACAAACTCATCTGGACAACGACGAGCTTCATGTCTGGACAACGCTGTTCCATGCCACGGGAATGCTCTCCTTGCTGTCTTCTCTGCTGAGAAAACCTAGCTTCACTGTTACCTCCACAGAGTGGACATCCCTGACCTGCTAACTAGATGAGACCCTCCTCGTTACTCTTTCCTTCAGCAGACAGACCTTTCCTTCATAGCTCTTATTATGACTTAGGATTATTTATTGGTGTGAAGCTGTGTGAGGGCAGAGATGGAATCATCCCATATTGTTTTCTACCATTCTAGTCTTAGACCCTAACACAGAAGTTAGCATGTAGTAATGGCTCAGCAAATATATGTTGAAGCAATGAACAGAATGTGTAAAGGCTGAGGGGTAGCTTAGCCTCCTTGAGGACAAGGTGCACTTGTCACTGCCTACACTGAGGGCAAGCCAGGAGGTACCAAGCGCTTGCAAGAACTTCAAGGCTGATCAGTGCCACCTGCAAGTGCATTATCCTGAAGCTGCTGTCTACACCGGACTAGTACTACTACTATGCTAGAAACTGTAGACAGGAAATGAGAACTGTCAGTGATTTGCAAGCTGCTTTTTAAGGGAAGGAATATTCTAAGTTAAACCCAGGGTAGAATACCCACAGGCCTGCCAGCCCCACCTTTCCATGGCTCCCCAGAAATTCCTGAGGCAGAATATAAGGACCCCAGGGCTCTCAGGAACACAATTTTGAAACCACACATCTCGTAGATAAATACAACACCAGAAATTGGAAATCTGTATTCTATTCCCAATGATGCCACTTGCTACTTCTGAGCCAATAAGTTGCTTTTATTGGCCAAACTTCAGTTTCCTTACCATTAAAATAAGTATATTATTGCTTATCTCACTTAACTTATTGTTTTGTAGAGAAAATAAGATAGAAATAAAAATATGTTGAACAGGTAGAAGCACTTTATATAATTATTTGAGCCGGAGTTACACAGATAGGATGTCTTCTCCTTACGGGCTTTTCAGTGAAGGAAGATGCACTGTTTTTCATAGATACAGAGACATTCCAAAGACATAAACATAGTGACAGAACAAATGCATTATTCATGAGCTTTGTGGATTTAGGTGGGTGGTCAGAAAGACATAGTGTTCTGTAGCAGGAAGATCTTCGCCCGCTGCTCAGGAGACCTGGGTTTGAACTGACCTTGTCATCCAATTACTAGCTGTGGGAGTTTGGTAGGTCACATACCTCCTGGAAGCCTCAGTGGCCCCATCTGTAAACTGCAAGGGGTGGGAGTGGGTGGGGAAGTGGAGAATGGTAATCACATTATGGTAGCTTGGAGTATCAAACAAAACAGCAGCTAAGAAGAGCCTTTGGAAACAGCCAAGTGCCTTAGCAATGCAAGGTATTAGCATTATCCGAGCACTTGCGTTATTTAGCCAAGGGGCAGTCGAGGAGTTGTCAGGGAAGGCAGCCCAAAATAGCAAGGAAGTATCAAGAATGACTTGAATAATGGTGGGGAGAGGGCAGGTCTAGCCAGAGAACCCAGCTTCAGGTGACCGTGCAGCCTGGGAGAGGGCTTATTTCCAAGGGACTGGCAGGACCCAGTCGCGATGGTGGGTCGTTCCCCCTTTCCAGGAGCTGAAGTGGCTCCTAAAAGCTCTGGATTACAAGGCCGAGGACAGCATCCAGGTGGGCAGAATGTGTTAAAAGGATCCCAAGTACACTCAAGGATGTTTGTTTTTGATTAGGTGATAAGGATTAACTGGATTAATGGAGCCTCATGGATGGAGAATGTGCAGACACTAATTGCTCCTAAATTACAGTGGATTCCATTGGAATTGTGTATTCTCCTCCACAAGCCTAACTACCACCCCTCCTCCCCTCCCTCGCTCTCCCCCTACACTATGCTAAATGAACATGTCATTGTAACCAAGATGAAAGGACTTGAAATTTATTTTCCACTTCCCTCCAAGATCTCTTGTTTGCAAAACACAGGAGGAACTAGGTTACTAATCTAGTTCATTTATTTCATACCAAAAAAAAAAAAAGTATATTCCAGGGATTCAGGTTTCTGGAAGGCTTTTCTAAGCCTTTTTCCCTTGCTAGGTCCCTCTACCGCACCAGTGACCTAAGTTAATGGTTCTTGTAGTGGAGGATGCATCAGGATCACCTGGAGCCCCTGGTAAATCCCGTCCCAGGCCCCACCCCAGAGTCTCTGATTCAGTAGAACTAAGCAGGCCCCCACAACTTGCATTTCTGACAAGTTCCCCAGTAACACTGATGGTAGTGGTCTCAAGACACACTTTGAGAACCACTGAACTAGAGAACTATCCAAGTCAAAGAAAAGAGAGTACAAACCTCAAAGCCCTGGGGCTGTGTCTCCTTGGAAGAGGAGGTGTCAGCACTCAGAACTTAAAAATGATTTATATCCAAAGTCAAATATGCATATATTCTCTTGGATTTTATAAAGCTTATGGGTGGCTTATGGATAAATGTGCTTTGCTATGGCATGGGAAATGCAAAGGAGCTGGGAACTGGGGCAGGTTCTTCCTGGAGGCCCCCACCCATCCCTCTGTCTGTCTGGTTTGCACACTCTCCTCTTCTGTTAATTGTTATTGTCAAGTAGTTTTTTGACAACTCCATAGCCATCACACCTCCAGACCCCTGAACATTCCCTCTGCCTTGAGGTCACCAATATGTGTCCAATCCTGTTCCACATTTATCTACGGATAACTTCTGTACAAGGCTGAGTAAGGCCTGGGCTACTTTTGCTAATGTTTCCAGAACTTTGCAAAGCACTGAGTCAACAGATTTGGAGTTTGGGCTCTGGCCTTGCATCTGGCTTGCTATGTGACTGTGGGGAAAACACTTTAAACCTCTGGGCAGGATTTTACTCAACAATTAAAAGAGAGAGTTAGTCTAGCTAGATTAGTGGTTCTTCCCCTTTATGGGAGAAAGAAAGTAAAACGTATGGACCTCTTCCTAGGTCCAGAAAATGCACATGTGCACATAAATACAAAATGTTGCCTACAATTTTTAGACTATGTAAAATATAGTGATAACAAACAATAATAGTAGGTGGCATTTATCGAATGCCAACTACGTGCCAGGCACTGTGCAAAGCACTGTACGTGTTACCGTATTTAATCCTTGCCACAACCCTATGAGGTCGTAATGCCCAATTTCTATATACGAAAATCATGGCAGACACCAGAAGGAATTAATGAAACGTCACCCCAGTAGTAAGCAGCAGAAGGGGGATTCGAGGCGATCTACACTGTCCTGAAGCTGATAAATGGTCCCCTGGGCATGTATGACCCTGAGTTAAGAATGGACCCTATTTTGGTGATATTTCAAGTTCCTTCATCTCTGAAGTCCCAGGATGCCCAATTTTTTTCCCTAGATCCTAAGAACCAAACATTGGGGAATTGACCTGTGACATTCTCAAAGCTTTTATGCATTGGAGGTGGTCACAAAACTTAGAATTTAAAGGAGATTTGGGGTTCAGGCTTAGGAAAGCAAACCCCTTCTACCCTTTGCGTCTGTCTTAAAAATGAACGCTTTCTTATCGCAGTTTCTAACCAGAGGCAGCCTCCTTTCAAGGCAAGGGAAGTACCCTTCTCGGCTTGGGCAGGTCAGTAATGTGACGAGATAAAGGGCAGTTCCTTAATGAAAACCACTCTGCCTCCTGCCAGCAAAGGAGTTTTCTTAGTGCATTTCAAGTCTGCTAACACCTCTTCCCAGATCAATAGCTTTTCATAAATGCACCAGGAGATCTTTGAACCACTAATGCTTCAGGGGCTGTTTAGGTTTGGAGTCAAACTGTTTAATATAACTCTCCTCCAAGTCTGGCTCTATTGAAAGGTCTCAGGAAACAAGGCGGGGGGATGTATAAAAAGCAGAACTGCCATGGCCAAGTGACGTCCCCCCGCCTCAGCCTCCTGTTTATACAAGCAAATTGGACCAGGCTGATTACTTTCAAGAGGGGAAGGGAGGAATGAAATGACATGTGGGTCGTGGTGGAGAGTTGAGTGAAAAGGAATCAGATTAAAGGTGCCTTTTGATTGGAGTAGAGCAAGTCATTTGCTTAAGAAGAGGGGAAGCCGTTGATTGGCTTCATCAACAGATTAAGTCACCAGCAGATTAAGCACTACAATAAAAACTGCATTGTACCAGGGATGTGTGGGCCAGACTTCCCATGTACCTGGGAAAATGAATGCCATTTAATTTAAATACTCGTTTAAACACTTAAGCTAAAGGAAGAGTCTTTTTCAGAAGGTAGATGACTCTGCGCATCCAACAGACGTTATACCAAAGGGCAGTCTTTCTTCTGTTTAAAGCTGCTCCCACACTTGCTTTTGCACAGAGCCCTTCGTGAGAATGATCCTTAAGTAATAATAACAGTTCACATTTCCTGAATGTCCCCGCAGCAGGCATTGTGTTATGTCTTTACCTCATCCAAACATCTCAGCAATATCTGAGGCGGATCCTCTACTGTTATTAACCCCATTTTCAGATGGGGAAACTGGACCTCAGGGCACATAAGCAACTTGACCAATATCACATGGATCTGGGATGGGCATCTCAATAATCTCTTCCTCTTAACCACCAAACTATGTCTGTCTACCCATGTGAATATGATCTGCCATCATCTAATGTTTAGCTCATTAGGTCTGTGACTTCTTGGTTATTCACACATCCCCTCATTTAGACTTCAAGGCCCTTGAGGGCAGAGACCATGTGGTCCTTTAATTTTGCCTCCCACCATAGTGCTTGGAACAATAGAGATCTGATCCCTATCCTTTATTCTTGAAAAGTCGATCTAAAAGCAGCGTTAGGGTTTTGTGGGTTTTTTTTTTTTTCTGATTGTGATATTAATACAAGCTCACTGCATAAAATATTGCTTTAGGCACCAAAATTATATAAAGATAAAAGGAAGAAACTACCAGAGGTAATAGTCATTAACATTTTGGTACATAGCCTTCTACTCTTTTCCTTGTGTATATATACACATAGAGATATACTTTAAGTAGGATTATACTATGTATGTTGTTTTGTAGCCTGATTTTTTGCTAACAATCTATCATGGGCATTTTCCATGTCAATAACCATGGATCTTCGGCAGTCAGTGTATCATAATCTTGCACAGTGTTCTGTTGTGTGGTTGTGCCAGATTTCACAATTCCATAGTTGATGGACCTGGGTGGTCCCAAATATTTGCTTGTCTCTACAAAGATGCAGCAAACATTCCTGCACTTACAACTTGGTGCTCCTGTCTTTCCATCCCTGTTCTTGGCCCCACTTCTTGAAAACTTCACACCCACAGCGGTTGCTTGGAGTACAGTTCTCCGAGAAATGGCACAGCATAGATGTTGTCTGTTTCAAGATGCCTCGAAGATTTATACAATTCAGATTTTAACATAAAAATTAGGCTGTGGCATTTCCCTTGGAACACAAGTCAGTCACAAATGCCCATTCCTGACTCCGTCCCTCAGGATATTCTAGTCACCTCCCATGAGCACTGTCTCCCTGGAGTCACCACAGCATGATGCTTGGAGCCATTTCCATAAATGCCCTGTCTGTGAAATTGCTGTGGACAGCCAATAAACCTAGGGTCAAAGGTTAATGAATGCCAGCAAGAGCATAGGGAGAGGAGACAGGCTGGGGATTTGGGAGTTTGAGGAATGAGCTCCTACCCCTTTAGGTTCATCGGCTCAAGAGCATCCTGGAGAGTCACAGGTGGCTGTGGCTATGCTTGGACCGAGCAGGTCTGAAGGTGGAGCTGGGGGCAATTGGGAGTGGTAGTGCAAGCTAACACAAAGTACGGCCCCAGGAGCCCTATTTATTATTTGTCATCAGCCAAATGAAGGCAATTTTTAGATTTAGATTTTTTTGATGAGCTGTCACCATGGTGATGGAATTGGAAATTCTTTTTCTGACAACATTGCTGTTAAACCATTTGTTGGATTATTTGCATACCGTGACTCCAGGAGGCCCCTAAGCTGCGTGCTTCCCTCTCTATGAAGAAGAGAGTTGCCATCTCTTGGATTCTTTACCACAGAGAGGTCCAGGTTTTCTATGTGCCTGGTCTCTACCAGGTGTGCAATGAGGCTCCTGGATTCCCCATAATCCCTCCTGCAAAAGGAACTCATGCGAGAACAAGACCAAAGAAAAGGAAAAAGAGTGAAGAATTTACCATCTCTTCCAGGGAAATGGTTTTGAGTCTCTCTACCTCTTCTCTGGACCCACCTGGTTTGGTCTCTTGCACATCAGGTCTACAAATTCCACCACAGGGCAGATGTGTTGGAGACATGCAGTAAGTATGACCTTCCAGGATGATCTGGGAACTCGAGTCCAAGTTGCTGCTTCCGTTACTGGGCTGGAGCCATTTCTGAATTCACCCCTTTCCTTCCTCGAGTGATAGTTTCTTTAAGATTCCATAAGGTTTCAAGATAATTTTTTTGAAAATCCTCTCTCTTAACTCTCTGATGGATTCTAGAACCGTGTCTAGAGGAGTCGCTTCTAAGCATCCTTCTCTGATTTGGCCCAGCAAAAGAGAAGGGATTATGTTCTGAAACTTCCAACGCTTAGCCCTGACTCACACTCCATTCAGACCTGTTCTCTGAAAAAGTACCAGCCCCAGTAATGAAGAAGAGTGTCCTGATGAGAAGTGGTTTAATTTTACAAACTGTCTTCTAGTTTGGTGGGGTTGGGAGGTGTCTGGAGACTTCAGGAGTCACCATCGTTCTGTATTCCCTTGACCCTATGAAGATTCCATATGCCTAGGTAGGAGTTGCTTGAAGCTGAACCTATCTCTTGGGTTTGTATCTTTTCTTTATTTTATCTCTTTTCCTCCATTACTCTGCTGCTCTTCTTTAAAGACAAGCCGGGGGTGGTTTATTCTGGGCTGTTATCGGTTTGCTTCTGGAGGATGTGGCACATGTGACAGCTTGGGCAAGGCGTGGAGCCCAGGCTGTTGGTGTCACACGCCGTTCCCACCGACAAACACGGCTGCTCGCCTCCCTGTCCAAATCTGATAACACGTCTGTTCTCCCAGTTCTGTGCTGTTGCTCTGGAAACTGAAGTAGCAGCCAGTCTGGAGTAGGATCCTGGCCTAGTCCACCTGAAAAGTCTCACAGCCGTTCTGGCAGCTTCCACAGGAAAAGTGCATCTGTTCCCACTGCCCAGGGAGAGGTTTTTAACTGATGGCTTTCTCTCCCTGGTGGGAAAGTTTGCCCCCTGAGCTTAGAGAATGTGTCTGCCCACAGCTCAAGTTGCGGGTAGTGTAGTTGGAATTGGATTCAAACTCTGGACTCTCAGTTGAATCCCAGGCCTGCTGCTTACTAGATACAGCACACAGACGGCGCTCGATAAACACGAGCAGCTATGATATCCCCTTCGATCGCCCCTCTGCTGCCTCTGGGGTGGACTGGCCATCCTGGAGTGTCCCTTTTGCTAAGTCCCAGTGCTGCGTTCACATTCAGTACCTTGCCCTCAGGATTCAGTCTCTGGCTCAGAGGCTTACCAGCTGGGTGACTGGTCATGTTCTTCACCTTTTTGATCCTCCTATTGGTTATTCATAAAAGGAGAATAATTGTGCCTGTCTCGAAGCTGGTTTTTCAGGATAAACAAAATAACATGCACAAGGTCCATAGCTCAGGATGCACCCAACATGACCCGCTGGCAGAATCAAATTCTCCAACTTCAGGATATAAATGTTTCCACTGGGGAGAGAAAACAGTACTTCCCCTTTTCCTGGATTCAGTCCTTCATCCCTCTCTGTCTGAAGAGATGGCTAAAGCACAGGTAGAAAACCCAACTTCTGACCCCTTTACTCGCAGACTCACACACCCATGCAAGCATTACTACCTCTGCTGGCTGCGAGCAGGCAAGGCTTTCAGTGTGGTGGGGGAGCCCAAGAGTTTAGGGCAAAGAGGAAGGCAGGGTGAGGATCAGAGAAGATAATAGTGAGAGAGGTAGCTGGGGGTGGGAAGAAAAGAGAACAGAGGGTAGAAATATGAGAGGAATGAGGAGGAGAGAGCGAGAGGAGGTCTCCCAACGAGCTTAGACGTCTCCCACGTTCATAGAAGCCTTTGGGGAAAGTTCATCGTAGCCTCCTCTCAGTGCCCACAGCCTCTGACCCAGAGGTCCAGAGGTGTCTCTAAAACAGATGATAAGGGCCTTTGAAAATCATTACTCTTATAATTACTCTTTAAATGAAAATTCCATGCCCCCCCCCATTTTTTTAATAGAGCCTAGAAGAACACAACCTATTTTTTTACAAAGAGCGAACCATTTTTCACAGTAACGGAGGAAATGAAACCCCCGGCCCATCTATGCAGAGGTGCTCCCTGTTCTGGACACCAGCACTTGGGCCTCACGGAGGCACTCACACCAACCCTGGCTCTCAGGACCCTCAGTGTGTTTGCATTCTGCATAGTTCTATGCTTCTGGACATTTGGACAACCCCTCACCAAAAGATGGGCAGCAGAGTGATAAAAATGTGGCTGGTGTGACAATAAATAACTCGATTAAGACATTATTCAGGAACACAGAAAGAGAGCATGCTCGGATAACGGAAGTCAAAGCTTCCGTTTCCTTAGGCACCTTTGTATATGCAGAGGATGCTACTTTAGAGTGGGCAAAACTAGAATACAAACAATTCGGTGCTTTTATGGAGACAGGGATGCATTTTTTGCATAATACCTGTTCACCTTTTGCTCAATTTTCTGGTGGAACAGAGCAGGGCTTTGAGCTCAGATGGGGTGTGTTGTCTCTGTGTGCTTCTGTGTTTAGGCTTAGAGCACCACTCAATTGCTCCTTTCAGGAGGGGTGTCGGGGCACATGCTGAAGAATTCTGTCACCACTACAGACTCAGCGTTTCATCTACAATAGTGAGGGGCCTGAACCCATCTCCTGCATCTGCCTGTTACCCCAAATCTCATTATATCTGGTAAGATGCTTTTAGATGCAAAAAATAGAGATCTCTGACGCATAACTTTTCAACCTTTCATTGTTTTCAGTGGCAGGATTGTTTTTGTACAAGGCAAATGTAAGAAATACATAGTGGGAATAAACTCAGTCTGCAAACATCAGTGTATATAACAATTGATCACTCATGTCCACTTTCCATTTTCCACAAAAACTAAATCTCAGGCACTTCTGGGTCCCTCTGCCCCCTTTCCCAGTGCTGTGTCCAAGCCCCAGGGTGTTAAATGGTGCCCAGCATGAGGGAGGAGGCAATGGGCATCTAGTTTGTGGAACTTAAGTCTGTCCACCTTGGCATCCAGTGAGACAGCTCCTTCTCACTCAGCTCCCTCCTTCCTGCAGTTCTCCAGGGCACATGAAGTTATCCTTCTACTTCTTTACTCCTCGGAGGCTCTGGGAAATTCTTGAAGGCTGTCTTGCAGGCAAGGCTGCTAATTGCCACCAGGAATCCAATACACGTCTAATGCTCCTGCACGAGGAGGGAGCCAAGGGAATTCTGAGAGGCCCTGCCACCTCCCTTGGCTCCATCTGTAGAGGGGCGTATGTCTCCTCAGACCCCAGCTTCTCTCCTTCCCCTTCATCCTACCCACTTCCAGTCCTGGCACTTGGAGGAGGGAGCTTGCTAATTCTGACTATCAAGTATACCTTGAGTATGTTTAGGGTTTAGATAAGCGCTATCCAACAGAACTTTCTGTGAGGAAGGGAATGTTCATTATGGTGGCAACAGCTGCATGTGAGTGGTGTGACCAATGAACTGAATGTTTAATTTTAATCGACTTGAATTCAAATAGCCACATGTGGCTGGCTAGTGGCTACCATAACGGACAGCGCAGATCTAGATTTTTCAAACTTAAAAGCCAAGAATTAATGTCTTTGTTCTCTCTGTTGTACCAGGACAATCCGTTTCTAAGGCAGAGGTGGAATATATCCTGCCTGCTCAGAGACAAGATAGTGTGCACATATTGGAGGTGCAGCATAGAACACATGAGTTATCACTTCAAAATACCATACCACCGTAAATCAATAAAAAGTGGTGTTGTGCTGGTTGAATCACTGGGCAGCTCAGAATCTGCCCATTTTGTTGTTAGTGCTGTCAAGTCCATTCTGATTCCTAGTGACCCTGTGTACAGCAGGGCGGAGCCCTGCCTGGTCTTTTTGTGCCATCCTCTCACCTTCCGGTGCTAAATCAGACAATGCTCCACTGCTATTCCTAGGGTTTTCTTGGCCAGTTTTTTCTGAAGTGGGTGGCCAGGTCCTTCTTCCTAGTCTGTCTAGTCTGGAAGCTTTGCTGGAACCTGTCCAGCAAGGATGACCCTGCTGATATTTGAAATACCAGTGGCATAACTTTCAGCATCACAGCAACACACAACTGCCACAGTATGACAACCAACAGATGGGTGATGTGGTTCCCTGACAAGGAAAAGAACTGTGGCAGTGAGAGCGCTGAATCTTAACCATTAGGCCACAGGGCCCATTCCTTAAACATTGCAGAAGATACTGAGGCACCTCTGAAGGATCACAGGGGTCCTTGGAACTTACTTTGAAAGCCACTGAGCTAGTTATATCTAAAGTCCAGTCTTGTTCTGACATTCTAAGATGTAGATTTGCATAGACGAGGAAGTCATGGCTTCAAAGAGGTGGTGACTTGCCTTAAGCTACGTAGCTAATTTTTGCAGGAAAAATCTGAGAGCCAGGTCTGCCACACCTTATTCAGAACTCTTTCCCCTATACTTCATAGCTTTCTATAGGATTCTAAACCTTGATGCTAGACTGTTCCATCTCCCCTGGGAATAATTATTTCCTGGAGAAAGAGGCAGGTCTCCTCCCCTAGCACTGTGTGTGGCAGGGCATCTACCAGCCGTTAGTGAAGAGAACAAACTCATTATACTGGCATTGGAGGATGTGAGTAGAGATCTTGGGAAAATAGTTCCCACAACCATTGCCCTGTCTGATTCTCCTCCATCTTTTTCTTTCCCTTATACACAGGTTATAGTCATTGTACTTCCCATCCATGCTTTTGGAGATGCTAGGGTGTTCTGACTAAGGAAAAGACCTCACTCCTTAGCTCTAACTTCTACCTAAGGGAGGAAGCACTGTGTTTAACTTAAATAATTTGGGCTGCTATAACAAATGAATTTATTATAATGTATAATGACTCAAACTGATCGAGGGTTATTTCTCTCTCATATGAAGTCCAAAATGGCTTTTCCTGATGGGTCAGTAGGTGCCTCCAAGTAATGACTAAGAGACAGAAACTCCTTCATGAGGCTCTGCTACCTTCAGCAGGAGGCTGCCTAGGTTCAAGGCCAGGCTTGTCTGCAGCATGGAGGTTCAATCAGGGAGATTTAATTGGCCAGGTCAGGCCAGGCTCATATTGTTTCCTCTCATCTCCTTGGCCAGAACTCAGTCACATGATCATGCCTAACTGCATGGGAGGCTGGGAAATGTAGTCTAGATATGTGCCCAGGAAGACAGGGAAATGAGTTTGTTGAACAGCAGCCAGTCTCTGCCACCCTTCTAAATCTGCATATGGCAAAGTTTTTCTACAAAAGGACAGATAGTAGATATTTTTAGGCTTTGCAGGCCAAACTGTCTCTGTCACAAATACTCACTTCCGCTATTGTAGTGTAAAAGTAGCCAAAGACAATATGTAAACAAAATGGCATGACTGTGTACCAATAAAACTTTATTACAAAAACAGGCAATGGGCCAGATTTGACCCGAGGACTGTAGGTTGCCAACCTCTTTTCTAGACCAGAGAAAACACTTGTTCCCAAGCAAAACACAGAACAGAAACATTTTAGACTATTTGCAAAGAACTGAAAAAAGTATGTGTATTTTCTCTGGGTGCTGGAGACAGCAAAAGAAAACAAGAGGATATGAAAAGAGTTGAGGGACTTATTTAATTAGTCCTTTATAAAAGAGAAATGTTTTCAACTGTGCTTCAAAGGAAAGGAATGATAGCTACGAAGGGAAAGTTTATTAAAAATGTAGATTTTAGGATTCTGCTCTCAGTATCTTTGGGGTGGGGCCCAGGAATCAGCATTTTCAGCATGCTCCCCAGCTAGTTTTAAGCAAATAGTAGACGTGGTGGGTGATCACAATTTGCTAAATACTGCTAAGCCATTACTTTTTCTGACTCTCGTAGATGTAACAGTTATGATACAGTTATGAGCCTTCAAGGTACATAGGAAATAAGATGGAGCATATGCACAAATCCACTGATCTTGGTAAGCCTAGGTTTTCTTTTTCCTTCAAGGAGGCCATCAGAGTGCAAGGGAGTGGGAGTTGATCTTATAGGTCTTTCTAATTTATTTTTTTTAAGTAAATTAACTTGGAACTCTAATTAGTAACAAATTGTATATGGCACAACCCACAATTGGTTGTGAAGCAAGGAATAAAGAGTCAAGACTTCCAACCAGGCTGGGAGCAGCAGGCAGTTTTGCTTCTTTTAGGTATTCCATCAACTGCTTCCCTCCTCTGAAAAATGGCGACCCCCTGATCTAAGAAAGGACAGTGTTTGTGCTGATGAGAGAGATTGGCATTCCTGAGGAATGAGTTGACACAACTGGACGATTCTGATTTCTAATACCATATCACTTCCCTTCCCTTCCCCACGATGCAGCTCAAAGTTCTAGGAAACAGTTAGCCCTGGCCACTCGTTTCCCCTCCTGTTGCCCAGCAACCCAGAGTGGGTGGAGGCAAATTGGCCTGGGAGAGTCAGGAGTCGCTAGGTGTCAATGCAGGGTGCTAGTGGGCACCCCAGAAGAGAGGCAAAAATGTGCTCTGGGTGACCTTGAGAAAGTCACCACAGAAGTGCCCAGGGAAGGGGGTCCCGTATGCCAGCCCACATGTTCGTGTTCCAAAGGTGTAGTAGCAATAGAAAGAAAAAGAAAACTGCCTTCGACCCCCTCCTTTCGCCTAGAATTAGCCCCATCGGAATCGGTGGGGATGTTTTCAGTTCCTTTAGCAAGGAGACTGCAAAGCGTTGAAGAGTGAAGAGCAAATCAATAAGTGTGTTTCTGCAGTTCACCACCCAACTCAGAGATAAGAGGGGGAAAAAAGATAAATTACTTTAAGATTTCTTTCTCTAGTAGAGGATGGCAGTCCTGTGCTCAGATCTGATTTCTGGGCATGGGAATTTGCTCTTACCTGAAGTTTCTCCCTGTCACTCCAGGATGAGATCTCAGCTGTCTGTCTGTGAAGAAGGGTTGCCAAAGCCAAACCCACTTCTTCAGCTCAGCTGTTGGCCATGCCCAGCAACTTTCATTTTTATTTTAGTGCCATTTCCAGCAGCCATGTGATGAGTTTGGTAAAATGTATACATTCAGAAAGTTCAAGGTGAAGGGCACCTTGAGTTGGTTCACATCCCTAATGCAGACAGGGGACTACCCAGCAACTTCAGTGTACATAGGGAATCACCTTGGGAACTTGTAAAGTTGTGGGTTATGGGGCATCCTCCTCCTAGGGATTCTGGCTTGTAGTCTGGGGTGGAGCCTGAGAACTTGTATTTACATAAGATTTCCAGGTGATTCTCACATAGATGGTAAAATGGTGCAGGTAATTCTGGGACAAGTGGTATAAGTGGGAAGCATACAGGATTCCTGGGGCAAGGAGGAGAGTTTTGTTTTGTTTTAAAATTGTTTTTTGAAGATTTATGGGCAGAACCATAACCCTACTCAGCAGTGAAAAGTAGCAATCTTATCAGCCTTGCATTCAAAGAGGACTTTGTTCTGTCCAACTGGAATTTTCCTCCAGCCTAAGCCCATTTTCCTTTCTTTGATCATCAGTGGCTTCAGATTACTTCTCTGACTCCTCCTCAAATAAGCAAGTAAACCAAATAGAACTTCGCAGCTGCTTGAAGACACTAAGCCATTCCTTAGGCTTTTCTTTTTCTTTCTTTTTTCTTCTTTTTTTTTGCCTTATAGACAAAATTCCTTTTGGACTTCCCCATAAGAACAATTATCCATGCCATTTTTGCCACCCTCCCTAGAGTTACGGCTGTAGCACACACCTTTGAGGTCAACCATTTCTATAGGAAATTTGACTTATTGCTCTACAGAGGCTCACGGGAAGCCTTCAGCTGACTCTGAGGAGCTGGCTGCAGATGGTATGCAATTTGGCCTGCCCTTTCCAGCCCTGCTGCAAGCAAGGCCTGGCATAAGTGTTGTGAATGTTTCCCAAGCTGCCAAGATGGCTGCTTTCCTGTCCTTAAAAGCTTCCTTTGCTCAGAGCCTCCAGCGTTTCCAGGTCTGTGCCTTTTCGGCCCACATTCCAAGCCACTGTTCTTCTTGGCTTCTTCCTGGACTTCTCTGTTTTGGGCCCCACTCAGTGCCTGATGTGAGCTGGGTCATTAGGAAAGAGCAGAAGGGACTGTCCCAGAAGAGTCTGGAATGGGGGCTGGGCCAGGAGGAATCACAGATGACGCATGAAGCAGCCTGATCTACCTACCTCAAAGTAAAGACCGTAGGCATCTCTAACTCTACTTAAGGCCCAACTGTAAATGCCACAAATCTGCACGACCTTTCCAGGGCAAAATTATTTGAACTGCAGATCCATATGACTTTTAAAAGTAGATTGCAGGACAAGTCACACAGAAGGTGCCAAGTTACTGAAACATTTAAAGAAGTTGCCATCAAGCAAACTTGAGTTTAGTGGTGACAGTTTACACACAAGGGACAACAGAGTACAGCAACAGACAGATAGCTCATCCAAACCCCGTACTAGCCGTGTGACCTCGGACAGGTCACTTATGCTCTTGAGACATTAATAGCCATATGTGAAAAAATGATGCTAACCATAAATAATGTTTATGGAGAGTTTATTATATTGCTAACATTGCATTCAGTGCTTTACATAATTTTTTTTCTTTTCTTTTTTTTAAATTTCTTGTTGTGTCTTCTTTTTTTTTTTTTTTTTAATTTTATTTTTCCCCCAAAGCCCCAGTAGATAGTTGTATGTCATAGCTGCACATCCTTCTAGCTGCTGTATGTGGGACGCGGCCTCAGCATAGCCGGAGAAGCGGTGCGTCGGTGCACGCCCGGGATCCGAACCCGGGCCACCAGCAGTGGAGCGCGCGCACTTAACCGCTAAGCCACGGGGCCGGCCCTACATAATTTTTTAATTGAAAAATCACACCAACGCTGTGAGGTGTATACTGTTGTCTCATTTCACAGATGAAAAAATTGAGGTGCAGAGAAGGGCCGAATCTGTGTGACTATTAACATGCTCTTAACACTGTGCTAACATCAATCTCCTATTTTATTGTGAGGATTGAATGAGATGTGTTTGAGGAGCTTAGCACAGTTTATAGCTTACAGTGCCCAATAAATGGTAATTACATGTATTATATATGTGTAATGGATGAGCCACCCCAAATGAAGTGATTTCTCAATTTATAGGAATAGAGGCATTTAATGAAGAATCATGATAGGATGATATGAATTATGTTTCACTAAACTCTTACATCATTGTGCCCTTTTCTGAGAAGGCTTTCTAGATCCATAAAATTCACTCCTCCCATAATCAACTTGATACCTTAGTTGCTAGCTTTTCACCCATTAGCTCAGAAGTGTTGTCGGTCTGGATGTACCTTTTCTGTATTAGACCAAACTTCTTGGTGCAGTGGCTGTATTTATTGGTCTGTACCCCCAGGGCCCAATCGGGAGACCCTTGCTTGCTGACTGGCTGGTTTTTCTTATTCATTACTCAACAGGAGACCTGGGGATTTGTCTTGGAGCCTAAGACATAGGGATATCAGCTACTCCAAACCTTGTGACAACAGTGGCTGATTTGCTGGCTTTCCTGGTTGGCTGCTGGGGGTCCTGGCCCTTGTGAGGCAGATGAAGGTGACCTGGCCAAGAGGGAGGAAAAAAGAAAGGCAGCAGATAAAAGGGGAAGAGCAAAGGAAAGAGAAAGAAAAGAGCAGAGTGTAGAGAGAGAGAGTAATGTTTGTCCTATAAGTGTGGGATTTTTAAACTGGAAGATCTTTAGACAGTACGTATTCCGGTGTCTTAATTTTATCAATAAGGTTAGAAAGTTCCAGAGAGGTTATTGCACAAAGTTACACTGCTACAGATTATGTATCGCTTTTGGACAATCTTGGCAGAAACTTTGCTCCTGCCTGTCCACGCATGCGTGCATGCATGCATATTGCCAAACTCTGGTTTTCGGAACCCCCTTGCTACCTGGCTCCTAGAACCCAGAATTCTAGTGTCTCTTTGCAGAGGTACCCACAAGCGTTAAACACATACCTGCAGGAGCTCTCCCGCTGGATGCAGGGTCACCGGAAAACACGCCTTGAACCTGCCCTTGCGGGAGCCTTCCCATCCTGAGCTTGAGAACAGCCACTTTAGGGGGGGCGGCAGTGATGGTTACCAGGACAAAGGAGGTGGCCAGAGCTGCTTCTGTTTTGTTCTTTCGTAATATGCAGAAAATCCACGCCAGGCCAAACATGTCATGTCGAGGGTATTGCTTTGTGTTTGTTCCATTAGTTGGTTTACAGTTTATTTTTGAGTGGATGTGTAGTCCTCCTCAGTGACCAGGTTTTGCTTTTTTCACTCCTGGAAGGTTTGTTCTGTAGCCTATAGAGTCACTGCAGTCTTCGGAGGTTGCTTCTTAATCCTCCTGCCAACACGGCTACCCCTTCTCTTCCTTCCCCACAGCCCTGTATAAGGAGAACACTGTTTCCCCGCTCAGAGGAGCAAAGGAAAGCATGTGTGTCCATGAGAGGGAGGCTAGCTTGACATGAGTCTTGACCTGTCGTTTTTTATTAATCTGTCTTAGACTTCAGCCAAATGCAAACCCTGACTATTCCTCTCCTTTCTCCTTTCTCCCATCTCACCATCCTCTCTCCCCCACCCATACTTCAGGTTTCTTGGCTCTCATCAAATTTATACTGACTGGTTCAGTCAGTATAATTTTGGTTCAGAAAATTCCCTAGATATAGCTAGAGAGAGAGAGATAAAATATGAATATGGATAATGCATAATGGCAGGTAATGCTTCCATATAAAATTATCTTGAATTGTTCAGTTCTTGTGTATGATGTCACAAAGAGTATGGTCAGTCCATGAGTGTGTCTTAAAGCTTTGGGACATCAAGAGTAAAAGAACATAAGTGCCCTTCTTTCTTCCTCAGCAGGACATTCTCTGTGCTCCAAGCCCCATTGGCAGGCAGGCCTCTTGGTTTCTTTTTCTCTTTTCTCTTATCAACTCAATGCAAAAACTAGCACATGCTGAGCCTACAGCATGGACAAGACAGAGAGAGTTTCTCTTCTCATGGAGCTGATGGTCTAGGGGCAGCAAGCAAAAGCAAGTAAGCAACTCTACAAATGAGATGCTTTGGGATAAGTGGCATGAGAAAATAGAAAAGGAAAACATGCAGAAGAGATAAGAGGTGTGTGGCTTTATATTTGGAGGTCCCAGAAGGACTCGCAAGAGTGGACCTTTGGACAGAGACCTGAATGAGGAGAACGAGCCAGCCTTGCTCAAAAAATATTTGTCATCCAAGGAACTGCCTCAGGCCCTGGCTGCCCTGTGCTACCTATTTAGCCCAGGTTTAATTCCACATGAGTCTTCACCTCAGAGCGAGCTGACAAGGGAGAGGTCAAGCAGCTGCTGAAAAGTGGAGTAACCCAATCTTGGGGACTGGTCGGCCCTTAATAAGCATCCAGGTAGTCCTTTGAAAAATGAAACCATGGTCAGCTCTCCCAGAGCAGAGGGATCGAGTTTCAGTTTTAATCATGAAACCCAAGAGATGTCCCTACCTATATCCCATTTTGCTAAATTTCAGCTTCCCCCGGAAGAGGGTTGCCTGTCATCGGTTCTAGAGGCCCTGGTATCCTTACCTCGTGCAGATACGGGCTTCTCTGAGTAAGGCTGAACGTGGAACTTGAGTTGGACGGGCTCACGAAATGGTAGGATGGAAGAAGAAGCCCCAGATGTTGTGTGTGAGGGGGTGATGAAAAGCATGTGGGCGGTGAGGACTGGTTGCAGAGGTTGTTAGAGTTCAGATCTGTGGGCTGCAACTCAAATTATGACATCACAGGGGATGGGACAACTTGCCAGTGCAGGAGCATAAACAGATCTTTTCCTCTTAGTTCCCATGCATCTGGCAAAACCTCTGTTAAACACGAGACAGAACAATGCAACGGGAAGACAGGCAGTGCCAGCAAAAGACCCCCTGCTAAAAGCTCACATTTTTGGCAGTTGCTCTGTGCTAGACACTGGATTAAGCAGTTGACATGCATTACTTTGCTTAACCCTCTCAACATGTTTTACAATAGGGCATGGTACTATTCCCATCGTATAGATGCAGAAAGTGAGACTCAGAGAGGTTAGGTAACTTGCCCCAGCTCATCCGGGTAGTAGGCAATGGCCAGGATTTCTCCCAGGTCTGACTTAAGAGTCTGTATTCTTCACGATTTTGTTTCACTGCCTCTTTTTGTAGGTGCCAGACCTGTCCAGTAAGACAAATGGAAAGAGATGACCTACCTTCCTACAGGCGTTTTCTGAAGTGATTTCTAAAGATATTTGATATGGGCACCTTTCCAGAATTAGCTCAGTTGTGAGCTGTTTAATGGATAAATAAGTGGGATTGGGGTGGAGGTGAGAAGCAGTCAGAGGGAGAGACATGGGTGGAAAATGGTTTCCAAGGCTGGATCTTTTCTTTATTTGACTCTAGTAAATTTTAACGAGGCCCTTAATGAAATCCCAGTGCTTAACAGAGCCTCCACATTTACAAGTCACCGGCAGGGGTGGAGGGAGGGAACTGGAATCCTGGAGCTGAGCTCTGTCCTGCTGACCTTTCATCCTGGGTTCAGGTGAGCAGGGCTGGTGAGAAGGAGACCATGCCCTGAGTGGGACACTCCAGCCCAGATACACAGCCGAGAGTCCTGACACAAGAGTCAAAACACAGGCTGGCCCCAGCTCCTTGGGGGTGGCCCCTTAGAGGACATGCCCAGTCAATGGCTGCCAGTCAGTGAGATCCTTGAAAGAAGTACTCAGATCCAGTTATCACAGGTCTGCAGAGTTCGTGTCATTTTGCTTCAGAAACATTACAAAATAGACGTTTGTACTGAATGTTTTGGTGATCAGCAAAATCCTTGTTTCATTTCCTAACTTAGAAAATGCCCTTTCTCACATCCCAAAAATGGCTTCCACCAACAGTAAAGAGTTATTCTTGTTCGTATTAACTATTTAGTGGATAATAGATAATATTTACAACATGCCAAGGTATAAAGAATAAAAAATGACAATAAAACTGGCTCTTATCTTCCACTTTTTAAAAAAGAACATTTCTCTGCCCTTGAAGTCCTCTATGTAGAGTGAAAAATGAAATTTTTATCAAAGTGGGCAGTGGTATATATGGGGCTTCCCCAGGATCATATTCTTTATTTCCTACAACATACTTTACAAAAAGAAAGCACCAGCTTGTGTAATGGCAAAAACAGCTGCAGCCCATTTGCTGACAGCAGCACCAGGTAACTTTTCAAGTCGGCTTGAGTTTTTTCCCTTCCCTTTGACCTGATGTCCATAAGTAAAGATTTTAGGATGTGTAAAACCCTGAGCTCTGACAGAGCGGGTCCCTCCCCCCAGGCAGTGGCTGTCTTGAGTGTGCTGGACAGTGCATTCCTCAGCCTTGACTCCTCAGGGGTCTGTAAGGCATCGCAACAGTCTGGCCCTGTTCTTTGCACAGCTCTCTTCCCCATAAATCACCATCCACACCATCCTCGCCGAGCGGGGAGCAATCAAGCCATCTTATTTGTAGGTGGATGTCGCCTGGCCTGGAAGATGATGAAGGAAAGGATTAGTAGCTAGCCCTGTTACAAGTCATGTCATCCTGGAACTCACAGGCAGTGGAAACTCCACTGTGGTCACCTCACCAAGTAAAATCATTTCCTGGTTCTGGCTCTGCTGCAAACCAGAGAGGTCATCAGGCATCAGACACCCCTAAAACTTCATCTTCACCAAAGCTTGTGAGAGGCATTTTGGAACTGAATTCAGAGGTGTCATTTCTGGAATGCCGGAACCTGGGTCAGGCTGGCACTCAGAAGCAGGGCAGGGTCCGGAGCAGAGCTGGTCAGGGTTTTGTTTACATCTTTGCCCCATGTGGACTCAGAGTCTTCAGCAGGCTTAGCTTCCCTGAGCCGTGTTTCTTGTTCTGGAAATAATTAGACCTGGATTTCTCATCTTACCAGGTTTTGGGGAGAATCAGATGATATAGTATATGTGAAAGGGCTTCATAAACTGGAAAGTGCTCTAATAAGAAAAGGAATTCTGTTTGAATGGGTATGAATCTCGGTCCACAAATTCAATTCTACAAACTCGGGTATGAATTTTAGTCCACATCGTTTTTGTCAACTTAATTTCAACTTCACGCCCCATCTAGGGTTGCAAGATTTAGCAAATGAAAATACAGGACGCCTAGTACAGGGCATCTTGTCTTGTGTCTGGCCCTCCAGGCCACCAGGAAACTATGGCAGGAATTGCTTGTGTTCCACCCTCAGTCTGGGCCACATTTCTAGGGATTTGTGAAGTGTCAAAATAAGGCAGAAACCAAGCAAGTTACCTCTGGGATGCTCCTTCTCCCCTCCATATGGCATCATGAGGGCTAGTAGCTCTCTGTGGTCACACGGGGAACCTGAGAATTTTTTTGCAGAATCACCTCTGGTCCTATGTTTACCTAGACGTACCACACAGCCATTGCTTTTTGGGCTCTCGCTCAGTTAAGAATCATGAGGTTAAGTCCCCTTTGCCCAGGCACCCAACAATCCCAGCCTCAGTCTCTCTCATTCTCATTCTCCCCCTACCTCTGCCCCCAGCCCAGGGATATTTCTTTCTATTCTGGGAGAAAGCCTCTCTGTACCTTGGCTTTCTCCAGTTCACTTTGCTTCTTCCTCCAATTCCTCTTTTGCCTCCTTCCTCCTCCATAAACCCTATTGGTTCAGCTCTGGGCATCAGCTTTTGGAATATCAAAGCCAAGGAGTCTTACAAGCGACTTCTCCTTTCTCTCTGCAATGTACCATCTTTGAGACAATTAAGACAAGGCTGATTGGGCCAGCCCCGTGGCTTAGCGGTTAAGTGCGCGCGCTCCGCTGCTGGAGGCCGGGTTCGGATCCGGGGCGCGGACCGAGGCACTGCTTCTCCGGCCATGCTGAGGCCGCGTCCCACATGCAGCAACTAGAAGGATGTGCAGCTGTGACATACAACTATCTACTGGGGCTTTGGGGGGAAAAATAAAATAAATAAATAAAATTATAAAAAAAAAAAAAGACAAGGCTGATTGGCTACTTGCTTGAGAAGAGAGGACAGGAAAGGAGAAAATAGATGAAAAATAAATACAAATTAATAGTTTAAAATATGTTCCAGCCATAATTAAAATCATGCTCATTTAGCATGTATTTAATTACACCCTACATGGTGGCATTTCTTCACTGGTCTTTTCCTGCTCTACATTTATAATCTGGGGAGGGATAGGCACCATCCTTTATCATGTCTGCTATCTGACCTGAAGTTACTGCTCAGTGAATGTTTATTGAACTTGTTTCAGTGACTTATAGCTACGTCTGTGATGTTGGGATGCAGCATCCGTCAGCTACCACCACCTGGATCCTACGCACCTTTCAGGAAAGTTGGCTGCTCTCAGTGACAGCAGCAGACCAAATATTACCTCCTTGGGTTACTGTTGGTTTGTTCTTCATCAACACAGATAGCCGAGTGGGCTGGAGAAGCCTGGCACAGTAAGTGGAAAGGAGATGGAGGTACACAGAGTGCTTTCTCTTAGGCAAGGAGGGAGGAGAGTGTTTGCAGAGAGACTCCCCACATGACGCTTGGCATCATTTCTAACTAATGATATCTTTCCAAGAGTCTTGCAGACCTTGTCAGCTGACTCAACCAAGTTATGATCACCCAGAGACACAGCTACAAGGGATCTGGAAAGTGAATTAGCAGGCTGTGGGTCTCCAAAGCTGCGGGGGAGTACCTGGATAGAGCATGGAAGTTTTAAGAGGAGGAAGACAATTTTCTGGTTTGATACCTTTTGAGGACTTTTCATACTTGCTTTGTGTTCCAAGGCGATCTCTCTCTCTCCCCCAATTTACCTTTCCTGGTTTCTTCTACAAAGAGCGTAATTTTTGCCCGTGCTGAAATGTTACCTTGGGTGCAGAAAGGTCGAACTGCCTTTGCTCAAATCCCAGCTCGACCACTTACCAGCAGTGTGACCTCAAACAACTTAGCTCATCTCTGAACTTCAGCTTTCCTCGTCGGTGAAATGCAAATAATAGCAGCAGCTACATGCGTCCACCATGAGGCGGTGGGAGGGTCATGTGAGAAAACGTGTTATATTGCTGCAGTGCTGGTGTAGAAGAGCGTGGTAAATGTTTGCTATTATTGCTTTTGGAATAATTTATCTGTGGGACAAAGGAAGGGCAGGAAGATTTCTCTTTCTAAAAAGGGGTTGGTGAGACCAAGTGGCTTGTCCAGACTTACAAGGGAAGTCGGTAGCTGAGCTGGGAGCCCCTCTTCCTCAGTAAAGAGGTGGACCTGGCCGGGACCAAAGCTGTGTGGATTTCTCTGGCTCCTTCCAAATGGCAGCTCTAGCTCCTATTACAGCCTCTTCTCCAAACCACTCTGCTCATCTGCGTGGCCAGAGAAACCAGGCCCCATTCTCTACGTGCTTATCCTTACCTTAGTTAGGACCTGTCCCAACTTCCTGGCTCCATGGCCGCAGATGATGTGCTGACCCAAAGAGGAGTCACCACAGGAGTCATTGTCCCTGTTTAACAGGAGTCTGAAGACCTCCTTCTCCATGGGACCCAGAGTTTTTTCGGTTCAGATCCTGCCAGAGATGACTTCTTTCCATCACAAAGAATTGATCTTGTTTTTGCTTTTTAATCTCTGTCTTTCCTTGTATGGACTTTGCCCAGGAGAAGAATGAAGTTATCGTCCCTTCCCTGAGAACCAGAGAGAGCTGAGAGTGTGTGCCCAACATCGTGGCAGGACGGCTGCCCTCTGTCCGGTAACACCCGAGAAGAGTGGCCAGTTCTTCTCAGACTGGGCTCCCTGAAGCCCAGATCCAGAACCTCCTGGCAGGCTGGCTGCTCTGCCAGGAGATCACTGATGTCCCATCAAGGCAACAGGAAAAGGGAGATTAGCAGGGAAGATTAACATTCAAATTAATACCAGAGATGACTTGCTTGGCTCTGAGAGTTCCAGAGAGAGAAGTCATGGGAAACCCAAGATCTCTAAAGGCAAATTGTGTGCGTGTGTGTGTGTGTGTGTGAGTGCGTGCGCGCGTGTGCGTGCATGCGCATACGCCCACACTTGTGTATGTACAATATAACTGCATTGGGAAGGAGCCATCTTCAGCTCTGATAAATCTTGGGAAGAAAAGCTGTTGAGAGGAGCTTTCTACTTTGAGAAAGGATGGCTAAAATTGTAGCAAAGCAAGTCGATATGTATTCAGTTAAGCAGACAGGCTGCAGAGTAGGTAGGCAAACACACACAGACTGTGCACTCCAAAATACACACTTCCAGCACAGACACACATGCACAGGTATAATGTAAACACATTTACACACCTATCTAGAGACTAGACCCTCTCTACCTAATCTCGTTTTAAAGTCTATTATTTTTGGATCAAAGAATGTCTAGAATAAGGTTGGGGCCAGAAGGGTAACCTAATGTCCTGCCGTTTCATCCTTGAGGATCAGGGCAGGTCCCCTGACATTGTTAATGAGTCATGATGACAGAATAGGAAAATGTCCAAAATTTCTGAGGCCTGGCGGGTATGCCGGAGGTAGTTGGGGAGTGGGGTGTGCAGAGCTGTGTGACAGGAGTGACTCACTGAGTGCCCAGGCCCTTCCTGGGCACCACATGTGCCTCCTCACACTTGGCCAGGGAAGGGCAGCTGAGAAGGCCAAGGGGGTTGGCTGTACCCTGTGGTAAGAGGAATGCTGGGGTGGGAGGCGCTTGGGGTTCCTGGCAGAACAATTTCTCATCTAGGGAACTTTGGGCAGGAAAGAACAAGTGAAGGTAACGGGCTAGGTTTTCTCTCATTTGGGTTTTCAAATCCTGTTTCTAATAGTGAACACCAGGCTGTCATCGGCTCTTTGTGCTCAGAGAGGTGAGTGTGTGTGTTTGTGTGTGTGTGTGTGTGTGTGTGTGAGAGAGAGAGAGAGAGAGAGAGAGAGAGAGTCTTTAAATTTTAATTGGTCTGCAATGAAAGATTTAACTGTTTAAAAAACAAAACCCTCTTAGTCCCAGACCACAACTTATGTGCTAATGTGGGAGGTTGGAGGCTAGTGAAGAAAGAAGGAGGGGAGGGCAGATTCCTAATGGATCCCAAGGGGAGCCATGCTGTTCAGGGGCAGGGGAACCAGCCATATGGACAGTAGGATACAAATCAGATGTACTAACTCTCCAGCTGCTGTCCCATCTCTTAGATGGGGAAGACGATTTTGCTTTCCTGATTTTTAAGATCATCCTGTCAATGCAATGGATGATTAGAGCATGCGAAGTTGGTTTAGCCTATACCCCACTTCCCAAGATGACCTGGCTGGTAGATGATTACGCTGCAAGGTCCTGAAATACAGTGATGTAGCAGATGCCTTGGGGACCAGGCGTTGCCATTTGGTAGATGATTGTTTTCTTATCTGTCTTCCCCTCCACTTGCATTATGAGCCCTCATCTCACAGCATTCCTGGGCCCAGCACAGTGCCTGGTACCGAGGAGATGTCAGCAAACACCTGCTGGATTTTCTGTGGGCATTTTGGGGAAAGCACAGCCCCTAAGTTCCTGTGGCCCTGATGACTTCTGTGTTGTGCCATTTGGTTGCAACACTAACCTTGAGTGATAACTCAGATGTCTTTGAGGCATCTTGCACTGTGCTTGCTGAGGTTGTGTTTCAGCCCCACCCCCACCCCCCACCCCCACCGCCCCAATGGTGTGGGTGACTATACTCTCCAGAAGGACAAGGACTGCGTCTGCCCTGCTTTTATCTACCACTCTAGAAAATTGTCTGGAACATAGTAAGTACGATATTTGTTGAATGAATGAATGAATGTTACAGCTGTGTCTTTTCCTGTATCCTTATTGTCTAGCTGAAGAATGAAACTGGAGATATATATACTGGTACTATCACAAGTGCCATTTGTAAATTCATTCTAAATGGCATTGAGTTGAGTTGAATTTAATGCCTCTTCTCATTCAGCCCTGGCCCAAGTCATCAGGGAAGATATTGGTGGTGTTGGTGATGATGCTGATGATGATGCCTACCATTAATTGAGAGCCTACCATGTACCAGGAACTCTCTTACACATTTTACATGTATCATCTCATTGAATCCTTATAGCCATTCTGAAATGCAGTTATTTGATTTCTCTCTATTTCACAGTAACTGAAGCTCAGAGGAGTTAACCCACACATCAAAGCCACGTAGTTAGGAAGGCATCAAGGCAGAATTTTAATTCAGTCTGTTGACCGACCCCAAAGCCCCTTCTCTTACCTCCACACCATGCTGAGCAATATCAGACTCGGCATTGGAGGAAGGCCCAGAGGGGTCAGTAAAAGCAGCAGAAGAAAAACAAATTGTAGGGAGTCTACTATAGTTGATCTTAAAAGCCTTATAATGACCCTGTTTTCTCCAGAGGACGTTCTGAAAGCCGGTGATTTACCATGGCTCCCTGGCTGGGGAAAGATGTCCAGGCAGCCAGTTCCCCCTCCCTATGCCTCAGGGCTCCGACCCTAACCCAGCAGGGACCCCGAAGGGACCATTCCATCCACGTTTACTTCTCTTAGAGGCACAGAATATCAGCCCCTCCGATTTTGTGGTTTTTTTTCCAGGCGGGTCATGGGCTTCTAGCCAAAAATCCTTTCAATTAATGGACTAGGAGCAGCACCCATGAAGAAAATTAGAAACAGGTAAGAAGAGAAGGGCCCTCATGCTCCGAGCATAGGAAGGGAATAATTCTTGGATTATGCTGATGATTTACCAATGTTTTCCTAACGTGAGAATCGGTCAGCAGGGGCCTGGGTTCTTTATGAGGGAGGAACCTCTTCCAGACAGCTCACTCGCCAACAGCCCCGATAAATCCCCACACCCACCTCCAGTGCGAAGGCTGCCCTCTCCAGAGTCACCATGTCAAAGCCTCTGTAGCTGTTCTTTACTTATCAGCCGCAACCCCAACATTAGTTCATGCTTGGAATATGAAGCCATTTCATATTTAGTCTTGTTTTTTCTGGCAAGGAGCCTTAAAAAAGAAGGAGTCCCCTGCTGGTGCTGTTCAGCTCTCACATCTTTATAGTCTCCTGAATTGATTTGACAGAGCAATCACAGGCCATGGGTGAGACCAAACGCTCTTCTCAGCAACAGGCTAGAGAACAGATGGAACTGCACAGCCACCCTCCCTGGGGCTGGTCTAGCGTGTCCAGATTCTGCCCTGAGTGGGTGTGTGCCCACCCTGCCCACTCTGACCCCTGCAGACCAGCGCCATAGAAAGAGTTTCGTCGTGGCAGTTGTCTGGTGGGAGCCTCTAAAAAGAGCGAAGACGTCTGAGGAGCCATTGGAATGGCTTTCACCACAGAACATTCTAGAAGTTGAGTGGGGTCAGACTCTCCCAGAAGGTGTTGCAGGCTCTTGGAAGGACTTCTCCAAAGCCACAGTGAGCTTCAGGAACTTTTGCCAAGTGACCTGGCCTGCTAGGAAGAAGGTTCACATTCTGCAAGCCTCAGATAAATCAAAAGGGTTTTAACCCAAGAGATAGTGACACCTCGAAAGAATATACGAAATTGTGTGTGCACGCAGACCTGCACTATGTTTCCTGGGATAAAGGTGTGTAGATTTTAGTAGGTAAGCAAAGGCATCTGTGACCCCTTACTGGAACATAGGTTCCAGTAAGCTTAAGAACCTGTGAACTAAGGTAGCTTTCACTAGTGGTTTGAGATGATATTTTGAGTACAACTCAGACAAACTTCTTATTTTACTAGCCATATACTTGTTTTCATATGGGTTAGAAATATATATGTAACTAATATATCAAGTTCATGATTTTACAGATATTACAGGTCAAGGTGAGGCTAAAACAGATTATGATAAGTAAACATAAGTCAAGTTATTAGTGGATAAGGATAAAATATGTAAATAGTAGTGCAAGTTCTTTGCATCTATGGCAAAATTTGCTCGTGGTGAATAGGGAAATAATTCAGTCAAGGAAGAAAAACATGGAAGAATCCAGCCCTCATAACATCTTGTCCCAATTCTTGAGATGTTTCTAAATTAGACCCTTTATTCTAGTCTCTTAGACAAGGCACCTGCACACCATTGTACATTCTAATACCCACTCAGATCGTAAGACTCTCCTACTCTAGAACACACAATGACTCGCTGTGGCCACCATATTATATCCAAACTCCTCTCACTGGGTTTTCAAGTCCAGCCTTCTACCTGATGTAATCTCCACTGTTCCCTATATTGGAAACTCTTCTCCTGCCAGATCATTCTTTTCACTGTCCTGCCCAACTCCCCAAATTCCATATTCATTTCTGCCTCATTGCTTTTGCCAGTATAATTACCTCCATATCCTGTGCTTCTTATTCCTCTCTTGAGTCCCCTCCACTCCCCTCTAAAAATCTGTTTGCAGTTCCCACCAGCTTCTCCCTTCTCTGGAATATTGCTGCCTTGCAATTCTGCACGTCAGAGAAAAGGGGACTTTTAGTTAATTACCACTTCATTTGGCACCAGTAAGCCTAGACATAGAGAGGAGCAATAGCCAGGAGTCTAAAACTTCCCTTTTGGCTTGTTGAAGTTGTTGACGAAATGGGATAAGTTTGGGATTAATCATTGAAAAACAAGTGAGATAAACTCCTATGTTCCAGAGATGTTAACTCCTTGGTCCTCATCCCAGCTTAGGTTATCAAAACCAAGAATTGTTCGTTTTTCACAGGTTTATGAGGTTTATCTTTGGCCTGTCATGAGATGCTGACAGAAAAATGAAATTGGTCTGTTTCCAATCTATTTCACTTTCTCATTCCCACTCTCTTGTAACAAGTTGAAATGCTCCATTGTAAACAGTTGAGGAGAAGAAGAGACATGAGCAGCGAATGTGCATGTACCTCTTACAGTTATTTTGCATTTTTATCTAAATCTTTTTATTGTTAAGGGCAAACTCAAAAGTTGAGGGCCTCTCCCTTCATTCCAAGCAGAAGGTGAATTTTAGATGATTTAGTGGGGGAGAGTGACTGCAAATTAATAAGTGGGGGTAGTTTGAGAACTTTTTATTTTCTCAGGATTAGACAGAGAAGATACGGGTTTAAAAAGCTAATGATGGCGAGGTGTTCGATGTGAGAAATTTCTAAGTGTGTTGGCTGAGACACACTTTCATCTCATCCCCATCAGACATTGATTAAAAAATAGCAAAGCATTTGGATAAATGTGAAAGTGGTTTGAAATGTGAAAAGTACTCTGTATTTGCAGAAAAACATTTTTTATTGGTGTCATAATAGTTTATAACATTGTGAAATTCCAGTTGTACATTGTTATTTGTCAGTCATCATATATATGTGCCCTTTTACCCCTTATGCCCACCCTCTAACCCCCTTCCTCTCTGGTAACCACTAATCTGTTCTCTTTGTCCATGTGTTTGTTTATCTTCCACATATGAGTGAAATCATACAGTGTTTGTCTTTCTCTGTCCAGCTTATCTCACTTAACATAATACCCTCAGGTTCCATCCATGTTGTTGCAAATGGGACGACTTTGTCTTTTTTTATCGCTGAGTAGTATTCCATTGTATATATATACCACATCTTCTTTATCTATTCATCAGTCAGTGGGCGCTTGGGTTGCTTCCACATCTTGGCTATTGTGAATAATGCTGCAGTGAACACAGGGATGCATAAGTCTCTTTGAATTGTTAATTTCTAGTTCTTTGCATAAATACCCAGCAGTGGAATAGCTGGATCATATGGTATTTTGATTTTTAATTTTTTGAGAACTCTCCATACTGTTTTCCATAGTGGCTGTACCAGTCTGCATTTCCACCAGCAGTGTATGAGGGTTCTCTTTTCTCCACATCCTCTCCAACATTTGCTATCTTTTGTCCTGGTAATTATAGCCATTCTAATAGCTATAAAGTGATATCGTTGTAGTTTTGATTTGCATTTCCCTGATGATTAGTGATGTTGAACATCTTTTCATGTGCCTGTTGGCCAGCAGAAAAACATTTTATCAGCTGAGTGGGATTCTTTGTGCCTCTCTGACATGTCACAACCTTACTAATAAGTAAGATGACAAAGTAATAGCCTTCTTAAGGGGCTTATTCAAAGTCTTAGGGTTCTTTCCTGCTCAGTGCAGAATTCACTAAAAAAGGTTTCTGAAACAATTCAAATGACAGATTAGCAAGAAAAGTTATTCAAGAGAGGTTTTAGAACTAAAACCTCCAATAGTGAGCATCTAGGATAAAATAAAGAATAGCTTAAAAAATAGTTTCTTAGGACTGTTATTATTGAACAGTCAGTCGATGAGTATTTATCAGATGCTCACTGTATGCACAGAGTTTTTATAACTGGCAGGTGTGTGTCTCTCTTTGTGTGGCTATATTTGTGTTAAGGTAATTTCTGACCATTCTTTAGTGCGGTTGATGCTTACCAGGCCTATAATGTTCGACCTGGTTGTATATGATTCATCTCATGCTCTGACTTCTAATACCAAAAGTTTCTGTTATTAGCTCTTACCTAAAGAGTTTTTTGTTGTCATTAGTTTTTAGGTTGTTGGACATTTTCTGTGATTCCTTTATGGTTTTTCTCTTTGTATAATTCTGAATTATAGACTGAAGCATTAATGCAACTAAAAGAACTTTCCGGTTCTGGAAAGAGTCATGTTAATAACTTTTACAATTCTTTGTGTACTTAACTGATTTTTTTAAGGCAAGGCACACACGTTTCAGAATTCTCAGCCTGTCCCAGCAGCCAGTGGAGTGGTGGTACAGCACAGTGGTCAGGGGCACAGCCCTGCAGGCAGACCACTTGGACTTGAATCTCGCTGGCTAGGTCACCCTTGGGTATTGGCTGAGCATCTTGTGCCTCAGTTTCTTCATGTGTAGAACTGAAGTGAATAACATTACACCTACCCCAGAATGGAGTCCTAAGAATTAATGGGTTAATACATTGATTAATCCAGGCCTGGCCCACATTCAGGTCTCCACGTGTGCTGACTGTTGCTATTCCTACCTGCCGGGAAGCATTCAGTATTACCATTGTTTTTTCCATGTAGCAATCTGGAAACATCGTATCACTTCTTAATAATGATCACAGCATTTATTGAGCACTGATTTTTGCAAGTGATAGGGAATGCTTCACCCCACCTTCCTATTCCATAGAGGGGCCGGAACATCCAGGCCCCAAGAGGAGAAACTGTGAAGGGCCTTCAGGCTGTCTTCCACACTCCCTTACTCGCTTCTCGCTGCTCCGAACCCTAAGCTACAAGGTCTTGGAGATCAAGAGCACTACTTGAGCCCAGCAGGTGCCCTTTTGTCTAGATCTGCCAGCTCCCAGGTGGGCATCAGCTCTGCGCCTGCAACCACAGGGCCTGTCCCTGGGTGGAGCCAGAATCATCTTTGTGAGGCCTGTGGGTACACCCCTCCACAGTCCTGGGGCTTGACAGCATGAGTGGTTCAGGTTAAACATGCCTCCTTTACATACCCCACCCACCCCAGCCCACCGGGGACATTGGTCCAAAGTTCTGGGACCAACACTAGGAAGTCCACTGGTCAGTGACGGCCACACACCTGAGTCACGTCCTCTATCCGAGGAGCTGTATCAGCAATAAAGCCAACCTTCTGGTCTCCATCTGCTTGATTCATATTGGCCTGGAACTTGGAAGGGGTGGGGTTGTGATTAGTTTTCACAAAGCAGCCCCAAAATACCCACAGCAGGCTCTGTGTAGCTGTGTTGTTTCACTTGATCTGACAATCCCATGAGATGGGGATGATTATCACCGTTTATCAGATCAGAGAACCAGGCTAAGAGAGGTGAAACCAGCAGCACAAGATGAACAGCCTAGTGACTCAAGATCTGGGATTCAAATCCAGGTCTGTCAAGACTCCGGAGCTCGGGGTCTTGAACCCTTACCAAAGGCTCTCATTCTTGGAGGTTCACCCAGCATCCCCCAGAGGACTCATTAAAACATAGGTCGCTGGGCCCCCTCCCAGAGGTTCTGATTCAGGGGGTCTGGGGTGGGCCCAAGAATGTGCATTTCCAGCAAGTTCCCAGGTGATGCTGCTGCTGCTGGTCCAGGGACCCCACTGTGAGAACACGGCTGTGTACTCAACCTCATGCTGTCCAATGGCCATTTCTTAGTTCCAAGCTTTAGAGTTCACCAGTATATGAGGGTGATATAAAATATTGGCACAAAACATTAGAACTAGGAAAGTAAGCTTATCTGAATTATTAACTAAGATATCTACAATCGTGCATAGAAGACAGATCCCTTTGAAGGCATTTCGGAGTTTGCCGTACTTTCTAAAGCTAAAATGAATCACGGAAAGGATGAAAGATGTGTCACTTTAAGCCATGACAGAGTATTTCATTCTTAAAGTACATTTTCTGGTAACATTTTATTCTAGAGACAAACTGAATGACTTCGTGTAACTCTGTGAAACAGGGAACTATTCCTATGTCCCAAGTGATTCCTAGAATTTATGACTAAGAGCTTCCACCTGGTTTTGAATATGAACAGTTGAGAGAGAGAGAGATTGGAAATTGATCCCAAAGTCTAGAGCCCCTGGTCCTTTATAGACACCAAAGATAAGGCCAAAGAGGCTACAAGTGGGTGTGCAGGGCCCAGGACAAACTCAGGTGTGCGAGAAATCCCATTCCCATGAACATGACTTTGACCCTTAAGTTTCCATCTTACCAGGCTGGTTGGAAGTTATGGGTCACTGTCTGGGTCTTCTCCCCTTCTCCCTGCCAGCACCCCTCCCAGCAGACTTAGGAGTTTGCATGGTGCCCAGAAACAAGGGATGGCCAGCACTGGCCCCCGATTGCCCAGGCCCACTGAGGTCCCTTGGAACGCAGCAGCTCTGCTTTTTCTGAGTTTTGCTGGGAAAGGGAATTTTTGGCAAGTCTTCTAGACAGGCCACACAGCTGTGACTCCTGGGGTATTTCCCCTCCCTGGGTCACAGCAGGGAGCGAGGCTTCTCCCAAATCTTTGTGCCCCATGCCTATCTTCCCCCATCCCTTTCTAGTTTAGGGGAAAGAAGCCCCTCCCCAGCTCTTTTCCAGGCCACTCTTCATCTCCCTTCAAATCCCATTCTTCCCTGATAGGACTTGATGCCCACTAGACCCAGAGCCCAAAACACTCAACTCTTTCCAGGAGGTGCAGAAAAATAATTGCATTCTATCCTTCAAGAATGGGGGAGGGGGTAGGAAAAACAGCAGAGCTCAGATTTGATCCTAAAACGATTTGTCTGACCTTAGATTAGAGCCGTGGTTCTAAGCGGAAGGGTCCCCTCCCCAGCCCTCCACACCCTCAGGGATCAGCACACCAGAGGCTCCAGGCACAGCTTTCCTCGGGTCACAATGTGACCTCTTAGGGGACCAGCTTCCAGGCCCTATGTCCTGGAGAGTGGAGATGTCACTCTTAGGGAAGGAGCTGACAAGTTTCAAAGCCCCTAGTGTACAGGGCAGAAAGGTGAGTTCAACTGGGATAGAAATGGTGAAGATAAGGAGGTTGGGGAATCTCTGTCAATGAGGCAGTTAGTCCCTCCCTCTCACCATGATTTCTTGAGGTGTCTCTGACCTTGCCTCACAGCTGTGAGGATGACCTGCTCACACAGCAAACCTGCAGCGGTCACCTGCTGGTGCTGCAGTAGCTGAAAGGCTCCTAAACTCGGTCAGATCATGAGCCGGATTACACTATCCATCAGCTCCTCCCCCACCTTGTGAGGCAGGCCTGGGTCTCATTTGCTTCTGCATCCCAGGGGGGGCCATAAAAACATTGGTGGCCGGGGCCCCTCACTGTCAGGAGCACTGGTTCCTATCACCCTGCCTGGGGATTGGATGGACCAGCCTGATGCCAGATCACTGAGCAGCCCAGAGTGACATGACCATAGAGGAAGGGGCGTTTAAAAATCTGCTGCTGTAACTTTCGCCAGGTAAATTCCTACGAGCTAAGAGTTGTCGAGGGTCAGAGCGGACAGAGATCTTAGGGGTTTCTGAATTCACCTTTTTTTTTTTTTTTTTTTGAAGATTAGCCCTGAGCTAACATCCGATGCCAATCCTCCTCTTTTTTGCTGAGGAAGATTGGCCCTGGGCTAACATCCGTGCTCATCTTCCTCTACTTTATGTGGGACGCCACCACAGCATGGCTTGATAAGTGGTGCATAGGTCTGCGCCCAGGATCCAAACCTACAAACCCTGGGCCGCCAAAGCAGAGCATGCAAACTTAACCACTACGCCACAGGACCAGCCCCTGAATTCACCATTTTTAAGAAGTCAAACAGTGGTATCATGAGTGGGTTTGATGTTGTAGCTGAAGCCCTCAAATATATCTAAGCAAGTGCAGGGTTGTTGGAAGTCGTAGATTATTCCTCTTGCATAAGTTTGGGGAGTATAAGTACCTAGTAAAGAATTTTTTTTTTTTTGGTAAGGAAGATTGGTCCTGAGCTAACATCTGTTTCCAATCTTCCTCTTTTTGCTGAGGAAGATTGTCGCTGAGCTAACATCTGTGCCAATCTTCCTCCATTTTGTATGTGGGATGCCACCACAGCATGGCTTGACAAGCAGTGTGTAGGCCCACACACGGGATCCAAACCCATGAATCCCGGGCTGCCAAAGCAGAGTGTGCAGACTTAACCACTACACCACTGGGCCGGCCCCTTAGTAGAGAGTATTTTATTAGTGTTCATTAAAAATGAAACTTTACCTCCAGTCTTCCCTCTTCCCATCCCCCATCCACTTAAAATGGAACCATTTTATGTCACTCTGGTGTGAAATGGGAAAGGATATTTGTAATTCAAATGTGGCCATGTTGAATTCAGCCCAGGTAAATCACTGTGTCTGGGGAGGAGGGCAGCAGGCTGGGCTCTGGAACGGCTCTGCTCGCAGACCTACCTACTGCCTCTGTGTTTGTTCCTCCGTCTGAAAGGGCTAAGGCCTCCCTTGAAGGGAGGAGCATCCCCAGAACAGAAGTCTATTCACTCCTTCCCCTGCCCAGCTGCCCTCAGGCATACGGAACTTCTGCGAGCTTTGTGGCGCTCCTGCTCTGTGCCTGGTGCTGTGCTGTGATGATCTTGACAGTCACCAGTTGAACGTCTGGAGGTGGGAGGGTGGTGGGTGCTCATGGTTGGTGAGGAGGAGCCAGAAAGGATATCCAGTGCTGGGGCCCTTGGGTTCAATAGCCATCTTTCTCTGGGAAACCAACCATGGTTCTCAAGCTGTGTATGAGAACAGAGGCCCAGCTCTCCAGTGCGTTTGGGCCTTGCCAGCTGGGAATTGGCCTGTGTGCAGAATGGCAGGTGCCAGCTTGATGCTGGTTTGCCAGGTAAGCAGCTATGCCACAAAAGGGGGCAGGAGATGGGGGAGCAAGGGAAGCTGCCATTGAAGACCACAAGTTCTCAATCCCGTGGAACCATCTCTATCTAATGAGAATTATTTATTTTGCAAATGTGTCAAGTGAGTCCTCTCAGGGGAAGAGCCTTCTTGCAGCGTTGATTCTCAATTTTCTGACCGTAGATTAGCCAAGCTTTTTTTTGCTCCTTACCCCCTAACACAATTTAAATCATTTTCTTTCATCACTTAATCATTGAGTACCCGAGGAAGGCAAACTAAGTTTAGTATTAGCTTGTGCATACCATGACTAAAGTATCCCAGTTAGGAATGGGAGAAGTATATTTTAAAATCATGTAATTAATTTGATAGCAGAATAATACCTTTGGAGTATCCACCCTGTTGGACGATCCATGTGGCTAATTTTTTCCTGTCCTATCCACGCTGCCCCTCTTTGTAGCCGAGCCCTAAACAGGTCCTCTGTGAACATTTTTTGCTGTATGTGCAGGAAAGCTGTGTGCTCTCACACTGTCGGTTTGCTTGGTTGCACTGTGAATATCCTGAGGTGTCACGTGCAGGCTGCAGTTGAACAGCATGCATAAAAGACGGGGCTCTTAAGTAAGACTGGTTTGAATCTTGCCTCTGTCCCCTACCAACTGTGTGATCTTAGGACACCAGACTCCTCAGTGCCTCCATTCTCCCGTGTAAAAATGGGGATAATAATAGCTTCCAGCTTCATAGGCTTGTTAGAAGCATTAAATAAGACAATACGTGCAAAGTAGAAAGCCTGACACATGGTGGAGCGCTTAATAGCACTAAATATTATCATTATGGTTGTCACCATCTTGACCAGAGGATGGAGGGGCTGTTAATCTTGGAGGCGAAGTGGGATTTCTGTGGGAATGTAAATAAGTCATTTGGTTGGGAGTGGGAGGAAACCAAGATGGACAGATAACTGAATCCTGGCGTGGCACCTTTCACCTTTACTAGGGTACAGGCAAGTTTCAGGTGGCAAAGTGTGGAAAATAAAGGTGGAGGACCATATACAAGTGAGGGCTCTTTTTCTGTAGGAATCTGGAAGATGCTTTTGCTTCTGTGTGTGTCCCAGAAAGCCCTGAGAGAGGGTCTTAACCAGCTGCAGCAGCAAAGCATCACACCCCTCCCAGCGCAAGGCCCCCATTTCCCCTGTTTCTTTTTCAAGGTCGTGGGTCTTACAGTCCATGACATTCTGGAGCCTTCCAAGGAGCCTACAGCCTTCCCATCCCAGTGCCTCTGGGACAAGGGTGTCTGCAGACAGCCTAGTAAAGTCCTTTTTTTCTCCTCATCTCCTCCCAAAGCCACATGGCTAGCCTGTTAGGGGCAAAGTCAGAACAAGAACCCCAGCCTCTGATATCTTGTCTACATCCCCCACTGCAATCCCAGGTGTGCTACAATCGTAGCTGATTCTAGAAGCCCTCGGTGAGCTGCTGCTAGAAACTTACGTTCTGTAAAGTTTGTGTTTTGCTTTTGTTTTATTTATAATATAATATAACATCAAGAGGAATCCAAGGGCTTTGCCGGAATGGGCAAAGGTAGGGTGATTTGATGACTTTTCTTGTGTGTCTCTACAGTTGATGCAGCAGGGAAGGTGGGCACCGCCCAGGAGCAGGATGATGGCTTTCCAAGCCAGTCATCCCTTTTTTTGTTTTTATTTTCTGCTTTTCATCATTTAGTCAGGATGTTTTTCCTGGTTACTTAGAAAGTATATGAGAAAACAAAAACCCGTTTCCATCAGTCTTGGTGAGGACGTAGAAAAGCATGTAGTCACTTCAAATGGAAGATACTTCTATGACTAAAGCACCTTCAGAGCGAGACATGAGGGCATGTGGAGCTGCTGGAGGGAGATTGCCCCCCTGGGGGGTTTTGTCATCTGACCTTTCACCTCATGCTGCCTCATTCTCCACATCTGTATAGTGGGTTACCCTCTGGCTTGTCTGCTTCAGAAGGCTTGCGGGAGGAGTCTCTGAAAAAGCAAGGGGCCTATGTAAGTGCAGACTAACCAGTTGGAGCTCTTCCCCGGGAGCCTGGAGCAGAGCACAGAGCCCCTGAGTCCTGCTCTGTCACATCACCTGTCAGCAGCTCCCCAGGGACCTGGCCACTCTGCACTTGGCTGACATCTCAGGTTTCCTCAGTCCCTTAGGAGATGGGGAGGAAATGTGTATTTTCGGTTTAAGAAGGAAGATAAATTTCTAAATGTCAGACCTGAGGCTTGGAGTAAGCACGGAAGGACTGTTTTCATTTGGGGCCTGACAGAGCCGTGTGGGGTTCCTGGCCCCCAAACACCCACCTCCTGAAGCCCCAGAAGCTGACCCTCCCTGAGAGGCACCTTGTCACCCTTTCCAGTAAAGAGAACTCTTTGAAGCTCACGTGAGCTCTGGTGGTCATTGTTCTGCATGTAAAGAGTCTTTGCTCCTACCCACTGGCATTTTCTAGTACAAGGGGGCTCTGTATCAACCCCCACAAAACGGAAATGACTTCCCATCTATGCTCAGTAATCCTGGGAGGCAGTGACGACAAAATATGTTCCAAGGAGTATTCATTCAGAGAAAGCAGTGTTTCTCCAACTGCCTTCCTCGGAACCCTGAGGTTCCGTGGAATACATCAGGGACTGAGGCAGGGGTCCGGGGTCAGGAGGAAAAGGGCAGAGAAATGGGAAGCCCAGTGGGCAAGGCTTCAGGCATTCCGCCTCCATTCCGGAACTGTTGCTTTCATCTGTCCTTTGTGTTGTGGTTCTGCTACTGCTTTTAAAAAGAGTTTGAAGACCACTGACTGATTTAGAGGTTCTATCCACAGGATTCAAGCTATAATTATATCCACAGGAAAAAATAAATAAAAACCTATTTACAAATCCAGCTTAATTAGCCCTTGCATAAAGTGAAAGTAAACCTCAGCAGAATTCTACAGGATTGAGTCATCATCATCCATTTGTCCTTTTTGGATGTGATTGAGGGTTCTTACCTCTGTCTTCAAGCCCCCGTGCTCCTAATTCATTAGGTCGCCTTGCATGTGTGGGAGTGACTTCCATGGACTCAGGCTGCAGAGGGACCAAACTGGAAAAATCTCCGCCAGCCCCTATAAAGTGTCTGAATAAAACGCGGGGAGTCATTCTCTTTTCTGCAAGGGGCAACTTCTCAGCCGCTGAATGGTGGCCCAGGGGAGGGGGAGGGGGAGGGGCAAATCCAGAGACAAATGCAATGGCTTTGGGCCAAAGGGTAAAATGAACGTTTTCGGAAAATTAGAGAAATTTGCCCGAGGCAGGTCCTACTTGCACACTGAGTTCTTATATGGGCCCTTTTATATTGCTGTTTGCTTTGCTTTTAAATAAAAAACAAGTGCCTGCCAGCCAGGGGGCCTCTCGGGCCCTGAAAGGGTCTGCACAGCAGCATTGCCCCCGCCCCCACTCCCAGGCTCCTGGGTCAGAGGCAGATGGGAATTGCACACGTGGCAGCGTCAAGAGGAAAACATGGGAGTAGAGGCAGGCAGGAGTCTGGGCTGGTTTTGCAGGGTGGACAAGCCAGGGCGGCCACTTGGAGAAAGGGGCTTTCTCCTCTCAGGTTTCCAGGGCGGGCCCTTGAAAACAATTTGCCTGCTAGAAAGACAAAAGAGATCTTCATAGGGTCCCAGGCAAAACCGGGAGAGAAGGGCGAGCCTTGATCTGGTTCTCCTGACAGACCACCATGGCACTGTATTTCCCCAGTCCTGGCTACAGGTTTGCTGCTGGGAAAAAAAAAAAAGTTTCTGATGCCTGTGACCCAGCCTCTCCTCCCAGAGGGCTCCGTCCGGCAGCACATGGGGCTGCCATGTCCCTCCTGTGCCTGCGGCCGCTGGTCCTCTGCTCCTTCACTGCCGGGCAGGTGGCAGGGCAGCCCGTGCAGGTGCTGTGAGAGAGAGCAGGAGCCTAGCCCTACCGCTTCCTCCTTTGGAGCCCTCTGAGCCTCAGTTTCTTCAGCTCTAAAATAGGGATACAGATAGCACTTGCTTCCTAAGGCTTTTGGAAGGATGAGAGAAGACTCGGCTCTGTCCTGGGCACATAGTAACCACTCCCATAAATATCAGCTATGGGTAGTTTAGTTAGATATTCTTGTTGGTAAGCAAGCTCTCTAATACCGTGTTTAATAAGGGCACGTCGTTTGCAATAAAAAAGATCTGGTTCCAGTCTCAGCTGTGCCAATTGCTCACTGTGTGATTTTGGATAAATTCCTTGACTTCTCTGAGCTTCACTTTCCCCATTTGTGGAATAAAGATGATAATGCCATCTCACAAGGCAGCAGTGACAAATGAAAGGAGATAATGCAAATTTGCACAGGGCTTGGCACTTACTAGCAAATAGTCAATAAATGAGAGATTGTTATTAATGCTAGCTCTCACATATGGTATTCTCCAAAGAGAACTTAACTGCTTGTTGGTTGTTTTCCTAAGTCCTCAGACTGTGTTCCCCAGGCTGAACCAGCAGACGTAGTTCTGATCGGCCTGAAAGGGACAGGGCTCCCCCCACGGGCCCTGTTCCCAGGTCCCCTTGACTCTCCTTTTGTAGCCATGCTGTTCAGGCTCCTGCCTGGGATAGGGACATAATTGTTTTAAATTTGATTTCATCACATTTAATAAAGATAATGCTCTTAAGGCTGCGAGGTGATGGTGGAAGGTGTGGAGATGAAGACCTAGATATGAAAGTGAAATAGAATCAACAGGATTTCACAGGATCTGAATCATTTAAAACAAAACCAAAAACCATCCAGCATGAAAACCACAAGGCTTTCCCTGAATGCTGTGGAGCTGCGGCTGGAGTTTCCTGCCCTGTCCCAACCCTCCCCAGTCCCCATTTGCTCTCTCTTTTGTTGATGGGCCGACAGCGGCGGGACAGAGGAGGTTGTGGGAAGAGAAGGTGCTCGTGACCCAGGCGCCGCAAGGCCACAGCTACCACGGGCGAAAGACGGACGTCCTGACGGCCCCACGCAGAAACACGTCTCCACTCAGCTGGACTGTGGAGCCCATCCCCTTCACATCTTTAGGGAAAAAGAGCTTAGGGTCTGCCAGCTTGGTCTGAGACAGGAGCTCAAGACACTGTTCTGAACCCAAAAAAATAGCAGGAGTGGCGGCCATGGAGTTTCTCTGGTATGGGCCTGGACTGTCTTATCCCCTCAGCAAAACCTCTTGACTATTATTTGTCAACTACGTATTTATTCACAGAACTGTTAGAGATCAAAGGGACCTCAGAGGACAGTCAACCTGACCCCGTCACTTTACAGGAAAGGGAGATCGAACCTCAGACAGGCGGATAACCTGTTCAGGGTCCCACCATGGTTTCTGGCATCGCTGGATTAAACTCCAGACCTCTCAGCTGATCGTCTGTTTCTGAGCTCTTTTCCTCTGGTCCTCCCATTTTAGTGTAGCTATGAGGCAGTGACCACCACTTCCTTTTCAAGGTCTTCTGCCCACACTGCTTTCATTCGTTGGTATCTGCCTTTTCCATTCTTGTGGGTGTTGGTTACAACTCAGATTTGCTGAGTTCTTTTAGGATCCAGCCAGCTCGCACGCAGAACTTTTGGAATTACATTATGTTAGAAGCAGAGGGGTTAGTAGTGACTTGTCGACACAGCCTTCCCTGGTTGGGCTCTCCTTCATACTGATCCTGGGGAGGGAGACAAGTGTGCAGTCCCGTAGGAGATTTGCTAGAAGCCTCTCTACTGCATTCTTAGCAGATTCCTTTCAAGGGGCTCAACCTGAGTTTGCGGTTCATCCTCTCTTTTGTAGAAGAAGCACTTGGATTTGTTCCTTCTTCGTGTAGATACCTTCATTCCTTGCAAAGTTTGTTTTGGGAAACCAATTTCTAAAAGTCGTTGTTACTAATAAGACTTTTGTTTTAGGAGAATTTTTAATCAGAAAAACAAAAAAGATCATTTCTTAAAGATGTATATTTACCATATGCAATCACGAGTGGATTTGCCTGGTTTTCATGGCTTTCTAAAAGAGGCCTTCTTTTTATCCTGTTTTGCAAAGCTTTTCTGAATTCGGTTTTGCTTTCTAATAAAAAACTTGAATCCAGTGGTGTATCTCTGAGGCAAATCAGTTTAGTGCCGGGGCTGAGAAGGTGCAGATGCTAACGTCCGCTAACGTTGAGAGCAGGAGTTTGCTTCAGCAGGATTTGTTAATGAAAATAAATCCAGAAAATTTTGCTTTCTGAAGTGAGCAAGGAGGGCAAACGGCTGGCACGACTGAGCTGAGGCATGCCAGAAGATTCCGGGAGAAAGCTGGTGCATTCTTTTCTCTGGAGGCAAAATCCAGGAAGGCTTTCATGGCTCAATTCTTGCCCTGCTGGCCCCGGGGGGGGGGGGGGGGAATCTCCCAGCTGATCCTCCTCCAGCCTACCGAAGTGAGATCTGTGAAGGTCTGCCATCCAGGTTAAACTTAAATGCCACCCCTTACCCTCATATATAATGTGTGCAAGTTGAGGAGCACATTAATTGCATCCCTAAGCATCTGCTATGAAGTTTGCTTTAAATTAGATCTTCCAGGCTCCCTGGGTGCGTCCTGCCCTGGGTGAAGCTATTCTAAGAGAGTGGCCAGGAAGCCAGACACCCCTCCTTCTGTATCCTGTGGCTCCAATTGGACGGGAAGCCCATGGAAAGAGCTGCGGATGAGACTCGAGCGAGGTTCTGGATCTTTCCGTGCCAGCCCAGTCATGTGACATGGGCAAGCTATTCCATCCTGCCCATCCTGGGGAAACTGAATGTTGTCTGTGATCCATTCCAAATATAAAATTATAGAATTCTAGGGCTTTGGCAAATTGTATGCTCATGTCATTGAGAAAGAAAGGAAAACCACGTCATTGAGTTATAGGAGCAATGTGGCAGAGAGATGCCCTAGAATGACCAACCGTCCTGGTTTGCCTGGGACTGAAGGACTTCCCAGGACATGGGACTTTCAGTTTTAAAACCAGGAAAGTTCTGGACAAAACAGTCATCCTAGGTGACTTTATGGTGCCCTACATCAGCCTCCCTGACACTGTAAAATAGATGTGGGATAGGGGAAGCCCAGCCTAGAGAGGATTGCTAACCCCAGCGGGCTTTCTGATGGAGCCTGGCTGGTGGAATGAGGCGGATAGGTGCCAACTGCATTCCTCAAAAGATAACACCTTAAAATGCGGTGGACTGATTTAATCTGCTTCAGCTGTGCCTCTTTGGGCTTCTGTGTACCGAATTAAACTCACAGAAAATGGAAGCAGGAGCTTATGAGGATTTTCAGTCCACTCCCGCCCCCCTCCATCACCAAAAAGGAAAACGAACAGTCATGTCTATATTCTGTAAGAAATCATTTCATCCTCTCCCTGTTCTGGGACTAGCATCTTCCTCTATAATGGATAGGCTGCCACCTTGTGGCCATAGGGGGAATGTAGGAGAGTGCAGGTAACCACAGAGAAGGAAATGCCTCTGAGTTAAAATCAATTCAGCTCCTAGCTGGTATGAGTCAACAAGCTAAGTGCTGTGCAGCTGAGACTATAATTAGATTAACAAGCGTAGAACTTACTGTGTGCACGTGATAAACAAATATGCTTAGCACTTTGCATGCAGTATCTCCTGGAGTGTTCCCAGCAACCCTTAGAGGTGGGTATTATCATCACCATTTTACAGGTGAGGAAACTGAGATTGAGAGGTTGTCACTTTTTTAAGGCAATAAAACGAAGAGCTAGAGTTTGAAACCGGGATAGCTTGGCCCTAAAGCTCTTGGCCTTGACCCCTTGGCTGTACTGGAGGTAAGATTAGCATGACAGAAAGAAAGGACAGCACAGAGTGGGAAGGCAGGTCATCCTGAATGTATGGGAGGAACCCAGGGCAAGTCACAGAGTGACTCTGATGTCACCTGCAGTGGAATCCAGAGTAGAGGCGGACAGAGAACCAGAGTCGTCGGGATTGAAGATGAAGGCGAAGGCAGGATTTGGAGTAGCTGTTGAAAGACAGGTAGGAATCAGGTCAACAGTGAGCTACAGCTTAGTGACCATTCGATGATGCACTCACTGAGCCCCTGCTGGATAAATACTCGCTTCCATTCACAATGTTTACTATTATTAGTTAGGCCCATGCTAAGGGTTCTATACATATCTCATTAATTTGCAAAAGCCCGTGAGATCTGTATTATTATGCCCCCCATTTTATAGGTGGGGAAACTGAGCCTTAGAGAGGTTGTCCCTTACCCATAGCCATATCGATAATAAGTAGAAGAGCGAGTCACAATTTGAACCCAGGTCCTTCTGACTCATGTGCTAAAACCTCGACATGTTTACTGGTGGGGGAAAACAAAACTGGTGCAGACACGGAGGGCTATGCTCACAGTGTGTCTGGAAGAGCTGAGGTCATGCAAGTAATAAAGGAGGTTTTGTGCAGGGGAGACATGGGTGAGGATGCTGAGAATTGATACAGGGGCCCGAATGCCAATGTTCTGGCTGACAGATATGTTGAAAGCCCTCTCCCTCCAGCTATCAATGTGGGCCGAGAGCTGCCAAAGGGAGAAGAGGACTGAGTAGCCCACGAGAGAAAGACCCCACAGTGCAAGTGTTGACTTTCCCTATCCACCCGCTGGGAAGTAGTGGCGTGACTCCTTCACTCATCAGTCGACCTCAGGCGAGTGAATTCACCTCTCTCAGTCTCAGTTTTCCCACCTATGATATGGAGATCACCATTTTTGCCCCACATTGTGGAATTTACCTACTTAACATCTAGCACCATAGGAGGGGAATTGTGAGACTCAAACGTAAGAAGAGATGTGAAAAAGTATGAGCTATAGGATATATCCTGATTTCCTAAACTGAATGTATATGCCTCATGGGGAAGACTTGGCATCAGCATCTTACACGAAGAATGTGAAAGTAGTGCTTTCTTTGTGAGGCTGGACAGCTTATTTCAAAAGCCTTGCTATATTGGTCAGGTGTCTTTCAGTTACAAAGTTTTAGAAAAAGCCAACCCAAGTTTACTTTAAAAAAAAAAAGATGATTGCCTCGTGGATCTGGAAAGCCCAGGAGTAAGGCACCCCACAGGATGCTTTAATCAGGGGTTCACATACAACCACCATACTCAGTTTCTCTCTCTCTCTGCCCTAGTTTTCTCTGCATTGGCTCCTTTTGCAGACAGATGCTCCCCTCACTGTGGCAAAATGGCCACTACAGCTCCAGATGTCACATCCTCCAGGTTCAAGTTGAGTGGAGAATAATACCTGCCTTTGTCTTTATTCCAGCATTTCTGCAAACACACCCTCTCCCATTGGTTCCAGCTGGGTCATGGGACAGAGAAATAAGGAGCTCTGATTGGGTCAGCCCAGGGCCACATGCTCCGTCCACCCACGCACAGAAAATGTCGGGGGGACTGGCTCTGCAAATAAAAATGGGGGCTCTTGCAATAACAAACGAGGAAAGAAATGCTGGGGAAATAAACCATCAATCAACATGCCCTGCATCATTGCCTTGCCCTTCAGTTTGGGATACAGACTCCCCCTGTGGAACCAAAGCTGCCGGTTCTGATGACTTGCTGATGATGACAGCAAAGCAGAGATTGCTGAAGCCTAATCTCTTTCTACTTCCTAAGACCTTGCAAAATCCAGAAAAATTAGCAGAATAATCTTGGGGTCCAGGAGGGTATATTCCTGGCTCAGCTCAGATGGCAGCTCTGGAGAGAGTTGGGTCCTGACTCCTGAGCTGGTTGGTAAAAGAGTTCAGGTGGACTTAGGCTGCAGTTTAGTTCCCCACTCAGGAATTGAAGTCTTCCTGCAGGCTGCAGAGCCCAGGTGGCTGCAGGTACGACACTGAAATCCCTGGCCTTAAGGAATTCTCGTCAGGTGGAGAAGGCACTTGAGGGTCAAGTCACTGTAATTCTATGAAATAACCTGAAAACTTTAGGTGACTCCTTTACGGTTTCTTGTTGCTTTCCTCTTAGCATTTCTCTCCCATGTGTGATGTTTCTAGATCATTATAGCTTGAAGTTTATTATTAGAATCAGTTGGGTGCTTGAAAGTGCAGAACTGGTCCTACACAGACCTCATGATTCAGGATGGGGGCGGTGCAGAGAACAGGAATCTGCCTGTTTAACAAGCACCCCGGGTCACTAGGTCCACTGAGATTTGAGATGTTGGTTTATTATGTATAAATTTCCCCTGTAACTCACATGTTATCAATGCTTAACTGAAAATTAGCCTCCTATTCCAATTATTTTCCTCTGAATTCTAGAAGTAGTCCATTAAGGAGTAGAAAACATTGGCTCCTCTTGGAAAAGTAGAGAAAGCAAGTGGTTTTCAGAGTTACCGTGACATTTTCCTAACAAGAGGGTGCTAGGCCCCGTGCAGGCTCACCTTGATTTTTCGCGGGGACTGGAAAAGCTTTCTCTGTCGTCGGCCTTACAGAGACAGTGCGGCTGCCCTAACTGCACGATGATCAGAGGCCATAATGGTTACAAGATGAAGCCGGCTGCGAGAGAGAGTATTGACAGGAAGCATGCCAGGTGACTTAATTGAATTTGGGCAATTCAGATGGGGTAGCTGGTTCTCATTTAGGAAATTCAGATTGAATAACCAGCTCCCTTGTTGAAGAGGGCGATGCAATTTGAGGAGTTCTGCATGGGGCGCCGACACCCCAGCCAGTCCCCACACTGAGTTCCTGCCCCTACTCGTGTTCAGGGCATTTTAAATTCACAGGGCATTTGTCTGTTTCCCTCCTCCCTGGAGATTCTTTTTAAGTTCTTTTATTATTTTTTTTAATTTTAGGGTACTCAGTTTCAAAGTTAGGTGATATCCTGGTTTGTGCACAAGTGTTTACCCTCTGTTTATCCATAGAATTTTTCCTATAAAATTCTCTATTTCTCTTTCTTTTTCCTTTCTTCCTTGGCCTCCTTTTAGTATGGTAATGATATCCTAATGTAGTTTCCATCCAAGACTCAAATTTGGGGGGAGGGCGGGTTGGGTCTTTTGAGAAAGGAAACCTTTTCTATGACTTCTCTGTCCATATCATGCACCTCAAAAAACACTTTGGAAATAGCTCATACCCTCTTAAATAAGCAAATAATTATCCAGCTAATATTTACTCTGTGCCAAGCACTGTTTTAAATGTTTGTAATTTAATTTTTATGATAACTCGAGTCAGGTTCCCCCATTTTGCAGAGGAGGGCACTGAGGCACAGAGAAGTTAGATGATTTCCCCTGGGCCAACCGCTCAAAGGTGGTGGAGCGGGAATGGACCGCGGGCCTCTGCACTCTCCACCACCCTGTGCCACCTCTGGAAAATAATCTTTGCCTCAGAGAAATGAGGCAACGTCAAACCCCCACTTAGGCTTTGCAATATTTCTGATGAAGAAGATCTTTGCTCCCATCCTGGGGAGAGGCGGATTGCAGGGCTTAGCGGGGGAAAAGCTTAGCACTAACCTGCTATTGATTTATATGACAAGATAAATTGGCACCAGACAGGGAAATCCCTGGCTTTAGGTAACCTTGGGGAGTTTACCTGGGGGATGAGGCTTGTGAGATCTCTGCAAAGCGAGGAGCATTTTATTGTACAGAGTGATGTTTTGATCACTAAGGTTTCTGGAGCCAGTAGATAGCAGGAAGTCTGACTTAGCCTTTTGACGTTCGAATCCATCTCAAATGCGAATGGAAATGTCGCAGGAGACAAGAGCATCAATTCACTCAGGTCTCCAGGACAGTGTATGACCACTTCTCACCTTCTAGGTTTGATTATTCCATGGTTTAAATAGCATGGCTTAAAATGCACGATTATCATTCTCAGAAGAAACTAAACAAGTAAATTAAAGCTATGGGCAGCAATATCTTATCCTCCCACCATTGTTATATAAATTTTCTTATAGCAGAGTTTGTTTTAAATAAAAGTTTAATGTTGCTGGACACAATTATGCAGACTACAACATTTGAGTGAAATTACAAGAAGGCAGGGAGCAGTGGAGATAATGGCTGTGTTTGAAATAAGGATATTAATAATCAGGAGTCCCTTGGCACAAAATAAGGAGATTATGCTCCAAAATTCTCTCAGTCCATTGACCTTCCCATCAGCTTAGTCCAAAGAGATTCTTAGAAGGCCCTGATAATCCTTCTAAGTGCCACCCAGCTGGAGTTCTACTCAAAGCCAAAGCTGTACTTCCAATGCGAGCTCTATTCAACTCTTAATTATCTCCATTAATTAAAAAAGCTGAGAGGACTGAGCCCAGACCTACTTAGTGCTTCTCAAACTATCTGTGGAGGTGGACTTTAAAAAAAAAAAATTCCAATCTGTAGATGAATACATTTGTAAAATATAATAAAAGTGAATTACGAGAAAAGTGAAATAAGACGTCCAATATAGAAGCTTGACTATTTAATTGTTAAACTAGCATAGAATGACATTTCAAAAAATATATAATCAGAATACACATAAGGAAAAAGGAAAATAATTACGACACTGTGCACATTGGTCATGGAAGCAGTGTCTCCAGGTGACTAATATCATTTACTAGGGTGTGGCAATGTCAAATTGTTATAAAAGTTTCTAGATAACTTACTGTCAACTTCTATATTGCTGTCTTCAGAGACCACCAATCAACAGTGCGTGGACTGGCAGTGATCACCTGAGAGTTAACGGGACTCTAGTCTTGGCTCCAAACTTTAGTGCCCTTAAATATCCAGGGTCCTAGAAGCTTCTTGGGAAACCAGATGCCTTGGATAAAATAATCCAGGGCTCTAGGAATAATGTACCTGACATTGATTCAAACCATTTAGCAGAGGAATATGAGAGCAGATGATCTATCTTTAGAATTCAGGCATGGAGTTATTGATCAGAGAAGAAATTGACTTATGGTTATTATAGTAAAGGGTGGGCGGGGGAGGGCACCAGTGCCGGGGGTACTGGGTAACCCATTCAACTCGATCTGCAATAATTAAAGTCAGGGAGTATTGGCTGGGAACAGTGCCAGCTGATTAGGCCTGCTCTTGGCTCTGCTGGCTCTGCTGGCCCTGCTGGCTTTGCCACCTGAGGCTTTATTTTATTTCATTTCTGTGGGCATGAGGGAGGGTCTGTGTATGGAACACCCACCACATGCATTGGCACTACTGTTTGTGAGGAGGGAATACTCCTCCCACCTTCTTCCCCAACACCCCCAAGCCTCATCACAGTCCTCTGTCTTTTCCACCCTATCTCTATTTAGGTCCCATCTCCACCTCCCTCAGATCTCTCCATCTACCAAAATCAGTCAAATCCCTGTTAGCAGGCCCCTCACAATGTGCCAAGGGCATGTTGATGAATAAACCAATGTGTGATTCAAAGTACATGTATATTGATAAACAAAAGCAACCTTGCTCGTATATAATATAATCATCACACACACAATGACAAAATCATATATTGAGACAGTTGCTAAAAATAGTGCCTTCCACATGATTGTTGAAAATTGTTTTTAATGCTTTTTTTTTCTTATTTAAAAAAAAATATGTTTTTGGGAAAAATGCAAATTAGCGAAAAGAAGAAATCCTTCTAAGTCAGTACTTGTATAGAACTCAACCATTCTTTTCCATAGAGTCATAGTATTCCATTATATGGCTATCCCCAAATGGATATATCCGTTACTTTATCAATGGACATTTGGTTACACATTCACTTATTTCACTTAACATTACATTGTAAACATTCCCGTGTCATTAAATAGTCTTCTATCCTAGTGATTTAATGACTATATAGTATTCTATTGTATGGATAAAATACTTTGTTTAACCAATGCCATATTTTTCTCTCAAATTTCTGCTGTTATCAATAGTGTTACTGAACATCCTCATAAATATGTCTTTGTCCGCCTTCATGATTATTTTCTTAGGTGAAGTCCATAGCCTTGTAAGCACCGGATCAAAGGGCATGGAAAATTTTAGGGCCTTCCTGAAGCTTTGCCATATTGCCGAAGTCCATACGGAAAGACAAGACCTTGGACTGTAGAGAAAGACACGCCTTAGTCCTAATCCTTGCTCTGCCACTTGCCAAGCTGGGTGACCTTTGTTAAAGACTGACATTCTCCAAACTTCAGTTGCTTCAATATAACAACATAGGGATGAAAGTAAAAGCATTGACTTCACAGGTCTTTTGAAGCTCAAATAAAATCTTGCATTTCAAGCCCTGAGCACAGTTCCTGGCCTAGGAAGTGGCCTTCCCCTTGGTCAAATGACATATGAGCGAGGAGACATTTTTAACTGTCTGCCATCTCCATCAGCTTTTACACAAGTCTCAAACCCGGGCATGGCTCCATAGTACATTTTAGGCAGGGGAGAAAGGGTGTTGGGGCAGGAATTTCAAAGGCATGCAGAACTGGTCTTAGCTCTTCTACAATGTGAATAAAATCTGTGAACAACTGGTTACTAGATGGAAAGGTTTTGGGGTTGGAGTCTTCTGAGAGTTGTATGCCACTCTCTAGAAGTGCGGGGACTCAGAATCGTGTTTTTTTGCTTCTTGATGAGCAAGATGGTGATGTCAGGTTCTGAAATCTCAGGAGCTGAGGAAAGTCCCTTCTTGCCCAGTCCCGCCCTTCCAGGGTTCTTTGTGAAGCTCACTAAGAGCTAAGGAGAGAGAGAGGAATGACACCCACTGACCCCCAGCAAAACTACCCACACCTCCCTTTGATCTGTTTCGGGTGAAACCTGCAAACGTTACAAATGAGAAAGCCCCAGGGAAGGTGAGTGGCATGCGGTTAGCTGTGTTGGGAGCCTGCGTCCCTGCGTCTGCCCTTGCTTTTGCAGAAGGCACATTTGTGTGTTTGGATTTTCCGGAAGGGATAAATCACACACACAGAGCACCTCGGGAATCCTGTGGGGAGTCCAGCTCTGCTGCAGCCCCCTCCTGTTAAACACATGCCCCATTCTCCAGGCCAGGGAGAGCGTGCACACACAATCCTTGTCTGAAGAGCTTTCTCTGGAAAACTCATTCTTGGAGAGAACTTTCTTTGTGCAATAGTTCAGCCTTTTAGACTAAACAGACGATGTGAAAATAGTGAAGCGTAGGAAAAAAAAGAGTTCCTTTTGGTAAATAGAGAAGGGAAGGAGTTGCTTTGGGTCTGATAGTCTCTACCTCTCTGATTCTTATACTCCATGTTGACAGGGGCACCCAAGCCAAGAAAGATATTGAGAAACAGACCCTCTTTTGCACTGCGTCCTGTTTTCTCTTTGTTTTCTTATTGTTTGGATGGTGCTGCGAGCCTGTCTGGCCTCCAAGTGCACATCTTGTCCTCCTCGGGGCCCCAATACAGGCCTGTGGTATTTGGCCTGCAAAGCAGCATTCATTTGAAATCAAAGCTTTGAAGGTTGGTCTGGTTTGAGAACAATCTGGGAGCATAGGATTCCTTGGCGTGTGGGCCCCTTAGGGCTGAGGGGAAAGAGGAGACTTTAGTTTCCCCGGGATGAGCCCAAAGTGATGTTGAAGAATAGTCTCCTGGTGATGGGCCTGGCTCTGAAACCAAAGCCAAGACAATTTTCCCTGTCCCCCATCCCTGTCCTTCCTCCAACTGGGCTGGTCTGTGGTACACACATCCTGTTTTTATTATGAGGTGCATTTTGCTTCCAGCCTCTTCCGCTCCAAACCCCCTCCCCATGCCCCCCACCCCCGTGAGATGAGTCCCAGTTCCATTAACGTGCTGACGGAGCTCAGGGCAGATGACAGCACCCGCCCAAGGTTGAGCTTCCAACTGAGGGAGGGAGGGAATCTTGGACCGGCAATTTCGGGAGACAGTTAAAAGATTAGATAGTAAATTTACTTAACAGAGACTAATCGCCTGGGACTGGGTTTCATATCCTGTTTTGAAATAATGTATTTTCTTTTGTGCTCTGGTCTGAATCTGTCATCCCTCCTCTAATAATGAGAGGCAGCGGATTTTTAATCTTTGACCCTCCTCCATATAATCTAATCACAGTGGTTTTGTGATCCTCTTCTCCTTATTTGGTGAAGTTTGGGAAAAAGAAAGAACTCATTTCTCCAGCATCACTGGCCAGTCTCTACTTCTTGTAAGGGGCTGGGCTGACCTGTAAAATCTGACTCTACCTGTTAGGTGTTCAGCTGTGTGCTCTTCAAATGGGGAGGGGGCACAGAGAAGAAGAAAAGAAAGGAAAGGAAGGCCAAAGGCTTGTATGTCTGAGTCAGATGAATGAAGGGTGCCAATTGGTAACTACAATAGAGTCGTGACCTCTTTTTCACACAAGGCCACCTCTCGAGCTGTGAGTCACAACATGGGAGCAGCTTAGGTGAGGCAGGCCTCCTCCCACAAAGTCTCTGAGTTTAATCGAGTTAGGAATGAGACCCAGGTAATCCTCCGATTGTCTTCACATGGAAACTTTTACACATTTAGCATCCTCCCCTTCCCTTTCAAGCTGGGAGGTCTTTGGGTGTCTCTCCTTCCTCTCTGGGTTTGGCCCATAGGTGGGTGCTTGACCCCAGGCAACCCACGCTAAGGTCTTCCCTTTGGGTGGATGTCTCTCCAGGCTCTCTGACTTTTGGAGTTGCCCCAACAGGAATCCTGGAGGCTGGGAGTTCGGGTTCAGTTCGAAGGAGAAATGGGAGAAAGTGAACAGAGGAATGCTTTCGCTTCTCCTCCTGCCCATCTCCCCCCATCTGTGTGGTTGCTGTGAGAGGCGTAGACAAGACCTCCTGCACCTCCCTCTTCACCTTTTCCATCTCTCAGAGCTCAGAGACACTCCAGATAAAGCCAAGTCCTTTGGCTGCTTAGCCAGAGTTCTCTGGTTGAAAGCAACAAAACACAACCAAATCTAGTTAAATGAAAAGGGATTTTTGGAAAGCATATGGGGTGGGGCATCTCAAATCAAACAACGTCAAATCAAACAGGACTGGCAAAGACAATCTCAAATCAAACAGGACTGGCAAAGACAGGCACTGATCATCTTCAGAGGGTCTTGACAGCAGCAATCACTCGACGGTGGTAACCAGGCACCAGTGCTAATGAATAGACGCCAACTGCACTGGTTTTTTTTTTTGGTCCCTTTGCCTATAGTTCAAATGGCATGAAGGGAGACTCTCAATGGCCCAGTTTGGGCCATGTGTTTGGCCGGGGCAAGGTAGGGCATCTTGATTTATAGGTCCTACCAGATTGTATGCAGGGAAAGGCAATTCCTCAGCAGGTAATAGGATGGTGTGCTGTTATCCAAAGAAGATGAAGGCAATAGTGGGCAGCCAAAACCCAACAAATTTTGGCCCAGCATCCATGATTCCATGTCTCACTAGGATCTGACCTTGCTGGGTATGTCTTGCTATGGCAGCAGGCAGAGCAGAACAGTATAAAAGACATTGCAAGAGAAACCAGTGATGCTCTCTTCTCTTGCCTCCTTCCCGTCACTGTACCATCATCACCACGCCCACACCCGTCCTCCTGTCAGTATCAGAATGGGCAGATAGACTCTCAGAAATTGACCTTTTGAGTTGAGGTTATTTTATTTCTTTTGAATCTCTAAGGTTCTAATCTTCACTTGTGTTCATTAATTTCCCTCTTGGGCCCCTTTGTTCCCCATTCAGATCCCTGCCACCACTCAAGCTGTCCCAACGCTCCCCCAAATTCACAGCTAAGATAAATAATTCATAGCAAAATAAATATCCAGTCCCCATCCCCAGCTCTGTGAAATTACCTCCCTGGTGTGTGTTGGCTTCGCCCTCATGGGAAATGTGAGAAGGGAAACGGGTCCTTTTAGCCTGTGAATGGCGCTTTATTATTTTGATGCATGAATGCGGAAGGAATAAGAGACAAAATAAAGTTAATAATACATTGCAGTGTAGATAATTCATCACTTAAATCAATAGGAACTGCAGGTCACTGAACTGGAGCTGGTGTTACTGTGATCCAAACACGGAATTAATAATTGAAACTACACTGATCTGTCTTCCTGGAATGGGGAGACAGACAACCCCAGGGATAGATACATACAGCACAGGAGGAACAAGGCGATGGAGATAGACAGATGATTCATTTAATTCCTACAGCTGTCACATACAGTAAATATGAAAATCTGCTTTCTATCTGGAATGAGCCTCATTTGGGAGCGAGGTTAGCTGAATTATATCCTCAGCTGTGTGTTTATTTTTTCATTTATTGCAGGAATTTCAAATGATTGGTGAGCATGAAATGCCACATTCTCCGAGGTTGAAAAGGCTCTCTAGCAATGACTAGGCAGTGGTGTGCACAGCATATGTGGCCCCATTACCTCCTCTACACCTACCTGGAAATTCTGGGTCATCAATTTCCCAGGAAGTTTGGTTCTACAGCCATACTGGGGACACTGGACTCGGTGACCGGTAGTGAGCAAAAGAGCAAAACAGAAGAGTCAAGAAGACAAGTTCTGAGGGGAATCCTCAGCTCTACAACCTTGGGCCAGTCACATATTCTCACTGAGCCTCGGTTTCCCTCCCTGTAAAAGGAGGTAATGATGGCACCTACTTCATAAGGCACCTGAGGACTGAATGAGATAATGAAGGAAACGCACTTAGAATCATGGCTGACACCACAATGTTTGACATTGTTCTCGATGGTCGTCATGGGGTTAGGAGGCCAGGGTGAGGCTAAAGATGGTGGTTTATGGAGAGATACTTACTGCTGTTTAAAACTGAAATTGACCCTAGCTGCTTTGGCTCTTAAAGAAGTAGAAGCCATTGTAGAAGTGACTCTCTGTCCTGTTGCCTTCTGCTTGTGGAGTGAGAATGAATGGGACCCTGAGCAGGGTGCCCGCTGATAGGTCTGGACACATTGCAAAAGTAGGAACTCCACTTGGAGGTAGGGATTCAGCAGAGTTAAATTGTCCTGCCTAATAAAATGGGAGGCAGTTGGGTGAGGAACAGGTTTTTAGAGGACTTTTTCAAGAGAGGGAAGCACAGGAGAGAATCCAGGAAGAATGCAGGAAGTGGAGCCTTGCAGAGAAAGGTGGCTGAATTTTTGATGAACAGAGATGCTTACACTTCATTTTTAAACCTCCATTCATCTCCGCAACCTTCACATTAGTCTGCATCTTATATAAATGCTCTGTGTATGTGTATGTGTCTATGTGAGTGTGGGTCTGATATTCATAAATGGAGGAAAAAGGGGTTGGGTTTCCTGGCCGGTGTGACATGACACACAACAGGAACAGCACATGTGAGATTGGCCAGATGATGTGTAAACTGATCTATTTTAGCAGAAGTAGAAATCAGAGCCTAGAGCCAACTAGGAAAAGCCCTGGTCTCAGCCCCTACCCCAGGCCCTGGAGAGACTGGTTGGACACAGGGCTTCCCCAGCAAATGAAGCAAGTCCTGCACCCACTCCCTTTGCTCGATCACCTCCACCTGTGTAGGCTGAGGAGGGTCTGGCGGGACATCAGCTGCCAGGTATGGGGAAGTATGTTGTCCAGGAAGTCCCTTCCTGTGTTTACCTGCATTTCTGCTCAATGTAGGGTCTGTTTGTCCTTTGTAGTGACTTTTCTACCTAACTGGAGCACCGGTCTAAGGATGCCCTGGAGATGTGTGGCTAACCCTGGGAAAGAGAATGGTGGGAGACCAGCGCCCTGAGGCCAAGGAGGAAGACCCAGCAAATGAGCAGGATTTCTAGGAGAGACACTCCAAGTCTTTTCCCCATCCTCAGATGACAGGCTAGAGGTGGAAGACCAGAGCCGCCACATCTGAGGATTTCCTGAGCTCCCTGTAGCAGCTGGGATCAGATTCATGGGAGCTGGGCAGCCAGAGTACCTTGGCGGAGGAGAGATTGGCTTGGATGAGCCTTAGTCTGTCAGACAAAGGGCCCAGGGCAGAGAGGAGATGGGTGATAGCCCCTCCCTAAGGATAGAGATGACCACGTTCTGAACTGGCTTTTTTAAAGAGCCACCTCTCCTCTTCTCTCAAGATGATTCCAGAGCCTAACAGGTTCTTCTAAGTGGACCTGTTTTTGGAGAGAAATGCAATTTAGTCCATTTAATGCAAGCGTTTGGTTCTAAAATCAGCAGTGATGTGAAAATCTGTACAGTCAAATGTAGCCTGGAAAACCCCTTAAATCACCTTCAAATCTCCAGAACCTGGTCCCTTCAAAACTCAAAAACCAAAAAAGTGCTTACTTTTTAAAATTCTGTTTTCTTTTGGGATCTGACCTTCCCTGGAGTAGTAGACACCAAGATCTAGATTGAACTGGGAAGATGATGGGGGTCAACAAAGGATTTTTCTCTTTTTTCTGAGTAATATAGTTCTGTTTCATACGTTAGATGCCCTTACTGATGTGACTTCAGTAAATAATGTTAAGGGTGGAGAAGGCAGTGAACCAAGAGGCACAAGACTCCAGTTTGGGGTCTAGCTCCACTGCAAATGAGTTGTGTGACCTTGAACAAGACACTTGACCTCTCTGGATACTAATTTTCCAAACATTAAAACAAATTCATTGAAAAAATTTAGATAGGTAGGTTGGTAGGTAGATAGATTAATCCCGACTTTAAAAAAATGTGTAATTTAAAATATTCCAAACAAGAGGAAAATGGGATGCTTTTATAATTATGGTTGTATAATTATCTGTCTTTTTCATGAAAGCCCTATGAGCTAGAAGTCCAGTCTTTCCCCCTTGATATTGTTGAATTGGATTACAAATGGCCAGAATTTATTTACAAAATTTTGAATATATCCCGTTTTAGAATTGAAATCAGCTAATATGTGTGATGTCCTCCTTGTCAACTAAGAAAAATCCTTCCTTACTATGTTCTAGATGTTGTGTGTATTGGAGGTAAAGAAGGAAAATTAGAGGCCAGTCTTGGTTGACTATTTGGTGCCTCAGGTAGACAACTTTGGAGGAATCGTGATATCTTACAGAATTTGGAGGGCACTACTATTTAGGACTTTGTTAATTTATACTTTTAGGGAATTTACCTCTCAAAGTCTGAATTTACTCAAACCATGAGGTTGTTGGGCTAAATCAGTGGTCCTCACATTCTTTGACTGGGTTCTCTGGACATGCCCCAGGAGCCTTTTCAAGAGTGGGGTAGGGAGAAAGGATGGGAGGAAAATCCTGGCTGTCAAGACTCCGAGTTCCCCGGCCTCTTCTCGCAAGGATACAGTTCTACTTTTATCTGATTTATGTATTAAGGATTTCATGTCAGATTTCATTTAAAGAAATGGTTCATGATGGGAAAAAAAAGAAAGAAAAGAGACAGATGATTTTTTTTAAAGTCTGAGGTCTCCCATGTCTAAGTTTTCATGATGCTTAAATAGAGAAACAGACAAAAATCTGAGTTTATGAGTCCTGGGCAGATGAGCCCTGAGTAGAATACCCAGCCCTCTGCTGGTTTCCCAGAATAGGCATAGATTCCTTTCTATCGTCCAAGTCACCCTGGGGCCATGAAACCAATATGCAGTCAATTCTTGTTATCCACGGTACTTATATAAAGTCACCTCGAACATTGGATTAGTGAATACCGAATCATTGCTCCTAGGGGAAATACGTACACACACACGCCTACGTGCACACACACACACATAATCACACATGGATTATCATCTTAAATCATAAAAGCAACTCATCCTGATAGAATCTATTTTCTATATTTTACAACAGATAAAACAAGGTTCAGAAATGTTAAGTGCCTCGCCTGAGGCCACCCCACTAACGGGTGCCAGGGTTGGGATTAAACTCCATCCAACTGTCCTGAGACCCAGAAATTCTAGCACTGCACAGCCCACGACTCCCACCCCCTGGTCATCTCTGTATAAGACCTGAGAAGAAGGCAGAGCATGGCCTTGTTTGACCTTAGCTGGGAATCTGTGCGTCAGGCAACTCAAATTTTTGCTACTTCGCACATGTCCACAAGTGACCTCGAAAGCTCTGTGAGTGTTGATTTGGGGGTAACAAATAAATTTTAGCAAGTAGGCAAATTTGCAAAGATGGAATCTGCAAATAATGAAGATCAGCTATGTATGTAACACCAGCCATTTGCATTCTAGTCAAAACTAGGTAAATTATTCATTCTACTGTTCTGCTGTCCATGTGCACAGTACATTTCATGTGTCTATTTGGCTTTCATGGTAATCTATTGGTCAAATGATCTAGATGGGACTCCTTGAACTAGTCAGAATTTTCCCATTCCTACTAATGGAAAAATGAAGTGAGAAATGAATGCATTGTAAGAAGAAAATGTAATTATATATGAGTTCCCTCCTTCTCTGCCCCTTTACTTTTCTCTGCCCCGCTGTTCCCTGCTGCCTCCCCTGATGCCCACTCCTTCAAGGGAAAGTCCCGTCTTTACCAGCCTTGTTCCTGGACGTCTTGTGATGTAAAATCTGGGGAATGGGTAGAGAGACAGGACCTGAGAGGTGGAAAAATGGCACCATTTTGATTGAGGGATGGATGTGTTGGCAAGTGAGTGTTCAGAGCATCCGTGAGGTATATGACCCATGGAGATCAGGAAAAGGGGTGTCTGAAAAGTCTTCCTCCAGATAAGTGTAATTTAAGAGATTCAAGGAAAGACTGGAATTCCTTTTCAACCATCTGTGGTTGCTTAACTGCTTCTTTGCATGTAACTCCATGCAGACACTCAGCCACAGGCCCCTTAGCTTGATCAGGGTTGTGGGACAAACCTGAAGTCTGTGTCTATTAATGCATATGCTTATTTATGTAGTCTCTGCAGCATTATTTTTCTATATTGAAGTCATTAGAGGACAGGGAAGTAACTTTGGATGCAAACTATGAAGGTGAATATCACTTCTTTTCTGGAAGAATGAAAATAAAATTGGGGGAGTGGGGCCCTAAGTGTCATAGGGAATGTGACCCCTTGGAAGAAAAATTTTTCAGGATCAGTCTGTGTCTTTCATGTTTAGTTCTCCTAAGAAGAGAAACAAAACTGGATAATATCTAGGAGTTTCTCTTTCCTCTTATATTACTTAGATGCTATAAGCCTCAGGTTCCTCATCCGTAAACCAGGGATGATAATAGTACCTATCTCAGGCCAGTTGTATGAGGAGTCAGTGAGAGAAACTTACACAGTTCCTGACACCAACGAACAACACAATACGTATTATTTGTCGTGATAATGGTTATTACTATCCTGTCAGTGGGAAAAGCTATTTAAAGAGAAGTTTTAGAAAGTTATTTCTAAAGAGAAATGAAAACATATGTCCACATAAAACCTCATACGCAAATGTTTATAGCAGCATAATAGTCAAAAGGTGGAAACAAACCAAATGTCCATAATGGACGAATGGATAAACAAAATATGGTATATCCATACAATGGAGTATTAGCCATAAAATGTTATGAAGTACTGATACATGCTACCACATGGATAAATCTTGAAAACATTATGCTAAGTGAAAGAAGCCAGACATAAAATACCTCATATTATATGATTTAATTCATATGATGATCCAGAATGGGGATATCTATAAGAAACAAAAAGTAGATTAGTGGTTGCTTAGGGCTGGGCCTAAGGCAGAGATGGGGGGATGGAGTGATAGCTAAAGATCATGGGGTTTCTTTGAGGTGATGAAAACTGTATAAATTGACTATGGTGATGGTTGCACATATCTGTGAATATACTAAAAACTATTGAATTGTATACTTTAAATGGATGAATTGTAAGGTATATGAATTATGTCTTAATAAAGCTGCTTAAAAATTTTCAATGAAGAACAGGAAAAAAAAGCAATTTCTAGATGATTTTGATTCTGACCATGAGTCAGAAGCCAACAGTTAGAAAACTGTAGTTACATTCATGACAGACACAGAAACAAGACAGAAGGAACCTGTCTGTGTCCCTTCATTCCTTTGGGCTCTGCAAGGACAGTACCCAGAGTCAACGTTAAGCTGAAGCTTAGCATCCTTCAGTTGGAAAGAATTTCAAAGGTCATCTAAGGAAAACACACTCCAGTCACTGCCAGCGTGTCGGCTGAGCCCAACACTTCTTAATCTCTGCCTTTACCAGGAAATTACACCTAGAGAGGAGAAGGGAACCTAAAAGTCCATGTGGGGGATATTTGTGGCACGGCTTGGGGGAAGGAAGGACTTGGGAAAGAATGCATTTGACCCCGAGAATGGGAGGAGAGAGCAGAGTGACAACAGCTGCCCTGAAGTGTGGATGAGATGTTGCATGCTGCTCACACCCAGGGACAGGCATCAGCAAACTCTGAGTTAAAACAGGCGGAGACAGGTATGAGTCTACAGAAGACGGCCAAGGAAGAGCAAGAGGGAACCAACAGTCATGGAACCCTCAGCATGAGTTACATTCCACACCAGGGAATTCCCGAAGGTTCTCTCTCTTAATCCCTACAATATCTCGAAAGTGGGTGTTATACCACTTTCACAGGTAAGGAGACTGAGGCTCAGAGAGGTGATATACCTTTTCAGGAGGTAGTCAATTAACAAGTAGGGAAACTGAGATTCAAGCATAAGATCTAGGGCGTCTTCACCTATATTGCCCTAAAGGAGGCCTGGGAAAAGGGTCTGTAATGATCCACCCAGTTGCTCCAGCCAAAAACCTAGAAGTCATTCTTCCTTCTCTGATTTCTCCCCCCAGTTAGCCCCCTAACCAATCCATAAGCAAGCTGGGTTGGATCAAACTCCTCACCTGGTCCCTCAATGTCATGTGTGACCTGGCTCCTCCTTCCCTGTCCAGCCTCATCCTGTACCATTCTCTGCCTCTGGCTCACCCTTCTCCCAATCCATTGGGAGAAAAACTGTGGTTCCCTCTGCCTGGAACGCCTTTGCGGGTCTTCTGACTACTGGATCCTTCTCATTGTTCAAGACTCTGCTCAAGTGTCACCACCTCTTCAGAGAGACTTCCTGGTGGCCCGTCTAATACGGCTTCCTCCAAATACTTTCTGTCCCATCCCCATGATTATTTCTTTTGTAACACTTATCTTAATCTGCAATTATTCTTTGCAGTTTATTTACATGGAGTCTTATTCGTTCCTGTGTCCCTAACTATAACATAAGTCCAGGAGGGCAGGGATTCAATTCTCTCATTCCCCAAGATAGTCCCCAAACCTAGAACAGTGCCTTGTACTTGGAAGATGCTTGAAAGAGGGACAGCAAAAGGGAAGGTGGAGGGGCGCTCTCTGGAGGTACCCCAAAGTGAAAAGAGCTCCAGAGCAGACATTTCTATGCAGCAGAAGCCTCTGGGATGCCCTGGTTTTCTGCTTACTTTCTGTGAGCATCTGAACACCTTTCCCATGCATTCATTTCCACAGATATTTATTGAACACTTTTTACTAAAAATAAAATCCACTTCTCAGTGATTAAAAACAGATATCCTAGGAGGCAGGAAATATGAATGCTAAAGGTTAAATTTGACCATGAGGTGCAGTTATAAAGTCTGTGTTCCTGGGATGTGGGTGGGAAGGGGCAGGAATGTCAAGGAAGAGAAAAACTCCCATCTATTTTAGCTTACATTTAGACAGGGGAATGGAGGAAATGACTCTCTGGTCCCTGCACGCAGTGCAATGAAACCTCTAACTACCTGGCCAGCTCATCCTCGCAGACTAGATTCACCCGACCTCAAAGGTGTCTAATGCAGACGTAGAGCATGAGAGCCCTGTGTCCTGGCCATGATGGGGACAACTGGTCTGTGATCTCAGGTGATTCACACAAGATAATGATGAAGTTGATGATAGAGCAATGTCACCATGTAGTGTACACTTGAAATGTGCCCACACTGAGCATACTTTCTTCACTTTATCTCATTTGGTTCCCATATGATTTCTATACAAACATAAGCTCCGTAACAGCAGGAAGGCTGCCTTGTTTACCGTTGAATCACTAGCATCTAGAGCAGTGCCTGGCCTGTAGAGGATGTTTACTAATTGTTGGGTGAGTGCATAATTATCCGCCAGCATGCAAGCTCTTTTAATGCAACAGAAGTGATGCCTAGAAAATAGCTGACATGAAATAAACATTCAATAAATCATGGCTGAATAAACAACTCCACATTTCACAGATGAGGAAACTGAGGCCTAGAGAGATATGTAACCTGCCCAAGGTCACATAGCCAGGAAGTGGTAAAGTGGTGACAATCCAGGCTCTTAATTATTATAAGAAAAGAGTACTTCTGGTTTAGGGGTGGGAGTGAAAAAACATATAGAATAGGGGAGCATGCGAGAGTGAGTTTGAGATAACCGGCGATGATAACAACAGAATGCTGTAACTTGCCAGACCAGCTTTGAGCGATGTAATTTGTGGACAGAAGGCAGCTCAGTGCTGGACTCCCACAAAGACTCTGCTTCTGGGTTCTCTTCTGCAGTTCGTCTCAGAAGTTTGTCTTTGTTCTGGGGAGGGTTTTTTTTTTTTTTTTTGTCTTGTTCTTAAAGGAAAGGATGGCGCAGAAGCATAGGGTGTTAACTCATCTTCCATCGCTATGAGGATCGTTTCGAGGACCCTAAAGAGAACCTGAGGTAAGCGTCCCCTTGCCATCCGCAGGAGCTGGGGCCGCTACAGGGCAGGAAAGCCAGTTCATGGAAACCGCACCTGTCACAGACAAAATCAGGGTGCCTCATTGCCGTTTATCAAGCTCTCAACTCCCAGCCTGTCAGAAAAACATCTAGATGTGTTGGAGTTCATCAGCTGGATTGAGCAGAGCAGCCCATCTGGTTGCTTTTCTTGCTGATACCTTGATAGCTGTTTTCAGGACGACCTGAGAGAGGGAGGGAACCTCTTCCTGCTGCTGTTTCTCTGAAAAGGAGAAAAACAAAAACAAACAGAGCCCCACAGTTTGGGGTAACGTCGGAGCCAACAATAGAACAGCCGATGGCCAGGGATGGCGCGGGTTAGCTTCGTCTATTTTTGTCCAGTCAAATGCTGGCACCTGGGCAGTAAGTGGCTGAAGGTACAACATGTCAACTGAGGAGAAAATTAAAGCCGAAAAACCTCTGTATAATTTATTCATCACAACCTAAAATTGACTCCCTGCTTGTCTGCATTCAGGTTGAGCTCATTTAACTGCTTCCACTGTGTCTGTTTAAAGAGAAAACAGGACAATCGGCTCAGGGGGTAAAATAAACCAAAACACAGAAACCGCAACAACAATTCTTTCATTTTATTCCTCAAATGACTTTGTTCCTCTCTGCTGGTTAAGATGAAAATTTTCGACTCTGCATTGAAATGATTAATTATTATTGTAATTTCAAGTTTGGTGTCTCTGAAAAAAAAGAGTGCCCTTAATTTTTTTCTGAGCAAAAGTTCTCTAGCCCAGGAAAGCAAAGCCCTAGTCATAGACACCATCTGGGTTTTCTTCTGTTTCTGAAAACATGAGTGTGCAGTAGACTTATTGTCACAATTTTATAGATGAAGGTCAGGGAGGTAAGTGATTCACCCAAGGTCACACAGCTAGAAAGAGTCAGAGCTAAGACAAACCTGTCTGAGTCGAAGCCTCTACATTTCCCTGAGTCACACGTGGGAGATCGCGGTGGGGCAAAGACCTACAGAGGCATGTAGACACTTCAAAGCACTGTGAAGTAGGAGATCGATTTGGTAAACAGAGATGTGACTCTAACTTTAGAAAAGTAGTTTGGGTTGAGGTGGGAGCTGAATTCTATCAATGAGCAACTGAAGGGTTATGTCATATCTCTCCAAAGAGATTTTATGCTCCTTAAGACAAGTATTTCGAAAGAGTATATATTCGGTCTGCAGAAAGATTTCCTTTGTATTACACGCAATGGAGCCAGCTACAAAGATACCTTCCAAAGTTTACAGTGATGCTGTTGACAATGATGGTGAAGGATGGCGTCTGCCAGGGTGATGACAGGGATGGGATCCGCCACTGTCCTATTGAAACTGGAGCTCCCACCACGGCCATATTTGGGGGGAGAAGAGTTTGAAATTCCAGGATAACAGGGAGAGGCACATGAGAAGATATACGTGTTGTGTTGGGAGACGGAAGAAGAGTAACGGTTGAGCAGGGGCATCGGGTGAAGCAGCGAGTGGGTAAGCTCGCTGATAATGATGGTGATGAGCCATATCCCCAGCCCCACTGACCTGGGAAAGCAGAGGAGGAGATAGGCTGTGAGAGAAGGAATGCCATATTTAACGGAAGGGGAAAGATAAATAATTCTTTATCTTTATGTTCAGGGAGGAGGGTGGTGAGGAATCTTAAAAACCCACTCTGTTTTCCAAGGCCCAGGGAGTGCAGTGAGGAAGGAATTTGAACGCCTGCCAGAGCAGGTGAGCAAGGCTTGGGAAGGGAATCTGGTGCAAGCACAGAGATGCTAGCAGGATGTGAGAGTGTCCGAAAGTGCAGACCTCATCTTTTCTGCCGGCTTTGCAGTGGTAGGAACTAGAGTGGGAAACCGGTGCATTATTCTTCCTGCAGAGGAAGGCTGACCACATCAAATATCATAGAGGTAGAGCTATGAGAGGGACAGGCGCCACTAAGGGAATGAAAAACCCCTCAAAGATTTGAGATGGGAGTGCCAGAGGAATGCAAGTGTTGTTTTAATTATTACACCTGTTATATATTCACTGTAGAAAAATTGCATAATACAGAGAAGCCAAGAAATAAAAATAATTTACTCATAATCCTTCACCCAGAAATAATCACTATTAATATTTGATGCAATTTTCTCCCAGACCTTCTCCTCCTTTACACACACACACATACACACACACACGTACATGCACATGCACACATTTATATTTATGACGTTGGATTACACTATGCATATTCTTTGGAAACCTCCCTTTTCACTTAAAAATATATACAGAGCATTTTTCAAAGTTTATGAATAACATCCTCCTTTTAAATGGCCGTTGGTCTTCCATTGTAGCGCTGGGCCATGATATTCAGCTCCTACAGTTGGAAAGTTTAGGTGGTTTCCAACTTTTTCCATCATCAAAAGTGCTCCAGTGAATAGCCTTGTACATGTAATTTTTTGTACCTTTGTCAGATTATTTCCTTACAAATAGAGTTGCTACATAAAAGATTATTCACACCTTAAGAGCTTTTGAGATATATTGCCAAATTGCCCAAGTGAAAGGCATTACCAGTTTACATTCCTTCCAGAAGTGAGTGAGAGCATCTGTCTCTCCCCATCCTCACTTTCACAGGGTATCATCATTTTTAAAAGATTGTTAATGCTGTTAAAGTTTGAAAGGTTGGAAGGAACACCGTGACCCACCTCGAACCCCTCATGCACTCTTCAAGCAAAAGGTTTAGGCATTGGAGATGTGTAGAGACCCCGGAGGTGGATTTTGAGGAATCCAACCACATATAGAAGGATGCACTTAACATACGGGTGATGGCAATGACTGCGAGGTTCTCTGTCAGGTTTAATATATAGCATCAGGAGACAGCTTCTGCCATCAGAACTGACACTTGCAAGAGGAGTTTACACTGGTGGCAGGGAAGACACGGAGAGCAGGCTCATGGTAGCATACAGAAAGGAAGCACCGTGCTGCCTTCCTTTAGTCCTCTTCCTGCCTCAGACTTCCTGGGGATTTTAAGTAAGGTCCCAACATTTTGTCTTTCTCTTACAAAAATTACCCTAACCTTAAAATAAAGAAATCCAGTGAACTCCTCAAACTCTCCTAGGCAAAAGATTGAACTTCATCTGGGTCCCATTTGAGAAGAGCAGGCATATAAAAGTGTGACATAAATGGTGCAGATGAGATCGAGAGCTCACCTGGGGAGAACTTACAAGTGTTTCACATTCAAAGCACATGTCTCTAATGCTAATCAGATAACCGTAGCGTTTAGTTCTTACATCTGGCACAAAACTCTTGCTTTTATGTTTCCTATTTTTTCCCAGAAGGTCATAAAATTCACAATTGTATCTCATAATCAATATAGCATCTCTTCAGGCACTTCTGCACATTATGAGCACCTAAGCTCTGGCCTGCCTCAGATAAGAGAAGTATGTGCTATTGCTTATTTTTCCTTGTTGAGATACTCAGGTCTGAGATCTTGCCATTGGGTGACTTAGAAGACAGATCTTGTTTCCCCAACTAAACAGGGTAGGGTAAGAGAGTGAGAGCCAGGGTGAGTTCACAATTGGGAAGGTAGACACATCACAGTACATTCCCCTGGGGATTGTTGAGCGATTTACCTAGAAATCAGAAGCACCAACTCAGAATCAAGTGGAAGCTTTGCCCTCAGAAAGACAGTGAACTTACAGGTGTCATTGCTGATAAGTGATAGAGAAGAATTCTTTCTGTGCTTAGAGAAGCCGTATAATATCAGTTTGCAACACTGGTGTGTCAAAGTGCTCTTGGCATAAAGTTCATTTTGGATGACCAACAAGAGATACGCCGTAAGAGACCCACGCTTGAATAGGCAGAACTCATCGTATTTTCCTGAACTAACTTAATATTGGTCAAAATGCAATGAAAGTCACAATCATATATTTTGGGACTGACTAGAATGGACAAAGTAATTTAGTATTTTATAGCTATCTCAAGTCCATACTAGAGAGTAAGAAGAGAAAAAGCCCTTTCAAAATTTGCTTCTTAGCTGTTATGGTCTCAAACTTCATCTTCCTGTTTTAGCTTTAAGTGTTTTAGTTATCTTTCCTTGTTAAAGTGAGCAAATTCTCACACTTAATTAATGTGTTACTTATCTCCTAAATGTTATGCGAATAAGCTCATGCCTTAATTTTTTTCTTACCATTTTGTCTTCAATAGATATTTATAATCTTAAGATTTTTCTCTTTCATGCAACTCTAAATGAAGGAAATCATCATTTCTCCTCTTTGAGAGAGTGATCCATTCAGGCTCAGTAGTTCCGAGAAGAACAAAAAGTCCTTGTCAGAGCCTAGACTAGGGTGAGACAAGCAAGATGCCAGAGGGCACCATTTAAGGAGGCGCCCACTCTCGGGGATGTGGAAGTGCAGAGTCAGCACCTGCGACTGAGTGCCTCCTTAAATGGTGTCCTAGGTGCCTCCACTACCCCCACCGAGCCCTGGCTCTGGGCCTGGTTATGATCTGCAGACTTTTTTGGACACATCAATGACACCTAGCTTTTAGAGCCTTCTTCACTAGAAATTTATTAAGGGCCCTACTAGATGTCAGGAAATGTACTTTGTGGTGTGTGCAGGTGATGAAGAGCAGACATGCCTTATGGTAAAGGGGTCCCTTTTTGCTGATCTCCAGGTGGCTCAGCTCCTGACAACACAGATTGACTGCTATTTCTTCAGTGCCCATCCTAGTTTATATCTTTGCCTCCATTACAACACTGGGGCCAAAAGATTTGAAACAAATACCACTAGGTGACCTGCAGTCTCAAAGGTTGTCTGCGTGGAACTGCATTATTTTACATTTTTTCAGCTTTTGCTTTATTTATAAACAGTAAAGTTCACTCAGTTCACCTGGCGTCTTACCTTTTGTTTAGCTTGAAAAATGAAATGGGTTCGTTTGGACACTGAATTCAGCAGTCTCCTAATCTCCCCTCATATGTCTTGCTGGCCAGTAATACGTGAAACTGTGCCCCGGGCTTTCTGGAAGTGCATGTAAATATCTGCCTCTCTCTTATCTCCCACGGTAGTTCTTTATCCAGGAAACTTATTTCTAATAGGTTAGGTATTAAACTCTCTCTTCCATAAACCTACATTGGATGTCTCTGATCAAATTATAATTTTCGAAGTATTCCATCAGTGAGTCCAGTTAAATTGTTCCTAATATTTTTCCATGACTGAGTGACTTTAAAAACCTTGATTGTGCTACAAAAGTGTTTCCCCAAATGCTTTATTGAATTAAGATTTGCACAAATGCTCACTTTTTATCAGCAGGAAGTCTTTGCCTACTTGTAGAAAAATCAAGATAATGAGTTTTTTGGGTGTTTTTTCCTCTTCCCCAGCCCCTTGCATTTCTCTCCATTTGGGCTGCCTTCTTTGAGCTTGCTATTGTAACGAGGGACGACCTTCTGTGGCCTCGTAAATCAGAATTGTTAATATTTATGGCTTTGTTGGTCTTTTAAAATCCAGTCTGAGGGGGTTTTTTTTCCTCTCTTTTAAAACTTTACCTTTTGTTCTTTTTTTAAAGACACTATGTTATGGAACAACAGTATCTTCTCCTGGTTTTCAACTCCAAACTCAGCACAAGACAAGCCCTAAACAAAGCAAAAAAAAAGTCTGGGGTTTAAAGATGAAGGTCATCCTCTTGGTCATTGACTCAGCAATCCCAGTCTAGCATTTTCTGGGGTTTGTCTTTCAACAAATACTTATTACGTGCTTATTATGGGCCAAACTCTGGTCTAGAAACTGGGAATACACTGATAAAAAAGACATGCTCAGTCTCTGCCCTCGTGGAGTTTACTGTCTCAACTTTCCCTGTAATAGGCCAGAGAGTAAATATCTCGGGCATGGGATGCCATATGGTGTCTGCCGTGTATGGCGAAAGCAGCCATAGACCATCTGTGAAGACACGAGCATGAGTGACTGTGTCCCAATACAACTTCATTTACAAAAACAGGCAGTGGATCGCATTTGGACCCATGGGCCATAGTTTGCTGACTCCCAGCCAAATGAAAGAAAGAAGTGAAAATAAGGAAGAACTAAATATAATAATTACCACATGTGATTGTTGCCATAAAAGAGACAGGGCGCTGAGTAGACAGTGACAGGAGACCTGCGTTGGACAGCGTAGTCTGGGAAGGGAGGCTGCTGTAGAGGTGTCCTTTGAGCTGAGTCCTGCAGGAGGTGAATGAGCAGCGGTGAAGTAGAGGATTTCAGGCAGTGAGAACTGCTTGTTCAAAGGCCCCAAGGAGGGGAAGTGCTTGGTGAGTCTGAGGAGCTAAAAGGCCACTGGGGCCACCTTTCATCCCTCCCAGCTTTCTCCATGCCTGAAGTGGGATGTTCCTGTGACGTGTGGGGAGTCTCTGGCACACCCCAGAATCTGGCTGTGAAAGCGGCTGCTCAGGCTGCCTAGGGGACTCCCTGGAACTTCTAGTGTGTGGATGACGACCTCTCCTCTAGCCACTTAGGGAAGATGGGGGTGGGGCTCACTTTTTCTTTTTTTCCTTTTACTTCTTAAGGGAGGACCTTTCACCAGCACATGGAATACAGAAAGCTTGCTTGGAATGTGTCAGGCTAAGCAAAAACACATGGGCTCCATATAGTCTCCTAAAATAGAGCAAGAGAAAGGCGGGAAATAGAGCAGCCTCCCATAAATCATCATTTGTCCAGGGAAAAGGTTTCTGACAGATATGCAGGGTACCATTGTGTGTGTGTGTGTGTGTGTGTGTGTGTTGTTTGATTTCCAAGGCAGAATTTCATCATCTGGTCCTGTCTGGAGAACAGAACACTTGTGCTTTCTACAGATGGAAGCCCCGTCTCCAGTGTGGCCAGCCACTGGAGAGATGCCCTGAACCCCGTGGGATATTGAAACCCCCTCTAGGTACCAAAACTGGCCAGAGATCCCTGATGGGGCCAGGAGTTGAGCAAGTGGACAGCCAGGTATTCTGAAGCATCAAAATTCATGGTTCTGCCCCATAAGAATGCTGAAACGCTGCAGTCCTGTGCAGTGGAGGTGTCAGCAGCATCACTGGGCTTTGCAGCCTCCCCGCACCTCCCTGACCTTCCCCATCCATGCTCCGTACAATACTTAGTGATCTTTTCAGACAGCTCTGGCCAACTCTTTCTCTCTCTGTCTCTCTCTTTCTCTGTCTCTCTCTTTCTCTCACGTGCACACACACACACAGACACACGTATACCTTCAATGGTACCCTATTTTTTTAAGATAAGATAAAAGTTCCTAATATGGCGCAAAACATCCCTATAGTTAGGCCCTTGGGTTCCTTCTTCTCCTGAGACATCTTGCACTTCTCTCGAACCTCACTGAACTTTTTATCTGTTCTACCAACCCATCCTGCTTCCTCCTGCCGCAGAGCATTTGCACGTGCATGGAGAGCTCTCGGTCCCTGGTACCTCTTCAGCTTGTTCTCAGCTGGCCTCGTAATTAGGTCCATTTTCTTTTCTCTAAACTCCTATAACACTGTATTTCTCTTTCAAAGCACTAGTTACTACTATAGTTTTATATTTACTTGTATTAGTTGATTAATGTTGATTAATCTTTGATTAATCTTGTTTCTCACCCCTCACCCCCACCCTCCTCATCAGTCGTGGGGCAAGAAACAGGGCAGGGTCTGTGTATAGTTTTCGCTTGTGTTAATTCTGTTTTTGTTATGTTATGTTTGGTCATCATTGCACTAAAATGGTATCGGGTACATGGTTGAAACTAAATACATATTTTTTTAAATGAATGAATGAATTTGCTGGCTATTTCCTCCTGCAGTGGGCTCCTGCATAATCCTCAGTAATTCCATCCTCTTACTTGGGGGCTCCTCTCTACCAGGGCTTATATCCAGTCGAAGATGTAGTGGTCCCTGACTGGGTACTTCAACAGTGAAAGGGGAAGGGGTGGGAGAGAAGGAATTTCCTTTCTGGAAATGAAGATTTTCTGAGCAAAGGGGGATGTTACAGATTATCCGTTGATTCCTCATTATACAGGTGATGAGCTAAAAGTTTCAAGGTCAAGGGCTCATTAGATTACCAGCCATCTCTAAAGCCCAAACTGTCAGTTCTTAGGACACAGATTCCTACCATAAGCCTTGCTGCCTGCCCTCAGTCTCAGTCCATCATCCTTCCTGAGGGTAGCGCCCCCCTCCTTTTTTTTTCTAAAGCAAGGTTAACCTTCAGCAAACTAATATAGCTCCAGCTCCTCCTCCCCTTCCCTCTTGGATTCCTCCTCTCCACTCTCATTGTCCACCCCAACCAGGTCCAATGCCCCTTTCCACTCCTAGATTGCCCAGCATCTTCTAGAGGGTACCCCCATGCCCACCTTTCCTGACCTAATATCATCCTCAAAACTTACCTGTCCTGTATCCATGTACATTGATTTGTTATTTTGCTGACTCCATTGTCAAACAAACCGCCTAGTTGTGTTCATGGGTTTATATGCAGTTCAGCTCAGTTAACACCCACACTGGAACGAGGACTTCCCGGAGCTGCACAGCAGTGGGAACTTGGGATGCTGTTGCAAACCAATGTGGGAGATTTGTTCTCCACTTATGTTAGCTCAGCTCTGTTGTTAGCAGAAAAAGCACTGGATTTCACCTCTAAAACAGGGATTCTCCCAGCCCTGCATATGTTAAAGGCTGCCTCTGCTCATCAAAACTGAATTGACTTGATTTCTACATCACTTTCCATCTATACATGAACTGAAAGTTAACTCTTGCTTGGGACTTATCCCATCCAAGTGGACCATAAGTCATTCAGGTTCACATCAAGCTTGGCGACACGTGGACAATGCAGAATTCCCTGGGCTCTATATTGGCTCAGCCACACCGTTTGGAGCTAACACTCCCTGCCTGACCTGCAGCTGTGGAATATGTCCCAGATCCCTGGGCCTTAACTTCCCTATCTGTAAAATGATTCCAACTCAATGACTGCCTTTTGTGTGTTTCTAGGTGCCTACATGTTCTTTTATTTAATTAGGGAGAAGGGGGCATGAATTAGATTCATTGTCTAATACCTGGGAAGCATGGCTAAAATGAGCCAGGTGTCAGACAATGGGGAGTGGTGGGGAGCATGGTGAATTGGAGAGCACGTACCCACCAAGGGAACAGCAGGATCTAATGAACAATGAGGCTATCTCTCCAACATCAATCCCCCCTCTCCCCACTGAGTAGCAGCCATGTGCTTAGGATGGGACCTACCCCAAGCCGCATGTTATGCCCCTGACTGGGATAACCTCATCAGAAGGATCCCATACACCTTGCTATCATGATTGTTTTAGGTAATCCCGTTTTAACCTGACCCACAGCATGGTATTCTCAAAGCCATAGGTATTAGTTCAAGGTGACCCACTCAGCGCAAAGCTCGGGGTATTGCTGGAAATTCTGAGACACATAAAGCCTGTTTCCCTCTCAATAGTATAGAATGCAGTTGTAAAGTCTAGAATCAGAACTGCCATTTTTCCCCCATAAGGGAGCCAGCCTTATGATGAAGCCAATATCTTAGAAGGAAGAAGGGAGAAGCAGAAAGAAGTCGGGTCCTGGGTGACCTTATTGAGCTCTAAGTCGAACCAACCTTGCCTTCTAATCTACCTTTGGGCTGTTCAGGTATTTGGCTTGGGTTTCCTTTACTTGTAGTGAGATTCTTACCTGATTCTCCTCCACCCAATATTGACCATGTAAGAATGCAGGCCCACAGTTTTCGGCTCTTCCTTTTCTTCCCCAAGAATACCTGGAAATTTAGATTTTTGAGCTTAAATTTTATTATCAAAATACCATGTAGGCCAAACAAAACATCTCTGTGAGCTCCTAGTCCACACCTCCCAATGCTCTAGGGGTCTGACTTGAATATTCTTTGGTTCTTTGACTACGAATCCTTGCTAGACCCCCAGATGTTTTCCTTCCAATAGTCATAACCTGGCTTTGTATTTGTTGGCTCTGTCTTAAAATCTTAGCATTATCTGGGAAGAAACAGCCACCAGTTCTCCTCATTGAGCTAATGAATGTCTGAATGACTTAAGGGCTTTGAAGCTTCACAAGGTTCAGTCAGGTTGGGAAAAATTAGTAAAAAAAAAAAAAATCTAAGAGTAGTATATCTACTTTCTCATTGCCGTCCTCCTCACCGCCACCTCCAGCTGGCCGGAGGGAGAGCCTCTTCTCCCAGCTCCAGCAAGACCACACTACATCTTCTGGCCCTCTTCTGGGCTCTGTTTCTTCCATTGAGTCACAGACCGTTAGAATTGGGAGGTCCTTTAGCCACCGTTTGCTTGAGCCTCCTCATTTCACAGATGGTCCCAGACAGGGGAGGAACTTTTATGATTACCTAACTAATTTAGTAAAGGTGCCAAGCTGAAATCCACAATTTCTGACACTCAGTTTTATGTTATCTACATTTTGCTGTGTTGTACCACTTTATTTTCTCCCAAACCAACTATTCAGCCCAAGAAGGTATCTTTGACTGAAGGTATCTTTGACCAGGACTGGTTTAATTTTGGACTCACGCTAGTAAGAACACACTATCATGGAATGATCATGACACTTTAGAGTCGGTTGGTCCTGAGTTTGAATCCCAGCTGTGCCATTTAAATCTACACAATCTTGGGCAATTTACTTAAGCTCCCGAGCCTCAATTTCCCCCATATGTAAAGGAAGTATGAAATTGTACCTCATTCAGTTGTTATGACAATTAAAGACACCAGTCATGTAAAACATTTAGCCCAATATCTGGCATATGGTGGGCATTTAACAAATATGTTTAACCTCCTTCTTTTCAGCAAGCTTAAAATTCTAGGGAGGAGGCATTGCTCCTTACCTCTTGTCTGCTAGATTTTATTCCCTCATCTATTTAGCATGCATTATAAATCAGAGACTCACTGAGGACCTACTATAGGCTGGGTGTTTGCTGGGCACCAGAGGTACAGTGGCGAATAAGAAAGACGTGGCCCCTGCCCTCCTAGAGTTCATAATCCAGCAGGGAAGAGAGTCATTTAAACAAGTCTAGAAAATATGCAGCAGAGTCCCTGAGTCTCTCTAGAGCCACCGGCTATGTTAGGGAAATGGTGATAAAATATGGCTAAAATGAAGGCTCTGGAGTCTGACTGCCTGGGACTGAGTCCTGGCTCTGCCTCCTCCTGGTGTGTCACCTTAGGCTCTTCTTAACCTGCCTGGGCCTTGGTTCCCTTATCTCTAAAATGAGGGTAATAATAGTTCCTGCCTCACAGAACTGTTGCGAGGGTTCAAGCATACATAACAGTGCCTGTTGCAGAGAGAGCACTCAATAAATGTTCCCTGTTGTTAGCTGGGGCGACATGGTTGTCACTAATGCCAGATGTCTTGGTTTTCGCTGGGAAGCCACGTGGTCCTGCGTGTCTGAGCTGAACGGAGGAGAAGCAGCTCCAAGCTAACTCCCAGGCACAGGGAAGGCAGAGCTAGGGGCCTGGGGGCTTCAGAAGAACTAGGCAGCCATGTCCTCAAGGCCCCAAATCCCTCTGCTTACGTCACTAGGATGGATTCTTGGCCCCCACCCCCCAGAGGTTCCATTCTGGAGAGATCGCCTGCTCCGGACAGCTGGGAGGTGGGTGCCTCTGCCAGGTCGTCACTCATAATTTGAAAGAGAGATATTGTGTTTGCTTTTCCTTCCACTTACAGACATTTTATCCCACAAAGTCACAGAGGAGGTGGAATGGTGACCTCTCCAGGGTGGTTCTCACGTGTGTGGGGGGATTTTCTTACAAGAGTTTGGCCTTGCCGTCATGTTAACAAAGACAGAGCCTTTCTTTCCCCGCATGAGCTCCACCTGGCTCTGAACACCTGTCAGAACCTAGGATGTTATTCTTGGGCGAGACTTTCGATTCTTTAGGCCAACTAGGCCAACTCCTTCATTTACAGATGCGTAAACTGAGGCCCACAGTGAGGCATAGGAACCAGCACAAGGTCACAAGCAAGTTAGTGCAAGAGCCAGGATTAGAACTCAGGCTTCCAGATTCCCAGACAAGTGCATTTCTACTTTGCCAGAGTGCCAGAAAGGCTTAATGCCAAAGGCAACCACTTTCCTTTCAAATCTCAACCCAAATTGATTGACTGTGCCTACCAGGAGTCCTCTGCAAGGGGGGATGGTGAGGCCACAGTCAGCCTCCCAAAGAAAAGAGCTATGATCCATTAGCAATGTCTTCTACACATAGGAAAGTGGGGCCATGTATTGCACATATTCATTATCCTTGGCTTAATATGAGCCAAAAGAGGCAGCACTCGTGGTGGGATTTCATAAGCCCCAGGTGAGAAGGACAATCTAAGGTGTTAGGTTAAATTTGGGGGTGGGGTAGGTGGGAAATGTAGAAGAGAGAATGTCGGTACAGCACTTCATCCTCTCCCACCAACACACACATAATCCAGTTGCCCCTTTGCAGCAACCCTCCACTCTCCCCCTTCTCCAGCCCTTCCTCCTCCCCCCGCCCCTCCCCGCCCCCCCGTAAAAGTCTTCCCAATCTACGTCAAGGGATTGCCGTGGGGTGTAGAGGAGAAAGGTGGGAGTGTAGCATAGTGGTGAAGGGCACAGGCTGTGCAGGCTTTGAATCCCAGCTTTCCACTTGATGGTTGCCTTACATTGAGCAAGTTACTTATCTTCTCTGGGCCTCAGTTTCCTTATCTGTAAAGTGGGGATGATAATGCCTGTCTCACAGAGTTTTTGTGAGGATTAAAAGAGAATCCATGTAAAACCATGAGGACAGTTTTTGGCGTACAGTAAGCTCTCAAAATGATGGCAGCTGGACATGAATGCATCTTGAAAATATAAAATGTTGTGCAGAGTTCCCTTGAGCTGTGAACTATTAATCAGTCATTCTTCCCATTGGATAACTGATGTTCATGTATAATGAGGTCCTCAGAGCCCTATTCACTACTAGAAAATTTTCTGAATCAACAATGAGTGTTTTAAAAACTTATTGTACTGAGTGAATTTTATTATATCCTAATATCTTGAACTATGAGTCGGTGGCTTATAGAGTGACCATATATGGTAGATAAGGATGCTTCAATTATCAGAATATTCCATCCACTTAATATACCAGAGTGGTCTGAGTGACAGAACCGAAGGCAACGATTCTCAACAGCCCATCAAAAAAGTTTTAAAAAGGCAGCTGGAGGTGGGGCAGAAAATGAAATAGTTTGGTGATCATTCCAGTGTTTAAAATATTTTTACTAAAAACAGGAAGGAACTAGCAATGTTTAGGTAACCAAACTGGGCTGTTTCTATCGAACCCCCACCCCAGTGTTTGAGATGAAGATCTTGACACACAGAGTGGTTAAATGACTTGTACAAGGTCACACAGTGAATAAGTAGCAGAACCAGGGCTAGAAGCCATGGTGCCATGGGTCCCTCCCCAGCCCCACAAGTACACAGTAGAGGGTGCAACTGAACCACTGAGGAGCTTGTTAAAAGTACACACCTCAGTACCATGAAATCAGAGCCTGGGGGGTAGCGGGGGTGGGGGGTGGTGCCCAGAAACCTGTATGATTAAACCAGCTGCACAGGTGATCTAGGGCACCATCAGGTCAGGCAACCAGCACTAGGCTCTGGCTATTCTATGTGGGCCTAGGAACCAACAGCATGGACATGATCTGAGAGCTCTGTAGCATGCAAAGGATCCCAGGCCCCAGCCCTCCTGAATCGAATCTGCATGTTAACAAGATCCCCTGGGTGGTGTGCGTGTACTGAAGTCTGAGACACCCCGGTCTACAAGACACTCAGCCACAGGGCCCTTCCCCGCCAGTTCCAACAGCAGCACGCTTTAAAAGGGGCTGAGATTAACAAAAATATCTGCCTTGAGCTGAAGAGAATATACAGACCTGGGATGGAGTAAAATTAATCCTTTGACCTTGTGGGTGTCAGCAATATTTTCAAAACCCAGCTACATCAAAGACAGGTCTCCTCCACGTTTCTTCGAAGATCGGCTGTTTGAGACTTTTCACTGCAGGTCAAAGGTAATTTGATTTTGGCGGGGAATGAACCTTAATATTTCTTCAAATGGACTTGCATCAGTCTTACTATTGCCTACATAAACATAGACAGGTTTCCTCGAGTTGTCTTTACGTCACATCCAGAGAACATGTTTACCTTGATTTTCTTGTGCTGATTTCTTGGAGACCCTAATGGCTTTTTAAGCCCGTTGCAGTAGCGGATTGTTTTTGAAGAAGAGTTTTGTTCTTATGTTACTTCCAATGGTGGGTGTACATGAAGTGCGTGGTGAAACAACCTTTACCTTTGAAATGAGGTTGGGAGGAATTTGATTTCTCTCTAGAAAAGTTTATTGTTTGATTTCTAGTCTTACAGTTACCATTGGTGTAATTTTCCCCCTTGACAACCCAAAATGAGTCTCCCTTGTGTGTGGTGTAGCTGAGTCCAGAGTTTGTGTTGAGCCAGACCAGCAGATGGCCGCCGCCATTTTGCTGGCATGGATGTAACCCCAATGTTTTGTTGGCTGGTTGCTCCTCTTGCTTCTTGAGCTACGTAACCAGATTCAGTGGTAGTCACACCTCCAAACCTGAAATCTTAGCCACTAATGGAGATGCTCCTACAGGATTTATTGGGAGGGGTAAGAGGGTCAGGAAGGAAGCTTCCATCACAGGTCACAAAGCAAAATTTAAACAGACTCATCATTAGAGATCTCTCCCCTGCTGGTACTCTGTTGAGACTCCTCTCATTCCCTCCCCTCAACACACAGTCTCTAAAATCCCCACTCTTACTCTAAAACTTTCAGCAGTGGCCCAAAACCCATTGCTCTCTGGGCCCAGCAAAGGTTTGGAAGTTGGTCCAACGGTGACATGTTTCCCAAGCCCGCCCCTTGCAGCACCAGTTCACCTGGCCAAGTGATCCATACTGGAATGTGTCTACCAGGGTGTGGTCAGGGTCACAAATTTTGAACTCCTGCCCTGCCCATCTTTTAGTCTTCAGGGCCCAGAACAGCCTGACCTACAGGAGGAGCTCAGTAAACTCCAGCGACCCGAACTAGGAAACAGGCTTGAGCCTGTTGGCTGGGAGGGGGAGGTGTGGGCGGGAGAGCAGGAAGCGGTTGAGTCCTAACCATTAGTATTCGCAACTTTAGAGAAAGCAGCCACACGGAGTCCCTCTTGGGGGAGCCTCCAGGGAACATTGCTGTCTAACCTGCAAAAATAGAAAAATAATTTTCTTTTCAAAAGCGCCGCACTACACAATTGATTTGCTAATGGGTTCTGGCAGCCTTTGTATTAGTCTGAGAAGCCATTCAGACCACCACTGACAATGTCAAACTTATAAATTGCTCTTGTTAAAACCTGCACATCAAAATTAATAGAAAACACCTGGTGAGCTGGGCACCCCCCCCCCCGGCCCCCCCATGGGGAAGGCCAGAGTGCCACTAGGTGGCCAGAGAAGTGTGGCCAGGGAACAGGCCTTCCTCCAGAACACCCAGAGACATTCTGAAATCTTTGGAGGCAAAGATAGGGGATGGGGACAGGAACCTGGAGGACTTTGGACTTTAGGTCAAATCTGACACATAGGCGCATGTTTTTGTTTTTAAGTTGTCAACATTAAAAATCCAGAGTTTTTGTTTTGCTTGAAAGTCAGAAGATCTGGCCATCTTGGCCCACATTCTTTCACTGCAACAATCAGCTAGAATGACTGTCCCTGTTAAACGAGCTCTCTACTCTCCATTTTACCAAACAACAACTTTATGTTCAACCCCTTACTCTTCTCCCAGACTTTCCTGGCCCCCGCTGGTGTGTGAATTTGACCTCCTGAGTTTTTATGCTTTGAAGACAGAGAACTTTGGCTTCAAGTGACCTTGGAAAGGTTGCATCCTGCCTGTAAGCTGAGTTTTCTCACCTGTAAAATGCAGTTGATAATGCCCACCTGGTAGTATTATGTCAATTAACCGTAGAATAATCATCTCCAAACCTGCTTTTCGGAGTGTTAACCAGCTTGAAACTGGGAGATGGGAATCTCGAAGGCATTAGAAATGAATATTCTTCCTTTACTCTCAAGGAGCTTCCTGGTGTTTTTGCTCCCCAGACCCCATCCAAACTAAGCCAGTATTTCTAATAAAAAATAATAATGATAATAATAGCTAACATTTATGGGAAGTCTTACATGTGCCAGACACACTTCTCTCACTTTGTGTCCATGATATGAGCTCCTCCCAGCCCAGCTCAGTTTATTGGTGAGTAGTTAGGGCCCAGGATTTTAAACAACCTGCGCAAAACGGTAACTCCTTTGGAGAAGCAATCGCCAAAGCATGCTCCCCCCTCCGCTGCCTCTTTCCTTCCTGTGCTTGATCAGCTAGAATAAGACCATTTTCAGTGAATTGGTGGGCTCTGGGGTGACACCTGTTTCCCTGGAGCAGAAATGACACCTTTGAAGTAAAATTTTCTCAGCTCCCAGCTCCACAGGAAAAACCTATTTGGGGGCCCATTATGGCTACATTCTAGAAGCCATAAGCTCAGATGCTTAAAGATAGCATTTCTTCGGTTCTCAGCCGCCAGGAGCAGGGAAAACGTTTTGAAGGGCAAATAAATATTTATGTTTGAGGGCTCTTGGTGCACAGTGAATGTTTGATTCTGTTGCCCCAATTCCCTGGGCTGAGAGTCAATTACGGAGCCCAAAAGAGAGTGTGGGAGTAAATATGCATTCAGCACCTGTGTTCATTCAGCAAGGTGGTATAGAGTATCTACTATGCGCAGGCCCCGGGCCCTGCATCAGGGATAACAGGCTGTGAAGTGCTTGCATGTGCCTGGAGACCTGCTGAGTGCTTTGCACTAATTATCTCATTTAATTGCCACTACTCTTCATTTTACAGATGAGAACAGGCTGAGTTTGTTTCTGATCTGTTGTGCGTAGAACCGAGCCAAACGAGAATATTCTCACTTCTTTTTCTCCTTTTTCCCTGCTAAATTATAAGCTCATTGAAGGGTAGCTGGGATAACAATAGTTGCTAAGATGCTATTGGACTCTGTCTAGGGGGCAGCCCCTCTGCTAAGCACTTACTATTTCTTTAAATCCTCACAACGACCCTCCTGACATGAGCATAATAAATTCCTCAGAAGTGCATGCCACGTGAATGAAAAGTTGTACCGATCTGCTCACAGCCATGGTAGTGGGAGGAGAAACAGCCATTTGGGTTTTACCTCAATCCCTGAAGGAGAAGGTATCAGAGCAAAGAAATCCTCCAATTGGATCAGCTTCTTATGGCAAGAAATACAGCCGTCCCCCTTATCCGCGGAGGATATGTTCCAAGACCCCCGTGGGACGCCTGAAACCGCGGACGGTACTGAATCCTACAATAGTTAACCCAGTTGACTGCTGGTAACTGAAGCCGTGGAAAGGGAAACCGCGGATAAGGAGGGACGACTGTAGTGGTCTCCCCATTCTCTTTGCTCCCCCTCACTTTTCCTTTTATTACCCTTTCCCTTGTCTTTTCTTCCTTCTTCGTAATTTTTCCTTTTTTTGGTCTCATTTTTTCCTACTCTTTTTGGCATTTCCTGTTGGTCTCCCTCCACCTCTGCCCCCTCCCCCTCTGTCTCCCTCTTCCTTCTCCTCTTCCTCCTGCTCCCCACAAAGTCAGCCCTCAGGTCTCTGACGTTGTAGAGGAAGTGTTTGAGGGAGTTTTGGGGAGTGACAGAGCCCGGGGTATGCATGCAGTAACCTGGGGGATGTAATACCAGATGTGACGTCGACAATCAGCCCGAAATGTAAATGTGTGCCGAGCTCCAGGAATAAAGCTCTTACAGCTGGAGTGCTGGGAACGCCAGGAGAAGGCGGAATGAGGCCTAGCTTCTTAACCAGAGATGAATCAAAATCTCGTCTTTGCATATATTTATGCCTCCAACATCCCTTTTTGCTTTTTCAGAAGGATGATCCATCTTCCCCCAAGTTTATTAGAGGCACTTTTCCAACACCACTTATAAAATATTACAGGCAGCCCCGTGATTCATGATCTCATTTATAACCCACAGCACTTGGGAACTTTTGGGGACTATTTCTCATTAAATCTATTTCCCAACTCTTTGGAGCTGCCTCCCACCTTACCAAGAAACACCAGGAAATTCAAGACAGATTTGAGGAGTGGGGCAAGGTGGATGTCCTGGTATTTAGCCTGGATGCCAGGGATGAGGGAGAACAGTGAAGAGGGAGGTACACTGTGATCTTCCAAATGGGTTTCTCGGGGCTGTGCAGTGTATTTCCTACATCCATAAAGGCCTTCTGCACCTAAGAACTCAAGTTGCGGGTCTGTTTACTCTTGGCTCTGCATCTTCCTTTGGCAGAGTTCTGCCTTCGTTGGACAGTTTTGTAGGGGTAGATAGAGAGTGACAGATCAGGCTAGGCCAGGGGTCAGCCTACTGGTCAGTAGGAACCCCTTATTATAAAGAGGGCTCCCTTCTATAAGGAAGCCAGGAGCTCATTTCTTGGACTTTCCCATCAAATGGTGCAGCTCCTTTCTGTTGCCTGAAGTGATTTTTCATAATAGTGAGCATTGTTTGCAGCTGGGAATCAGCCCTTCCTTTGACCAGTGTTGACATTAAGTCACTTTGCCTTAAGTAGTAGGCCAAGTATCTGCAAGAACTTTTGTGTTTTGACCATTAAAAAAACAGTGGTGCTATTCTCTTGCTGAATATTGGCGGTAAGGAAATTCTCAGCTCTCCTGTCCCACACCAATACCTGCCCTTACCTAATCCTCTACCCTGGGGCTGATTTTTCTCTTTGTGACTGCCATCTCACAAGATAAGGGGATAGAACCTGACTTTTATAATATTTTCCCTTCCTGCCACCCATGATATAGATGTGCCCTAGTGTAAACCTACAGGATGCAGCATAACTCACTGAAATTTAAAAAAATTAAATGGGTTTGGTGTTTGTCTTTATATATTGAGTTGTGAAGGGTCATAATCAACTTTTGGAATTCAACTCTGTGCTGAGCAGCGAGAGGCGGATAAATCTTGTAGATATTGGGTGGTTTCACCTGCCATTCTGGTCAATGTATGCCCCAGGTGAGCCTGAGATGATAAACACGAATCTGCTCCTTACCCCCACCCCCCGTCCTTGTGTGGTAGTGTTTTGAGACAGATATTTTTTTGTTAAATAGGTTCTTCCTTTATTCTGTAACAGAGGGGCAAACTATGGCCTGGGAAATTAGCCTGAAGGCCAAGTTTGGCCCACTGCCTGTCTTTGTAAATAAAGTTTTATTGGAACACAGGTGTGCTCATTTGTTTATGGTCAATGGCTGCTTTCGTGTTACAGCATCAGAACTAAGCAGTTGCAACAGAGACTGTGTGACCCACAAAGCCTAAAATATTGACCATCTGGCCCTTCAAGAAAGTCTTTCTGCCTCTGCCTTATATGTTAACATGTATATACTGCTATACAGAGCTGTATACTCAAAGTCATCAATGCAGTATTTTATGGGTGATTTCAAGGGCAATTTAACTAGCAGTGGCTGCCTTACACACTGGCTTGTGTGTGTGAGATTCCCCAGCAAAGATTCCACTCCACTGTGTCACTCTGTTTTTGTTTTTCTTTACCCAATCTGGTCAGCTATTTTTGGCCTTGTGTATGTAGTCGTGGCACATGCTTTTGAAGGATTCTCAAAGGAAACCTTCTCCAGAGGGTGGGCTGGCTGTAACAAGAGTGAGAACATCCCTGTGATATGTTCTAGGGACTAGGGTTTCATGGAGCCACATGGGTGACATACTGCAGATATGAGCCTTCGTTGACGACCCCGTTGCTTTGTATTTCTCATGGTGTCTTCTTGGAACGTCCATGGTGATGCCAAATGGTCCCCACAACTGGCTGGACTTGTGGCCTGTGCTCTGAGGACACATCATTGAGAGGGAAGCTTAGCTTAACCAAACCCAGTCAGATTTGTTCATGGTGAAAAGCAGGGCTGCAGAGCCTTGGAGCACTCACAGGTGAAAGAATCTCACAGGTCAGCATGTCTGGGAACTCCCAATCCAGATCATCAGAGTCCCCAAAATGCTATGAACAGTATAGACGCTTAGGTGCTGCCCCAGGAAGCTCTGATCCTGGAGATGTGGGGTGGGCACGGGCATCTGTGTTTTTAAGAGCTCTATCGAGGAGTCCGGAGAACTGCCAGGTGTGGGAGCTGCTGATCTCGTCCACACTCTTCCCCTGAGTGCTCAGGAAGATGAATCCAAAACTGACCCAGCAGATAACCAGCCAGGACCAAACCCTGGGGGCCTTGACAATCCGTCCCCATCAGTGGTTTCCAAACCCGCATTAGCAAAGCCCTGGACTTTTCACAAAGATGCCTTTGAGGCTGCTCTGGGGAGAGAGTGACAACCCAGGAGTGGTCCAAATAGCAGAGCTCTGGCGTTGTCTGTTCAACCAAACTCATTCCGTTCATATGTTTTATGTATTAGGCTCATGTTAGATTTTGTTTGTAGAGCAAAAGCAGGCAAGAAAAAGTATCTGCTAATGGGAATAAAAATTGAAACTCTGAGCCCTGCATCTTGCAGCAAATCAATCCACCAAACCTTTCCCACCAGATTCTACTTTACTTAAAAATCTCCAGAGTGGGGGACTCTACCACTTAAACCTGCCAAGTGTCTCCCAACCCTCACAATCGTTTCTCTCAGGAGCTGAGAGAAGCTGCTACCTGCAGTCTAGCATCAATCCGCAGCTCCCACAGGCTCCGGCTCTCTGCTCTATTTGTACCTGGATCACATTGTACCTAATCCCGCCTGCTGCAAATTGAGCCCCTTCTCTCTCTGACCCCCTCCTCTAGACCTGGAAAACCACTCACCTCGGGTGCTCCAATGCCACCTGTAGTCATGACTGCAAGTCAAATAGTGGTTGATCACCTGCTGTGTTCCAGGCACTGTTTAAGGCGCTGGACAAGGCAGGCGTGATGCTTGGGTGGACTGTCCATTCGGGGGAGAAGAGAAAGTGAGGAATGCAGTCCCTCACCCCCCATCCATGGGCAGCAGTTCCCAGTGCACTTTCCTCCTGCCTTTCTTTTATGATGGTACGAACTACCTTTCAGGCTCCCTCTCCATTGCCCAGGCCTTGAGTCTTCTCTTTGCCTCAGGCCCTGGATGTGGGGCACATGCTTCAAGCAAGATTTCACCAAACCTGACAAAGTATGCAGAATGACTGCCCCCAGTGGTAACGCTGGCAGCCCTGAAGCTTTGCTCAGCCTGGACAGGCGGTGGCCCCCTCCTTCCCTGCACAGGGATGCGGGGTCCAGCATCCCAGTCTGGTTTTCCTTTTATGCCGCCCCTTTGGCCTCAGTCTTCCACAGCATCTCTGCCCTGCCACCTCCTGGCCAAAGCAGGTAGCAAACAGCGGCCTATGGGAGTTAAGTCCAGACGTCTGGGCTGCAGGCGGCAGCTCTCCCCTCAGCTCCTGAGGGATCCGAGGAGCATCCGGGAGTACAGTCTGCGGAGACAACACCCACACCCGTGGACAAGTGATGGGCAGACATCAGCCCATGTGCTCTCCCAGAAAATGGCCCCGGTGGAGGCAAGGATTTGTTTTCTCTCTTGTTACATTTCTCTTTCAACCTTTCGGTTTATATTGCCCCTTGTGTCTGTTTAGATGTTTCAGTGCTTGTATATTTCTCTGTGTGTGTGTGTGTTTGTTTGTTTTTAGGGTCTAATTATGTGCAGTGTATGTTCCTTGCTTCCATAGACAACCCTTACTCTTTATAGTGCAGATCAAACCAAAGGGAATAGCACAATGAATATGAATGATAAAAGGATAATGAGAGACATAATAGTAATAAGACACCCCAGCACATTTGCTTGTGAAACCTTTTCTCTTTGAAGGAAAGACTGAGCTAATTTTTAGTTCCAGAAACTTCTCTTATCATCAGGTGGTGTTGATAAAAGACTTCATGAATGGAGAGGTGTTTGGGAGTCTGGGGGGAGCTCCTATGCATTCAACTAGGTCTAGTTAGAGACGCCTTCCCTAAGCACTAGAGTCGTTGAGCCAAAGGCTGGGGGAGGGGAGGTAGGAGTGAGGGGGTAAGGGCTGGGTTCAGGGGAGGGCATGTGGTCAGTGTAGAAGGACCCCAGGCAAGCTGCGGGGGCGTTGCTGACAGACAAGCCCCCAGATGCCCGTCCTCTGATGATTCTGGGTCTGTGTGCTTGTAAGGCAGCTGGAAACCAGCGAAAGACGCTGGAGCTGGGCAGTCCCTGCCATCACCCAGCCTCTCCCCTGGATGTCACTATTGTGCTGTGTGAGGAACGCTGGGGAGCACTTATGGGACCAGGAAAACCCTCCCTGGAAGCCGCCCCCCCTTGGGGCTGGGGGAGGCCCAGTAGGAAAAGGCAGGGCCAGGCCTATTTGCAGGCATTTGGGTGGTTGGTGCTGCTCCGTGAGAGCAGCTGTCGGTGACACCAAGGCTCTCTGGTCCTGCCAGTCCTGGGGCAAGACTGACTCACTGTCTAGTACAAAGGGGCTAGGGTGGCTGAGAGAACTGGGGTCAGCCGAGCCCCCTCCCTCCTCGTGGCTCAGGCCCTTGGCCGCGGGTCGCCAAGTCGGAAGCAGTGGGAAAGGGTTCAGGGCCAGCGTGTGCAGTGGTTAACAGCATGGACCTAAGCCCAAACCCCAGCCTCACTATAGAGGGCCAGGTGAGTTTGGGGAAATTGTCTCACATCACAGAGCTTCCGTTTCATCACCTACATTAAATGGGACTCCCTCACAGCATCGTTGTAAGAATTAGATGGGGATAGTGCACAGAAAACTTAATACATATAGTGCAGCTATTATTATAACAAGAATTTAAAAAGAATACCCAAAGAGCCTTCCAGGTCCTTAGCCTAGGAGGAAAATCTTGTCTCTAATGCAATCATGAAAATAAACACTAGCTCAGAAATTAGAGCAAATCAAGAGAGATTTGGTCCAGGTCTAATAGAACCAATGCCCTTGTCTCCTTGTACTTGGTTTTGAGTTTCCTAAGACGTTGGCTGCCTCTTCCCAGAGCCACATATGCTTGTGTTTTGACCCATGTGTTGGGAGGAAGCACCCGAGTTTAGCCCTAAAGCAGTCAGGGAATTTCTTTTTTTTTTTCTATCTCAGTGTTGATAAATTTGGAATAACTGAAAGCAGGCCTAGAACGTATTAAAAGGAAAGCTTGTGGCCTGAGCTCCCAGCGGAGTGCCTCGCGTTGACTATCGAGAAGAGGCACAAACCTGCTGAGGCGAGGCCAGGCCTGAGTTTATCAGCTTCTCCCTGCCCTAATAGTAGATTCCAATCAAGAAGCCTTTGATCTCCTTTTGGTTTCTTCCCTGGAATGAGATTTTACATTGTAAGTTAGTAAAACAACTCCCTGAAATGAGCCAGTGGTGGTGTGAGCTCGTTTCACAAAGTCTCACTCTGTTTGCACACGTTCAGCATCAGTGTCACAGATCAGCTGAGCTGGAGGGAGGTACCACCTCAGGGCCTCTTCTTCCCTCCTTCCTCCTCCTCTCCTCGAGCATCACAGGTCCATCCCAGCTAGGTTCTGACACGCATCTCCATTTCATCAGCATCCTTTAGATGATTGGAGACGCAGAGCCTTCTAAGTATTGAAATGGGCTTATTAAAGTGGAGCCGCCAGTCTCAGCTAGGAGTAAGTTAGGGATACAAGGGAGAGGCCCATCTGATATTAAAGAGCCCTCAAGTCCCCGTACAAAATAGCTTGGGGGATGGCAAGCCTAGACTTGCTGAGGACTTCCACCCGTGGACAATCAACAAACTGGGAGGTGGAAGGCACCCTTTCGTTTTATTGTGCATTTGAATTTTCTGTTTTTAGCGAACACTTTTGGCATCTTAATTCCAGAATCACTGACTCAGCCCGTACTTCACCTTTCAGAGCATTTTGGCCCAAGGCCCCCAAAGAGGCTTTGTGTCTTTGTGTCTAAAGAGTAATGAGGAGAACAGAGGCGAGTGTGGCATGCTTCTGTGGGGGAAAGGAAAATTGGAAAATGAGGAGGGAAGCTGTGCCCAAGCAGCTGCAAAATTGTTCGAAACCTTTTTCTCAACTGGGTTAATTGTTCTTCCCCATGGTGCAGAGACACCTACGCCTTTCGAAGTCTGCGTTTCTTTATTGCAAGGAGCAGCCTATTAAGAGAGACAGATTGTCTACCCGGAGCAGCTGACTCTCCACCTCTTCCTCTTCCCTCCATCTCCGTTCTCTCCTGCTAACATCCCTGTCGTCCAAGACAGAGCTCATCGGACTTGCTCCCCTTGGCGTGAGCTTTATCACTGGGAAAGGTTGTCAGGGATAGGAGGGAGGGGGTGTGCAGACTCAAACCAGCTCCACTTGAAGAGTAGGAATAATTACAAAATCTCAGGCCGTTATCCAATTACTTTGACATGTGGCCATTCTAGGGAGTTCTAACTGGATTAAATTCATTATAAAAAGATTAGTCCTAGGATGGGGACTGTGCATAACAAAGTGAACCTTCAGAATGTGTGCTGCTGGGCCACCAAGGACTTGGGGGGTAAAACTGAGTGAGTGGCTTTGTTTATTGCATTACTGCTTAGGGATTCACCAAGGAGTTTTGTTCAGATAGAGATTGTGGCTTAAAGCAACTGTCAGCAGTTTCCTGTTTGTTTTCTCTTTCTCAACACTGTTCTTCAATACCATTGTTTTATCGTCAAAGCACTAATCCAAGGTGTATGCCTAATGTTCTGTAGGAGCATGGAGGTGAGATTATTGATCAGGGTGGATCTGAGACCCATGGAGCTCATGTATTATTCATTAACTGTATATGTGCACATAGGCAGTGTGTGCCCACAGAATACCTTGCATTTGCATAATGCTTCATAGCTTTACAAAGCACTTTCACATTTCTCATTTGACCCACACAGCAACGATTTGGGATAAATAGCCATTATTATAATGATTTTACAGATAATGAAACTGAGACTCAGAGAGGTTAATCCATGGTCACCCAACTAGATAGTCCCAGAACTGAAGTTCCTACTCAGATCTGCTCTTCCCAGCCCAGCATTCTACAAACACATGTGAACTCAGTGTACGTAGGTATTTGAAACACAAAGTATGTGTTCAGCTCATGGCAGTTGAATATTTAGTTTAACCAAGTTAGTTGAGATCAGTGTTCTTCTATTTGCCGTGAGAATTATATCAGATGTCACTTTTGAACAACTAATTTAGTTGCTAAAAACTTTCTTCTTCTTCCTGAGTTCAGGAAAATTTTGCGTGCAGAAAACATCATGGAACTGTTCTTTGGGGGTTAGCTCAAACTCTTCTTCTGGTATATTCACTAGAGTCTATCCTCCTTTAGGAAATTGGTCATCACTTCACCTTCCTAGAATAAATGCCTGAGCCCCTTCTGAGGATTCTGGGATTAGAGACATGAGTATTAGGGTCAGTGGACAGATGTAAATTACCAGTCAATCTCTTATAATTTCACTTAGCATGACTTAGTTTTTTGGGGCCTCAAACTCCTCTGGGTGAACTGGTAAGAATTAAAACTCTAGGTAGGTAAATCTGAACTCCTGATGTTTTTTAGGATCGGCAGTGCTTCCGTTCTTCCTCCTAAGCCACTGCAGACAGTGCTAATGGATCCTCACACCCTTCTCTGGTTAGCCTGGGCTTGGACTTCTAACACATCTCAAAACTGACCTCCAAGTAGCCACCACCCAGAGTCAAGAATTGGCCAGCAAGATGGCATCTCTTCACCATCCTGATCCTAGACTGATGACCCCACAGAACTCCAGAGGCCTTGAGAGGCACAACTAGGCCAGCCAGTCAGTCCCTTTATGTCTGATACAATCTTTATGGCCTCATTTGGTGATCAGCAATTCAAGACACCCAGGGAAGGTCAAGGAGAATGTGGAATGATCAAAAAGCCTTTCGGTTTAGGAAGTGAATATATTTAGAGTACAATTACAGTACAGATTAGTGCAAAAACCAACTTGTCAGAAAAGAAAGGTTTGTGCATAAGCAGAAATATAGATTGCTACAGACCAAATTATTCTACATATCTCCTCTTCCCCAAAAAGAAATACAGAGAAATACAACACTTTGTACAAATTTTTACTTCCTAAAACACGTCTAGCCCTATAGACCAAGGTTAAAAACAAGCAAACAAACAAAACCAATTAGACTGTTGAAGTATAGTCAGGAGTCTTATTTGCTAATAATAGAACCCGAATGCAAAATGGCTTTTAAAAAAAGAAAAGGAAACTTATTGGCTCATAAAACTAAAAATTCAAGGGCTTCAGGCAAGGCTGGACCTAGTAGTTCAATAATGTCATTGGGACTTTTTCTACATGGTGGCTCCCAGTATTTCCATATTTATCTCTTCAACATGGAGTTTGGCAGAAAAATAGCTGTTTTACCCCCAGTAGTGCCTGTAAAAGTTCTGGAACTTATTCTGATTGGGTCTGGCTTGGTCATGTGCCCATCTCTGAATGAATCTCTGCTGCCAGTGGGTGCACTGCTCAGATTGGTCAGGCCTGGTCATGTGGTCTCCCTGGAGACTAGCCCTGCCCCCCGCCCCCCACACCAACTACTTACACTGAAAATGGTACAGATGTGGTGGATTGGAGGGAAAGTTGACAACCTCTCAATTGACTGCTTGCTATGTACCAGGCCCAGTACTAAATGCTAAAAGAAGATGTTACAAATAGGTCCAAAACTTAACAATTTGCAGACTCTTTTTGTGTAAATAATCTTATTCGACCCTGACAAACACTACAAGATAGATATTTTTTTTTTTCTTAAAGATTTTATTTATTTATTTTTCCCCCAAAGCCCCGGTAGATAGTTGTATGTCGTAGTTGCACATCCATTCTAGTTGCTGTATGTGGGACGCGGCCTCAGCATGGCCGGAGAAGCGGTGCGTTGGTGCTCGCCCGGGATCCGAACCCGGGCCGCCAGCAGCGGAGCGCACGCACTTAACCGCTAAGCCACGGGGCCGGCCCTAAGATAGATATTTTTATTATTACCATTATACAGATGAGGAAAGTTATGTTCAGAGGGGCTCTGTAACCCACCCCAGTAGACCTGGCACTTGACCTTTGATGTTTCCGACTTCAAATCCTGTGCCCTTTCCATGAGCCCTGCATCTGGAGAGGTGAGAATATTAACAATGAAATATTGAAATTCCTCATTTACCTGAAAGAGGCAAGTTAGGGACTGGGTTTCCAATTCTCCACTTAGGAACAGGCCTTGAACCCCAAATTTATGATAAGGAGAACTGTATCCCCTCCTGTTCATCAGTACTTAGGTACAATGTAGAAATAATACCAGGTATAGTTCATTGAGCACTTACGATGTGCCAGGCACTATATGTAAGCACTTTACAAAGAATTTAATGCTGAAAACAACCCTATGAAATAGCACTCTTTTTTTTTTTTTTTTTTTGCTGAGGAAGATTCACCCTGAGCTAACATCTGTTGCCGATCTTCTTCTATTTTATATGTGAGCCCCTGCCACAGCATGGCCGCTGATAGGTGAGTGGTGTAGGTCCATGCCTGGGAACCAAACCAGGGCTGCCGAAGCAGAGCATGCCAAACTTAACCACTAGGCCACCGGGGCTGGCCCAGAATAGCACTTCTCATTCCTATTAGACAGCTGAGGAGAGCAGAGCCCCGGAGGATGAGATGATCTAACCTCAGCAGTGTGTGGAGCCAGAGCTTGAACTCAGCTCTGACTCTGCTCTGCTGTTCTTCCTACCGAGAGGTGAATGAGCCTGATGTCTTTGATTTCAGTCACTGACTGATTAGAATTCATTAGAAAACTGGGTAGAGATGGGAGGCGAGAAAAGCATCAATCCTAGACTTGTGGGAGCCCAGAAAAAGTGGAAGAAAATTAGATCGTAGACAAATTCCTGGTGATTCACAAGGCCTCAAACCAAAATAATGAGAAACAAATAAGCAGGCAAACTATAGGCTAAAACAAGAATATTGTCTTTCCAAGATTTCCAAAAGTTTAAATTGACTAGATTTTAATTGTCTAAGCCCTGTGGGCTCGTTTGCTTTCATATGAGCGTCTCGTGTTTCACTTGCTCCGATAACTCACTCAGGAATGACAACAGTCCTTGGGGGATCCTGAGTGGTTCCATCTGGAGATCCGGGCAGACCAGCCAGCACTTCCTAAAACAGTGCACACGGCCCTTCTCACAACCCCGTCCTTTGCTGCGTCTGCTTGCTGCAAACCTGCATTTTCACATCGTTTATACTTTTCAAAGTACACGTCTCATGACAACACTGGCAGCTTTCAATTTATTAGGCTTATTAGCAAATAAAACTGTCCTGAAAAGCCCAGATTTGATATCTGGAAGATTCATTTCAGGATTGATTTAATGCAACCTGCCTCGTAGTTTATTTCACATCTCCAGGTTGGGACTAAATCACTCTCGTCTTGTTGATACCCTTAATATGATGGTTGGTGTTTGCAAAATAGGCTAGGCTGTAAAAGAGTCTGAAGACTCGAGTTGCTTCCAGTTTTTTTTTTAAACAGAGATGATAAAAATACTGTATAACTTCATATGTCTAGGAGATTCTGGGGTTTTTTTTCTTTTTGTCCTTCTTTGCTATCAGTGATGTTATTTGAATATAAATAGTGGTAAATATATTTAAGGTTGTGGTCATTCCTAACTATGGATTGACAGCAATGGGAAATCACCTATTTTCTCTGGAATCACTACTCTGCAGGAAGGACTGGTGGCATCTGGCATTCAGTAGGACAAACCTATAGAAGCATCCATCCAGAGACAGTCCATCATTTAAGTCGTCTTGTTCCTAAGCCCTGGGCAGCCATCATACTTTTTCAGGATGAAGACTTGAACAGAACAAATCTGTTATTACCAAACCAGCTAATGGCACTTACCAAGGGTTATTACCCTCTGTTAGCATTTTCCCCCGCATCTCATTTGACATTTATCATTTATTGCCTGACAGTTTTATTTATCTTACGCTCCTCCACTGTTTTACCATCTGCTGAGAGCATGGGCCCTAGAGTTAGTCCAATCCAGTTCAAATCCCATTTCTGCCACTTACTACCTGGGTAACCATGGCTATTTAACTTAACCCACAATCTCAGTTTGCTCATTTGTAAGACAGGGATAAAAATAGGATAATAGGATCAAATTAAGTAATGTATGAAACATCTCTAACAGTGCCACGCACATGGAAAGTGCTTAATTAACGGTAGCTGTTATTATTATGATTAATAGAGGAATAATAATACTAATAGCATAAAATGTGGTCTTAAATGTTACTTTCCGTTTTATGTACCAAAGTGCCTTTGCATCAAAGTAGATAATGTGCATCCATGAAGGCTCCTGATTATAGAACATTTATGCAAAAAAGATCCATTTTACTGTATCTTAAAATTATATATGTCTATCCTAAAGTGAAATAGTGACCAATAGCGATGCTAAAGGCAGCTTACTTTATAGAAGGAGAGGGCTTAACGCTGTCCAGTGTGCATTGAATGTTTGGTTTTTCTGGCAGCATAAGTCTCCCTCTATGTTGTCTGCATGAGTAAATTGTTTAGCCAAGCCAGAATCGACTCAGATCATCTTAAGCCTTTCAATTCAGAAATTCCAGCAAAAATTCCAAATTTTTGAAGTGTGAGAACCCACAAGTTTTACTGTATTCCTGCAGTATCTTGTGCTCACAGACAGCAGTTTTAACTGGAATTCCTGAGCCGGCTCCACATTTGTGCTCTTCTTTGTTACCTACTTTAATGCAGTAAGTCAGGGGTCAGGCTGGCGTCCCATGGTAAGATGTGCCGAGCACAGCAGTGCCCCCTGAAGACCCTCTCTTCAGTCACAGCCTTCACCTGCAACATGTCTGGACTTGTTACACAGCTGCCCCTCCCTGGCCTGCTGCTGCTGTGTCTGCCTTGGGTTCTCCTTCATTCTGTATTTCTGGTTCCTTGCATGCCTTCCCCCTGGGGGTCTATTCCTGTGTTGTCTACAGAGTTTCATACACCCAGCGAGGACGTTTTTTCATATCATTGTCTTGCAGTGGATCTGGAGGTATAGCATGTCTTCCATTTTGAACATCTCTGTCTTCCAAATTGGGGTAGATTGGCTTCTGCTACAATTATTGTATAGAAAAGCGGATAAAGCAGGATAGAGGGGATTAAAAATCAAATTTATTAAATTATCAAATTTAATGTCCTGGCATTTAAATTTAAAGTATTTAATAAGTGCCCTGAACGGGTTCTTGTAAATTACGATACTCAGATATTGTGGTTTATTCTAGAACGTGACACTATCATTAGCCGCACAATCATGCCACCATGTATTGGTCGCTCACTAGGTACTAGACAGCGTGCTAAGCACTTACATGCATTTCTCCCCCATTCCTGTTTAAATGCCCCTTTCTCTCACATACTCATGTCTGGTATTAGAACCGAACATTCTCTATAAAAGGTAGATGCTAAAATCCATTCATACTGACCGTTTGGTGCCGACAGGATATTTTTAGGTGCTTCTTTGTCTGGTATTTGGCCAGAATACACCTCGTATTCTTTCACGTGGACAGACCCACAACAAATTATACGAATTAGAAGTTCACCCTTCCTCCAAGTGGTTGACTCCTACGTGTCAGACAATTGTTGTGATAAATTGGTTTATTAGAACAAGGACTGTATTGCCATATCCTGGGGAGGAAAATGTAATAAATACCCAAGATCTGCAGTGTCTGTGATGTGGATGGAACCCCCTAGGATTATGACCACGTTGTATACTCGCAATCCGGAAGTCAGAAGTTCCTTCTGAGGTATTTCTGGATCACAGCTTTAGTGTGAATCTGATGGTTTGCACTGGAAAAAAATACTAATAATGGTTGTAACTGCTGTCATTTATTAGTCTTTTATGTGCCAGGCCCTGTGCAGACACTGTACTTTAATCCTTAAGAAAAACACAAGGTGGTTGTTGATAGTCCCATTATTCAGAAAAGAAAACTGAGGTGCATGGCATGCTACGTGACATGCCCAAGGTCATAGGGCCACTGAGTGGCCAGTCTGGGATCCTCACCCATGTCTGGGACCTTCCTCCCCAATCCCAGTCAATTCTAGGTCCCAGGCTCCGAGAACGCCGGAACCTCCCATCCAGCTGCACAAGGCTGCTGCCACCTTGGATCCACCTCCCCCTCACGCCAACCCCGTATCTCATCAGCCGGAACGTATAATTAATTCACTTCATCTTTTCCCACTGCCACCACCCAAGGCCAGGCTGCTGCCGCCACCTGCTGCCTGGACTGCTCCCTCCTAAGTGATCTCTCCTCACGCAGCCTCCTCCCTGTCCAACTCATTCTCCACGGAATCCGTGTCTATCTTCCAAAATGCACATCCAGTCTCCTCATTCTCATGCTTAAAACACCTTAATGGTCCCCCATTCTCTTAGGGTAGACATGAAAATCCCCCCACATGGCCTGCAGGGGCCCTGCCTGATTTCATCCCCAGTGTCATCACCACACTCCCTCCCTCAGCCTCTGTGTGCCAGACACTCTGGCCTTCTCCCTATTCCTCCAGTGTATGGGACTCCTTCCTACCCCGAGGCCTTATGTGAGCTTCTCCCCTGACTCTACCTGGTTGAGTGCTACTCATTCTTCAAACCCTAGCGCAGGTGTCTTTTCCTCCAGGAAACCTTCTCTGACTGCACCCTTGCCCCCCTATATGTCTCTTTGTGCGATAAACTCACTTCTATAGTACTAAGCCTAGTTATAATTAAAGAGCTACTTGTGTAATTGTTTAATCTCTAGGTACCTCTGCAAACGGGAAGCTCCAGAACAGAGATCACATTTAAATCTTCACTACTGTAGCCCCCCAGTTCCTAGCACAGGACGAACACTTAGTAGGTGCTCAGTAAATGTATGTTCATTGACTAAATGACTGACTCCAAAGCCCCCTCCCTCTACTGAACACCACCCTGAATCCATTGAGGATTAGTGTCAGCGTGTCACCCAGCCTGGCAACAGAGAATTACAGGTAGTCATGGGACATGGAAAGCTGTGTGCTTGCTATTTTAGCATGATCTAGGCTGCTCATAGAGTTAACTTCCTCCCTTCTGGGGACATTTATTCTTTCTGGGCGACTACTGTGGCTTGGGAGGTCTTTGCATGACCATTTGCTTTGAGTGGAAAAGCTGTGGTCCAGGAGAGGCATGTAAATGAGCCGGCCCCATCTTTGGTCTTGGCCTAATGGGTGTTGATTTCTCATCCACAAGTAATGGGATCCGAGTACCTTAGTGCCAGGGGCAGCTTTGGTTAGAATCTCTTTGTTTCGTTTCACTAATTTCACATCCATGTGGTCCTCCCTAGGCTAAGCATCCCTAATTGTATAGGGGAAACTAATTATAACGATGGGATTCCAGAACCTTTATTTGCTAGTCCAAGTTCATTTCATTGTTGGATATTTGCATTCAGTCTGATGCGTTTTTGGGTTGCCAGACAAATATAAATAGATTTGCTTCTTTAATGTTTGCCATCTTGGAAAGAATATTCTTTAAACAAAAATCAGACACAGATACAAAGGATGCTTCTCAAAGAAACCACACCACAGGGTCTGTGCATGCTGTGATGGGATTTTTCTGAATCTCTCCAGGGCCCTGGGAGCTCAGAACAGAATGTCATGATTAATGCTGAAGTTCTCTTTCCTTGTTATTCATCGTAACCCTATACATCCCTGTTTATGAAAGCTGCAATGCACTCTAACTTCCCTTTTGGCCAGGAGTTAGAGGCCTGTGTAGACCCAACAGGCTTCTCCATTTAAAAAGATCATTTCCTCAGTGTGATGCTGAGACAAAAGAATGGTCGATCGGGGCCGGCCCGGTGGAGCAGTGGTTAAGTTCACATGCTCCGCTTCGGCAGCCCGGGGTTCACAGGTTCAGATCCAAGGCACAGACCTATGCACCACTTATGAAGCCGTGCTGTGGCAGGCGTCCCACATATGAAGTAGAGGAAAATGGGCACGGATGTTAGCACAGGGCCCATCTTCCTCAGCAAAAAGAGGAGGATTGGCAATGGATGTTAGCTCAGGGCTAGTTTTCCTCACCCAAAAAGAAAAGGTTGATCAACAGGTACTCCTTAAGGTGCTGTGAGAGAATTAAAACAAAGGAATGAACAAATACACCAACACAACAGAGTGGAGGCTGCCCCCTAACTTTGAGGAACATGCTCTCTGGTTGTGGAGATAGGACATCCAGAGCTAACCAGGGTAGGAGCAGATCATCTCTGCAGGCTGGTAAAGTCAGGGAAGGCTGCCTGGAGGAGGTGTGGCCAGAGAGGCCCTCAGTGCACAGCGTGGTGGCGCTGATTTCAGGACCTGGAGGGAGATGACTTGCATCTGAATCCCAATTTCACCATATTTTAACAGGTGACCTTGGACAAGTTAGCTACCCTCTGTGAGTCTCAATTTCTCATGTGCAAAATGAAGACAGAACCTACCTTGTGGGGTTATTATCTTGTTGTTTTGTATTTAAAGATATACAAGAGAGTGTACATGAAGCATTCAGCACAGTGCCTAGCCCACAGTAAGTGCTCAAGAATAATGAGCCATTATTTGCTATTGTTGTTGTTTGAGTTCCCGAAACATGCTCTCTGCCCTCCTGAAACGCTCTGGTCCTGTCTAAAGGCTGACTTTGCTCCTCTTTCAGGACTGCACTTGAATGTCCATTCTAGAAGGAAGCCTCCCCCGTCCTGTGTTGCTCCCGCGGCCTCATCCTTGCCACATTGTTGCCATGTGGTATCAGCCCGTCTCTCCCATCATCCTGGCATTTCCTGAAGGCAGATACTGTCACGTTGACCTCTGCTTCTTCCCACGATAGGTTCAGTAATTATTAATGGAACGAATGAATGAATGAGCTATTTCTCTTCTGTAGTTTCACTCTGTGCAGAGAAAATGTGAATCGGGGAGTGGATCATTTAAAGACTGGCTATTTAAATAGAATCCCAACCAGCAGGAAGGGAAAGCAGGCTTGGGTGGCCCAAAGTCAACAGTCTGTTTTGCTCTCCAGTCTCATCCCTTAAGCAAGAGCTTCCAATAGGCTAATTATTCCATTGGGGAGCTCTTGGTGAGTGTTTATCGTGCGTCATCTGCCAGGAGGGCTTGCCCACTTTGGCAAGTGGATCTCTTTCGAGGGTGACAGAGCTGAATGAAGTCCTGGTGGGCTTCAGGGAGGCAAGTCAAGCCCGTCACCCCCTCAGGAGTACTGCAGTTGGTGTATTTGTCAGAACTCCTGAGCCACTGTGGCTGGTAGAGCAGAATGCAAGCTCCCAGTCACAAAGGGAGGAATACCAGCTCGGCACCATGCTCAATAAATATTGGTTGAATCATAAATGAAGGATGAGTTCCTCCTTGCCTCTCTCCCCACGCCGTGCACCATTCAGCCTGTCCCAGCGAGGGTTCATCCTCTTAAAAAATCTATTATCATGCCACTCTTCTGCGGAAAGACTTTCTTTCCCTCCCCACTGCTTATTCCATAAAATCCACACTCTCCTGTTGGGCCTTTGCTGACCTGGGTCTGGCCCCACGTTATCCTTGTCATTTTCTCTCCTACTCTTCCCCACATGTATGCTTTGGAGTCAGAGGCCCTGGACCCAAGTCCTGACTCCAGAACTTACTAACAATGCTCTCTAGGGGAAGGGGCACAGCTCTTCAGAGCCATAATTTCCTCATCTCTAAAAAAGGAATCACAATTTTTGCCACCTCTAGCAATTACAAGAATTAGCGGAGATGCCGGTCAGAAACGCAGACTGGAAAGTCCTTTCTAATATGCTAGTGATTATTAAATACCCTCCATTTCAGGCCAATTGCTCTATTTAACACCCCTGCACATCTTTGCTTTGAGTCTTTGCTTATGCTGTTTTCTCTCCTATCCTGTGAGATTGTCTTTATCCCATGAATGTTGTCATCTCTATAAGCTGGCGGTTTTCCCACTTTGCCTGGTGTGTTTGGTGGTATTCATGTGGAAGGCTCAGTTATGGTGTCAGCTTCCAAAGACAAGGATTGCACCTTATAATGATAGCTGCTGTTCACTGAGCTCTTCCTATGGGCCAGGCTAACCGGCAAGGTTATGCATGTTGCACAGTGTTCAACTCTAGGGGGCGCTACCCAAATTGTAGTCTATGCTGCTAAAGTCTTGACGTGCACAGGGCTAGTTTAGACGCACATGACCTCACCTAATTCTCACAACAGCTCTGGGAGACAGGCTTCCTCATTTTACAGATATGGAAACAGACTGAGAGGGTAAGAATTGGCCCAAGTCACACAGCTAGGATGCGGAGGACCTGGGATCTGACCCCAGGGCTATTTCCCTCCAAGTTCATTGGTGACTCACTACACTGCCCCGTGGGCTGTCCCTGGGCAGTTGCTTACCCACATCACACGTCTTGATTGATTGACTGAGATGAGTACTCTAGGGCTTTGCTGTCTGTGAGGAATTTTGGCAACCCAAAAAAAGCAGGAACTACTTCTCTTTCTGCCTCCTTATAAAGGGTTCGAGGAGAGAGCACTTATAGAGAAGAAACCTATACATATGTGTATTTTCCTCCTCATCTCCTTTCTCTCCTTATCTGGTCCAGAAGAATAACTTGAAAATTTATGCTGCCTTCTACCAAAAAGAAAAGTGTCAGGAACGGGGTGGGGAGTTGGGATTTGGGGCTGAATTGGGAGAAGTTGTCCCAGCAGGTCCTGGCCACTTGCCAGGGAGTTCCTGGCGTCCAGTAGCCACATTCAGGCAGCGTCCCCTCTCTTCGCCAGCCTGTGGTTCTCAGTGATCAAGTGTAGTCCTGAGTCCACCGTATTTGAAAACACCACCAGCCCACTGGGAACACTGTGATGGCTGCAGGCCTGGAAGACAGGCAGGGTTCCCTCCCCGCAGTTCTGTGGCTGCAAGTGGAAGTGTCAAGGAGCATTTTAAAGTCTGCCTCCAGGTCTTGAGTACGTGGTGAAAACATCTCCGGGAAGCTATTAAAGCAGATGTTGCACTGGGAACCTCCAGGAGCCGTCTCAAGCCAGTGTGTCCTGGGCAGTTCTCTCTGTGCAGCAGCGTGTGCTAACAGACACCCGTGCCACAAACCTTCCGCCCACAGATCACTGCTTTATTCGCTGACGCTCGCTTAGTGCAACGTAGTGGCAGAGCTGCTGAAGCCAGGAGGCTGGGTCTGCAGCCAGGAGATCCCTGAGCATCTAGTGCCGCCCCACCCCACCCAGCCTAGGTCACGTCCTGTATTATATGTTCTCAGACACACTGTGTCTTTCCCTCCCGGAGACAACTAGTATCAGAACTCGGAACTGTGACTTGAAATTTTTGTGGAAGGGCAGGTGGGTAAAGGTCTCTCTCCCACTTCATCCTGAGGCTCGGTGACACTCGGGACCATGTCTTTATTTTGCTGCATCCTCAGATCCTAACACAATGAATGGCACATAATAGATGCACAGTAATATTTGCAGGATGGGTGAATGAATGATGGATGGATGAATCAGTCAGTCAATAAATTAATCGTTTGTTATTTCAACTCCCCCATCTGATTTTTTTCCCTGAAAAGGCGATTGCCAGGTAAGAGGCAGTCTAAACCTCATACGTAACATAAGAGAAGGCAAAATGAAGTTAAATGTGGTCCTTCTCTTTTTGGGGCACCTTTTCCATGGCTGCTCTGACTTGCCCTGGAGAGTTTGATCTCGGCACGTGTTTCCTTTCTGCCAAATCATGGGCAATACCAGTAAGACAATTAGTGAGGATCTCCTGGGCTCTCCCTGACGGGGCGTGGAGGGTATCGGGCCTGGGCTGGCTGTCAACAGGCAGGGCAGGAGACGGTGTTTGCAGAGGGAGGCAGCAGCATTGTCAGGCCTGCGAGATTCCAGGAGACTTCGCAGGCTCCCTGTGGATTTGCAGCATTCATCCTCTGAAATAGGATGTTCCATCTTCCATGGGCCTGAAAGCCCACGAGTGATTGACCAGGAGGCACATCACTCATGGCGTGTGGCACCATGAAACAGGACGAGGGACTCATTGTGCTGGGTGGATCAGGCCTCCGGGAGACCCCTGGATTGAGAATTTCCAGAACTGGAGCTCAGCTTCTCATGTGAACTGAGCTGCAGGTGTCCCCAGGGTTCTGTTTCTAGACACGAGGAGGAGGACAGTGCCACAGACGTCCGCGTTAGTCACAACAATAGCAGTAACTGTGCGAAAGGTTGTACAACAGCTTAACCCAAGTACAGGAGGAAGGGTTATCTCCCTGTGGAGATGAGGAAACAGCCCATGAGGCACTGGCTCAAAGTCACGGGGCTAGAAGTTGCAGAGTCCGTATTGGAAACCAGATTGTCTGACCTTGGAGCCTCAAACGATAAACCGTTCGGACTCCAAGTGTGTCTGCCTGTTTCTTTGTTTGCTTAAATGTACACCTCTTTCCCTGGCAGGCCTGTACAGAGAAAATTAAAGAGGGTTTAATTTCCTCCATGCTGATGGCCCTTTGTGCAGTGGATGCTTCTCCCCACTTTCCAGCCCCCTTTTCTTTAGGCAAAGATGCAGCCATGGGTTCTCAAAGCTGAGAAGGGTAAGAATCTCTTTGGGGGGGCATTTACATGCCCAGTCCTCACCCCACACGTGCTGTTTCATCCAGGGGAATGCCCAGGAATCTGTAGTGCTTCCACTTCTCCCCAGCCCTGCGGGTGGGCTTCTGCCCCACCCTGTGTGACACTGACCAGGACCTCGTTTCTGTCTCATGAGAGTGATGTGCTGCAGGGCCCTGGGCTCACCACGTCTCCTCCACACCCGCCTTCCTTTAGTGTAGACACCAGGCCCAAAGCTGGGCGTGGTCCCCAAGACGGTTCACCCCACAGAATAAACCAGGCCGGAGCCTGACTCTGAGGAGGCGTCCTCCTCCCCTGCCGTGGAGGCCAGCCCAGCCACCTCCCAGTGGTCCGTATTCTACAGCGGCTTCTTCCAACCACCGCCCGAGGGCCAGTGTGAACTATTGGACAGTCTCCCCAGGCATTTCCCTTCTCCATAGGAGCCAGGCTTTATTTGTCTGCTCGCGCACAAATAGACTTCTCAGGGAGACTTCACCTGCCAGTCAGCAGAGACAATGATCCCTCCAGAGTAACGGGGGAGTTTTAGTCTCACTTCCAGTTGTACAGAATGTCCCCCCTCTGTCTGCTCTTCTCTGACCCACGCCCACCCTGGTTCCAGAGCATGCCTGGGTTTGAATCCCGTCTCTGCCACTGTTTACGCGGCTTTGGGTAGGTTGGTTAACTGCTCTGTGCCTCAATTTCCTCATCTGTAAAGCAAAAGTCACAATAGTACCTACTCAGGATTGTCGTGGTGATTAAATGATTTAACTCACATAAAATGTTTAACACAGTGTTTGGCACATAGTCAGTCCTCTATAAATGGTAGCTATTGCCATTAGAACGACAGGAACAATAACAATTCTTATTATTACAGGACATTAGATGGGGTCAGGAAGCACTTGCTGGTGTAACATTGAGCAGGTGATCTAACTTCTGTTAGCCTTTGTTTCCCCATCTATGAAATGGACGCAGTAAGAGTACCTAACTCACAGGGTTGTTGTGAGGACTGAATAAGTTCTTAGAACAGTGCCTGACAATAACAAGCACTCACCAAGTATTAGCTATTATATTGTCATTATTATTACTCAATATTTTTAATGAATAATTTATTATTATTTATTATTGAGTCCAGGCCAATGACAGGTAACCTGATGGAAAGAGTGTTATTCAAAGAGTCAAAGGTGTGTGACGTTGAGCAGCCCAGGGACTTGGGGCAGAGGTCCTCAGATGATCTCAGCCCGGGTCACTCTCTCCATCCTTACATAGTGCCCGTTTCCCAGCTTCCTCCCAGAGATATTATAACGAGAAAATGAGAGAACAGCCGTGAAAGTGCTTTGGCTCTAAAAGTTCTATTTTAAGTAAAGTAGTATCTAAAATATTAATTAGATTCACTCCTGGCTGTTTAAATGTAAAAAAAAAAAAAAAAATTAAGAAATCCTCCAAAGGAGAATGTAGAATGTCAAACGGTAGAGGTTTCTAAATTATATTTGGCATTTCCTCCTCCTAGAAAGACTGGAGTGTACACAAGGGGCCAAGAAACGGCCCCCTGGGCCCAGCTTCTAAGCAGAGAGAGAAAAGGTGGGCAGATGTGACATACACAGCAGCTTCTGTTGCGTTTTTCCTGGGCTTGGCCCAAAACCCAGTCCTTGCCAGAGATCCTGGAGGGACACCAGAGTGGCGTGGAATCCAGGTGCTCGTTCTTTAAACCAGTGTTTTCCAAAGAATGACACATAATTTTAGGGGTACATGGAATTTATTATTAAATACATTAAAATTTATTATGCATTTAATGTGTAATCGAGAAAAATATAACTAGCATATAAAACCCTTGAATTTACTGATATTACTGTTTTTCCTCTTTAAATAATTTTTTTAAATGTGAGCCAATTTAAAGGGAAGTGTAAGTAAATATGACAAAAATCTTGAAGGTGAAAAAAATGACAAAAGTTTGGAAAATGCCACGTTAGACAAACCTTTCCTGAGCACCTATTATTTGCCAAGCGCTCTACTGGGTGCTGGGAATGTCACAATTAATAACGTATGGTCCCGGCTTGAAGCTCTCCATCTGGGGTGAGAAGTGGCCACGTCTGCACTAACTGTAATACGATGTGATGCACTAGCAGTTGAAGAGAGTGCAAACCAGACCAGACGAAGGAAGAGTCCGTTCTGCCAGGATAGCTGAGACGGGTTCAGAGAGGAATGGCGTGTGAACTGGGTACTGACCATGCCTCAGCCATGCTGTTAAGAGTAGACCCTCAGTGCTGCGGTGAACCATGTCCCTGATGTCACAGAGCTTACATTCTTGCAGACCAGATAGGCAAAATCCTAATGGTCAAGGAAATTTGTGATGTACTTGCAAGTTTTGACAAGTGCCATGAAGAAGAGAAGCAACAGAATAAGGATGGAGGAGCGGTCAGGAGAGGCTCTCTGAAGAGTGAAGCTAAAACAGGAATGGTAAGAAGCCACTGGCCATAGGAGGGGTGGCACAAGAGTGTTCCAAGCAGAGGGAAGGGTGTGGGCTAAGGCTTTGAGACAGGAAAGAACTTGGGCAAAATCACAAAGGACCTCATGGGCCACAGTAAAGAGTGGCTTCGATTGTAAACTCAGAAGTCAAGAGAGTGAGTGGGGGGTCGTCTGGCACACATATGGAGAAGTGGACACTCTGGGTCAAGGGGATAGTTTGAGCAAAGGCCCAGAGATGTAAAAGGGCTTCAGGCCAGTAGAGTTCATCACAGGAAAAAGCAGGAGAAGAAGCTAGAACGGCAGTTTGGAGCCTGTTGGTCTAAGGCATTGAATGCCATACTGGGTACCTTGGACCTTTATGTCTCTTTTTTTAATTGTGGTACAAAATATGTATAACACAAAATTTACCACCATAACCATTTTTAAGTGTACAGTTCAATAGGGTTAAGTACCTTCACATTGTTGTGCAAGCAATCTCTAGAACTCTTGTCATCTTGCAAAACTGAAACTCTATACCCTATTCCTTTACCACTCCCAGACACTGGCAACCACCACTCTGCTTTCTGTCTCTGTGAATTTGACTGCTCTAGGTATGTCACATACATGGAATCATACAATATCTGTCTATTTTGTGACTAGCTTATTTCACTTAGCATAATGTCCTCAAGGTTCATCCATATTGTAGCATGTGTCAGAATTGCCTTCCTTTTTAAGGCTAACATCCAATTGTACGTATATACAATTTTCTTTATCCATCATCTGTCAGTAGACACTTGGGTTCCTTTCACCCCTTGGCCATCGTAAATAATGCTGCTATGAACGTGGGTGTACAAATATCTCTTCAAGACCCTGCTTTCAATTCTTTTGGATGCAAACCCAGAAGTAAAATTGCTGGGTCATATGATAACTGTACTTTTAACTTTTTGAGGAACCACCATACACCACTTTCCATAGCAACTGCACCATTTTACATTCCCACCAACAGTGCACAGGTTTTCCAATTTCTCTACATCCTCTCCAACACTTATTATTAGGAAATAATTTTTCTTAATAATGGCCATCCTAAAGTGTGTAGTGTGGTATCTCATTGTGGTTTTGATTTTTATTTCCCTAATGATGAGTGATGTTGAGCATCTTTTCATATGCTTCTTGGCCATTTGTATATATCCTTTGGAGAAAAGTCTATTCAAGGTCTTTGCTTTTTTTTTTTTAAATGTAATTTTTCTTTTTTTTTGAGAAAGATTGGCCCTGAGCTAACATCTGTTGCCAATCTTCCTCCTTTTTTTTTCCTTTTTTCTTCCCAAAGCCCCGGTAGATAGTTGTATGTCATAGTTGTACATCCTTCTAGTTGCTCCTTGTGGGACGCCGCCTCAGCATGGCTTGATGAGTGGTACGTAGGTCTGTGCCCAGGATCCAAACCAGCAAACCCCGGGCCGCCAAAGCGGAATGCGCGAACTTAACCGCTACACCACCAGGCTGGCCCTCCTTTGCCCATTTTTACTTGGGTTGTTTTTGTTGTTGTTGCTGCGTAGACTTTATCTTTTAAGCAATGACAAGCTAAAAGGTTCTTAAGCAGGGCATTAACACAGTTAGATTCAGATTGTGGAAATATAGGTCTGGCAGTAGGAGAGATGTACTGGAGGGAGGGAAGAAACACAAAGCAGGGCTCCCAGAGAGTTAGCTTTGTGATGAGTCAGTTGAGAAATGACGAGAGCTGGAACCAAGGCAGTGGTGATGACTAACTGAATAACTAACTACGTCTCCTCACTCCTGAAACCTGCAGTCCCTAAAATTGGAGATATATGTGCCTCTTAGAGAAATGAGCTCCTTCCAGGACCTCATAGCCACCCTTCCCCTACAGGTGCGTGGATGGACTCAGCCTTCCTGCTCTTTGGGAACTATGGCTTGTAGTTTTATGATGATCCTGAATTCTGAGTCACTGCTCCCAGAGAAAAACACTTTTTCATTGAGCCTGTTGGTTGAAACATATCCTGTGCAGATCACTGTCTGAATGGTGAATTGCTGGAAAAACTGGTGGAGATTCCAGATTCTACCCATCCAGTTGCACAGGCTGACCCTTGTCTGCTGACTTTTAATCAGTTTTCCAGCAGCTAGCTGAGCTCTGAAATGTGTCATTTTGGCAGAAAGGGGACCAAGGCGTCATTTGGTTACTGCCTTTGAATATAACAAATGACATTCTCTTTCCTTGTATTAGAAAAAGCAATGGGGCTTAAAGTTGGCAAACCTGGACTTGACTTTGGAACTGGGCACATCACCCTCAGAACCTTGGTTTCTGTTTCTATAAAACCAGGGAAACGGCCTCTATATTTTTTACAAGACGAAGACTATAGATTGCCTCATTCAGACGTCCACTCCAACTTCTTCCTTGTGCACTTCCTCGTACTGCAGCGACAGGAAAGCTAAAAACGACAGTCCCCAGAATGCCCTGCAGCCAGGGCTGTGGGGGTGATTTAATACCTGCCATCTGATGTGCTTGTACAAGACTGGAATCCAGAACTGAGTTAGGAGGGAAGAGAGGAAGCCTGCCAGGGATCTGTCTTGCTGGTATGGCTCCTGCCGGCATGGCGTGGCTCTGGAGCCAGCAGCTCTGAATGTAGCTTCTGAATCCCACATGGCGGCTAAGATGGTCTGATTCTGGGACCAGGAGCTGGGGCAGCTGCGTCCTGGTTCCCCAGCTTGTGCATGGTAGCAGCTCCCTTCGCTGGCCAGTTCTGCAGTATTGTTCCTGCAAGCTACTCCCACAGTTGCACCCTGGAACCTGCTTCTCCAGCCCATCCAACAAGTTTATAAGCATCTCACCCATTTGCTACAAAATTGACAGACACTTACAAAATTGTCGGTCTTCCTGCTTAAACTATCTGGAGCAACTGGCTCCTGTTGCCTGCAAATGAACCCAGAGTGGTTTACATGGTGTAGGAGGACAACACAAAACAACAAGCAAACGTTCCTGGCACTGTTCCCAGCTCATAAAAGATGCTCAGTAAACACTAATTGACTCTGAATCTGAAATTGGGACTGATCTTCACCTTGCTGGAGGAGGCCACTGCTTTCCCCTATGATGGGATCTCAAGATGTGAGGAAGGAATTGCTCTACCTTTCCCCCTCCACTCTGCAAAGTCCTCCCACCTCCTTATTGATCTCCAGAAGGTTTTTAAAAAGAGAAAAAAGCATTCTCACTTAGAAATGAGGCTCAAAACTTAAATGTCCCTGTATTCATTATACTGGTTGAGTTGAAGTGAGATGCAGTGGTTCATTTGGGGCTCCTTTCCTAAAAGGAGGGTTTGAGGGGGAAGGAGTGAGGGAGGTGGAGGGTACTGGGCCCCAATCCACAGGTGGGAAGGAAGCAGGATACAGGAGGGGGAAGCCAGACAAGGACTGGAGAGAAGAATGCCCTGAGTCCACAAGGCCAGTCCCCCAGAAATATGTGGAATTAGGATGCTCCACAGGTCATGCCAATATGTGACGACTTAGCCCCATTTCTGTGGTTGCTGTGAGCAGCTAGAAATTGGCCCGAATGACTGAAGTCCCAGGAGCAGGGGATCAGTGGGGAAGAAACTGGGGAAGAAGGTGTGGGTCAGATGATGTAGGCCTTATGGACCATCTTAGGGACTCTGGTCTAGCCCAGTGGTTGGCAAACTTTTTCTGTAAAGGGCCAGACAGTCTTTGTCACCACTACTCAGCTCTGCTGCTGCGGCATGGAAGTAGCCACAGACAGTACGTAAGTGACTGAGTGTGCTCCAGTGAACTTGATTTCAGGCAGCAGGCTGGGTTTGGCCCGTGGGCCATCGTTTGCTGACTCCTGGCCTAGTCTAAAGACACTGAGAAGCCTTTAAAAAATATTTAGGAAGGGGGTTAACCTAATCATATTTCTGCTTGTAAAAGAGCCCTCTGACTTCAGGGTGGAGAGTTGATTGGAGGGGGCCAGAGGGGTGTGAGAAGCCCATGGAGAGGTGACGGTGGCTTAGGTGAGGATGCTGCCAGTGGGGATAGAGAAGTGGATTGCACAGGTATTGGGGAGTAAAGATGATAGAACTTGGTGATTGGATTGATATAAGGATTAAAGAGAAGGAAACATCAAGACGGATACCCAGGACTCTGGCTTGTAGAATGTTCTCAATGTCAACTTGTTCACCCTTCTTTTTTTCTTCCGTCTAAAGATTTGTTAAAGTAAATCATTTCCCCCAAGCACTCTCAATCCAGGCATTTCTCTTCCGTTTATGGATTCACGTCATTGTCCCAGTCATAGAGGCTCCATGCTGGAATCATCCTTGACTCCTTTTGTCCTGCGAGCTCCCTTCTCATCTAATTAAGCACACGATCTGTCACCTCAGCTACTCAATGTCTCTTAAATGCAAATATCCTTGCTTTCCACATCTACTCAATTCCTAGTTCAGATAGTGAGACTTTTGATTTAACACGTTTAGGCAGCAAGGAATCAAAATATTTGTATGGATCAATTCAGTTCCTGAGTTTAGGATAGCAGGAGTTCCCTTATCGAAGAGCACCCATAGTTTTGTATTCATCCTCAGTGGCCCACCCTTGTTGAGCCCTGTCTCACGCCCAGACCCCTTACCAGCCTACATATCTCCCTTATAATCAGTTTACACATCACTGCCTAATCAAACTTCATGAAGCACTGTTGTGTGCCTGCTGAAAAACCTTTGGCAGTTGCCCCTTGCCTCCAAACTGAGCGTCATGGCCCTTAACCAGGCATCCTGTCATCTGCAGTTACAGCCCAGCCCTTCTCTCTTCCCCTTCGGGACCCCTTGGTCTTGGTCAGTCTCTTCTCGAATACACCATGCACAGAGGTCTGCAGATTTTTGCTCAGATCAGTTCCCACCCTCCACTTATTGTGTTCTATATAGGATTCATCTTGTTTGCAAAGAGAAAGACCTCAGTTTGAAACTTTGCTCCTTGACTTGCTAATACTGCAGCATGGGGCCAGTTACTTAACTTCTCAAAACCTCAGTTTGTTCATCTGTAAAATGGGGTTCATTTCATCAACCTTGCAGGGTTGGTATGAGTATTAACAGAGAAAACTCATTCAATGCATTTAGAATGTGGCAGGTGTTCAGTAAATATTGCTCTCCTTCTCCCCACTCCCTGAGTGGTTTAAATAATTAAACATGCATTTATGAATAAAGTACTTAGAATAATGTCTGGCGTATAGTATGTGCTCAGTGAAGGTTGACCGTCTTTTTCTTATTTCATTGGAGGAAGTATCAGGCAGAGTTTCTAAACAAAGTATTCTCCCTCTGCTTGTCATTCCATCATGATGATAATCAGTTTTGGGAAAGATGATCAAGAACGTTACCTGGGCAGGGTGGGTAGGCAGCTTGCAGCTGGACGGGAAGAGATGCAACCAGAAGCAGGAGGACGGCACTAATGTGTGCATTTCCCAAAATCAACTTCACCTAATTTTTAATTTTGCTAATGGCTAGTCTTTATTTGAGATGTCATGCTGAAATAACTCTTTTAATAAAGGAGAACTAATGCCCTCATTTTTTCCCTCCCTTCCTCTACATCAGCAAGGACTTGGTGCAATGATGTATATCACCCTTTTATTTTAATTAAGCATATAGCTGTGAGAGGCTTGTAAAAATGTTGCCAACAGAGAAATGCTTTAACGGATGTGAACTTGAGGTTGGCTTGTCCCATATATCTTTACTGCATAAAATTGCCCTCTTCATCTTGCACGTGAGGTGAATGGATGAGGCCCGGTGTGCGCCTCTGCACGGAAGCATCGAGGGAAGAAGGTGTTTGGGAACGTGAAGAGTGTGGAATTGCGAGAGTTTTCAAGAAGATTAGAGAGAGAGGAGCAAGAAAAACGAAAGCTGTTTTCTGTGCATGATCCTGCGCAGGGAAATATCCTCTTAGACAGACGTTCTCTATCATTCTTCCTTCCACATGTCAGGCGACAGATGATGTCTAAATACACAGATTTTGATGGGAAAAAATTAGGATTTTAAGTCGGAGACCTGGGATTTAAACTCAAGCCATCTGACTGCAGAGCCTCTGTATTCAGCCGTTATGCTAAGCTACTCCCTCACTGAAGGAGCACAGCAATATGTCATGGCAGTGAGATGGCAAACAATTATTCCATAGGCTGTAAAGGAATGAGTGAGTGATGCACTGAGGGTGCTTATGCAATGCCTTACATCTAATGTGTCAGTGAGTGCAGCATGGAAGACTTAGTGGATGGTGTTGGTGATTCCTCCTTTTTTTAAAAAATAGAGAGAGAGACTCAGTTTAAATAAGCCAGAAAAAGAGAGACAGAGACAGACAGAGAGACTGACATAAACCAAAGAGGATTCAAAGAGAAGAGACTTCACCCACATCCAGGGAAGTAAGCTTGAACTAGAAGATGGAGAGAGAAGGCAGCGATTTTGGAATCAATGTAGAAGCTCCCTGAATGCGAATACACTCCATTCACAAGGACTGGAAAAATGCATTAAAACTGAATAAGGAATTTAGTGAGATGTAGCCCCACAGCGGGCATCGGTATTCCCTCCCGGTAGCCGTGATTGTCTCACTGGTGAATAATTCATTCTGAGATTATCCTCCTTGCCTCTAGTTAAGTTGTTGCTCTGGCTCGCTGCAAAATTGGCCCAGGTGTGTGAAGCTTTTGTGATTCCATGGAAGTAAGAGTGAGGCGTCCTGGAGAGGGGAAGTTAGCTACCCTGTGAAGTTCATAGATACAGGGCCTCCACAGATGCGGGGTAGAGGTGGGGGTGGCTGGTATGAAGGGGCCAGAGGCTCCAGCTTGCTGAAATCTTTGACTCCCAAAATCTAAACCAAATTAATCAGATAAGTATGCATATCTTCCCCGAAGGCAGGGCTGACTTCTTATGTTTTTATTGTCCTCTTCTAGAGTTCTGCCCAAATGGCACCAGATATCCAAAAGTCCTTTATCTTCCAGAGTCAAGGTCATTGTTTCAGAGAGTTTGCTGTTCAGGGAAACATGAGGTGCTAGAGATCCCCGCTAGAAGAAATGACAGCCACTTCCATGTAGTAGAAGCCAAAATCTCCATTTGATTTTTTTTTTTTCCCTGAGGAAGATCAGCCCTGAGCTAACATCCATGCCAATCCTCCTCTTTTTGCTGAGGAAGACCGGCCCTGAGCTAACATCTATTGCCAATCCTCCTCCTGTTTTTCCCCCAAAGCCCCAGTACATACATAGTTGTATGTCGTAGTTGCACATCCTTCTAGTTGCTGTATGTGGGACGCTGCCTCAGCATGGCCAGAGAAGCGGTGCGTCGGTGTGTGCCTGGGATCTGAACCCGGGCTGCCAGTAGCGGAGCGTGTACACTTAACCACTAAGCCACAGGGCCGGCCCTCCAATTGATTTTAATCCCTCTAAATCGCTTAGATTTTTGACATTGACTCTTAAAGCAAATTCTTTGAATAGAAAAAAGCATATTGAATAATATCAAACTGAGTGTAAGTCACCAAAATGTGGCATGTAAGAAGGTTCTTTGCTTGTACATTTCCACTTTTTATCAATAAGGAAGTGACCTTAAATAATAAATGTATAGAACCCAAAATATAACCTATTATTATTATTATAGAAAAATTAAAGCACTTGGTTTTTAATACAGAAAAGAAAAGCCTAACGTGTGATTCAATTTATATTTATTAGATAAAGTAAGGGACAATTCTTTTAGTTTTTAATTATAAAAATAATAATGTTCTTTGTTTTTAAGAAATCACATCTTACCTAATTTTAGAATGTAAAAGTCCCTATCGCCTCTCTCATTCTCTCTACAGAGGTAGCCATTATTAAAAGCTTCGGTATCTTTCCAGAAGGTTTCTGTCCATAATCAAATAGAATCAGACTGTCTACTGTTTTGTTTGCTATTTCACTTAATATATCAGGCTATGTTTCCGTGTCAGAACATAATTCTTTTTTAATAAACTGCATGGTATTCTGTTGTCTAGATACACAATAAGTTAGTTTAACATTAACCAGGTGATCTTTGATAGAGATTTAAATTGTTTCTAGTATTGCTAATACAATGGTGCAGTAAACATCCTTATGCATATGTCTTTGCACAGTACTCTGAGTGTATTTATAGGATAAATCTCCACAAGTAGAATGGCTAGGGCAAAGGGTATGAACACTTTCTATTTGGATGGGTATTGCTAAGTGGTCCTAGGGAGGGCATTTTGATTTTTGTTTTGAGAAGGAAATTGATATGTCTGCAGAACATTTTTCAGAAAAGTGAAACGAACAAATTAAAGCCAGGGTTCTTTGAGCTACACAAAAAGTAGAGCTTTACCATCCATGTATAACCTTGAATGCATCACTGAGGTTGTGGCATCTCCTTTTCTAAAGAGGTTTAGGAAGAGCCACCCCTCGCCCAGGCCCTGGTGCTGCTTAGGGAGGATGCTTAGGGAGGCTGTAGCCATGCCACATGTCTGTCCACGGATCCAAACCGCTGAGAACTGAATCCTTCCACCCAACCATAATTAATGGCAAGTGCAAGGAAGTTGTTGGAAACACAAATCAGGTTCACAAACCTCTTATAAAATATCTTCTAAAAGTCCTCACCTTAGTGCAGCCATTGACAACATGGCTGGGGCTGCAGTGACAACTGATATACGAACTTCCTTTACCAAAGTATTACTAGCCCCAGGGACCCTTTAAATTTCATTTTCTTTTTCTTTTGCCCAAGTCAGAACATCAGGCAGAAATGCGTATATACATAAGATGAATGCAGTGCACAGTTGAGATTTCTCCTGCTATGAGTCTCTCCACACCTTGGATTTTGGACTTTCAAGCCGTTTTTAAATTCGGCTTCATTTTTCTTCCCTGTCATTACCTGATTTCATCTGAAAATCTCAGCATGTGGTTCTCTTTTCCCTTAATTCATTAGATTTGGCATTGCTGTTTATTATATCAACGTGACATCTGTCTAATATAACATCTTTGAAGCACCAGGATGTTTAAAAAAAAAGGGATTTAACTCTTCAGGGCTAACTGGAGACTGTTTAAATTTATAGAGGTGACTTTAGCCCTTTGTAGATCTTCCTCAGATAGAAATATATTTGTAAGCGAAATAATCCATATTCTCTCATTCTTCAGCTGAGATAAATGGAAAGAGACTTGAGGGAAAGCTGAGCTGTTTATTCACAGATTGTTTAAAGTCAGAGTTAGTCTGTCTTGGGAGAGAAGATTGTATTAGCTTGATAAAGCTAACCCTTTTAGCCTGGGGAAAAAAAGAATTACACATTAGTGCTGCAAAGGTTTCCTTGGCTTCTCCTAAGAGGAATTCGATTTTAACATGCCAAAACTTTCCATATTGGAGGGTATGCTTCTAGAGATAATATGGACATAAAAGCAATACGGAATTTTTCTTTTTTGATGGGAAGCAGGAGACATTACAACAGACCCCAGGATTTAGAGAGAAGACTGGCAGCGAGCCACAGGGGCATGGTGGAAGGGCTATTTTCCTTCAATACAGACAGAATCTTGTAAAAAATTGTCGTTACTGTCTGCAGCAAGATCTGCCTTGTTTGGAGTTCTGGTTGGAATTCTTCAGCATGGAGTATCAATAAAAAACAACTATGGGGCTTTGACTGTGATTTATGTCAGGGGACCAGTTCTTTCCTGCACACAGACTTGGAAGTAAGCAAAGAAACAAGCTGATATATAGAGGCGAGGTACAACGCGCAGACTGAACTGAGTGGGAGGGATTTGGAACTGCTAAAATCTGGCTTGTAAGTCTCAAGGTGTGATAACACTAGGACTTAGCTAGAAATTGCTGTTGACTCTGGCCCTGGAACCAAAGTTCACTACACACTTGACCTTAGATAGGTGTTGATTTCAGATTCCCTTAGAGTCTCTCAGGCCCTCAACCTGATGATTATTATGCAACGATGCTCGTGGCTATCTGTTCCTAGTTACTCATCATCCCACAGGAGGGATAGAAAAACTCCTGTTTAGCGGTCCCTTCATTTATTTCCGTCTTCTTTGTACTCTGAAGCTGAACGTATTAGTCATGTTATATGACAAGAATTGCAGGGATATTCCCAGCTGTTGGGAAGGAGAGGGGAGAAATGACAGGCAGAGAAGCTGCTATCAATAATACAAAGCACCGCGGGTGAGGTGCGAGGCATTTTGGTGTTGTCAGCAATCTAGCCAGACCTCCGTCAATCTCCTGGATGAAGCTGCCCCAGTGGAGCTGAGGGAAAAGTTGCCTGGAGAAAGAGAGATGGGGGGAAAAAAAAAGAAAGAAAAAAAAAACTCCATAAGACTGAGAAATACATTGTTTCTAAAATTGGCAATCCTTTTTGTTGAGTTAAATGGAAGCAAGTTATGATCTAAATCAATAGAATTGATGATGTTTTTCATCTTGAAAGGTTAACTGTATTTTTGACACTCCCCTATCTCCCAAGCAACTTGGCTTTTAAGAAAAAAGGAAAAATCCTCTGGGCAAGGAGCCTCGGATACACTTAATTTAGGACTGATGTTTATGACTGGTCATTGACCTTGAAATTCTGTTAGCACTAACGAAGGACAGTGCTGGGTGCGTCCTGCCTGGAGTCCGGTAAGTGACGCTCGCTTGGCGCCTGGAGGGCCCCGCCCCTCGGGCTCCACTCTCAGCGGGGACCTGACTTCGCTGGGTCCTGCTGCCTCCACTGCAGCTCTGTCTGCAGGGCTAGGCAGACAGCCTCCCCTGGCTTTAGGTTCTCCCAGGCCTTTCCTCCAGAGGAGAGGAGAAGAGCCCTGTTCCAGTGAGAGCTCACTGCCTGCTGTACATATATGCTTCTCCTTTCCCAGAGCAATGGAATTCAGAGGCAGATATGCAACCCGCGTCCTAAAATTTTCCATCCGGAAGAGACCTTCAAGATCACTTACACTGAGATGTCTGGTATACCCATCACCTAGATTTAACAGTTATGAAAATTTTGCTATTTGTAAGGTTGCTGTTGTTGTTTTGCCAAAGTTTTTTAAGTAAATTGTAGACGTTGTGACATGACTCCTAAATATTTCAGTACGCCTCACTAAAAAGTAAAAATATGTTCTTACAAAACTACAATGTGTAGTCACACCTAAAAAAATGAGTAATAATTCCTTACTGTCATCCAATATCCAGTCCATATTATATGTACCCCAATTGTCCCAAAAATATTTTTCAGCAATTGTTTTGTTCAAACTACAATCCAAACAGAGTTCACGCCTTGCATTTAGCTTTATGCCTCTTTCAGTGTGGAACTCTGCTATTCAGTACAGTAGCCTCACGCGGCTAATGAGCCCTTGAAATGTGGCTAGTCCAAATTAAGATGTGCTGTGAGTGTACAATACACACCGGATTTTGAGCACAGTACCAAAAAAAGAATGTAAAATATCTCATTAACAATTTTACATTGGCTGTATGTTGAAATTATAATATTTTGCATATGTTAGGTGTAATAACACATTAAATATATTTAATGTTTCTTTTTACTTTTTTTAATGTGGCTACTGAAATATTTGAAATTACATATGTGGCTAACATCATGGCTCATATTACATTTCCATGGATAGCGCTGGTCTGAAACATCACTCTCCTCTTTTAATCTGGACAGTTGCCTCCTCCTCTTTTTTTCTCATGCCATTGACTTGTTGAAGAAACCAGGTCCTGGAGCATGCCCCACCTTCTAGATTTTTCTGATGGCTTCTCCACCCTATAGTTTAACTTGGTCTCCTATCTCCCGTATTTCTAGCAACCGGTTAGTTAGGCTTGTTTAGATTCAGGTTTAAGTTTTTTGGCAAGAATGCTCCGTAAGTGACACTGTGTATTTCAGAGTACCGGCATCAGGATGCACATAACATTGTTTCACTCTTCTCATGCTAAGATTAATCAATGGGTTCAGGTGGTTACAATCTGACCCTTTATTGTAAAGTTGCTTTTCTACCCTGCTACCAGCAATAATCTGTGACTAATAATTTAGCACCCCCAGTCAACTTTTAACTTAGTGATTTTAGCATTCATTGATAACTGTTGCCTGAATCAATTATTTAATTGGAGTTTGCAAAATGATTTTTTCTACCATTCTTTTTACATGTATTAGTTAGAATTTATATGTAAAGACAAGCTCAGAAACCTGGACCATTTTGTTACCCCAAAATACAGTTCCTACAGGAAATAACCAGATAAATGCTTGATTCTTTCCCTTTAACTACCAATTTTCAGAATAAAGAGTTGATGTAAAAGCTATCTCTAATGATGACAAATGAATTTTTTTTGCTTTCTTTTTTTGAGTATTATTATGAACTCATGGATTTTTGTATATTAAATATCAAATAGAATTAAATTTTTAAATCAGTTTCTAGCATTTAGAAATCTAAAAATTTTGCAGAAAGTCCATATTTCTGGATTCCCATGGAAAACTGAGAGATTAGCAACAGTGGGCCCATGTGTTCACCCCCCGGAGTCCTCTGGAGTGGAGTTTGGCTCTGTCCTTAAACAGGGCATGTGCTCCCCTGTTGGCGGCCATCCCCACCCAGCCACTGAGTTAGGTTCTCTTCCTTGTCCCTGTGAGTATTTGAATTTGTGACCCTGAGTCTACCTATGTCATAAATAAGGAAATTAAACTACAGAGAGGAAAGCGACTGGCTGAGGGTGGAACAACAAAGTGAGGGGCAGAATTTCCTGCCTCCCAGGAGAACCACTGTGTTCATCCTCAGTTACCAAGAGGCCGTTCCCGGAAAGTCTAAGTAACAGAACAGCATCTAGTGAAAGGCGCACATTCAGTATATGCTCTGCATTTTCTACATGCAGATGACAGCTTAATGCTGCTGCCACTGTGGTTCTCTCTGACCATGATTAAATTTTTCCCAAACCCTGGGCAGATTCTGATGCTGCCCCAGCATTAGCTGTAGTTCGGGGGCCTCCTTGGGGACTATGACCTACAGAGTCAATGTGCGCTACCCAAAATTAATAGGATTAGTGCAACCTCTTTGGAGACCCCTTGGGCAATATTTATCAAAATTTTAAGTGCGTATGTCCTTTTAGACCCAGTAATTGCACTGCTAGGAATTTTTCTAACAGATATTTTCATAAAATATTCCAAGATAGATGTGCCTTAAAGTTCACTGTCTTCACAGAAAACTAGAAGCAACCTTTAATAGGGGACCAGTTAATAGTTTATGGCACATCCATATATAAAGAAATAGTATGTGGTCATTTAAAAGAGTTAGCTAGAGATACATGTGCAGATGTGAGAAAGGTACAGTTAAGTTTAAAAGACACTACTAAGTTAAAAAAGAAAAATGTAGAACAGTTATATATTACTTTCTTATTTGTGCCTATTTTAAATAATATGTATAAATGCTAGTATATATGTATAAACATTTTCAAGAAAAATACACAAGAAAATATTAAGATCTTTAGAGGAAGAGACTAGAGGTCAGAGTGAGAGAAAAATATATTGATTTTACTTTTTATTTTATATCTATCTTTATGAGTTTTAAAATTATAGACATGTATTCATTTTTAAAATATTAAATTTATAAACAAGTTTGAGTGTTCCAATAAAGCAGCTGGGTTAGGGGTAAACTAATGGTGCAGTTTTTTAAATCTGGTCTTCTGGTCACTGAACAGTAGAGTAATAGTGCTCCTCACACCAGCAGCAGCCAGTTGCATTACTATGGGTATCTGCTGAGCTCTGGAGGTGCTAAGCACTGAGCAGGGTGCAGTGGGGGAGGTACAGGCAAGTGGTAAGGAGCTTGCCGTCTAATTAGGGAGAAAAAAGCACTGGACCTACAATGACTCGGAACAATAGCAGCCAGTCTAGAATTAAATGCTGATCTTAGCTTCTAGATTCTTGGTGCTTCAGAAAACAAAAGAGCAACTCCAATCAGGAGACCGGTCAGGTAAGCGTGGAATCCTTAAGCCAAATGAACTGGATGCATCCAGTCTGGATCTGCACAAAGAGGAGGGAGAGCAGTTTGGGGAAAGGATAGGCAGGACCAGAGCAATGGAGCTGAAAATGACTCAGTGTCAGAGGAGCTGTGCAGAAGGTTCAAGGCTTTCATTTGGTAGGACATGGGTTTACAGCCCAACTTTTCCACTTGCTGAGGGGCCATAGGCAAGTACGTGCATCCTAGTTCTCTCATTTGTAAAATACATCATAGAGACATTTTAAGGATTATAGGGTATAATGCACATTCAGTGGTCAGTCTGTGTGTAATACACACCCAAACTTTTCTAACTCCCTGTAAATATATATGGGAAGAGAGAGAGAAACCAAAAGAGAAAGAGAGGAAGTGCAGAGGCAGCATATGGTCAGGAGTGCTGACTTGGAATTCGGATGGTCTGGTTCTAATTCTTCACTCTCCCACTCCCTAGCTGTCTGACAAGGCTTCCCAGACCTCTGGGATCCTTGGTTTTCTTGTCTGTTAAATGGAGAAAAAGTGAAAAAACTGGTGCATACTAAGTGCTTGATAAATGGTGGTGGTGGTTGTGCAAATAAAAGTCAATTCAAAAAGTTGAAAGTGGTCCAGCACAGCCAGCATTTACTCATGGAGTCGAGGATTCTGGCAGTTTTAAAATTATTATATGGAATCCTCTCCAAGATCTAAGATAAATGAGGCAAGGGAGCTAAGACGCAGTGAGGAAAAAGTTTCTCTAAAAAGTGATGGAGCTCAGACAGGAACCTGAATCTGCTTGCTCCAAACTACCGGCTTTCCCAGCTATACTCCTGACGTCAAATATGCCATCTCATGTCAACGTCCTCCATTCTGAAATCAGGGGCTGGGATTATTTAGAATGGTAACCAGAGGATGGTGAAATGGCGGCCACTTCTTATTGCGAGAGTGCATGTGTTTTCATTATGCTAACAAGACTTAACGTGTGGTGAGACTGTTGCAAGAAAAAAATTTCCTAAGCTATGCATTTAATTTAGGTTTTGCAAAACCCCATTCTTAATCAGAGACTCTTCATTAAAAGCATACTCATTGGGAGCTAATGAAAAGTCATAGAAAATAAGTTTAAATCCACAGTGCAGCTGTTCTCCAATGGGCGCTAGTTACACCAGCATTTAGAGACTGTACAGAGAAGGGTAAACCTAGTAGGACAGTGTCTACAGCTCAGATGCCCCATAAATTATTCCAAACTTCTGCACTGAGGTCTAACATACATGAATCTGTTACATACATAATAATTATTCCTTCAAAAGTGTTTTAAATAATCATTTGGTATTTAATTAACATGTACTATTTGTCTTGGGAAGTCAGGCTGAGATGAGAGTTAAGACTAGAGCAGGGAGGCTGGCTTGCATCAAACCAATGGAGAAGCTGTTTGATTTTAAACACAGCTTTTTCTGCTTTTACTTCTGTACCTGGTGTAAAACATCAGGCTGCACTCTCTCTATGTCCCAGAGTCTAGGATTTTCATTGGTGTTTTCTTTACAAAAGAGGGATGAAGGCTGTAACTTCCCTCACAGTCTCATAGGTAGGGCTCCAGACGCCCTTCTTAAGGAGACAAAGCATAAACTGTGTTTTAAAAGAGGTTCTATTTGCAGCGGTCATTTTGATCAAGTATACAGACCCACTTGTTATTTCCATCTGACTTTGCAAGTGTCATGTGATGGTTTAATCCATCACTGGTGCATGGCCGAGTATGTGTGTGTGCGTGTGTGTGTATAAATGTGTAAATATACAAATGTGTATAGGTGATTATATAAACGTGTGTGTGTCTGTGTGTGTTTATGGATGAAAATATTTCTTTAAACAACCAGAGTGAGCTAATGTAATGGAAATTCTGCTCATTTAGACATTTTAGTCTTGAAGTTGATTTTTCTATGACAACAGAGAGTAAGTTACATTGAACCTTCAGTTTCATTACCATGTAAGTAAACAGACTTCGTCTACGTAGCTAGATTAAATCAGCCAAAGAGCTAAATACTCTAATGTGATCCACCATCAAGGGGAGAAAACAATTATTTTAAGAAGCTTGTTTGCAGCCCAGATGGTTTGGTTCTGCACAAAATCATTTGATTATATGTTTCTCTCAGCTTTGAAATCATGTACCTATCTGCCCGTGTTTGACAAGAAAGGGAATGCTGCACATTTGTGACAAATTAAGTTAATGGGTTTAAGGCAGATCATGCAAAGGAGGTGGGGCTTCTTTTGGGAGAAGACTGGGCAGCGCAGCCTGGTCTAGACAGACAACAGACAGGTCCGGAGTCTCGGCTCAGTGGACCATGAGCTTCAGTCTCTTAGAACGCCCAAACCCAGACCAGAAACCCAGTTTTGATGCTAGGAGAAGCTGAGTTAAGGAAATCGCCACAGTGGAGGAAAGAGGAAGGCATTGTTTTGTTCTTTGTGTCTCTTACTTCTTATAATGCCTAAATAAATCTTCTCAAAACTCTAGGCCAGGGATTACAACTCAAATGCCTTAAAGTAGAGTAATTGAGTGAAGTGGGCAGGCATAATAAAATTGTTTCTCTGTGATAAAAACAACAACGCAAGCCTGATGACAAATGGCAGTGGATACAGGGACCTTAATGTTAGGAGGCAACAGAGATTTCTCTGGACGATGCCAAACTCAAAATGAATATTGCCTGCACCTTCCACGGAGGGCATCTGGCACCGAGCTTTGTGCCATGGGAGAGAGGGCCCAAATTGATGGTTATTTGGAGTTTTCAAGAGCAGCCAAAAATCCAGATGCTTATATGAATTTCCTGATTTTGAAATGTTGGCTCAGGTGTTTTTTTTTTTTAAAGAATGTGCAAGCCAGTTTGCAACATCTGCTGTAGGCAAAGGGAGAATCCACAAGAAGTAAAACTATGCCCTAAGTATTGATCCTCTGTGTGAGAACAGTTCAGGGATTATCCTTTGCCGTCTTAGGTGCTGTTTATTCATATATACATACAGGCATGATGGATGTGTGACGGGAGGACAGATGCCTGTGTGTCTGATAGAGTTGGCATAGAAAAGCCCTTGAGTGTATTGGGAGAAAAGGCAAGAAGACTGGGTGAGTACCCTGATGTGGTTTGCACATCACCTTCATATCTGTAAGGGAGGTCGCAAGTCCAGGTAGAGGTTGGGTAGATGTTATGAGCATCATTGGGGAGCCTCTTGCATAGAGTTTGTGAGGTGTGTGCCTCTATGTGAGAAATGTCTGCAGTTCCTCCACAGGTCTTCCACTGGGAAGCATTTTCATTTGAAATAGAGGTTGAACTATTTATTCTTAATATATGACATAGGGTAATCAAGACTGGAAAATTGCAGTGAACTTTATTATCTGGCCTGCTTTATTATATTATTTCAGGATGAGGAAGATCTATAAATAAGCCATGTTTGCTGGTCTTCAGAATTCCTTTTTTTGTGTGCAGGTCCTTGCTGTGTTTCTTTGCACCGTTTGTTACTCTGATTATAGGTGTTCCAAAATCCCTTGTTGTAAAAGGAAGGCGAAGTCCCTGGAGCCACCTTAGGAGCGATCCATCCATGGCACTGTGTCCCTTCTCAGTTTAGCAGTGTGGTCCGTGAGAGGTCTGGGAATTGGAGGCACTATTAACTCAGGCTCTTCGGAGTTTTCCGTCCTTCTCCACTGCTCATCCTGCTTGACATCAGGATTCATTCCCACAGAATGACATCAGCTCTGCTGGAAGCCTGCCCTCAGTCCTCCACAGACCAAGCCGTGGACCGCATGCTACTCAGGCAGATTAGGAGGAGAGCTTGGGCAAGGGTGTGAGAAGGTCAGGAGGTCCAAGGCGATGGGCCACCACTGATATGGTGACTGACAAGGTCAATGTCTCTTCCAGAATGTTTGCAAGGAATATAATGCAGCCACTTAAAAAGATGAGTATACAAAATGCAATAGCATGGAAAATGCTTACTACAATAAGGAGTTAGATTTTATTTTAATCTATTTTAAAATAATCAATACATTCAAATGGCTCAAAATTCAAAAGATAGAAAAAGGTGTACGATGCAGTCTGCTTCCCGCCCCTGTGCATAGCCACCCAGGCTGTGAGGTGGATGTTAAGTGAAAAAAGAAGGGTACAAAGCTAAACTTTTCTCTCTCTCTCTTTAAATATGTATATTGTATATTTATTTATGTGTGTGTATACAAACATATATAACACAAACGTATCCACAGAAGAAAGACTGAAAGAATAAACAAAGTGTTTACAGTGGTTACTTTGAGTGGCAGGACTATAGGTAATTGCTTCTACCTTCCTATGTCTCCCAAAATGTCTGCCCTCTGTGTGTATTGCTCAAAAGAAATAATAAACACAGTTCTTTATTATATGTATCATATCATCACTGAAGTCACTAGAGCAAAATTGGATATGACCAATCATCCAAAAGAAGAAAAAAAGTCACTTATTTTCTTGCAACCCACAACTCACAATTGATGGTACTTAATATTTTTGCATGCTACCTCCTGGCCTTGTCTTTGCGTATACGTGACCATGGTTGAATACTGTTGAATAACTTCTGACTAAAATAGTCAGGATATCTTTTCTATTACCCATATAATAGAAAGATAACTTTCAAAAGAAGGATGCTACATCAGCACGCATACAGGTGTGGAAGGAAATAAGAAAGAAAGGTCTTCTAACTGGGAAGCTGTGGGTATCTTTGAGCCCTGATAAACCAGCGACACAGACGAGGAGAAAGGATAGCGGGCAGTTACGCTCCACTGAGCTGCCTTGCAGTGTGAGGCCAGCCCTCCTAGCTCACCCGCAGCAGTGGTTCTGCACGGACACAGGGCTTGGCGGAGCCGAGGGCACCAGCCGCTCGGAGAACAGAGGCTTAAAATACTTGATGAGAAAGTGTAAAAAATCCCCACCTTGCTCCCAGGGACAGTAAAAGGGAGCCCTCAAAGTATAATCACTCCCTTTAATTTTAAAGTACACAAATAACCTAGGAATACAATACAATACAAAGGAATACAATAAAGTATTCAAATAATCAAAATTATTTAAAATATAGAAATATCAAGAGTTATAAAGTATATGTTTTGGTCATGTATTTTTCTTTTCCTCCATTTTATTTTTTTATTGAAAAAAGTGTATGGGGGCCAGCCCGGTGGTGTAGTGGTTAAGTGCGCACACTCCACTTCAGCAGCCCAGGGTTCGCAGGTTCCGATCCTGGGCGCGCACCGACACACTGCTTGTCAAGCCATGCTGTGGCAGGCGTCCCATGTAAAGTAGAGGAAGATGGGCATGGATGTTAGCCCAGGGCCAGTATTCCTCAGCAAAAAAGAGGAGGATTGGCATCAGATGTTAGCTTAGGGCTGATCTTCCTCACAGAAAAAAAAAAAAAAGTATGTAGACAATTCCCCTCAACCCTCTTCTTCTGGTCCTCGCTGTGGAGAGAACGATTTTGGATCCAGACAGGACTTTTTGAAGTCCTTGATTCCGAGTCCATAATCACACACAGACACACACACATAATGAATGCATGCTTTTTTTTTTTTTAATTAAACTTAAACTCTTGGGTTTTTTATCCCCTGGACTCTAAATCTCACTTATTCTAAGCTCTTTTCCAGAGCAATAATGTTTCCCACATATGAATCACCAAATGCTAAATGTGCTCTTCTCAGCAAATGCAATTCATTTGAGAATAACTCCCAATAAATTGCCTGTGATGTTTCTTCATTGCTGGAGACAATGGGCAACGCCAAGGCGAGGAAGGGTCATACCAAACCAGTCATTAGTTTTAATGTGGTCTGGCAGTTTTAATCCTTTCTGTATTTTTAAGTATAATAGCACGGTACCGTGTGTTAAGATATTTTTTTTTTTCATTCTTCTTTCCTATCTTGAACATTAAAATATAGGGAGAGGGTGGCAAGGAGAATGCGATATTTTCCCTATGAGAAAATGCACTGCTACCCCTATTTCTGCAGGCTCTGAGGGATGTGGGGCAGAAATTAGGACTTGCTGAGAACAGGGTTCTGGGCTTGCTGTTTCTAGCACTCCAGCTGGGTCCTCATAGGACCTTGTATTTCTTTAGCTCTGTCCCCCCTTCATGATTTGCTATCTAACACTCAGTACTCAACCAAGTTTACTCAGAAACCAGCTTCCATGCACAAGCGTATGCTACATGACATGGGACATCAGTCAGTCTTCTCAAAAGAGACTGCCTCTTCAACTTCTTTTGTACCCCCAGCACCTCAGTAATGCTAAAGCTTTAGCGTGACCCTAGTAAATGAAATGTGTTGAAATAAAATACTATTTAACTCCAGAATAATTGACAATATTAAACTAAGAAGATACCATCTTCTTTCCAAGGTCAAAAAGACTAGACATCTGTGCTCATAGGTACCTAAGTCTGTCCTTCTTTCTAACTGGGTGTGATGAACAAGGCTCTTCCGAGTAAATGTGAGTTAGCCAGGGCAGGACAGGCAAGTTCAATCCCAACTCCTCTTTGCTCTGTGCCCTTGGGGAAGTTGCTTCCTATTTGAACTGTGCTTTCCTTATGTGTAAAATCGGAACAGTAGTACCTGCCCCATCATGCTTTTGAAATTGAAGGGAGCACACAGTAGGTGCTCATCCAATGCTCATCTCTGTAAATGGGAGTGCAGACAAAGCCATGACTCCCAGTATTTCATGGTGCTCTATGGATGCGTCCCCATCAGCAGGCAGGGTCTGGAAATCTCTCTCTTTTTAAAGAAGGTTGTGAGATTATAACATTGAGGAACTCCAGGATTATCTAGAACTTCTGTGCCAGCCCAGGGCACCCCTGGGCTGCCAAAACTATGGCACAGAGGCACTGGCCTCCCCCAGAGACCAGTGGTATGGCCCCTTTTGTTATGAGTTCCTCTAATTGTGCACACATATCTATCACGACGTATCATCCCCATAGCAATTTGCCCTCCTGCCATTATGCCTGCCCCCAAATCTGGAATTAGCATTTTGCAGTGATGTCTGGGAGTTTTTTCTGTGTTCTCCTGATAGGAAAGAGAAATTGAAAGCTATGCTAAAATGCTTGGAAGAATGCTAGCAACGTGATAAGTGCTGCTTAAGTATGTGCGAGGTATTATTATCGTTGCTATTACTATTATTATTTCTAAAGTAAAGTTTTCTGGATTAGCCCCACGGAGGAGGTAAGAGTCAGAACATTTAAAATTTCATAGCTTCCTCTCTGAGGAGAGCTCTGATTCACTGCTGTGAGCACACAGAGACTGACGATCAGGAATGGAGAATTAGGCTATGTGGGTTTTTTGTTTCACTATTCACCTTCTCTCTAGTTTTCTACCCCAAGCAAACTTAGCAGGAGAGGCCAGGAGGGAAATGAAATGTGGTTTTTCTTATCTAGAATGTGTGGGCCCCATGTTGGTTACTATAGGAAGCAAGTCCTGATGAGGTAAACTTTGAGTCTGCATTGAGTACCATCTCCCCCTACTCAGAACATCTCTAAGCTTCTGGAAAGGGGTGGAAGGGAGTCGGGTACTAGAAGTAGGAGTGACAAGGCCTTGGTTTCAGGGCCCTCCCTGCTGAGTGCCTCAGACAAGGCCTGACCTCTGGGCCTCTGCTTCCTCCTGAGTAAACTGAAGAGGTGGGTAATGTTCAAAATGGGTTCAAGTACCTGAAGTTATTGGGGGTGCAACCAAGCTGGGCTTTTCTGTCACCCCCCACTTTAGTCAGAGAAGCTCCAGTGTGATTTTTTTTTTTTTTTTGCTGAGGAACATTGGCCCTGAGCTAACGTTTGTGCCAGTCTTCCTCTGTTTTGTATGTGGGATGCCACAACAGCATGGACACTGACAAGTGGTGTAGGTCTGTGCCCAGGATCCAAACCCAGGCCACTAAAGTGAAGCGTGCAGAACTTAACCACTAGGCCACAGGGCCACCCCGCAGTGTGATTTTTTTTTGTACTATGGAAATGCCCATTCACCGACAAGACAATTCTGCATTTAAATAACAGTTTAAAACCCACTGAACGAGATGAAAACATGCTGGAAGGAAGCACCGTTTACTGTGATTGATGTTTACAGAGAGTAGGAAGGGGTAGATAGTAGAGGTGGGTCAGGGGCAACAGAGGTGAAGAGAGGTGGGCGGACCTTGAGAGGGCCCGTGAGAGGGCAGTGTGCTCCAGCCATGCACCCACAGCAGTGGGACCAGGCCCAAGTGCCCTGCGACCCCCAAGTCATTATTCCATGTTCCCCACAAGTGTCCTCCTTTTACCTGGGCAGCTAGAACAAAGAGCAAGGGATTCGGGGTCCTGCACTGGCTTTCTGTGGTATTGGGATTCGGGGGCAAAGTCTTAGCCCTCTGGTCTGGAGAACAGGACCCAGCTCCCTCCTCTGATGAAATGCTGAGGTGCTGATAGGTTTATAACTCATCAAAAAATGTCAAGACAAGCAAAGCCGTGAGAGGGAAAAGCGTGCTGAAGCAAGAACTCAGGTTCTAGGGGCACCAGATTCGCGCCTCCAGGGAGCCTGGCTGCTTCCGAGTTCTTTGTTCATCTCCTGCCCCACTCGCTGTGGGGAGGCTCCGGGCCTATCCCTCGCTGCAGAGAACTGAATGAGGAGGAGGCATATGGTGAGAGAGTGAGCCTGGCTTTTTAAATGAAAATTTACATGGAAATGTGAATTCGTGAAAATATCAGTTATTTTGTAATTGGCTTTCCAAATCAGCATAAGGAAGGCCTGTTCCTGTTGGTCCGCTGGTGTAGTTGCGAGATTCACATCAACAGTCAATGAAGAACTGCCCTCCCCCCTATTTTAAACCCTTCAGTGGCTCTTCCTTATCCTGGGATCATGTTGAAATCTGATCCCATCCACCACCTCCTCCTGTCTTCCCAACCAGCTTCCCCTCAGCCACTGCCCTCCCCTTGCCCCATTCCAGCCACAGTTGCCTTGCCTCCATGGGCCTCTCGAATTGTGCATGGCACATGCTTAACCAACAGGGCGCATGCTTAACCAACTCGGAGTCCTCACTACATGGTTCCCTCTCCCAGCATGCTCTACACCAGTGGTTCCCTAGCATTAGCATCGCCCGAGGGCTGGATTACAACACAGGTGGCTGAAATGCAATGCTGAGCTTTGTTTAGATCTTGACTACAAATGAACTTCAAGGACTTATGTTAATTTTATTAGGTGTAATGATGCTAGATGGTTAAATTAAAAGTCCTTATTGGTTAGAATTTCATACTGAAATATATATACTGGTAAAGTGATATGGTGTCTGAGATTTGCTTTTAAAATACTCCAGACAGAAAAAAAAAATGTGTGTTATGTAGGAAGGGGGGGTGGAGATATATGACAGGACATTAGTAAAATATTGATAATTGTTGATGATGATGTTTATTATACTATTCTCTCTACTTCTGTGTCCTTAAATTCCCACCAAAAAAAACAATTTACTTCCCTTGGAAAAACAAAAAACCACAGGTGGCTGTTCCCCACCCCCAAAGTTTCTCGTTTAGAACATCTGGGATTGCATCTGAGAATTTGCGTTCTAACAGGCTCCCAGATGATACTAACGCTGCTGGTCCAGAGACTGCACTTTGAGAACCACTGCACCAACCCCACCAACACACACTCTTCCCTTGTGTGATTCCTACTTGGCCTTCATGTCTCCATCTGAGCTTCACTTCCCCTGGCCGCCTAGCATGGATTGAGTTCTCTTACTGTACATGTTCCTATCATACAAGCATCTTCTACGTCTTCATAATGTCTGTCTAAATTGTAAAAGCTCATCTCTACAGTTATTTCCTTATGTTTGTCTTCCCTATATTCTATAACCTCCATGAACAAAGAGCTAATTTACCACCTATCCCCTGGTCCTAGCACCATGCCTAGCATATAGTAGGTGCTCAGTAAATGTTTGTTGGTTGGAAGAATGGATGGGTGGATGGGTCTAGAAAGACTACCCATTTTGAATGTGGGCAGAGCATTAGGAGGGCTGTCCACATGTGCAGGGCATGGTGCAGAGAGATAGCAAAGGAGGGAGAATAGTTACCCAGTTAGCCAGATCAGCCAGGTGCTCTCTGGCAACCAAAGAAATGACAGCTACTGCACCCAGACCTCCCTCCCATCCTGCCCTCTTTATATAAAACAGAAACAACACACGCAGTGGGCAGGAGCTTTCTCCACAGAGGCAGGGTCCTGCATTCTTGCCCCAGGCTGTGTGACTCTGGGCAAGTCCTCTCTCTTTTGGGGCCTCAGTTTTGCCATCTGTAGATCAAGAAAGTTAGATCTTTTAGCTCTAAAATTTGTTGAGAATCATGGATTCTGAGCAAAGATGCTTCATCCTGAGTAGTAGCCAGTAATGATCGGGGTGCTTGGTCCTTTCCCCTAATCTTAGCCAGATCATGTCAGTAGAGGGAATCACACTGGGAGGACTGACCCGGTTCTTGCATCTCTCTGGAGCCTGTTTGGTGCCATCCTTCCCCAGGAACTGGCAGGCGGTTGGCTGTGAAAGGATGAGAGGCCATAGATGCAGCCCTCACACACCAGAGCCTCAGGGGAATCAGGGCACACAAAAATCCAAGGGCACCCACTTCTTGCCTCCTGTCACCCTGTTTAGGGCAACGTTCAATGCAATGGCCTGGCTGAGGTTTCAGAAATGGACTGTTTAACCAAGACTTCAAATACGCTTGTGTATTTCAGATGAGTGCCCCCAAAATAATTTATATTCTTTTCCTTTCCTTTTCTTTTTTGCAATCACCGTTGTAAATAATAACCCTGAATCCACGCAGCAGTGCTCACAGTGTTGCTCTTTCTGTCTGTTACTTATTGGGAAGAATCCACGACAGTAGTGCAAATGCCCAGCATCACTTATTCACTGGTTTCGTCTTCACTTTTGGTGTTTGTACATGTCTAGAAGGTCTCCTCTTTGTTTCCATCCTTAGGGAAATAGACTGTGGTTATATACAGAAATAACTTGATTAAGAAATAATTTAGAGAAGCTCAGAGACCGAAAGAGTCTAAGAAGGGAGAAGCGAGAATCTTGGCTTTCCTGCCACATTATTTAGTTAAAGAAAATAGGCTTTTAGTCTGGCTTTTACATAAGAGGTTAAGAATACTTTCACCCAGATGTTTCGATGTTATGGTAATAGCCTTCTCAGTAATAATGCCTTGTAACCTTATGCCCGGTTTTGTTTGGGGTTTTGTCGTCAGGGCAGCGGTGTTTTCCTCTCTATGGGTGTACCGGGGAGCCTCAGTTGCAGGTTATTAAAAGAACAACTTCCAAAGAACCCGAAGAAAGTGAGGGCGTTCGCAGGCTCAGTGGTGTGAGGCTTAGAAAAGTTGAGAGGAAGGATTAGAATTGAAGGATAAAAAAGACCCTTGAAAAGCCAATCCATTATGGGGTCCATTACTTTATATATATTCTCCCAAATCACATGAATAAAGGGGAAAGAAAGGCAGGAAGAAAAAACTGGCTTCGCTTCAGGACGTCAATTATGTCTTTTTTTTAATCCCCTTTTCACAATTTATTTGACATTTTGAACAGTGGCCAAAAAAGCTATTATAACTATAAAACATATTCGTTGGTATAAATCTCGTTAGTTGAGCGATTTAATTAAGGTATTGACATGCTTAATTGATATGTGTAAGCCAAGACTATTTTCATATCTCATTTCCATATGCTTTCTGCTTTAAGAGAAGTGAGGAGCTGGATCTTTAAAAAAAAAAAAAAAAAAAGGCTCCCTCCATAAAAATGCTATAGCTTCATCCGCGCCTGACGTCTCCAGGGACCACTTGCCACTCTTCTTGATTCCGAGCCAGCTAGTCCTCTAAGTGGCGCTGCTCGGAGGGAAGGTGATGTATACCCAGCTTGAGTGCCTGTCAGGCCCTCTTATGATCAATAGGAGAATATTTATATTAATAAAGCACCAAGTTAATTAAATAAAATGGTCCTCTGGGTAAACTTAAGATACTAGAGGATGGGCAGGGATCGATATATTCTGCCATTTGAACATTAAGTATGTGCCTTGAAATTTTATGGAGCTTTTAAAAACTCGCTTTGTAATGTAAAAAGTTTGAAACCTCCGCAAGTTTTCTCTGCTAAAACCTCTTGTGTCTGGCTGCCGGAGCTGAGGGAGACAGGAAGTGGAACCGCTGGAGACCGGAGCTTAGCAGAAGCCCCTTCTCCTGGTCCGGATAGCTCCCCTCCTTGGGGGTCAGGGAATTATCTTGGTGGACAAGGCTGGGGTGAGGGGTGGAGGCCTGAGCTCAGTGCAGGGTCCAGACAGCAAGGATGACGCTTCCTTTTCCCCAGAGCAGCCTCCCAAGTCGAATGTGAGAGAAGCCTTGGACCCCCTCTTGTTCTTGGTCCCCTCATCCTGGGAAAGCTCAAAGGCTAGGATCTTGTGGAGAAGAATCTCAGTCTACCAGCCTCACAGACCCCTGCTGGCTCCCACCTGATCCTTTCCTCTTGCTTTCCTCGGTCTCTTGTGCTCTCAGCCCGGCTCTTTCTGTGTCTCTTGTGTGTGTGTGACCCTGTCTCCATCCTGTTTCTCCTGGTCTCATATCAGTGCCTCTCTCTTTCTCTGTGTGTCTCTGCCTTTCACAGTCTCTTCTGTGAAATGACTGTCTCTGTCTATGTGTTTCTCTCTGACTTTCTTTTTTCTTCCGTTCTCTCCAGTTTTATTCTATCTCACTATGTCAGGATCTCTCTCCCTCTTGGTCTTTGTCTCTTTGTCTTTCCCTCTCTCTTTCTCCATCTTTCCCTCTCTCTCTCTCTCCCTTCCTCCCTCCCTCTCTGCTTGGATTCTTCTGCCCATCAACCACTGACTTTAATGATCTCTGGTTCACAGACTGCCTCTCCACACCACTCATAGGCTGACTGTCTGGTTCCATCCCCTCACTCTTGGAGCGGCCTCCTGCACTGGGTTTGGGGACAAGAAAGAGGACAGAGGCCTGCTGTGTCTTGCCTCGAGTAGCCGAGTCCACTTGCAGAGGTGACGTTCATTTCCTAAGAGGTGACATCATACTTGCTGTCCCACTTTGTCCTCTCCCACCGACTGTGTCTTCTCATTTTCTTAGCCTTGACCCACAGCACCTAACTCCCTGGGTATGTTGTAGTCACCCTGTTGATGATGACCCTTCACTGAAATGTAAGCCCCAGAACAGTGTTAACAGGGTAGTAAGGATTCTCTTCTCAGAAGTAACAACATAGGGAATTTGCGTTAGCAGCAAATTCAACTCACCTTCCCACCTTGACTGATCTCAACCTTTCCTCTTAGGGCTCTTTCCTGCGTGGCTCCAGACCCCTCCAAAGCTCACACAAGACCCCAGCTCCCTTTGGAAGGTGGAGGGATACTTTGTCTTGTCCTGAGTCTGTGCAGAGGAGGCTGGATTAACATTTGCTCTCAGCCCAAACCCGTGTTTGTATGAGGCCACTTCCCAGACTAAATTCTGCCTGGGCGGTGGTCTTAGAGCTCTCCTCCCAGCTGTCCCACCAGCTGCCGTCAGGCTCTTCTTTTCCTTCCTCTTTGTGGAAGTCTCCTGCCAACTTCTCTGCACAGCAGTGGCTGCACTGACAACCATTTCCAGCCAGCTTCCTAGGGGGTTTACAGAGACCTGTGTGGCCTTAACCTATGTCCCTATCTTCGCCGCCACACCCTCGCCATCCTCAGGAGAGCCTGGTAGATTCCATGAGGTTGAGTCTCCCTGCAGGACTCAGCGAAGCTTTGAGGCACAGCATGCTGAGTGGAACCCAATTATTGCTTTCTTTGGAATTGACCTGGAGTTGCTGCTTTACAGTTTTAGAGTTCTTGTGTAATCTTCTCTGGAACAAGGAGGCAGGGATTTTCTTGTCTTCTCATAGTGTTTGAATGCAGACTTGAACAGATGCAAGTACTCATAATAATTAGTACTTATTAAGTGTTTATCATGAGCCAGGTAACGTGCAAAGAGCTCTAAATTCATTAGTCATTTCATAATAATTCCCTGACATAAGTATTTTCATTGTCTTCATTTTACAGATGAGGAAACTGAGGCTCAGACAGGGTAATCTACTCACACAAAGTCACACAGTGAGCAAGAGGCAAAGTTGGAATTCACACTGAGGTCTTCCAGGCTCCTGAGCCATGCTTTCAGTATTGTGCCTCACTGCCTCCTGGGGTCTTGACCCTATGCAGGACTTCTGGGGTCAGATATGAAAGGAAGGGAGTTGAGTTAACCAGGAAGAGTATGGCTCAGGCTATATAGTCAATGAACAGTCTCGGAGAGGCAATGGAGGTGTTTCAGAAGAAGTCTCTCCTTTATCTCTTCCCTCTTCCCTCACCTCCTACCATGGAGGTCGTTTTCTCTTTACCTGGGACAGGGGAGTTTATTGTATTTGGCATAAGACTAGTGGCAGTGGTCTCACATTCATCACTAATTAATTTCATCATTGCAGTTCGCTGGGTTTTCCCGGTGCTCACATCCGTTGTCTAGTGCCTTTGAAGCTAAATGGCCAGAAGCAGGTCTGGGATTAAATATTAGTGTTAACTTCAAACTTGGTGTAAATCTATTGAACTGCATCCATTTTTACATAAATAAGCAAGAGAACAGCATCTATTCTCCCTTAGTCAATACCAGGACAGCCACAGGTGTGAGTTATTAGTGATAACTGCAATTGCTTTGAATGGAACAATAAATAGTGCAGGGGATCATGATGAGAAATGTCCTTCCATAGAATTAACGTAGCTTAATGGCTTAAGCTGCTATATACTTCATCCAGCACTGAGCTCCAAGAAGCTGGCCTTGCAACTCAGGGTGCTGAGCTCTCGCTGAATTGCTTTCCTGCTTCAGCAGAAGATAATTTTGAGCCTTTCTGAAGCCACATTGATTTTGTTGGCAGATGGCCCGAGGATAGCATCTCACCTTCACCACTGAGGTTTCACTTGTTTAATGGGGTTCTGAAAAGTTACAAGAAAGAACAGGAATCTACAAGCCACCTTTCCTTGAGCTGCAGCCCCGCATTCAGAGTTCCAACCTCTGGGCAGCTGCAGCCCAAGGCATAGCCCCTCTCCACCCACCCCCACCCTGCCTCTGCCTGCTCCCATTGCTTCAGTAAAACAGAAGAGTAACCCCAGTGCTATATCCCCTAGTGTGGAGGGAGGAGTTGTTCAGTCCGCAGAACGTTAGTCTAGGGTCAGGCACACACTGAGGATCCAGAGGAGTGTTCAGAAAATCCATTCCTCATGATCAAGTTGAACATTTAAGGTTACGCGGGGTAGAAATTGGGAAGTGGCTTCAACTGCTCCCAAACTACAGTGGCTTAGCCCTCTGGACTGCCTCTCTCCTTCCCACCTCCCTATCCTCCTCTCCCACTGCTATGTGACTTCTACTAATCCTCCAGCTCCATGAGGGTTTCCAGATCTTTTAGACTGTTTGGCAGGGGGGAGACTGATCACAGAGCAGATTATCACAAGGATAATCAAAACTTTCTCACTGTCAATCATCTCCTTCTAACATCTCCTGGAGCTTGATGCTAAAAGTGTCTCCTACACCCGGGGGTTTCATTATCTATGTTATCCTTGTCTCAACGAGTGCCAGAATTCAGACAGGGGGAGATGAAACGTTGTCAGGCACATGGCCCCTTTCTGGATTGAATCTATTTTCCAAATCTGGGGTATCCTTTCAGGCCGGGTTTAAACTCTATTCCGAAAAACCTAATCACTTGTCTACTTAGCCTACCTTCCCAATATAACTGCTCGTTCCCACGCTCCAGCTGAGCTCACTACACCATTTTCAGTTGGAGACACTAAATGCAGCTCCTTAAAATGCAAGGCTGTTCCAGTGGCCTTAGTTCACAGGCATGATACTCCAGCAGGGAGGTGGAGTTAGAAGGGTGGAGGACTAGGGCAAGAGCTTTTTATAATCTAGAGAGACGAACTAGACTTGGAAAAAATATCCCCATAGCTTGAGATTTGTTCTTGATCATCCATGAACCAGGCAATGGCATGAAATCATTTTCACTTATTTTTTTATCCATTCAACAAATATTTTGTAAGCTATGCGTCAGGCCTCGTGTTTAGCAAAAGTCTCTGAGCACATGAAACTAGTAATCTAGGGAGGGGGCCAGTGGAAAAGACCACGGTACCTTACCTGCTCAACCTCTGGTCAGCGTGTAGTCAGAAGAAACAAGCAGTCTCTTCAGATCCAAGCTCACGTCTACCTGTGCTCAGCTCCCTAATTTGTCTTACCTTTTTGGTCAAGTCAAATTAAACAGCACCCTGGAACAGCAATTGATTTGAAAGGACCACATTGGAGGATGATCTGCCATTTTGCTTGAGCTTGCTTTTTCAGGAAAGGTGAGAGGACATAGAAAAGAGATTGAGTCAGTCACAGACTCACTCCCTCCTTCCTGATGCCGACAGAAATGGGCCCAAGGGGTAACTGAAAATATAAATTTGGAATCCACAAGAAAAACATGTTAGAAAGCACACTCTCCACCCCCTTAATTTTTGCTAATTATTGCACAAGCAGATCTTCACCTCTGGGATATGATGCCTGAGAACCTAGGCTATCAGGACGCTGTCTGGGTGGCAAATGAGGGTGCCAAGGTCAGCGATTAATCACGAAGCAGGCCAAATGCACACACTTCATTTCAGAACAATTCCAGAAACATCCCCTTGCCCCCAGCCACCTCCCCCTCGCTCACAAGGTTTCATCTCCTAATTGCAAAAGCTTTTTGGCACGGGAATGTCTTTGTGAATAAGAGAGGACTCAATTTGGGCCATCTCTCTAAAGAAGACACGGGAACAAGGACGCTCCTCCAATTAATCAGCAAATGCTTGGCTCCAGCTTTTGGCCAAAGGATCGATTTACGTAAAGCTACTTCTCAAGATGAATTTGCCTCCCCCTCAACTCCCCCTGCATTCCCCTTGTCCAGCCAGCATTAGACATGCTACTGGATTTCAGATTGACAGTGTCAGCTACGACAATCAAATTAGGATGAAAGCTTCAGAGGGCTGCCAAGGGAGAGGGACAGAGGAGAAGGAGGGAGGGGCACAGGATGTCAGCCTAGGAGGAGAATGGATTGCACAGAAAGGGGCTCCCTTTCTCAGACTCCGTTGGGCAGACCCATAGCTTCAAACAAAGAAAAAAAAGAAAACACCTGTCTCCATCCTTTTGAACCAGGTGGACCCCTCTTCCCCAAACCAAGATTGATAAATTAAACCAAAACATCTCATTGGGCCTAAAAATTGGCAGTCGACTATCTCAGGTACATAATTAGATGCTTATCATCAGATGATTTTCAGCATCAGATTTCTGCACGTGATGTAAGGACGCCAAAATTGTGGTTATACTCCCTGGAGGGTACATCGTGATGGATGCATAGATTCGAGTCAGATGCCGGTAGTTGGAATCCTAGTGGTGTTTCCTGGACCACGTAGTGACACAAGGAAATCTGGACCAGAACAGAAAGCACAATTGGGCTGATAATGAGAGCTCCCCAATCCCATCTGATGTAACTGCCTTGTTGCTGAATTGTGATAATCCCAGGGATTAGTGAGCTGTTGAAAAGCTCAGGCTCTGTACCATTTGCTGGAGATGATCAGTCAATTGTAATGCTGTTTCATGAACACAAAGAGCCTTAGTTGGAGTTGCATATGATAATTAAATGAAGAAAGCTTCTGTTTGGGCTGGAAGCATTGGTTAACCCTGCCAGCCCTGGAAGAGTGTTGGTTCAGAAAAACTCAAATTAAATCCTATGGCTGGCATCTATAGATTCAACGCAATCCCTGTCAAAGTTCCAACAACATTTTTCACAGAAATAGAACAAAGAATCCTAAAATTTATATGGAACAACAAAAGACCCCGAATAGCTAAAGGAATCCTGAGAAAAAAGAACAAAGCTGGAGGTATCACACTCCCTGATTTCAAAATATACTACAAAGCTATAGTAACCAAAACAGCATGGTACTGGCACAAAAACAGACACACAGATCAATGGAATAGAATCGAAAGCCCAGAAATAAACCCACACATCTATGGACAGCTAATCTTTGACAAAGGAGCCAAGAACATACAATGGAGAAAAGAAAGTCTCTTCAACAAGTGGTGTTGGGAAAACTGGATAGCCACATGCAAAAAAATGAAAGTAGACCCTTACCTTACACCACACACAAAAATTAACTCCAAATGGATTAAAGACTTGAATGTAAGACCTGAAACTGTGAAACTTCTAGAAGAAAACATAGGCAGTACGCTCTTCGACATCGGTCTTAGCAACATCTTTTCAAATACCATGTCTGACAGGGCAAGAGAAACAATAGAAAAAATAAACAAATGGGACTACATCAAACTAAAAAGCTTCTGCACAGCAAAGGAAACCATCAACAAAACAAAAAGACAACCTAACAATTGGGAGAAGATATTTGCAAACCATACTTCTGATAAGGGCTTAATCTCCAAAATATATAAAGAACTCATGCATCTCAACAACAAAAAAACTACCAACCCCATTAAAAAATGGGCAAAAGACCTGAACAGACATTTCTCCAAAGAAGATATACAGATGGCCAACAGACACATGAAAAGATGTTCAAAATCCTTAAGTATGAGGGAAATGCAAATCAAAACTACAATGAGATATCACCTCACGCCCGTCAGAGTGGCTATAATTAACAAGACAGGAAACAACATGTGTTGGAGAGGATGTGGAGAGGAGGGAACTCTCATGCACTGCTGGTGGGAGTGCAAACTGGTGCAGCCACTATGGAAAACAGTATGGAGATTCCTCAAAAAATCAAGGATAGAACTACCATATGATCCAGCTATTCCACTGTTGGGTATTTATCCAAAGAACTTGAAAACACCAATTTGTAAAGGTACATGCACCCCTGTGTTCATTGCAGCGTTATTCACAATAGCCAAGACTTGGAAGCAACCTAAGTGCCCATCAAGGGACGAATGGATAAAGAAGATGTGGTATATATACACAATGGAATACTACTCAGCCATAAGAAACGAAATCCAGGCATTTGTGACAACATGGATGGACATTGAGGGTATAATGCAAAGTGAAATAAGTCAGAGGGAGAAGGTCAAATACCATATGATTTCCTTCATTAAGTAGTAGATAATAACAACAATAAACAAACACATAGGGACAGAGATTGGATTGGTGGTTACCAGAGGGGAAGGGGGGAGGGAGGAGGGTGAAAGGGATAATTCGGTACATGTGTGTGGTGATGGGTTGTAATTAGTATTTTGGTGGTGAACATGATGTAATCTATGCAGAAATAGAAGTACAATGATGTACACCTGAAATTTTTACAATGTTATAAACCAATGTTCCTGCAATAAACAAAAAATTAAAAAAATAAAAAAATAAAATAAATCTTATGGCTGGAAGGATTTATGGCTGCTCATAGGAGGGAAGGCTGAATGACTGGAATATTTAAAGCCATGGCTTACTTCCCTAAATCCAAAGGTTTCTACATTGAATGGCTCCCCTTGAGTCTTCCCTCCTATTTTATACCCAAACCCCCCAAGGACTCCCACATTGGGCTCCTTTAGACTGGTTCCAACACCTAAAACTCTTTCCCTCTCTTGGCAGTGAGTGGGCTCTGAGCTACAGCATCCAGCTCCTAGCCTTATCCTAGAACTGCACCATCCAGTGTGATAGACACTAGCCATGTGTGGCTATCGAGCACTTGGAATGTGGCCAGTCCCAAGTGAGATGTATATAAACTACACCAGATTCTGAAGACCTGGTATAAAAGAAGAATGTAAAGTATCTCATTAATAAATTTTTATATTGATTACACGTTGAAATGGTAATATTTTGGATATATTGGGTTAAATAAAATACTTTATTAACATTCATTTGAACTATTTCTTTTTACTGTTTTTAATGCAGCTAATGGAAAAATTTAAATTGCATAGGTGTCTCATGTTATATTTCTGTGGGACAGCACTGTTCTAGAATTAGCAGATATCCCTTGGAGGGGCGTTGGCCTCTGCACCCTTCAGCCCTAGGTTGAAGTGTTCTGTTGGCCAGCACAGAGGGTGGTTTTTAATTTGGGGGAAATTAATTCAGATGGGCCCTGCATTCCCCCAGCTCGCCCCCGCCCTACTTTTATTGTCCACATTCAGGCTGCTTTACTCATTGACTGTAACCTGCATAACCCGTCATACATTTGAGTTTGTGATCCCTAGAACATCTGCCCACAAAGAGACAAAAAGGGGGCCCACGTTGGTAACAACCGAGCAAACCAATAACCCCAGCTCCATTTGCAGCCTGTGTAGCAGCTTGCAGCCCTCAGTCCTTCCAAGGGATCCTTAGCTCCCTTGTGTTTGATCGCCAGGCCTTCCTCCTCGTCACAGCTCTCCATCCACTTCTCAGCCTGGCTGCTCAGTCCTGCTCATTACCTGCCTGCCAGTGACTTCTCCCCTAGACTGCAGCCCTTCTGGAAAACTGTAGGCGATCACTGGTCTGTGAGGCCCCACTAGAAGTGTCCTAATCCCAGTCAGCTAGTCTCCCCTACAGGTTTGGGAGAGTCCCAGGGTGAAGTGGTTGGTTTTCTTCTGCCATACGTCTGGGATCCCAGGGACGGGTATAACCATCCATGGACCCTTACCCCTTCTAAGAGAGCCTCAAACTGGGCCTCTGAGTGGCTTTCTAAAATGCAGATTAGACGTTGTTCCTCTGCCCCGCTTCAGCCCTCCCCTGTGACTCTGTCTAACCCATAGCCATTTTGCCCAGCACCAGCAGACTCAAACCTGAGACACAAGAGGCCTTTGCATCTTGGACCCAAGATTTTCCCTAAAGTCAGAATAGATACTTAGGGTAGTAGGATGCTGCATTTGCTAACTTCATGCTGATAAAATGAAGGTAGTGATTTGCTTTTATATACTGCAGTATAGTGTAGAAAGCACTTGCTTGTCTATTATCCGTGACGCTTATCCCAGTTTCACAGAAGTACAAGTGGAGGCTCAGAGAATTGAATTGGTGCTCTTAAAGACACACAGCCCATTAAGTAACACAGCTGGCATGTGAACTTCTCACCTAATCCCGTGCGCTAATCATTCTACCCATGTTCTCAAAGTTTAGACTCCAGAGCCCATTCCCAGGGTATCTGATTCAGTAGGTCTGGAATGGGTCCCAGGAATCTGCATTTAAGTGTTTTTTATTATGGAAAATTTCACACATATATACAAGTCAAGCACAGATTATAAACGAACCCCCTTTGTACGCATCACTCAACTCCAATAAGTGTCAATTCATGGCCAATCTTGTGTCATCTATACCTCTGCCCACTTCCCCCTCTTCTATATTGTTTTTAAGTGAAGCCCAGACATCATCATTTCATCTTTAATTATTTTAGTATGTATCTCTCAAAGATAAAGACATAAATGGAAGGAAACATAACCCACAATGCCATTATCATATCTAAATTATTTTAAAAACCGAGATCTGTATTTTTTCAAAGCACCATCAGTAAATTCCGATCGGGTAGCCCATGAGCCGCACTGTGAGAACAGCTGCCCTGCGCCCCACCTGCCCTTAATAACCTCTTCCAACTGGCCCGATTTTTATCAAACTGTCCACTTTGAAAGACAAAACTAAAGTACTTGAAGAAACAAGCCTGCATCCCTGCAAGTCCCAGTGATTGAGATTGGCATCTTTCCCCTTTTTTTCCCTAAAAACTGAAAAGATTTTGGGCCTTGAGTAAAACAAAGCTGTGAACTATTTTCCTTGGTGGTTAAGAACAATCTGCAGTGTAAATTTAGAGACAGGCTTTCTTCTTGTTGAAAAGGAAAAAGCAGTCAAATTGCAGCTCATACTTTTGAGGTGTCTAGATGTTTGTTTTGCCTCCGTGTGTGTAAAGGGATCTGTTTCTTTGAGTCTGGGGTCAAAGAGAATGCAAACTCCAGGAGGGCAGAAACTCGGTTCTGTTGGTTTCTGTATCTCAACATGTAACATAGTGTAGCACATAGTAAGTGCTCAGTTCATTTCTTCTTGAGTGAAATGAGAATCTGAACTGACATTTCATCCACCAGGATGAAACATCTGAATGGTATGACTAGGACTTTTCTAATGAGCTTGTCAGAGAAGGCAAAACAGAAGGAGCTCTTATTGATGTCTTTCATTCAGTAACTTTTTAACATCAAGGGAGCAAGCAATATAAACTCCTGCTGCAATGAAATATTCAGAAACCCGACTGGAGCAGTGGGAAATAATTGTGTTTTTTGTCCCCCATTGATGCTTTGATTCTCTGGATCCCTGAGATAGGTGATGGTTCTTTCAGGCAATGATTCAGTTATTCCATTGTAATCTCCATCGGACAAAGGATGCCATTGACTAGACACCAGCTGGAGGTACCAGGGCTTCTCAGCCGGGACATATGCTTGGGACTCATTTGGTTTTGACAGTCACCCAACTGTAAACATCTAATCTTGCTTATTAAGATAAACTGCCTGCAGAAGAGATTTACCATTTAAGATAAGTCCTCCCTGAAGTCCACATTGTAAAATCCCCAGGGAACAATTTTTCCTGCGTGTCTGTCCCTCCTGTTGTATAAAATAAGGGAAGCAAAACAATATCTTTCTCTTTGGTTCCTAGAGCAGAGTGATGTGTCACAGTTACTATATATTAGCAGTTGGGGGTGGGGGGAGCAGGGTTCAGCTTTGTATAGGATGTAACATTGAGAGTACAAGAAATTTTAGATTCATGGATTATTCATCAGAAATTTTAAAAATCCCTATATGAGTTCTGATTGATACCTACTGCATCAATGAGCAGGTTTCCTCCTACTAGGCAGTGACAGGGAAAGTAATTTTAACATATACTCACACCAAAGAGAATCAGAATCCACTGCCCCGATCCCAAATCCAATAAGGGTTCCAAATACAAATACTTTTAGATCATTCCCTCGTGGTCTAGTGGTTAAGATCCCGCACTATCACCACTGTGGCCCAGGTTTGTTTCCCTGTCAGGGAACCACACCACCCGTCTGTCAGTGGTCACACTGTGGCCTCTGTGTGTTGCTATGATGTTGAAAGCTATGCCACTGGTATTTCAAATACCAGCAGGGTCACCCATGATGGACAGGTTTCAGCGGAGCTTCCAGACTAAGACAGAGTATGAAAAAGGACCTGGTTACCCACTTCCAAGATAGTTAACTCTTAAAACCCTATGAATAGCAGCAGAACATTGTCTGCTACAGTGCTGGAAGATGGGAGGATGATGCAGAAAGAGCTGGCAGGGTTCCGTTCTGCTATACACAGGGTTGCTAGGAGTTGGAATTGTCGGCACTAACAACAACAAAGATCATCCCTTCTTTTAGTTTGGCTAATCAACAGTTGATGGTTTTTTAAAAAAATGTTACTAAAACTGCACCTGATTGGTCTCAGTGCAAGGAGTTTGGGGAGGTAAAGAAGGTACCAGATTGGGTTGTTCCAGTTTTCTTTGGTCAGTTAGCTTCCCCTGTGGCCTCTTGATCCTTGGTCCTGGACATGTCATCTTTCAGAAATGATTTTTTTTTTTAATCTTCTGAGAACTTCCTGATTCAGGAGAACTGTCCTCGAAGCCTTCTCATGAATACTTTGGGTTGGATCCCTTGGGCCCCCTTTACTGGCACTGGCTCTCGTCTCCTGCTTCTTTGGACTTTGCCAAAGGTCATGGCTGGGAACCTCTTCAGCAATCTGTCCTTGAGTTGCTGGAGTCACCTCGTCCAGCCTTATGAAGAGCAGGCAGAGCTAGGGAATTTGTATTTCTCTTGGGTGCTTCTGAGAGAGCCCAACCTAAGACAGATCTTTTCTCCTGAATCAAGCTCTCCTGTTTCATCCAAAAGAATCTAGAATCAATATGGATACTCCTTTCTAGGTGATAGATGAGGGAAACTTTAATACCTCTCTCAGATTTTATGGAAAGAATATTAGCAATGTTTATGTCTTCTATTCTTTGCAGAATTGTTGGCAAATATCCTGAGGATGAGGGTGATAAAGGATGTTTTCAGCAATGTAAATCCAGGGCTAACTGGGGGGAAAGTTCAAAATAAACGTAGCCATTCGTTGAATACCTGCAGGGTTCCAGGGGCTGCACAAAGTGCACATGTATCAGCTCGGTTCATCCTCACGATTAACCTATGAGGTCAGTAAAATAAATAGCCCCACTGTAAAGATGGGGAAAGTGAGGCATAGAGCATTTCAGTAGTTTGCATGATCATAGAGCTAGTAAGAAACCCACTTCAGAAACAAGAATTCCCCAAGTTTTGGGAGAGCTTCCAAGTCCCATTTTGTAGCTTCTAAATAATTTGAGATCAACGTTCTAGAGCAAATCCCCCCACAAACTGCCATTGAACAGATAAGACTTCCTGGTAGCACGATTGTGACCGAAACGAGCACATTGTCCCCTCCAGAGCAAAGAGGAGACCATTTTCCTGCTCCTCGTCTGGCGATCTTAACTGGTAGACACGGGGTGGGCAGGAGTGGGGGTGAAGGTGGGGACTGTCACTCACGCAGAGCACTCATGCTCTGAGAACAAAGCCTGTCTGACATTGCAGGGAGAGCCCGGGAAGCATTTCAAAAGCTCCGTAGGAACTAGACAACCTTTCAATCCATTTATCAAAGTGTCTGCAGTTCCCGTTTCAAGGTAGATGAAGCAATAATAAATTTGTGAAGAAAGTTAATCTGCGTCCAAAGCATTTTAGTAAATTAAAAAGGGTTGGGGAGGGTTGGCTGGAAGGGGAATATATTGGTTCTTGCCAACTGCTATTTGACTTCGTGTCTCCTTAATAAGTCCTCTTTGGTCTTGTGTTTTGGGATGGAATAATCAGTCGGTTAATCATTTTCCGGAAGCAGGAGAATGCACTTTAGCTAATGCAGTTCTCCTTTCCTTCGGAGTCCTAATGATTTAAAAAGACATCCTGATCCAGAGCCCCACTTCCCAACCAAGAAAGCCTTTCCCCCCAGCCATGCGCCTTTGTTTCCCCAGAAAATCCCAGAGCACCTCTCAATCTCCCACCAGACTCCAACCTTATGTCTTTCATCTAACATTTGAAAAAAAGCAGTTACCTTTCCCTGGTCACTTCCAAGCATTTTCCCTTAGGAAAGGTGAGGCACCAAAACCCCACCGAGCAATTGGCCGGAACTAGGCTCTTGGGCCCTTCGGATAGATTTTGTTATTTTTATTTAAGTGTCAGCTGAAAATGGTGGCTCTTGTCTCTCGCAAGGATACTACTTAGCAATAGTTCCATGCTCTGGCATCACGCTGAGATAAACACACTATTAGGAACCCTCACAAAGGCCCCGAGATCACTGTGAAGGGACAGTTACCGAAAATGAAGCACCCAGCCCTGAACCCTCCTCCACGCCCCATCAGTAACACCATTAAAGCTGTCAGTTTGTTAGCCCACTGGAGGTATTTATGAAATCAATATACAATCCTGCAGATGGATGGCAGTAGGATTGTTAGCTGGAGAAGAGAGGCTCAATGGAAAATAAAATTAATAAAATTTACAAGCAGATTGTCATGGGGAGCAGATAAATTCCCTACAATCTGCTGTGTTGCTCAATTGCGGCAGGAGGAAAGTCATGGCAGGGAGGTGGAAGGAAAGCTGTGCCCTAATCTGGGCTCCTCAAACTGGGAGCAAGACTGCGTGTATTTACAGCAGAAAATAGTGAAGAGGAACCCAAGTGGCAGTCCCACCCAAGTGCAGGATTTTGCCTGTGTGACTGCTTTTGTGGGAGATTTCCCAGCTACTCCACCAGATTTTTCGGCTTAAATATTGCTCTCCTCTCTTCATCCCATCGTACTGCAAATCAGAACCTTCGTACAATTGCTATTCCTTCTGTATGTTTCAGCGCCTTAAACTCAAAGGGTTAATGCATTACGGGAATATGTCCCCCTTCTTCCGGCTTCTGGGCCTGGTTAGAGCTGACAGTTCTGAACCTCTCTGCTGTTTGCACCTCCTGTCCCTGATTCTGATCATCCGCAGTTTGCCAGAAGTGTGGCCTGAGCAGTTTCCCAGAGCGGCCAAAGATAGCAGCCAAGCCTGGGAGGGTAGTGGGCAGGGGCTTGCTGTCCTGGAGACCAGCCTTCACTTGGCAGAAAAGACTGGGCCCATTGTGGCTGCTGGAGCCTTGGGTACAGCCCAGATGCCTGGTGGAAATTGCATTAGTCGGATGACAGGACCTGGGCCCCCTTCTCCTGGAGGCTGATGGAGAGCAGAGGAGTGGCCTTGGTGACACTGCCTGACCTCTGCTGTCATCGTGGGCTTTGTTCAGTGCCCCGACTCCAGGCTGGAGCCCTGCTCATTGAATCAGGCCTGGCCGGGGGAGCCTGCAACGGGGCTCACTGTGCATCTAAATGTACTTACATCATTTGCAGACAGAGGAAACTGGATTTGAGATGGGGAGCACCCTGTTATTCAGCCCTAGAAGTCACTAGGATTCATATCTGCATTCTGTCCTAACTCAGAGCCTTGCCTTGGGGCCTAACAGTGGCCCCAGACAATCCCCTAGTGTCTCGAGTTTCAGCTGGCCCCTTAGAGTGCGGCTGCTCGTCTCAGCAGGTGAGAGCGGAAAAGTGGACACCTCTCTTCTGCTTTCTATTTTCTCTCCTACTCCCTTGCAAAATGTTGGTTTAGACGGCCCGGGGTGGAAGATGGTTATCTGACCTCTCTTTCCAAATATATTTGGAGTCATCTATAGGTTTTTGTTAGGTGCCCGTGGAAAATCAGTGTGGGAGCGTCCACTGGTACAGTCTGTCTTAGGACAACTCAGTAATTAAAGACGTGTTATCCTGTGACCCAGCCCATCCTCCTTATAGGACTTTATACCAAGGAAGTGTCCTTAAAGTGTGCAGGAGGCAGGAAAATTCATCCTAGTGTTTCCCTAAATGGCAAATGAATATATAAATAAATACCCATCAATGTGGGAACGTATAGCCATCTATACAATTGGATGATATACAGCCATTAAAAATGTTGGCATAGACGTGGTGTTAATAACATGAACAGATGTTCTCAATATAATAAGTGAAAAAAGAGGTTATAACAGACTATATACTATGAGATCATATTGGTGAAATTTATATATATTACTCCTAATTGGTAACAGTGATTATGTCTGGGTAGGTAATTTTTTTACCTTAATATCCAAAGGTTTTTGTGTTCTAAAATAATGAAGATATATACCTATATCTATAGATATAGATATATATGTATACATATGATTGATGTGTGTGTGTGGGGGGTATGAGTTCATACATACCCACACACACACACACACACATCAATCATATATGAGTGATTACTCACTGAGATCCCAAGCAAGCTTCAGGTATGAATGAAAACAAGTACGTGTCTTTGGTCTAGCAAAAAATAAAACCAGAAATCAAAATGACAAAAGCTGCATGGGTCTTAGGAAAGGAAATTGAGGCTGTGGGGCTTTTTCACGAGCACTCTGGCACAAGACTTGGGTGTGAGCCAGCTTCAAGACCTGAGACTTACTTTGTTGCTTACCCTCCCTCCTCAGAGCAACACGTTAGCACTGCTTAATGCTCGATCAGATGCAGGGAGACCCCTATTTTGGATGGGTTTGTGGAAATGCAATTTGAATTCATCATGCCTGTTACTAAGACAATCCAGGAGGCCCCAGCAGTCTCTGGGGCTCTAGAATAAGCGCAGGTGGTCATCCTCCATCAGAAAATCAGGATGGCCAGGCTCCGTTCCAATCCCAGATGACAAAGGGAGAGTCCCTGAGAGATGGGAGATTGAGTGATGTTGACCCAGCAGTGGGGGAGGGACACTGTGGGGGAGGAGGGCAGGGGTCGTCTCTGGGAGGTGGCAAAACAGAGAATTGGGTGCAGTGTGTGCAACAAATAACCCAGTCTTGGCTCGTGGCCTGGAGGTGCGAGACCACCCACAGAGCCCGCCCTGGAGGCAAGCTGCTCCTCCTGGTAAGCATTTCAGCAAAGGCCATCACTAGAGGAACGATGTGAAGGCTTGTAGCAGCCTGGGTCCTGAGACTAAACAGCCCCCCAAACACTCTTGAACGCAGAAGCAGCCTCCAGGGGTTTTGTTATCATAATGAGATGCAGATAAAGCCGGCCTTGTCGTTAACGCAGCGTGCCTCTTTTCTTCTTGTTTAGAGATCTGAGCGAAAACCAGATCCTGGGGATCCCGAGGAAGGCGTTCCGCGGCATCGCCGACGTGAAGAACCTGTAAGTGCTGTTTTTGTTGCTTCGCTGCAGATGTGGCTCTCTGGCCAGAGGGTGGTGAGGCATGGGACAGAAAGGCGGCACCACTGTGTCCTGTGCTGCCTCCATCTAGGCGCCTTTGGGACAGATGGAGGGATGTGTTTAAGTGGTTTCCAGGGAACACACGTCGGATGCCAGGACAGCTCCACAGAGTCTCGTTCTCTGTTTACTCGGCCCCAAGTATGAGCATTCGAGTCCCAGACCTGGGTCCGAGCCGGGCCTTGCTGTAGCTCTGTGGCCTGGGGCTCAACTCAGCTTCTCCCAAGGTCCTTATCTTCCATAAAACAAGGATGATAGCCTGGTGGGGGGTGTTGATGAAATGAGAAAATATTTTAAACACTTAGTACCTTGTACATAGTAAGTGTTCAGTGAATGGGAGCCTTAATGATGATGATGATAATGATGAAGATCATGATGCTGAAGGTCTCACCATTATTAATAGGATCTTGTGAGAGAGCGCTGGGACTTGTATCCCAGGACCTGGGGAGACATAGCCAGATCGACTGTACTAGGTGCTTGGTGTTTGTTTGTTTTTTTAATTTTTATTTTGAAATAATTATTGATTCGTAGGAAGTTTCAAAAATAGTAGAAAGGTCCATGTGCCCTTTTACCTACTTTTCTCCCAATGGTAACATCTTACCTGATTATAGTATAATATCAAAACCAGGAAACTGACATTGGTACAATCTACAGACTATGCTTCAGATTTCACAGCTTTACACGTGCGTGTGTGCGCATGTGCCGTTCTATGTAATTTTGTCACATGCAGATTCCTCACCCACTGCTGCAATCGGTGCAGAATTGTTCCATCACTATGTTTTAGAACTTGCCAGATAACCTTTGTCGTTTCCTACCTGGCCTCCTATGTTTGCTGCTTATCAGAGACTCCTGGGCCCTTACCTTCGTGAGGAGTGTGCTTTCTGAATTTTCTACCCACGCCACTGTGTCCATGTGTTTGGAATAAGTATTGGGAGAGGGGTACAGAAGAAGGTCTGGTTTGTGTGAGCAGGCCTTTCTGCCCACTGGCCGCCTCCACAGGCTCACATTCAACTAGAGAAGTCTCGAAGGAGGTTTTTTTTAAAACTACTTTAGCTGTCACTTTTCCCTGTAAGGACTGCAGGGATTCTAGTGTACCGGGAAGCTGATGATGGCTTCCAGACACAGGCTATGTGCCTCCCCTGATGCGGAGAGCTTAGCGGAAAGCTTTGGTGCTGAACGTGCAAAGCACACAAGAGGGCAGAGGCATCTCGGGGTGAAGGGAGCAGAGGGCAGAGAGGGCTTTTCAAGGGGCCCCCAGACGGGAGGCTGCCTACTGCTTCATCTGGGAGCGTTTGCCCAGGAGCAGGAGAGGCGGGTGGAGCAGACAAAGCCGTGGAGGACGTGACTCGAGATTGCGCACATAAAACAAAACTAAGAAGTTGTGTTAATTAGCATCCCAGAAAGGCGAGCAGGAGGGGAACTTAGAGATTCTCTAAAACCCCACAGGTCAGCAGTGAGAAAACTGAAGACCAGAGAAGGACAGTGTCTAACTCAAAATCAATCAGCTTCTCCACGATCGAGCCCCACGTTTACATTTTACGTATGTGAAGTGGTACATCTGTCCTGTCTCGTGGCTCTAATCTTAAATGGGCCAGTTAACAAAAAGAATATTGCGGTGATGTATAAGCAGAGCTCTGTAATTACCAACTACATTTTTGATTCTCAAGAAAGTGATTAAATCTCACAATGGTCCTCCATAGTTGCTGGGGTTTTGGAGGTTTATTGTTGTTTTCCTTTCATATCTCTAACTTCATAAAGGCCTCAGGAGCTAAAAGATTCAAGATTCCGCAAACACAGACTCCTGAGTCACCCAGGAACTATTGCCAGGCGCTGCTTCTCCAGGCCACGCAGATATGTGTTGCTCCAGGGCCTGCACAGCTAGGATCTTCTCTTGTTTATACCCAGTGCCAGCGTGTGGTCCTGAGGGGATGGGTAAGGGAGTGAGCTCGCTGCTTAAAGGATGAATTAACCAACACAACTAAAGGGGGATGGATTCCTTTACACTTCTACTCAGTTCAGTCAGCACACACTTGTTGACCATAACTTATAAGTCCCAGGCATATAACTCATGTTCTCAGGTGGCTTACGGTAAAACTGGGGACGAGAAACACATGCATAAAGAGAATGTTTAGTGATTTAACAATCCATGTGAAAACTGGCAAATGAGTGGCTATGCAGAGTAAAGGGCCATCAGAGCTCAGAGAAGGAAAACAGCTTTAGGCAACGTAGCCTAAAGGTTAGCAACATGGCTTCGGCAGTCTGATAGATCTGTGTCAGATTTCCAGCTGTGCTGCGTACTAAGTCTGTGACCTTCCGTGTATATTACTTGACACTTGTGAGCCTAGATTTCCTCCGCTGTAAGATGAGGGTAAGAATTGTTCTTAACTTCCTAGAGTTTTTGTGAAGGTTAATAAAATAATGTATGTGAATAAATTAGTACTGTGCTTGGCACATGGAAGGTATTTAGAAAGTTCTAGCTACTGTTACTGCTGTGTTCCTTTGCTGCTGTTATAATTGTAAAGGCTTTAGCTGGGCCTGGATGGTGACTGGAATTCACAGAGTAAACAAGGCAGACAGTGTGTGCAAAGTGTAGAGGCACACCTGTATAAGGTGTGTCTTAAGGGCACAAGCAGAGCCATTGCATGGAGTGGGGGGCTTATGAGATAGAGTAGCAGGTGATGAGCTTAGAAAGCGAAGTGGAGGCCAGATGGCAGGGAGCCTTGCCTACAAGGAGTGTGGACTTCAGATGTACTGAGAACGTGGATGGCTTCTGACGTGGGAAAGGTCAGGATGAAAACATTTATTCTGGAAGAGGAACCTAGGACAGGAGGAGGTGGAAAAAGGAAAGACCAGGGGTGGGAGATGAGGCTGTGGTCCAGCATGAGGAGAGAGCAGTCAGAAGTGAAAGGAGGGTCCAGAGTAAGACGCCAATGGCGACCGAGTCACTCATTGTTTGCCAAGGAGGAAGGCCAGGGAAGAAGAAGTGGAAAATGATGAATTCCAAGCTCAGATGATACAGAGAATGATGGCAGATTCATAGTCGTTCATCAATGCAGCCATCAAAATGTTTTTTGAGCTACTAAATGCCAGTTCTGGGGGGAACCTCAGAGAGTAAGATACATAGATGTGTGAGCTCTGCCTTCTTGAAGCTTCCACTCCACGGACATTGAAAGGCCAGGAGGAAGAACCAGGCTGGAAGAGCCTGAGTTGGGTGTGAAGTGATGTCAGGTCTTCCACGGGCAGTGTGGATGGAGCGTCTCCTATGAGTTAGGAAATTGGCGAACCTGACATCCCCTCCTGTTCCTGCTGGTTAAATGACTTTGGTGTGTGGGCCACAGCTCCGTCTATGGCCTCAGCGTCCATGGTTTTAATAAGAGGGAGTTAAACTAAATAAGCTTGTAGCCTTAAGAGAAAATGTCATGTTGGTAATTGGAGATACAAGACCGGAGCTGAGAAGCAAGTTCAAGGGGGGTAAGCATCTGGGTAGAGGTGATAATTGAAGTTGTAGGTTTAAATATGCATCAGTACACGTAAAATAGGAGACACTTTGCAGAAATTATGTTTCTGTAAAACCTGTTCAAGGAACCCCTCCTCCTCCTACCAGACCTCAGTTACCCACATGTAGATTGTCTCTCTTGTGAGTGATGAGCAGCAGATTTAAAATCTCAGGAAGGTACATCCCTGTCATCAGTCTGTTTGAGGACCACCTCCCAGCCCCCAGCCTTCTCCATCACCTTGTTGAGCTCAGAGAATATAACACTGTTCTATTACTTCAGTAAAATAGGAGTAGAAGATAAATTATTGGAATATCAGGCTGTGAAATGACGACAGTTGGGCCTATCCATGATACCATGTGCTTCATTAAGAGGAGAAAATCAAGGATTGTGTATTTTTTTAAATAATTTTGTAGTTTTGACATGGATGGATTTTCTTTGCTTGTCCTGACAACATTTCCCTTCAAAAGGAAGAGACTGTGATACCCCCATTTTCCAGATGATAAAAATCAGTTTCCCTCAGTTTATGTAATTTGGTAAAAGTCACAGACACAATTGGGCCTCGGCCTCCCCGCTAGCCGGCCCTTGGTCACACACCCAACATTGTTTGGACTCTGTCCATTGACACCTCTGTCTACCCAGCCTCCTCCCCTCTCAGCCATGCTGGCAACAGGAAGAATGCAGAAATAGCCAAGGAGGCCACTAGCAAGTGGAGGCCTGATTCACAGAGGCAATCATGCACGCGTGCGGCTTTTAACAGAGCCGAGAGGAAGGACGTGTCTGAACCCTGTGGGAATGGGGAGCCACCGATGTGATGCTGGTGCTGGAGGGACTTGGCGCCCTGCCACCCAGGCAGCGGAAGGAAGCCCCTAATTGCTTCCTGCTTCTCCAGAGAGGAGAGAGAAAGTAATTAGCTGGGGATCCCACTCTAGGCAATTACTAAAAGCTGTGGGCTGATCCCACTCTGCTGCCTGAATGGAAGGGGAAGAGACGCTATATTTAAAGAGAGACAAGCAGTTAGATGGACAAATTGATCTGGAGAAGGAGACACTCAGAGAGACTGACCTGTAGATAGAGCAACATTGTACACACCAGTGTTACATCCTACTCTATGCAAATGCTGTGCTGGGTACTGGACAAAGACACAGAGAGAGAGAGAGAATAATCAGAAAGGCACAGAGATAGGAAAAAAGAAATGAACTGGAAAAAAAGAGATGACAAGCCACAATCCAACAAAGCATAATAAGAAAAAGACAAAAAACAGTATAGATTGTTTTTTAAAAATGCCCCTTTGCCCTATCTTTCTCAGCAGTTACGTTTTCCTCTGTTTTTCAGTTTCTATTTGCGAGGACTCTGTAGGACATGCATTCCAGAAGGGAGAATCAATAACCCCTGTCTCTGCCAGCTAGCAGAATTTGGAATTGACGGTTTCAAAACAAAGCTGGGGAGGCGGTCTTTGTGTTCTCCAGTGAGTCTGAGTTGCTGCGCTGCCCGAGTCTGCCCTCCCCCTTCCTGAGATTAATGAGGGCTGTCTCCACCTGCCCGTGAGCAGGCGGTAATCTTGTGTCAGGGTGAGGGAGGTGTGGGGAGGAACACGTAGCACCCATTCGTTGGTAGCATCTCTGCCTGCTAATGTCCACCACTGTTCATTCTGTGGCTGTACTTGGAACAGAGTCCATGCTCCTGATCATGTCCTGCAAGGTTCTACATGATCTGGGTCCTCTCTCACTCATATCCTGCTTCCCATGCTCCATTCCATCCCTCAAACACCCCAAGTTCCTTCCTGCCTCAGGGCCTTTTCACGTGCTGCTCCCATTGCATAGGATGCTAAACCCTTAGACCCCCACACGGCGGCTCCTTCTGATCCTTCAGGTCTCAGCTCAAAGGTCACCTCCTCAGAGTGGCCTTCCCTAACTGATCTGAAGCAGCTCCCCCAGCCCCCCCAACCCTTCCTCTCTTTCAATACCCAGTTATATTTCTTCAGAGCACTTATTGCCTTCTGAAATTGTCTTGTTCATTTATTTGTCAGCCTGTCTCTGTATGTCACACAGAATGAACGTGTGTACACAGGGACCCTGCCTGGCTCAGTCACTGTGCAATCCTCAGTGTCCAAACAGTTCATGGCAGAGAGTAAGGTTGACTAAAAATGCATCGAATGAATGTTTTTATTCATTCATTCTTCAAGTCTTTGCAGTTGGCCTATTACGTACAAGAAATCATGCACAATTGTTCAAATGTTTAATGTGAAAATAGTTTTATAAAAAGAATAAGACACCAGGGGCCGGCCTGGTGGCGCAAGCAGTTAAGTGCGCGCGCTCCGCTGCGGCGGCCCGGGGTTCGCTGGTTCGGATCCTGGGTGCGCACCGACGCATTGCTTGGCAAGCCATGCTGTGGCGGCGTCCCATATAAAGTGGAGGAAGATGGGCACCGATGTTAGCCCAGGGCCGTCTTCCTCAGCAAAAGAGGAGGATTGGCGGATGTTAGCACAGGGCTGATCTCCTCATTAAAAAAAAAAAAAAAAAAGAATAAGACACCATCCTTGTACTTGGAGAACTCACAGTCAGGCAAGGGCAGACTAGTAAACCAGCAGTTGCAGGACGTGGGCCGGACTCTGCTGGACGTCAAGACAAAGATGTGGGAAAGCCCAGAGAGACAGGCCTGATTCTGGCTTCACTCAGGAAGTGACATGAGTTGCGTCTTGAAGGATGAGTAGGAGTTCACCCAGAGGAAGGGCATTCCAGGCAGAAGGAACAGCATGTGAAAAATCACCAGCCTGTGCAAAGGGACAGAAGTGAGTGAAAGAGGTGATGCTTGTCAGAGATTCATGGCTGAAGCACAGCGAGCAAGAGAGGCAATGAAAAGATGAGGTTAGTAAGGTGAGTGGGGCAGGGGTGGGGGAGTGGAGAGGGCAGGATCTTGTACACCAAGATCCACAGAGCAATGGGGATCCATTAAAGGGCTTTTACTAGGGGAGCAGCATGATCAGATTTTCATTTAAGAAAGACAGCTGCAGCAACATCGTGGGCAGTGGATTGCCGAGAAGAAGAGACTGAAGTCCGGGTGTCCAGTGAGGAGACGTGTGCAATTGATAGAGGTTATGGGGTTCTGGATCAAGCAGGCAAAGTGGCCCTGAAGAGGCAGCGTCAAAGCGCAGAGACCTCCGGGAGAAAGCCAGTAGGCATTTGGGGCTGACCACGGGGGTGAATTGAGTGCCGGTCAGCGGGGCTTATCAGGCAGAGGCAGAGGCGGCCTTCAGTGCAAGGCACGGGGCTGGGGCCTGCATCTCGTGATGAAAGCGATGCTGCCTCTTGGAAGGGGGAGTTGGGAAAATCTGCTCACAGGAAGCAAGCAGATGCTGATTTATCCCCTTCCCAGGGTGCAGCAGGTGTTCCAGCCTTTCCTCCTTTGCATTCCTGGCTGAGTGTGTCAGGTTCAGAAGCGTTGCTGGAGGAAGTTGGACTGGACCCCAGTCTGCCAAGTGCTGCCCAAATAAGCTATCTAAAGAAAGGGATCGTGTCAGCCTGCCTGCCTGCCTCAGTCCCTCCCTCCCTCCCTCCCTCCCTCTCTCCCTCTCCCTCCCTCCTCCCTCTCTCCCTCCCTCCCTCCTCCTCTCCCTCCCTCCCTCTCTCCTCCCTCTCTCCCTCCCTCCTTCTCCCCCCTCCTCCCTCTCTCCCTCCCTCCCTCCTCCTCTCCCTCCCTCCCTCCTCCCTCTCTCCCTCCCTCCCTCCTCCCTCTCTCCCTCCCTCCTCCTCTCCCTCCCTCCCTCCTCCCTCTCTCCCTCCCTTCCTCCTCCTCTCCCTCCCTCCCTCCTCCCCCTCTCCCTCCCTCCCTCCTCCTCTCCCTCCCTCCCTCCCTCTCTCCTCCCTCTCTCCCTCCCTCCCTCTCCCTCCCTCCTCCTCTCCCTCCCTCCCTCCTCCCTCCCTCCCTCCCTCTCTCCCTCCCTCCTCCCTCTCTCCCTCCCTCTCCTCCCTCTCTCCCTCCCTCCTTCTCCCTCCCTCCTCCCTCTCTCCTCCCTCCCTCCCTCCCTCTCTCCCTCCCTCCTCCCTCTCTCCCTCCCTCTCCTCCCTCTCTCCCTCCCTCCTTCTCCCTCCCTCCTCCCTCTCTCCTCCCTCCCTCCTCCTCTCCCTCCCTCCCTCCTTCCTCCTCTCCCTCCCTCCCTCCTTCTCCCTCCCTCCTCCCTCTCTCCCTCCCCCCTCCCTCTCTCCTCCCTCCTCCTCTCCCTCCCTCCTCCTCTCCCTCCCTCCTCCTCTCCCTCCCTTCCTCTCCCTCCCTCCCTCCCTCCCTCTCCCTCCCTCCTCCTCTCCTCCCTCCCTCCCTCCCTGCCTTTCTTCCTTCTGCTCTTCCATTTTTCCATTCTTCCTTCCATAAATCATCACTGAGCCCTGACCCTTGCCAGGCCCAAAGCAAGTCCTGGAAATAAAGAGATGAATAAGACACGGTTCCTGCTCTTGAGAAATTTCATCTGCAGAGGGAGGCAAACAGATACACAGAGAGTGTATATAATTTGATAGTCCCCTAGAGCACTCTTCTCTCTCTGCCCCATGGCCAACGATGTAAGTGCTCAATAAATTCCAGTTGATTTATTAAAGTAAATCCCCTAAAATGGGAAAAATAGTAGAAAGAACTGGTAAAGTAGACTCCGTTAGTCTGGAAAAGATATGATACGGTGTTATCCAAAGGCAGGGAGGTGGTGCTCGTCAGCGCCTCGTTCCAGAAGTTGTGCCTAGAATTGGAAGTTGCTTAGATGACAAGTGGAGTCCCTTCCAGGCCAGATTACAGTCTGTGTTAGAGGCCCTCTGTCGGGCTTGCAATATTTCTTATAACACCTCACCCTAAGTTATAACTGTCTGCTTGGTTCTCTTTCTCCTCCAAAAGCCTGCAAGCTTGGTAGAGGGAGAGGTGGAGTCTGTCTAGTTGGCTCTTTTATTTGCAAGAGTTCGTCCTATGCCTGGGGCATAGTAGGTGCTCAGTAAACAATGAGTAAATGAATAAGTGGATGACTTTCAGAACGGAGAGACTCCAGCACAGAGAGAACCACTAAAACCCTGAATGAAAGAGCACGAATATATCTAGGAGCAACAAAGAATAAGAGCAGAGCAGCAGGAACCAGCCCAGAGAAGCCTTCCTGTTTTTTCAGGGTAATGGAGACCATTATTCTGGCTCCAGCACTAAAATTTCTTATCTGGGACATTTTTATTTATGGACAAAATTCTTTTTTAACTCATCACAGATATTTAACCCCTCGGCACTAAATCCACAGTAACAAGGGGCTTTAAACAAGCGTGTAAAGTAGAATCCCATCTTTCTGCACTCTGGCAAGAAGGCACAGTGATTCTGGGCCCCTCGGAGTTGGGCTCAGTGGTCTTATGAGACATTCACCATCCGGTTGAGACTTTGCCGGGAAATTTTTAGCTCCAAAGAGAAAGAAAGGGGCGTAAGAAGAGAGGAGATGAGTCTTACAGTAGAGACCACACTTTGAGACTCTAGTAACTATTAAGGTTCTGATTCTTTGTCTTGTTGGAGTCAATGTAGTATGGTGATTAAAAGTATGAGTTTTGGAGTCAGATTTGATTTTTTTTTTTAATTCCAGTTTTGCTGTCTATGACCTGTGTGTCTTTGGGCAAGTTACTTACCCTTTCTGAGCCTCGGTCTCCCAATCTATAAAATGGGAACAATACTAGTGAGGAGTAAGATAGGGGAGTATGTGTGTGCATTATATGTGTGAATAATAATACTTTGTGGTTTGCCCAAAGCCTTCATAGGCATTGTCTCGTTTAAGTAACACAACAGCCTTGCCAGATCATTAGGGAGATGTTTATTAGCCTCTAGATATACATGGGGAAGTTTAGCCTCAAAGAAATTCAGAAACTCTCCCAAGGCAACAGAGCTGGTCAGTGGCGAGGCTGGGACAGGATCCCAGGACGCGTCTGGAGTCTCGCTGCTTTTCTGAGTGGTTAGCGAGGAAAAGCTCTGAGATTTGGTAAGCATGGAGTGATGTCTTATAGGAAACAGCAGGTACAGATCAGTGGGGAATGTTGGAAGAGCATTTCTAGCTGCCAGCACCAGCCAAGACCCCTGGCAGAGACAGGCTGAATGGTCACCACTGGGAAAGAACTTCTGAGAAGACCATCAAGATTGAAAATATGAGTTCTTCTTTTTAAGTAACAGACTTTAGTTTTTAGAACAGTTTTAGGTTTACGGAAGATTTGAGTGGAAAATACAGAGTTCCCGTGTATCCCCTGCCCCTACACACACAGTTCCTCCTGTTATTAGCATCTTGTGTTAGCATGGTACATTTGTAACAATTGCTGAACCAATGCTGATACATTTTAACTAAGATCCATAGTGTATGTTAGGTCTCACTCTCCGTCCTGTACATTCTGTGGGTTTTAGCAAATGTATAATGACATGTATCCCCCATTATAGTATCATACATAATAGTTTTGCTGCCCTAAAAATTCCCTGTCCTCCACCCATTCATCCCTCCCTCTAGTCTCCCAAACCCTGGAGTATGAGCTTTTAAATGTACAGGTAAATCCCTTCATCCTTTCACAGCCCTTCACAATGGCTTATATTTATTCAGTTTTTCAGACTCTAACAACATGAGTCTTCTTTTTTCTTCTTTGAGAGAGGGTAAGTAACATCCTGCAAGTTTTAAGTGCGGTATAGCAAAACAGCAAGAAAGCCTGGACCAGCTCCAGCTTTCCCACCCTTAGCTTGAGGTAGGAGCATTAGAATTTCTTCCCAACAAATCTCCTTCACAGAACACTTGTGGTTCAAAGAACTGGCTCAGGCCTGGGGTTGTGTATAGACTCTGCATAAACTCTGAGGACATTTCAATAATGGTTAAGTACTCAGGTTCTCAGTCGGGCTGCCTGGAGTCAAACTCCGGCTGTTACCATCTATGTGATCTTAACCAAATTACGTAACTCTTTCTTAGCCTCAATTTCCCCATATGTTAAGTGGAAATAATATTACCCTCGTCATGGTGTTGTTATGAAGATTAATAATACAGTCATGCACTGCACAACAACGTTTCAGTCAACAACGGACCACATATACGATGGTGGTCCCGTAAGATTAGTACCATATAGCTTAGGGTGGGTAGTAGGCTATACCATCTAGGTTTGTCTAAGCACGCTCTATGATGTTTGCCTAACGACAAAATCTCCTAACGACACATTTCTCAGAACGTATCCCCGTTGTTAAGCGACTCATAATTGTAACTATTATTATTGCTGCTTTTATTCTATCTCTGAGAATTAATTTGGCTCAGGTTGTCACATCTGGGGGACTAAATCTTCCCTTCCTCACAAATACATACTCCAAGAAAAAGGTTATATTTACAGTGTTCTGCTGTGAGGTAACCCTAACTCTTAAAAATATTTAACTTCATTATACCTTCTCTTCTTTCTTCCAGTGGAGTTGTCCTGTTCTGGTTTAGGGCTTATAATAGGCTGGGTACACAAAAGGTCGGAGAAAAAGAGGGTGTACCTTCCCTACCCCGTTCCCTCCCCACTGTCCTCATCGAGACACAGAAATTACCAAAAGATCCCAGGAGTCCTGGATTCGGACACAGCTCTGCTAGCTAGTACCTGCTGCTCACTTGTTGTAGTCAGAATAATGGCCCCCAAAGATGTCCACATCCTAATCCCCGGAACACGTGAATATGTGGCCTACATGACAAAAGGGACTTTGCAGATGTGATTAAAGACCCTTGGGATGGACAGATTATCCTGGATTATTTGAGTGGACCCAATGTAATCAGAAGGGTCTTTATAAGAAAGAAGACACATGCTAGAAGCAGAGGGAGAAAAGACCATGTGACATGAGGGATGAGGACAGCACCTACCTTGGAAAAGGCACGGAAACAGATTCTCCCCTAGGGCCCCCAAAAGGAACACAGCCTTGCTGATGCCTTGACTCTAGCCCAGTGACATTGATCTAGGACTTGTGACCTCCAGAACTCTAAGATGATATACTCCTGTTGTTGTAAGCCACTACATTTGTGGTGCTTTGTGACAGCAGCAGCAGGAAACCGATCCTAACACTGCCCCGCAGCTGCCATTTAACCTCTAGGTCCCAGTTTCCTCATCTGTTAAAATAAGTCATCGACGTGTTGTGATCAGTGGATTTCAGTGTGTGTTCTGAGCAGCTCTAGTGCTCCGAGAGCCCACAGATAAAAAGGTACCTTTCAATGATGATCAAGTTTTAAGTTGTCTCTTTTAGACAGTAGGGGTCAACATGAGATTTTGTGTAACAAAGAATCCTATTTAAAAGTAAACAAGGCTTGAAAAATCACTGGACTAGATAGATAACCTTTCAGATCGGTTCAGATTGTAAATGTGATGATTCTTTGAGACCATCTTCCATCAGGGAGGAGCTAGGCTTTGTCGCTGAGGCAAAACTCAGCGGCAGAATCAAGCAGCCAGGGCCTGGTGGGGAACAGCAGAAAACAGGGTCAAAATAACACCAGATCTCAGCACCTGGAAGCTGGATGCCGAAGCTGAGGGGCTGGGCTGGGCTCACCTTCGGAGGAAAGGAAAAGGGAAAGTTGAATGTTGACTGGGAGATATTTTCTGGCATGGGGCTGAGGGTTTCTGAAATCTTTTGGACATCCTTGGGACGGGTTAGAGATTTCTGCTGCAGGTCTGAGTTCAAACAGCTTTCCTGCACAATCTCCCTTTCTGCTTGTGGCACCAGATAAACTGCTTTGCATCTCAGGGAAATGGCTGGTTCAGAAAAGAGTGTTCTTAAGGACTCGGGGGGAAGACTTGGTCAGCCACAGCTTTCAAAAAGTATTTGCTGGGTGAATAAAGACGTCGTTTGTGCAGGGTGCAAGACAGTGGTTTGCAGAGCCTGAGATCTTGGCCAGAATGGTGGGGGTCTTTTATTGGAGGTGGTGTTTCAGAGCGCCTTCCTGTGTCAGAACTGACAAATCCATATGCACAGCGCCCACTGAGCCAAAGCACTTCAGTGTCTGCTAGAGTGTTCAGCTCTGTAAATGGACAGTGTGTTACAATGTGTCCATTTAGAATGACAGCTATTTATTTGCCATTGTTAACATTCTCCTTTACAGCTCTCTCTAAAGCCAGTCCCCAGGCACAAGTGTGCAAACCTAAATTACTTCTAAATGCCGAGGATTGGTTCTCAGGTACTGTGTCTGCCAGGAAAACCACCTAGCCAGACAAATAAGTACCCAGTGAATAAGGTTTGGTTCACACGGTGCATGGTCCAGCAGCAGTTCTGAAATTTTATAGCTAATTAGCATTTTATTATGGAAGTTTGCCTTCTTTTTCTGCTCTTAGAGGCAACACCATTTCTTGGGCTCAGGAATGGGATATTTGTTCAAAGATCCCTCTAAAGCCCATAATTTAACATGAAACACTCTTATCTACCCCCCTACACACATACAGAATAAACAGAGGCTGTCTCAAGAAAGGAGTAGTAGCCTCAAACAGAGACACTCATTCTTCGTAAGAGGGAGTAAGCTCTTATAGAGCCCTGACTGTGTACCAGACACAGTTCTCATTAATTTCTACCTATTATCTCATCTAATCCTCATAACAGCCTTATCATTGCTATCACCAGTTTACAGATGATAAAACTGAGGCACAGAGAAGTGATTTACCCAGGGTCACATGTTAATAAGTGGCGGAACTGGGATTTGAACCCAGAGAGTTTAAATCTTGACCCTGTAACCACTATGCAATGCTGCGTAAACTTAGAAAAGCATTTAATGAAAATCAAAAGCTATGGACTAGTTTCCACCTCCAGACAGATTTTATTTCCTCTTTATAGAGTTTCAAAAATTGGTAACTTTTGCTTGAAAAATCTGGGCTTCCAGCTTCTCTAGAAAAGTCCGATGTGTTAACACTGGACGCTTTGTCCTACATGACAACAACAGACTGACGCTGAGTTGCAGCTTCCCTCTTAGAGCGTGTGCTCTCCTGTCCCCAGCAGCCAGGCTTCACTAGTCCTACAAGCTTCTAGAGAACCCCACTACTGTGTAGAGCCATCTTAAAGGAAGACTTACCAAGCCACCTCTTACCCTGGAAAGACCTGCAGTCTCCAGGACAATACAGTAGTTGGAGTATCTTCTTTGTGCTTTGCTGGTTGTGATGTCGGGCACGTTGCTTCTCCTCCCTGAGCCTTCATTTCCTTTTCGGTAAAATGAATAGATTAACCCTTAACTAAGCCATAAATTTTCATGTACAAGTTACATGAGATGACAAATGGAAGGGACTTAAGATAGAACTTGGCACAAAGTAGAAGCTCAATAAATATTAATATTCTGCACCGTATCCTCACATCCTTCCACCTTCACTGATGCAAAGAGAGATGATCTCCCAGTTGAGCTATTGGCATACGGGGTTAGAAGGGAGGGAGGGTTTGGTTTGGTGGTCTTGGGGATTCTCTCTAAGACATGTGTTGAAGATAAACCCTTCAGTAAAGGAGTCTAAACTGGTATACCATGAGTTGACAAATGACGATTAGACTCAGCCTGAGGGCTGTGTGAGGAGTGACAGGAAGAGGTGGGAGCTATGGCTAACTGGAGTAGGTGTACTCCAGCTGAACGTCCTGCTAGTCGGTTCCAGCAGATGCCTATAAGCCCAGCTTTGGCAATTTTTTTTCATTTTCTTGAAAGAAGCAAGAAATTTAGATTTCTATGTGAAATCACCTGATTTTGAGATGGTGGCATCTAACGCAAAATCTTTTTAAACACCAAGTGTCCACACCATGCAGGCTAAATCACACCGTCTGTGGGTCAGATTCAGTCCAGGGCATCTGACTTAGATGGTGCCTCCCACTCCTTGGGGAGAGCTTGCTTTAGGAGCAGAAATAAATGGAAGGTTCTGGTAGTTTGTCCCGAAGCCATGTGTCAATAATCTGATCCTTGCTAATGTGTTGGCAGGTTGTAGTGCTGAAATTCCTTAAACCAATTAAAATCCACATGTCTCCAAAGGCCCTGAAAGAGTGACTCTAATGGTGGCAATCAAGATGGCTGGAGAGGGACAAATTTGGGAACAGATACTCCTGAAACCTAATCACGTGGATCATTGCTAATTGCGCTAAGCAGAGTGCCAATCCTGGACTGGAACTTCCCTTTCGACCACATTCCATAGTGTTTGGAGGCCAAATACTCTCCCAGGAGTTGGGTTGGCTGCGTTAGGTATAGCCCTGGCCCATTCCTGAAGTAGATGACTTTGCCATGCTTCTTTCAAAGTCACACCCCAGCGGTCATCTTCACTGAAGCATCCCAGAGCCTCCAAACCCCAAGAGACGGTCACATTCTGTAGCTTGACTCACAGTTGTTTATTTAGGTAGACTGTTTACTCAATACATGCAGATCTGTCTCTGTGCCTCCACTGTCACCTGGACCCTGTCATTGATTGCCTGCTCTCTGAGAGGCAGCCAGAGGCAGAGCTCACAAATCCTATAGTCCTCTTCCTTCCTCTATCCCTGGCCCACCCTGGAATTTCTCTTCATTTGTTTTTTAAAGTAATAATTGTAAAGTAATAATTTCATTGTTTCATTATAGCCCTGTGCAATGTTTCTAAAATGTGGTTTGAAGACCACCTGCTTCCAAATCTCCTGGACCATATTAAGATTCAGATTCCTGAGCTCTGTTAATAACTGAATGAATCATAGTTTCCAGTCCAGGCCCAGAAATCTGCATTTTTTAATCCATTGCTTAACCGATGCTGTAATGCCTGAGAGCCACTGGCATGCTGAATTAGGACTTGGCATTGAAGTGAGAGGAATCTGGGTTTGAGTCTCAGCCCTCCCCACTGATCTTGAGCAAGTTGATAACTTCTTCAAGCTTAATTTTTTTCATGGAAACTAAAGTTGTAAAGTAGCACCGACAAATAGTGAGCACTTCAAATGTTAATCATTGTTATCTCATTTAGTTGTTATAACAACCCAGTGGGGTTGGTGGGATTATCCCTCTTTTAAAGATGAAGAAACTTAGACTCCGCGAGGTTAGGTAATTTGCCAGATCACACAGCAGAGCCGAAATTTGAACCTACATTAATCTGACTCCAACTGTTAAGTATTTCTTAAAACAATAGTGGGAAATCAATCCAGAATTAAAATGAGAGTTAAGAGCCCTGGAGGATAAAAAGGCGGAAGCCAGGCATGCTAGACAAGTGTCTGTTGTCTGTGTTGGACTTTCCCTGTGTGCCTTTGGGGAGGAGAGAGGCGGTAGTTGTGGCTCATATGGACTCCTTTTGTGTCCAGTGTGCTAGCCTTTGTTGCTCTTAATTTGTCAACCCCTTGGAATGTTGTCAGTGGAGGAGGTCCCCAGTCCTGACAATGGATTGAAGAACATGGGAGGGCCTCCTCCAGAGCAAAGCTGGAGAACAAAGGCTCCCTTTCAGTTGCTTGGAGGCTTTTGTTTCCCCGAACAGTGGAGGGTGGAAGACCTTGGGTGTTCTTTGGAGCCTTTCTGGGTTTCTCCCTGTGAGTCTGGCCCAGCCCTCAGTTTCTGCTCACTTCGCCTCACCCGTGCAGCGTGACCCCGGCTGTGCCTGAGAGGGTTGCCATCTGCCTGACGCTAGTTTCATCCACATATCTTGTAGGAGAAGGAAAAAGCCACCTGAAAAAAAAAGATGCCGAAACTCACAGAGCTCCCGCAAACTTGGTTTCTGTACCAGGATGATTTTTCACCTACAGCTGGGATGAGTGGGAAAGTGAAGCCAACTGCTCTTTCTGTCAGGAATGAGAAGACAGTTTGAGATAAGGAATTAAACTATTAAAGAATCTAGCCAATATATCATTAAGATTTTTTAAAAATCCTTTTACCAAACCATATGTTTCCATTTAATTAAAAAATAAAATAAGGAGCCAGCCCAGTGGCGCAGCGGTTGGGTTTGCGTGCTCCACTTTGGTGGCCTGGGGTTCGCCTGTTCAGATCCTGGGCGTGGACCTACGAACCACTCATCAAGCCATGCTGAGGTGGCCTCCCACCTAGAGCAACTAGAAGGGTGTGCAACTATGACATACAACTATCTCCTGGGGCTTTGGGGAGAAAAAAAAGGAAAAAAGGAGGAAGATTGACAACAGATGTCAGCTCAGGGCCAATCTCCCTCAAAAAAAAAAAAAAAAAACTGATGTGGAGCAACAGTTAAAAAAAAAACAAAGATACATTTAAAAGTGTGGATATGGTTTTATATGTGTACATATTTGCAGGAGAAATAAAGTCTAAAGGACATAAACCAAGATGCTAATAATGGTTAACTGTAAGCGGTAGGAATGTAGATGATTTTGTTTTATTTATTTATTTGTTTTTGAATTCTTACACACTCCTATCAGGAGTGTATACTTCCTTTTTTTTTTTTTGTCTGAGGAAGATTTGCCCTGAGCTAAGATCTGTGCCAGTCTCCCTCTACTTTGTATGTGGGTCACTGCCACAGCATGGCTGATGAGTGGTGTGGGTCCACACCCAAAACCCAAACCCACAAACCTGGGCCACCGAAGTGGAATATGCCAAACTTACCCACTACGCCACGGGGCCAGGCCTGATTTTATTTTTTTAATCAATTTTATTGAGGTATAATCTAGATACAATAAAATGCACCCATTTTAACTATACAGTTCAATGTATTTTGACACGTGTATAGTCAGGTGACCACTACCCAAAATGTGCTTTGTACCTCTATACAGTCAATCCCCTCTCCCATGCCTTGATGCTGGCAACCACCAATCTGCTCTCTGTTGCTATAGTTTTGCTTGTAGAACTAGTTTGTATAAATGGAATCATACAGTATGTTGTCTTGTGTATCTAGTTTCTTTCACTCAGCATAATATTTTGAAATTCATCTAATTTTGTATTGTCTATCAGTAATTTGTTCTTTTTTATTGCTGAATAGTACTCCACTGTGTGGATATATTACAATATGTTTATCTGTTCCTCCATTGATAGGCATTTGAGTTGTTTCCAAGTTTTGGTTATTATGAATAAAGCTGCTATGAACATTCACTTATATGAGTCTTTGTGTGGACATATTTTTCATTTCTCTTGAGTAAATACCTAAGAGTGATTTTATTTATTTTTTTTACTTTATCTGATTTCCAATATTTCTATAATGACCATACATTACCTAACAATAATGACAACAAAAACCAGAGTAGGGAAAACCTGTCCTATACCCCATTGTTTTAGAATGTTGACATCAGTTGGGAGAGAAAGCATTAATCAATATATTTTGGCCATGGCTGTCTTGATTCCACGGCAGTGCATCTACCTTCTCCCCATGAAATTTAAATGTGATTAGAGAGATTTCTTTCCTTGAGTGCTTGGTAAGAATTCGTAGCACACTGAATTGGCAAAGGTGTGGGGCAGTATTTTACACTGACGGTGGGGGTGTCACTGGGTATAATGCTCTTAACAGGCAATCTGGCAACAGCTATCAAACTTGAAAATGCACATACTCCCCAATCCATCCATTTAAGCTTTATGAATTTATTTAAAGATAAACTCATACAAGTCCCCAAAAGATGCATAGGTAAGCATCTTTTGTAGAGAAAATGTCTTGGGAGCCACCTAAAAGCCCATCAATAGGACGCTAGGTAAATGAACCATGTTACGTCATTCACTGGACGATGATAGCATAGTTAAGAGCAGTGAGAGTGGTCTTTATACGGGTCTCCCCCACTATCCAAAAGTAGAGCGTTCCTATGAAACCTTTCGTATCTCCCCCGCTATCCAAAAGTAGAGCGTTCCTGTGAAACCTTTCGTATCTCCCCCGCTATCCAAAAGTAGAGCGTTCCTATGAAACCTTTCGTAAGTCGAAATGGCGTAAAGAACCGATTACCTTACAACACATCTTGCTAACAGATGCACAAAATAAATCGAGATAAAGCATAGATGCTCACAGACACTGTTCAAAGCTATGGTGACTTGATGCTGAGTATAGATCCCCGAGGGAGAAGCTTGGCAGCACCCCTCTCGCTGCTGAGGGTACGCCCTGCCTCTGTAACAGCGCACTGCAAAACAAACTGTGAACGTTATTTTTGCTTTTTGCCTTTTTTTTGTGAAAGTGAAAATCCTCTTCATATTTCTTTCGGTCAGTGAAAACAGGTAGTCTCGTAAAAGCGAAGTGGCGTAAAGGGAACTTTCGAAAAGCGGGGGATACTGTATATGACACAGAACAGCATGCAGAGCTGACAAATGAGAAAACAAGGTGCCAGGTAGTCGGTGCAGTTTTTAACCGTTTGTGCTTTTAACACAGTGTGTTCTTATTTGCTCTCAGATGCTTTCGTATATATGAAATATTGGTGGACAAATTTATAGAAAACTCTAATAGGAGTTGCTGCTGGGGAAGCAAAGTGCAGAACTGGAGGGACAGGGCAGAAGTGGTGTTGCTTTCCACCAGAGACTCGTTGATACTCTCTGAACTTTCCTTCATCGTATGCATATATTTGCATATTAAAAAAAAATTGTGAGTTAAAGAAATCCATCTGATCTCAGCCCAAAGGATTGGAGTGCACCCGTTTCACTTCACTCCCTGGTATGAGATACCAGAGTGTGCTTTTCCCAGCAAGAACTCACAAGACTCGAGGCAGCCGTGCCCCATGCCACCTGCCCTGTCATAGTTGAGCCTCCGTAACTGGAAACTGTGATCATTACCATTCGCATAAGTACAACCACATTGACCCCTGGTCCTGGCTGCCGGTTTTGAATGAGGGGAATTATTTGTATTCCACGGGCATCTTTGATTGTGGCCTTGACCAGCCCTGAGATATCTTTCAACAACGAATCACCAGCAGCCAACCCTATGACCTTTGGAAAATGAATTTGCCTGCCGTTGGGCCAGCCCCTAAAATGTCAATTAGATCACTAGCTGAATATCGCTTTTGTCTACTTAAGCATATTCAGCTCACAAACCCACAAATGTTTGCTTGCTTCTTCCTAAAAAAAGACTCCACACTCAGGTTCAAAATGTGCTCCTGGCTCTGTGTAGTCACTGAAAGAAGCCAGCTCATCGATTCATTAGGAAGATACACATATTGAGTCATTATTCAGTTGTCAGGCAAATCAAAATTGTGGTGTTGTGAACAGGCTGCATTTAATTTGGGTTTGGGAACACTTCCGGTCTCCTAGTATGGACATCTCGTGTGTGGCATGTTTGTCCTTCTTCACTCCCAGCACACCAGACAATGAAGAAGATAAAACCCAGCTTTCTCTTAGATGATCTTTCACAGTTGCAAACAAGAGAAATGAATGGGGAGAAGGGCGTGGCTGAGCGACAGTGATTCAACCTAGAACGATAGAGTAAGGACGACTCGCCAGGCAGGAAAACCTCAATTGACTGTAATCAGTTTCTGGAGTTTTCTTCGCTCAAACTTTAAGACATTTCACAGGGGTTGAAACAAAAGGGGTTTTCCAAGTTTCGTTAAGCAGAATGCCCCTCCCCCCATTCCCTTTAATCTACCTTTTACTGCTCATGCCTTATTTTAAATATCCTAAAGGATTCCTTTGACCTGATATCAGCCTTAGGCATGTTTTCCAGCGACAGGGAAAATACATAGACCACAAAGCCAAGATTCTCAACTTTAACCCAACATTAGAAATGGCCCTGTTTTGTTCCCTCTCCAAAGAGAAGGCTGGTCTCTCCTCGTTACATCTCCCATAGTAGTACCATTAAGTGGTGCTCTCACTGCCGCTAACCAGCTGCTAATGTTAAAAAGGGCTCATCTTCGCCCTGTACACAAAAATCCCAAGGCCTCCAAGCTAGGGGTTCCTGCTTTGAATTTTGAGAGGCTTTGTTATTGTGTGTCTCAGATTTTGAACGGTTTGACTCAAACCTTCCTGGGTCCTCTTTACAGGTCCCTGGCCATTTTAAAGCGAGGCTGGCCCTCAACTTCCTTTTGGGTCCATTGTGATATTGCTTCACAGTGTTTGCACCTTTCCAGCAATTAAGATGGCCCGAGTGCGGTTTGGGGAACCTGCTGTCACCAGTGTAATTGAGTTATAGATGTGCAAATTTTCTCTGCTGGATGTTTGTTGCAGAAGACTGCCTTCTCAGTAGACTATCAATCCAAGACCCTTTTCTGGAATCAGCTCCTTAATGCAATTAGATTTCCTAAAATGAATTCCTTTCTTTGCCCATTTTACTACCGAGACAAGTATGAGCTGTGCTTTTATAATAAGTGGTTTGGCTAGCATGCAATTCTTCTATTGCAGCCAGCCTCTCTGCCTGTTGAATTGAGGGCTCAGAATTCAGGCCGCTCTACTTAGAGTCGTTTACCAAGATAGAAAGGACTTGAAGAAGATATAGTCCACACCTCTCCTTTTAAAAATGTGGCAGTTAAACTTGTTCAGGATCATTCAGACAGTGGACAGGAGTTATGACCAAAATCTGGGTCCCATTGACCTGTGCCCAGGTCTTAATTTATACAGGTGACTGAGTGATGACACAGGGAGGTGACTGAGTGATGACACAGGGAGATCAGTGCCATTGAAAGAAAAGTTTATCGTCACCCAGAGTTCTCCTAGAAATTGGAAGCATGCCATCCACGCAGGGCCATATGGGAAAGCACCAGAGTCAGGAGGCAGAAGCAGGAGAGAGGAGAAGGCCTAGGCCACAGCCTTTATTGGGCTTCTCTTGGGAAAGTCAAGGCAGGTCATGGTAGACAGCTTGGGATTGGCTAGTTTGAGTAATTCTAGTGGGCCTTGGGGCATAAGGGCTGTCCCTAGTGGTCTGTTACCTGGCCCTGGGGTGATTTAGGGCAGAGGAAATATTGACCCGTGTGAGAGTTAGATAAAGGAGGTGGTTGGGGGTGTGGACTCAGGATTGGTTGGTTTCTCCATGAAAGACAGGCTTACCAACAAATTGTTTACTATCTTTAGGAACTAACTAGCTCTGGGAGGGGCAGTCTCTCTCCAGTCACCAAGGCCCCCCAAGATGTCAAACCATCATAAAACATGGAAAATAAAACATGGTTAATGTACCCCTAGATCCCTGGGACTCCTCAAGTCCTACTCATTAGCCCCCCCATCTCCTCACCACATGTGAAGCCCAAAATGGATTGAAAGAATCAATCATCCCTGACTTCTAGTGGCATTTCAGATTTGAGGATACAATCTAATCATCATTTACTGTCTTATTTTTTTCATTGGTGTATCATATGTCACTCTTCCCTCCCCAAATAGCAAGACTTGAGGGGTTAGTGGTCAAGTCCTGACTACTCTGCCAAATGCTGTCTTAGGATTTTAAGTCACTCTTCCTCTCTCTGATCCTCACTTTCCTCTTCTGTTAAAAATGATGGACTTGGACCTGATGATCTCTAAGACGGCTTCCAGCACTGACATTCTATGACTCTACGGTTATGATCACCCTGAGGGCTGCAATTTCCTTCAGCAGGGCTGAAGTCCATTGTAGGTGACATTGTTAATGACCTAAGGGCAAACAGTGATCCCTGAAGTTAGGTGAGTGGATGTTTCCCAAGACTTCTCAGGGTTACAGTTTGCAAGCAGGGCTCAGAAAATAAGTCCAAGGAAGATAGCTTGTTAGAACTGGAAGACTTGGCTGTCCCATCCTTTTCCTCCTCCACCTCATCCTACTCCCACTGCCAAACGAAACAAAAAGGTCATCTTCTCCTGCATACACACACACACACACTCACACACACACACACACACACACACACCCCTAGATTCTTTTCTGAAATATGTGGGATGCATAAAACAGCAAATGGCATCAGATCTCAAGTTGGGCAAATACAGAGACAGCATTTTCAATCTCATTGAAAAGTATTTGTCAGAAATATGCCATTCATTCAGAGTCTCTAAGTGCTCTGTCAAGCTTTAACTTGATTAAAATTGAAAACCACATTGCTTGAAAACCAAATGTGAAATCGAAATCTCTTTACTCAGTGCTCTTACATTCTGAAGCCTGGGCTTGTGGATTATCCTCAGTTAATTTATGCCATCTTTGTGCCATACATTAATTTTGAATATATTTGTTGAAAATTTCCTGTAGCTTGCATTTATGGTTGTCAAAGGGGCTTTTATCTTGAAAAAAATGGTGCTGGTTTTAATTACAATTCTAAATAGCTTCATAACCATCGTGAACCCTGGATTTACATCATCTTTATGACAGCCACGCAATTCCCGCTTTATTGATTTTGTCATTTGCTTCATTACAGTTAATGCAAACCTTTTGTACAGACACAATTCTGGTCTCGCGCTCTTCTTGAGGGGTTCATATAGAGCATCACAACTGAAATGGACCCCGTCCTTCCACCCCCTGCTTCCACCGCAATGCTGACCAAAGGAAAAATCTGAACAGGAAATAGTTCCAAAGTGGCTATCCATCACAGACAAAGGAAATGTTAGCTCTGACTAGTCAACCCTTTCCTCTGATGGGATGGGTTCCGAATTTTCGGTCTTGAAGTCCTATGAGATGGCGTTACTCATTGTGGCCAGACCTTTGGGTTCGCCCCACCCTGAGCCTCATCCGCCCTGTTTAGAGAGGACTCTTGGCAGCAACCACCACATTTCACATGCGAATCCTGAGTCCCCTGCACCAAGTCTGGCCAGGTGGGTACAAAAGTATATTGGGATGTGGATGTGTTGCCCTCTGCTGAGGTTAGTCCCAGGATATAATTGCCCAAGAAAGGATGTAAGGAACCTAGGATGGACAATGGAAACATTGGGTGGTGTATTTGAAAAGGAATGCTTTAAGGAAAAAAAAAATAGAACTAGAGTGAGGAAGAATAAGAAGACCCAAGCTCATCCATTTGTAACCCTCAGGCACAGGCTTCAGAAGGTTATCAACACCTGAGGGAGCTGAGAAAGCTGTTGGGCCCCCGATAAGTGAGGGAGGCTGCTTGGGGGAACTTTGTGGACAAAGCCCAGGACACTACGTAGGTGGAGTTTGGATGGTTGAGAAAACAGCACTTTTGGCCTGGAATTGAGCATTTTTCCCCCTCAGGTCCAACTTGAAAGGGCCTTGCTTTTCCTAAACCGAGGATTATGAGAGAACTAGCTGTTAACTGGGATGTAAAAATAGGGTGAACTTGCCAGAAAGAGCAGTGTGTGTCCAAAGATCACTTCTAGAGGAGGTGAGGGGTCACATTTCTAATGTACTTTAGTGTTGAATCTTGGAAAGTCCTAGAAGGCTTTCTCTGCCCTCGCACCTCACAGGAACTTCTCAGTGAATCACTCAACATAACGGTATCACCCAGGATGGCTTTCTCCTCTTCCGCCTTCAGAGACTGTGTCCCCCGCTTCTATACTCTCATTTTGCCAGTCCCCTGTTTGATGGGGGAGTCTAGTCTCAGCTTTCTGAGGCCGCTGTAAAAATGATTGAATGCTTTTCAAAAGTCATCTCTGTGACTAATGGGAGGGAGAAACAGGCTGGTTTCTGAGACATGCTGTTTCTGACTGAGAAGAGGAGACATTTCAAGGAGACAAGGTAGAAGGAGCCACAGCAGCCTGACCCCTTACTTCTAACTCCATAAACATTGAGAAGCTTGAGAGAGCTGGACTTGGCTTACCTAAGAAACGCTACATGAATCTCTACCCATGGGCTCTGCTGAGGGCCTCTGAGCTTGGTGGGTTTCCATGGGCCAGTTTGGCAGAAGTTAATACGACATTTCATTCATACTTGTATTTTTGTACAACCTACTGTTCAGACCTCCACTGCGTTGGAGAGTCCCTGTCTTGACTGTTCCAGACAGGAGGAAACTCATATTTGCATTCTCAACATACTGCATTAAAAATAAAATCTGACTCCTCGGATAGTGCTTGCAATAACAAAATCAGAAAATCCTCATGTGAGGACTCAGGGGCTGGATTAAAACTCTGCAGCCCTGAATATCTGTTCTGAAGGGGCATATAGAAATCATCTACTCCATGCCTTTGTTTTCTTCTAGGGAAATTTTAGACCAGAGAAGTTAGGCCAAAGGTCAAGATCCAGCAAGGTCAAAGATGCTTGTCATCTGATTCGCGAGCAAACTGTTTTTATTTTTTCCACTAAACCACACCATTTTAGATAAAACTCTACTGCTGGCAAATGAGAAAAAGAGAATCACTCTTCTTTTTTCCCCCCAGTGCAGTGCTTCTTATCCTCAGTTCTGAAGTGTGAGCCATGTCCTTACTTCCCTTTTCTGGAATCAGGGGAGGAATTAGAAGCTGCCTTCAGGCTTGAAATGACCAGCTGAAGAGCAGTAGCCGCAACAGAAAGCCAGAGACAGTCGCTCCGGACGTGGCAGCTTGTCGGTAGAACTGGCCCTCACCTTGTACCGGGGTGGGAACCATCTCAGTGGGGCCCCTCTGGCTTCCAGCCCTTTCTCTCCTTTGTCCTTCCGGCCTCTTCCGTCTGGTCCCACTTTTTTGGATTTATTCAGCTCAGTGAGACCAATGTGACTGCTCCAAAGAGTCCTGGGAGAATTTGGAGACAAGCAGTAGGGAAAATGACTCACCATTTTCACCCAGCCCTCACCCCCATCCTTCTCCAGGAGCCTTGCCTGGGGGGCTCTCGTAGCCCACCCAGACCAGAGGCCCAGGTGGGAAGAATCTCTGGTCAGAGATACTGCTCTCACTGCCCCCAGAGTAACAGCCAGGCCTGGTTTCTAACCTTCTCAGAGAGGGAAGCCAAAGAACCAATCTGAGGAAAGGCAAAAAGAAAATGAGGAACTCACTTGTGAAATGCAAATACAATCTCCTGAGGTCTCTGTGCTGGGTACCGATGGAGAGGAGGGCAGTGGTGTGGAAAATACAAAATAGTGGCTAATCTCACGACACTTTACATTTGACTTGGGAGTTGAGCAGGTGATGTTTTTCCCCCTTCCATCGACTTTACCATCTTCATTCTCTTTGCTTAAACCAATTTTATTTTTTCCTGAGCCTAGAGTGACAGGTAGTGTCCCCAAAGCAAGCTAAGAGAAAGAGTTTTAAAATTTGCAATAAATAATCCCCAAAAGTAGGTGGATTAAATCCCCCCGTGTTTCTCTCTCTCATTCTCATGGCTCTTCAAATACCAAGATATTTCTCTTCACATCCTGGGTTTACTGCCTGGTAGTGCCTGGTATAAGATGGGGCCCTGGGCTTCCCTGCCTTTCTCTGTGATGTTGTCACAGGGAAATTACCTCACGATGTGATGCTCTCATAAAGCTCCTCCTTGTCACAGGAAGAGCGATCTCTTTTATTTTGTTTTTTAGGTAAAGTTTACATAACATAGAATTAACCATTTTAAAGTGTTCAATTCAGTGGCATTTAGTACAACCACAATGTTGTGCAGCCGTCATTTTTATCTAGTTCCAAAACATTTTCTTCACCCCAAAAGGAAACCCCATGCCCATTAAGCAGTTACTCCCCATTCCCCCCTTGTCCCCAATCCCTGGCAACTGCTAATCAGTTTTCTGTTTTTATAGATTACCTGTTCTGGATATTTCACATAAATGGAATCTTATAATATGGATCCTTTCGTGACTGGCTTCTTTCACTTAGTATAATGTTTTCAAAGTTCATTCATGTTGTAGCATGTATCAGTATTCCATTCCTTTTTTATGACTGAATAATATTCCATTGTATGTATGTACCATAGTTTGCCTATCCATTCATCCATTGATGGACATTTGGGTTGTTTCCGCCTTTTGGCCATTGTGAAGAGCATTTGTGTACAAGTTTTTGTCTGAACACCTGTTCAGTTCTTTGGGATATATCCCTAGGAGTGGAATTGCTGGGTCATCAGGTAATTCTATGTTTGACTTTTTGAGCAAACACCAACTGTTTTCCAGAGTGGCTGCACCGTTTTACATTCCCACCAGTGATGTGGGAGGGTCCCAATTTCTCCACATCCTTCCCGACACTTGCTTTCCATCTTTTTGATTATAGCCATCCTAGTCGGTTTAAAGTGGTATCTCATTGTGACCCCCTGGGTTTTGTACCAAGCACCTTCTACGCGCCAGGCACTGGGGCAGGTGCACTTGTGAGCTAGACAGATCCTGCCCCTGTTCTCCTGTCACTGATGAGTCCAGGCATTCATTATTCATTAAAAGTAATAGTAAAGAAAACGAAGCTGGCCTTTTCCTAGAGTATTTCCGTGCTGTGCTTTAGCTGGATTAAATGTAGTTATCAGCACTGCCCATGTTGCTGAGTTTTGATGCCCCTCTTTTCAGCAGTTAATTACAGAGACCTTGATATCCCCTTACAGTGAGCTTACAAGACACATTTTAATTGGCTTCTGCTGCCGCAGAGATACCTTTGAGTGACGCCTCGCTAATGGCCACTGACCCTGCACATCCTAGGACACGACCTGGTTAGTGCTGCCCAGTTGTTTCAGGACCCGCGGCTTGTATACCTTTGGAAGACAAGCCTGTGTCACCACTGGGGAAGGCTGTGCCCGGGGAAAGACTAATCTAAATCTGTGCAATTTGCAACTTGCCTGGAGCAAAGAGAGCCATTTCCCTGGATGTGCCTCCCCCCTGCTCAAGAAAGCACTAAGCTGTCCTGGCCTGGTCAGGAGGCCACTCGTCAGGTCCCAGTATGTGACCTGGAGTTGTAGCATCTCCTTAGGGGGCAGGTACCTGCCCATTATCCCAGCAACTGGAGCTAAAATCAGTCTGCTTCCCCAAATGATCCCCAAATCAATTGGACTGGGACTCCTAGGGAATCTAATTGAGAGACACAGAGGGGACAGTGAGGAGACACTGTAGAGTATACAGCCCTTACCTACCATTTTCTGGGTAACAAGCTTGAAGGTCAGTGAAAGCAGCTGGGTCCCAGTGACGTATGCCGAGACCAAATCCTGACTTTTTTCACCGGCCTGCTCCCAACCTAGGGTAACCGTGTTATAACCAGACAGTCATAGTACAGGTTCCCTATCTTTGCACTTTGAAAATGAGAGAGGGGTGGGATAACATGGTGGGTAAGCCCCAAGGCTCCCAAATCAGGAAGGCAGATTTGAACCTGACTCTCCAATGGATTAGCTGAATTCCCTTGAAGATGCTAGATAACCTCTCTGAACCTTGGTTCCTTCGTGTGTTTACAACTAGTCCTACTGCTGAGAAGTAAATGCTTTAATGGAGGGATGACCAAAGGGTCAGGAGGGTTTGGAGAGAACAGTTCATTTTGTTGAGTTTGTCCAGGAAAGTTTCATAGAGGACGTGGCCTCTGAGGGGGGCCTTGATGGATGGGAAGGGATTCCCCAAACGGAGGAGGGGGAAAGGACCAGCATAATCGAGGCACAGAAATGTGTGAGTACTTGGTACACATTGTATAGAAAGTTGTAGAGCAAAGCCATGCTGAGGAGTCTGGGCTGTTTACAGAAAAACAGCATCACCCGTAGTCGTTATGATCATGGACAGACTTGGGTTCAAGGCTGAGCTTAGAGATGGAATTCTCAACGCCTCATTTTTCTTTTCTGTAACATAGGGATGGATCGTGATGTAGTGAGCCCCAACGGAGATAAGACATCTAAGATGCTCAGCTCCATGCTCGATGCCTAATGAATGGTGAATAGATACTATGTGCAGTTATTATTGTGGTTGTGTTGTTGTTGTTACAATGTATAGCATAGGCCACAGGGAGTCATTGAAGGCTTGTATACAGATTAAAAAATGTTAAGATTAAGAAATTATAGACTACAGATGATGGTGTGGCGTTTGACTATTTTAAGTACTCAATATATTACTTGACTGGTTATTAATTGAAAATGGCCATCAAGAAATGAGGTTAGGGCTGGCCCCATGGCTTAGCGGTTAAGTGCGCGTGCTCTGCTACTGGCGGCCCGGGTTCAGATCCCGGGCGCGCACCGACGCACCACTTCTCCAACCATGCCGAGGCCACGTCCCACATACGGCAACTAGAAGGATGTGCAACTATGACATACAACTATCTACTGGGGCTTTGGGGAAAAAAAAAAAAAAGGAGGAGGATTGGCGATAGATGTTAGCTCAGAGCCAGTCTTCCTCAGCAAAAAGAGGAGGATTCGCATGGATGTTAGCTCAGGGCTGATCTTCCTCACAAAAAAGAAAAAAAAAAAAAGAAATGAGGTTAAATTTTGCAATTACTCTCTTTAATGGTTCTTGCCTATGGGAATTGTAAATATGAGCTCATATTGACATCATTCTCCCAGTAAGAGAAAAATTTATTTTTTTTTGGTATAGGTTTTTTAAGCCTTCTTATATTTTAATCTTATGTCAGCTGGAAAAGTACAAAAAGCATGTGGGTCTGAACTGCTGCCCTCAGTCCAGAAAGAATATATTGAATATCTCAAGTAATAGATTCTTTGGTCTGGGATGGAAGAAGAAGGGATAAAGGGATAGACTCAAATCACAGAAGGATCTGAGTAAGATGAACAGGAACTTTTTCTTAAGAATCTCATAAGAAATTGACCTCAGGTCACATAACTTCAGAGCTGAAAGAGACTTTAGAGATTATGTAAGACGAATTCCTATATTTAATATTATTGATTTCAAAGCAAAGAAAATTAAGCTGTGCCACAAATACATTTTGAGTGCATGCATTCCATTACTTTCATACTTAAAACTTCCTTTTGGGCTAAATGTTATTCTCTCCATTTTACGGATGAAAAAACTGAGACTTGGGGGCGTGGATGGTGTCTTAGTCTGTTTGGGCTGCTATAACAAAATATAATAAAATAAAATGGGTGGCTTAAAGACAGCAGAAATTTGTTTCTCAGAGTTCTGGAGGCTGGGAAGTCCAAGATCAAGGAGGCAGCAGATTCTGTGTCAGCTGAGGGCCTGCTTCCTAAACAGCTTCCTAAACCTTCTCGCTGTAACATCATATGGTGGAAGGGGCAAGGGAGCTTTTTAGGTAGTCTTTTATAAAGGTACTAATCCCATTCACAAGGGCTTTACCCTCAAGACCTAATCACCTCCCAAAGGCCCCATCTCCTAATACAATCACTTTGGGGGATAGGTTTCAACATACGAATTTGGGGGGAGACACAAACATACAGTCTATGGCATTATGCTCCTGGCCCCTCAAAATTCATGTCTTTCTCACATGCAAAATACATTCATTCCATCCCAATAGACCCAAACTCCTTATGGCATCGACTTAAAAGTCTCAAGTCCAGCATCTCATCTGAGTATCATCTAAATCAGATATGGGTGAGACTCAAGGTATGATTCATTCCGAGGCATATTACTCTGCAGCTGTGAACCTGTGAAACACACATATTATGTGCTTCCAAAATACAACGGTGGGACAGGCATAGGAGAGACACTCCCATTCCAAAAGGGAGAAATAGGAAAGAAAGGAGTGACAGGTCGTGAGCAAGGCCAAAACCTCAAGACTCGAGAATAATCTCGGACTCAATGCTCTTTCCTCCAGGACCGCTGAGGGGAGGTCCCACTGTCTGGGCACACTGGGGCAGAGGTGCATCACTTCATTCACAGCGGTAGGCATATTTACAGGAAACCTTGGCTTCCATTTTATAAAAAATGAGTACAAATGTTGAGAGCCTCCAAAAGGTTAGTTAGCATGGGCTGGAAATGTGAGTAAATTCAAGGGAAAGTCTTAAATTTCTACATGAGAGATCCATGTAATTCTTTCAAATGGAAATAAAGATCTTTCGAGGCCTTAAGAGGCCATCCCTGCCCTCCACTGATACAGCCTCGATGCTCTGTCAAGGAGAGATCCAGGACTTCAAGTGCTGCTTATGACCCTGCATTTGAATGAAAACCAGCCTTCCTCCTGGGTGCTAATGCCCTTTGGGTCAAGGAGGAAAAACTCCGCTCTGGTTGCTGCTTGTCGGTCATATTCATGCAGCTGGAATAGTTTATCCCCTGAGTCCAACAAAAAAATTTCTGAAACCCCCAAGGGGGTGAAAAAATAAAAAACTCGCTACAGTTTTTGCTGGTCGATTTTTTTAAAAGGAGTGAAAAACAGAGATGTGGGAAATAACTTTTCAGGCCTGGTAACAAAGGCACATTTCATCTTTCCAGTGTCTCACTCCCTCTCGTCTTTGCCAGGGAGGAACCCCAGATGGTTATCGCTCAAGAGTGTAACTAGGGAAACCACCAACCTGCCCCAATCGCTATGGAGACAGCCTTTCATTTGTTCAGCCTCTGAGTATTCATGACACGGATACGTCTTACAAAGAGATTTTGATTCCCAGTGAGGAAGGTTGAGAATGCACATTAAACATTTCAGCTCCTCTCAGGGCTCCCACCAGCCTAGTTGTAGGTGTGTTTGTAAAGGGACAGCCCATTTTGTAGTAGACGCAGTGAGGAGCCTTTTAGAGCTGACGTAACTGAAAGCCGAGTTTGTGAATCAACAGACATTGTAAGGTTTAGGGACACTGGAGAAGGAACGATGTGCTGAGAATAAATCTATTTCCAGCGGAGTCAGCCCCAGGGGTGAACAACCCGCACAGTTTGCGTGAGACTGATGAGCTTCCCAGGACGGGTCGCAGTGGTTTCAGCCCTAAAACAGGGAGAGTTGCAGGCAACCCTCGGCAAGGTGGACATCCTAGGGATGAAGCCCTTTGATCTCAGTATCGGGTAGACGCAAGAAAGGGTGGATTTGAAGCACGCCTCAGAACATGACCGCACGTTTTGCAAACAATGCCCAAGCTTCTTTGGTCCCTTGATAGGAAAGTTGCTGGGAAACAAATAAAACTCTCTGATCTGGACTATGGGGTGTTTTAGTTTGATTTGCTTTTTGTTTGTTTTTTGTTGTTTTATTTATCTAGAAATGCCAGAAATTTGTTTCAAATGGAAACTTGTCCAAATTAAATGAGAGCTCAGCTTCTTCCCAACAACTATCCTTCGTGCTAAATTGCTTTGCAGGGATTCTCCCCCTGCATTTTTCAGCACAAATTCATTTGCCAAATCCCCAACAAACCGGAAACTATGTAAACACAAAGTGGAGTTATTGATATTTCCCAGCGATGTGTAAAACACCCCTTTATTCTCCAAGGTCTGGCGTGCCTCTCTGGTGCTAATCCATCATCTGTGTTTGCATGATTGCAGAGCTCGCTTTCAGGAGCATCTACTGGAGTGGATGCGGTTCTTCTCCTGCAGAGAAGTTGCATATGTTGAACAGCAATGTGATATATACTAAATAAAAGGTGTTACGCTAGCCGTGTGGCAAAGTATGCGTAACGATGCTTGTTAAAGTGGATTCCTGCTTCAATTTTTAACTAAGTTCTAGGCAGGATGTTCTGATCAGAGGGCTTAAATAACCTAGGGTTCTGTCCTTTACAAAGTAGGCTTGGTTGGTTGAAGTCTTTGGACAATCACTTAATTACCTAAATATCTCTGTAAATATGACCAGATATGAGCATATTAAATTTCAGAAGTCAACAATCACTTACTTTACCTATTTTATAATATACATTTGCATGTACATGCATATAATTGGGAGATATTACATGTAATTATTATGTAGGAAAAATAGGCATGAAGTTGTCAGTTCTATAGACAGGAATCTTTGTGGATACATAAATAATTCATGGATCAGTAAACATATCTATATGCGTGTATTCTTGGGTCTGGTGGACAAAATGTGCAAAATAATAGATTCACCTCTTTTTGCTGATTTGAGATGTCGTTTTAATGTGGAATTACAGTAGCTCCTTAATGATGAGAAGTAGTGACAATTCATTAGCACACTGTGGCTTAGATCAAGTGTTTGATTTGCCTACAAAGTGTGACCAGTCCTCAATTATAGGAAGCATACACATTTCTTTTGAACATAAGTTTTTTTCCTTTTGCCAGTTAAAATAACCTTGAGCTTTATTTTTTTTTTCTTTTGAAGACCCCAGCCAGCAGCAGACAAATGCTTCTATAATTTGTTCTTCAATAATGAATTTTTTAGAATGTTAAACTGTCGTAAAAAAACAACCTTCAGAAGCGGTACTTGTTTTCTGCTTAAAGGACAATTGAATAATGGAGAGAAAAGAAATAGCATGTCAAGGCTACATCAGGTTTTGTCTTCTGGCTTGGTTTAAGAAATCAGGGCTTCCCCAGGCTTTTTTTTTTGTAAATAGTTGCAACATTCTATTTCTCCTTAGGGTAGAAAAAGAAGTGCGCTTCGAATATGTATATGTATGAACATATATATTTCATCAAAAACAAATTCAAATTAGTTTCATTTTTAGAATTCTCTTATACCTTTTAAAATAATTGAAATGTAAAAACCACAGGTAGTAACCTTCTTCCAGATATTTTCAATGGATGTCTTACACTTCATTCTGTATCCCGGGTACCTAATACAGTGTGAACATCTAATAAGACTCAATTGCTCTTATGGGTTAATTAATTGTTGGATTCTGAGACCATAGATTTGCTTTGAATTTCTTGTAAGGCTTCCCCTGTGAATTTCATGAGGAAGTCCTTCCTCTTATTTTACACATTTTGTGTGCATAGTTTTGCTCAGAAATTAGCAAACTATTTGACTCCAAAGGGTGCTGAACCTTAGCTGCTTCTCCATTTGGCATGAGGTTGACTGCAGCCGCTCTAGCTACAGTCCTAGAACGAGGTACTACAGCTGGATTTGGGGCCCGGAGCAACAGCGCCCTGAGGCTAAGTTGAACCATCCATGGGTGGAGATGCCTGGGACCCCCCAGAACATCTGGCAAGAAGTGAATATCTGGATGGATGTGCCCTGGTATGTAGACATTGCGTCTAGATAACTAGTTGGGAATTCTACTTTTCTTCCAGATATCCAAAGCCTGTTTCTGGAGATTTCTATTTTCAAAGTATTCCTCATGGGGACTCAAATGCATCATAGAAATCATGAAATTTTCTTTCTTCTACTCTTGTTGTGGTGGTAGTGGTAGTTGGGAGATAGGTAGATTGCTTTTAATATTGTGATCAGTTTTTTTAAACCCTTTTTTAAGGATTTAGATATACTTCTTTAAATTTCTGAACCACAAAAATATTTCTATCCTGCTTCAATTTTGAAATTTGAAGTTGTGATTGAAAGAGATGAATGGTGATAATATTACACTTACGAATGGGAATTCTTACGAAAGTGCTGTCTCCCTGTCTGCTGTTTGTGGAGATTAAGTCCTCACTCACGCTGGCTTTCCTTTCTGGCTTGTTTATATTCTCAGAGAATAAAAATACAGTAGCCAGAAAGCTCCTCTTGGGGAGTCTGCATTTAGTTCTTGTCTGAGGATTCCTTTCTAGATGGACTCTGGTATCATTTTAGCACTCACATTGTTTGCCGAAATCCAAGCTGCCCAGGGAAATTAGAGCAGTTAATTTAATATCATGAATGTTTTGGGGCTTCCTGGCTTATTCACAGGCAGGAGAGTGCAAATCAAATTGGTATTCTGTATGAAGCAGAGGACAAGAAAATTTGCCTCCAAAAAATATCAAACTCTCCCTGCATCCACTGCCTTCCTGCTCCTCCTCTTCACCCTGGGCCCGTGGAAATCTTACTTTATTCCACGAGTCCTCCCCAGATGCTCCCCAGGAGAGGTCTGTGTGGCAGACACCCTGGCACTGTGCTAGGCACTGGGGTAGGTTATTTTGTGTGGTAAGAAGAAAGGATTCAGTAGCAGTGTAAAATACGCTTCTTATTGCCGAGGCAAAACAGAAAGAGCTGTCAGGCATCCTAAAACTGCCGGGTTCTTTGTGCTCGCATTTCCAAAGTTCCCTGTGCCACGCTCCTGAGGAACCGTGTTTTGTATGGGGTGGGCTATGGGCTTTTTTGATTTGTTTCTGAGAGGATCTTTGAACGAGTCCTTTGAAAGACATGATATGTACCTTTGACCTGAAAGCTTAGGACACATGTCGGCTGCCTCCATCAACCCCCAGAAGCAAACCGCTAAGTCAAAAGCTTTGGCCTTAGCTCCGCAATGTTCTCTGTGTTTAGTAGTGCTCCCCTCCCAACACTCCTCAAGAAATGCAGGGCTTACCTTTATCTCGCCTCCCTCTCTTGTGCTTCAGGACTAACTTTTGTGCGTCTGAGCTGTAATTTTGAAAGAAAAAGAAACCTTGTCTGAACAAGTGTGTATTTACTTTGTTTTAGGGACCTAGCTTATTTGCGTGAAATATCAGAATTGATTGCAGAAATTAATGAGCTTTTTACAGATTTTCTGATGCTCAGTGCCATGAAAATATAATAGCTGGGAAGTGAAGTACCTGTTAGGTTTTCATTTGCCTGATGGGCCCCTCGTGGGCCTTGCACTCCTGTAGCCTCACATAACGCACCGTGCATCTAACGCACCGTGCATCTTGGGTGTGGCTCTTTGACTACCAAGGATGGGATACTGTTTATCTGTGGTTAAAATGAAAGGAGACAATCTTGGTTACAATAAATGTTTTCTAGAAAAGCTCACTTCAACATAAATTTTTTAAATTTTGATACATTTCATATGTTCTAAAATAGTCTATAAAATACACCTGCCGAGATGCTTATGTTAAAGCTGTTTTCTCCGTTACTAATAAACAACTAGGTGTCACCTTGTTGTTTATTAGTAACGGAGAAAACAGCTTTAACCCACTGAGACTATTTAAACATCACGTAATTGACAATGTATTAGACATCTCTGCTTCTAGCCTTAAAATGATTAGGGCCGTCCGTAAGATGCTGTCCCCACCACTTCAGTATCCTGGGTTGCAGGACACTGATGGGACATTGAGTAGTGGGGTTTTTTTTAATGTTTTGCACATCTCCTTTCTCCTACCATTTTTTATCTGTTTCCACCGCTTCACTTTTTCTCTTCTGTGAGACTCTCTTCTCCCCTGCAGATTGCATCCTTGCCATGTAAAATTGTGTACATGTAGAGTATCCTGTTTGATTTCTGGTGTTCTCATAAAGAAAAGGAATAGAAAAAGCTTCACAAATCCAGGAAATAGATAATATTCTAATAGCAAGGACCTCTCTGAAATGTCTGCACAAAAGCAGATGCTCCACAGACTGCCAACTCTACCCACTACCCCAGACTTCCCAATTTGATGATTTAGTTACTTTTCTACTTAGGCGGATGGTGCCGTTTTTGCCGAATTCAGCAAGTTCATCGAACAATTTCTGGGAGCCGAAAGCCAGCTCCACTATGTTTCTGCTTGGTAAGGTTTGGTGGCCTTGGCGTAGGGCGATGGTTGTTGATTCATCGGCCCTTAAACCGATGATAAATCTAGAAGCTAGGCTGCAGTACTAGGCTGCCTTAATAGAACCTTTGCAGGGAATCAGTGGCCCCAACACTTAGGGAAAATCTATGAAAAGGAGGCTCAGCAAACTCACATTAAGAAAGACTCTGGAAGAATTCAGGGTAGCGAGAACTCTGCAATTCTGAGCGAGTGGCCATCGGGAAGAACTTTGAACACTAGATATAGAACCGTCAACCTAAAGAGTGCTTCTGTTTTTTGAGATACCCATTTCCTCTTTATTTTTAAATTCAAAATGTCTGGTGTCTTGTATGGTGAGCGTCTATTGAGATGATTCAGTTCCCCATAATACTGTGGCAGAGCCCATCTGCTGTGATGCTCTACATCACTCTAATTGTACATATTTCATTCATGTGCATTTACACTATCCCGTGTCTGTATATTTTTTCAATGATAATAATATTTTAATTTTAATTCCACCTTCCTTCAGCAGAATATAAAACGCTCCACGAGGGTCACCAAATGTAGCTTTGACACATCTTTTGCAGAGAGTTGTCTCGGGATACATTATCGCAAGTTACAAACGAAAAGTCCGGCAGCAGGAAATCCCTCCACCTGAGAGGGGCTGATTTTTTCTGAGACAAAAGAAAGAAAAAAGAGTCTACAGGTATAAGGGCTATACGTCTTTTGGCCAGCCCCCTCAAAGACCTTGGTGTGTTCTGCACGCAAAATACTATAGACCATGTGGTGCTGATAACCATTTTCTGTATAACATTTTTTTTTTTTAGAAATCAAATGAGTTATATATAATATATGATATTTAAGTTGGGGTGTGGTCATGGTAAATATCCTTACACATCAGATATATTTTGATTTAGAGATAACGGTATCTATTTGTTATCCCTCAACTAAAATACCTCAGTCCCCAACTAGAAAGTGTATTAGTCAAGGCATCTTTTTAAAAGACATTATTTTCATGCTCATAAGACGGAAAGGGAAATAAAAAAGGAGTCCTGAAATAGATGCATTTAATTCTCCCCAATTTAAATTTAAGTGGTACATCTTTAAGGCAATAACAATATCCCTTTTCTTCCTCCATCAGGAACGTTTCCATCAATGGATTTCTTTAATGTTGATGATGGTTGGTGCAGTTTGAGGGAATCTGTATTTAGTCAGAAAATGCTTCAATAGAATGACCTACCAGATGGGCCCCGTAACAAAGCACAGAGGCATCAACCACCACAGACATTTGGTGCTTAGAATAATAAAAAGACTATAAAATTAGATTAGTTGAGTCTAATTTGGAATTGGTATATTCCCCATGCACCCTCGCCGCTCTTGGGCAGATAAAGCCTTGAGATTTAGCACTGTGTCAGAGCAGGAGACTGCAACTTCCAGTAAAAGGGAGACGAGGGAGAGGGAGAGAGGAAAAAAGCATTCTGGGAGGTCGCGGAGGGCAGAGCAGTGACCTCCAATGATTTACAGGCCTTTAGCTTAATGAAATTGTTTCAGTGACATGACGGTAAGAGCTCGTAATGGATTGGATGCCCTAATGTAATGAAATTACTCCCTTCTGCCTAAAAAAAAAAAAAAAAAAATGCGCAATTAATATTTACTGAGACCTGACAGCCTTTGGTGCGCTCGTCTGTGTAGTTCTCTCAGACAGTCAGAGAGGAGAGACGGAGCAGCGTGGCAGACAGGCTGGCTCTGCGCGAGCTCCAGGCGGGGAGGAGCAGAGCCTGCAAGGGGTGGAGGGACAGGCGCTCGGGTGGCTGGGGATGCCCAGCCCGGGCCGCCCGGCTCCTCGGCGCTGCCCCCACTCAGCCTTCATGCTCTCCCCTTGCTTTTCCACAGGCAACTGGACAACAACCACATTAGCTGCATTGAAGATGGAGCCTTCCGAGCGCTGCGCGATTTGGAGATCCTGTGAGTTGATTTTGCGATCGCTGCCTTGTGTGCGTGTGTGTCCGTGTGAGGAGGAGAGAGGGGGAGCATGTGTGCAGCGGGGTCCGTGTGGATGCATTTCTGTGTCTTCTGCTGCAGTGCTATTAAAATTGGGAACCGGGAGATCTCTCCGGCTCACCTTGACCAAAGTGTTTGCAGGCAGCAAAGTGTGATTTCTCACCTCCCACAAACTGGGGTTCCTGCTAATTAAGTCTCAATTGAGTCCTTTCTCCCCTCATGCTCCCGCAGTATTTGTTGCTGGATGAGACAGATGGGCTGGAGTAGCCCCCCAGCGCCTGGCAGAGCATTCAGGGAGAGTCTGTTTGAGTGTGGGCATGCCAGGAGACAGGTTACAGGTCTGGAAAATGAGAAGGGGGAGCACAGGGGGTCAGTTGGAATCACCCAGAATCAGACGGGGACCTTGGCACTGAACTGGGGGGAATGCGAAACAGCCTGGTCAAGTCCAGTCATTGCTGTTGCTCCTGGGATCTCATCTCAGATTTAAATCCAAACTTTAGGCAGTAACCTTAAAGTGACGGGGGGCGAAAAGATGAGTGGACCCCTCCCCAGAATCCCACTCTGTACACCTTGTCTAGAAAAAAATGTGTAGCTGCCTTTCTGTGTTCTGGATTTTCAAATAGGTCTAGCCAAGGAAACCTGATTTCCAGAGGGGAAAGTCGGCTAGGAGTCATCTTGGGGTCATTCAAAGTAAAGTTGAATTGTGTAAGAAGACATTTTGATTGTTCTCACCCACAACTACACCTCTAGCTGTCTCTGATTTGGGGAAACCTGGAGAGGAAGGCAATAAAGCCTAGTAGAACTTGTGTCAGGAGACATGTAGTTCTGTCCCAACCCAGCCCCTAATTCGCTGTGTGACCTTGGGCAAGTCCCTTCTGCGCTCGGATCCTCAGTTTTCTCCTTTGGAAAATGAAGGTATTGGTTGCTATATCTTGAGGGTGACTTCGTTTTCCAAGTTCCGTAACTGCTTGGTTCTAAAAATGATTCTAGTGGTACAGTTCTGTCCAGTGAATGATAAGGGTAGGATCTGTTAAGCATCCCCCTGAAAATAAAAAATTACATAGTCACCAGGTTACATATCTCTGACTTCCGGAAGAATGAATAAATGTCGAACACATAAATGAATGAAGATATTAAAATGTCCCTTGGCACATAAAGGAAGGAGCAAAAGGTCCTCCCTCCACCTTCCTTTTCACCTGACCCTGCAGACAGTAGCAACGGGTTGGAGAAAGCCTCTCCACGTTGTGTGAGAGGAAGGTGATTCCAAAAGGAATCACGGGAAATAAAGGGGGATGCTGATGCTGCAAGCTGCTGGAAATCTGATGAAAGCCGAGAATTCCCGGTACAGAAAAGGCAGGACCCAGAGCCAGGGAGGTCAGGTTGTCATTCCTAAGATGGATGGTCTCTCCTCACCCAAACTCTGACCCCGGAAACGGCAACAAATGCGTGTCTGCTAGGAAGAGGATGCCAGCCCTAATTTAGTAACCTAGGGCTTCTCTTATCAAGAGGCAGGAGCTAAGAAGGGTAGACACGATTTTCCCTGCCTGCAAAAAAGCCTTTGTAGAAAGGGCTACTAGGAGCGTATCACCCTATTCTTGAGAAGGATGAGAAAATTCCTTGGGAAGAAACCAGGAAATGGAAGTCACCAGCTGCCACGAAACAGCTGTGACGACCTGACAGCCCACATGTTGGTTCTCTCTACTAGGACTGGGATCATCTCACCTCACCAGGAAAGCTGTCGGGGAAGAGGGAAGGGCTTTACAGTCAGACACACCTGGGCGCGTCTGGGACTTTGGCCAAGCTACTCAATCTCTCTGAGTCTGTTTCCTTAACTTTAAGAGGAAACGCCTTATATACTACATAGGAAGGGGCTGTCTAACTTCCCTTCTACTTCCCTAACTTTCTACCGTGCTCTCACCCCCATGAAACTCCTGTCCAGGACAGGATTGGACTGTTCCTCTCTATTCAGATGTTTGTTATATATAAAAAAAAATGTTGGTATCCAAGTACACCAGATCTCTCAAACTTGAAGCTTAAAAACCTATGATGAAACAACAAAGTTCTCATTCCCCATCATTGCAAAGAAGCCCACAGGATCTGATTAGTTTATCTTTTCAATTCCAAACAAAGCCAGATCAATAGCTTTGTTTTAAAGACGCTCTCATTTGGCTTCACATGGCTAAGTACTTAAAATTAATCATAATCAGTTATTCCATGGGTTTTTAATTTCCAGGAGAGGCACACAGCTTTGGAACCATCCATCTTAATGGTGAACCATTCTGAAATTGGTTGGAGCTGACATCTCCATTTAAAGAATCTCCCCTCCCCACCCCCAGACCTTCCAAATCTCATCTACACATTGACATTTTATAATACTTCCCTGTAATCACAACTTAGACACCATAAGAAATCTTCACAATGAAATAATAAATAGGAACTAAGTGAAGGCATCATACATCAACTTAATAAATTCTTCAGAGAGAGAGAGGAGTTCAAAACACCCTATCCCCAGAAATGTCATCTTTCAGTATCTAAAACTTTAAAAGTCTGCAAATTATGAAGACAAAATATAGTATTTCAGATGTGTTTTCTCTCTGACATCAGGCAGCATGAAGTACAAAACAAGGAAAAACTCATGATTACCTCATGGAAAGCTCTCTCAAAATTAACTTCAGGAGAGTTTGTGGATGTCAACTACTAGTGGAAATATTCACACAAGATCACGCTGTTATTCCGTCCTTTCTATGGATGGAAACGCCGTAAAACTTCTTTCCATCAAGGCTGAGGTTAGTTTCTCCAGTCACATTGAATGAGAATTTAGGAGGCAGGTCTGGGCAGAAACCACTGGCAGTGAGGACAGAGGAACTGGTGCAAGGTTGGAAAAGACTGAACTCTACCCACCTCAACCTCATTTTTGGCTCATGTCCCAATGGGGGATGTCCAGCACAGAGTGTGGTAGACAAAGGAAAAGAGCCACCACCCTCCCCTTTTCAGGTAGCCAGAAGAAGGAGTGAGAAGAAAAGCATAGTTCGGGTGAAACTTCTCAAGGCTCCGGTGCCCCTGCAGGGGAGGAATCCCGATGCAAATGGTAATAGCTAGCTTTTGTTGTGCGGTTACGCATACCCAACACCGTAACCATTACGCATACCCAACACCGTAACCAGTGCTTTCACATACATCATCTCTTTGCATCTTCACAATCCCTCTATGAAGCTGCTATTATTGTCGTCCTCTTTTTACAGAGGAATAACCCATTTCAGAGAAGCCAAGTAACTGCTTAACTAGTAAGCAGCAGAGCCTGTGGGATTAACCATCCTACCAAGCTGCCTTTCTGGTCTGTGTTGCCAAGGCTGTCATGGTCTTGGCTCCCCTGAAGCATGGCCCACGTGTGCCGCAGAGGGATGTGAACTGGCCCCCAAGAGCTGGGCTGGGGGAGCTATCAGTGACTCACAATCCTGCCGGGGAGAATGTCCTCCCACACGCTTGTGACATTTTCCTTCCCTTTACCCACTTTACAGGTCCCCACAAAGTTGAAGGTAAATCAAACTCACAGGGGAAAGAGAATAATCCTGCTTTATCACTGACTTACATTCTGGTCCCAGAGATGATGTATTCTCACTTCTGGATATCGCCAATTGACTTTGGCACTCAGTGGTTTGGGGGCACCATTGTCTGGACCTCCCCAAAATACAGCCCCAACTTTCTATATGGCACTTGAAGTTCTTCACTGAGGGACCCTGTTTTCTGTGAGGCTGATGCCCTCTGTTACCCAAGTCATTGCCCTTTCATTTCTACTTGGTTCTATACAGTTGGTGGTTCACATGCTAGGTTTTCTCTAAGCAAGATGTGCTTATACTGCAGTCCAGTGTGCCAAGACCGCATTTCCAGCCCTGTCTGGTCAGGAATCATTTGTGGGGGTACTCTGAGCCCCTGCCAGTGAGGTTGAGGACGGCCAGGCATTTCACCAATTATACCAGGCTCCTCCTTGCCCAACATGCCATCCTGGGTCAGAAAAATGTTTAATGAAAAAAAATATTAAGAGTATGGACAAATGAAACAAAAATGAGAAAACCTAGTTAATAAAATATTTATTTAATTTTTTTCAATGGTATTGCTGGAGAATACAAAAGATTTTCAGACATTGTCTCCTGACTACATGTAGCTAAGCAAAAGTTCGGTGGATGTGCTGCCAAAAATGCCAGACCAAAGATGTCAGGAACACATCCTGAAAACGCTCTCGTCTCCCAGTGAGTGGTCTGCCCTTGATAAATCACTGGTACCCACTAAATTGCATGCAGATCCATAAGTCTGCAGATAACCAGTGTGTGCTGTTTTGAAGGTCTCGCTCCTATCTATGTCACTTGCCAATTTTGGAAATTCAGTGACATTGTTATTGGCTGGTCCTGGAAGGACCTTATGTCCTTCCAGGATGTCTCTAGGATGACCTCTTATTGTTGAGATAAGACACAGAGAGGCTGAGAGCAGGGCCAGGACTAAAGAGAGGCCCGTGCCTCCTAACATTTTATACCTTAGACACCCCATTTCCCTCCCCCTAGTCCCAGCCCTGGCTAGGAGACTTGCCAAGGGCACCAGCAGGTTGTCAATAGCAAAGGGACTAGAACCTGAGTCTTGTGACCCCTGATCCTGTGTTTTTTGCCGTCGCTGGGCACCTCCATGCCATTAGTCTGTTCTGAAGAAGCCCCCCAGTAAGATGGGGGATCCTAAGTGCAGTTGCCCTTTCTAAACTCATCATTAAGTGTTTCATGTTAGTTGGGAGATTGGAGGGCAAACTTTAGTCCATGACAGAATCAGGGGATGATCTTGCTTTCAGCTCTCTTGAAACCAGAGGTTGCAAAGTAGACCACAGACTATATTTAAACTTATGATCTTTTTCACAAAAGTCTAGATTTCCAGCTTTGGATTTTTGGCAAACCAGAAGCATTGGCAACCCTGGGCTGCATTTCTGCATTGGGACAGTCAGTTGTGGCTGAAAAGCACATACCCTCCTTAGATGGGCACATAGACTCTGCTTTCCCACTGACCTCCACCCGTTTCAGTTACCTGCCAGCCCAGGCAGCTGCTGCTGTAATCCATCCGAGAAGCAAGGACACACTGTGTGCCAGCATAGTGCCGGATGTGGGGGACAGTAAAGCTTTAGGTGAGCAGGTGCTCTGGCAGATCAAGCTCTATGGGCCAGAGCTTACCAGGCTTGTGAATGGACATGCTCAGATAGCAAGCGCTAAATGACGTGGAGTCCAGGACTCCCAAACTGAGCAAGGACACCGCAGAAGCCATCAGGAATGTCTCATGCCTCATCTTCTCGGAAGTTCTTCTCAAGAGTTGAATTAGCCTCCAAATTCCCTTTGATTTTACAGCAGTTATAATTTGTACATATCATGAGAAACAAGAGACGAACACCCTCTGCCCTGTTTCTTGCTCCCCAGACCCCTGAGTCAGCCTGTGTACTGAGCTCCCTCTCAGCCCGCATTTAGGGAAGAGAGATTGAAGAGTTAAAGCAGTGGTGGGAATTAACCAGACTTTTAGGGTAGTTCTAACTCAACTACGTCTGGGCAGGTACGACATGGCCTGACCCTGAGCCCAACTTGTAGATACAGAGAATGAATGAAGAAGAAAGTTCTTTCCTGGTATAAGAATAAGGCAGTGAAAAGACATTGACAGCAGTCCTGATACAAAGATCAGGGTGTGCTCACTCTCCTAGAGTAGGGTTGTTGTCCTGGCTGAGGGGTGCTGGGCACTGGGCGTTGGGACATTTGTAAACATTGTTGGTCCAGTTCAGAAACCCCAGAGCTTAATGCAAGTGGCGGTGTGTCCTCCACTTCAAATGAGCTTCCTCTGGGTGTGGAACTAGATGTTCTGATTAACAAATACTAATAATGTAATAACGTATTATATAATACAATGATATAACAATTATTAGTATAGTTATTATAAATATTATAGTTACTGTTATAGCCTCCATTTTTTAGCATCTGCTGTCTTCCAGGCACAGTGATAAGACGTTAGAAAGCAGCATTTTATGTAAATCCTCACCACACTCTTACGAGGTGGATCCTGTTAATCTCCTCATTTTACCAATGAGAAAACTGAGGCTTAGAGAAGTCGAATAACTTGGCCAGAGTAACACTGACAAATACAAGGGGACTACTCTTCCAGGATCAAATCCAACTCTGCCTGATATCAGAGCCCTTGCACTTAACTGCTCTGCTACAATAAATAAAAATTAAAAAATACATACCAGAACCGATATACCAGAGAAACAGTTACGTGCATTAGTGAGATTACTAGCTGTAGTAAATGCCCAGAATAATTCAGGAACCATAGTTTTTCTTTCTGAAATGTTGACCCACAGGGTGCTCAGATCTAAACCTATGACCTCAGCTTAATCAGCATCACATCCAGTTCCACAAAACTGCCTGACAGGGAGGCATAAAGCCAAGGTTGAGCTTGGGGTCATTAGCGTCCTCCCGTAGGACTGGCACCAATCCAGCTTCACCAAACTGGGTGGTTTGGGGTTCATTTCCTTATTGAAAAACAGAAGCAATAATACCAACACCTTAGGCTAGTTTTGTCTGTTGAAGGAGATACCATAGGCGTGTGTCTAGCAAATAGCATATGCCCATCAGGATGCTCGAAAGATCAAATTTGTTGGAGGGTACGCCTGTCCTCTTTCACTGCCTTATCTCCAGAACCTCACACAAACCTGGCACATAGTAGGCGGTCAGTTAAAGTACACGGACCCAAAAAGAGTTGAAACTAATTAACGGAATTGAAGCTTACTCCACCCTAGTCTCTAGATTCTCCCTTATGTCTCAGCCCTAACAGAACTAGGGTTGTCATTGTCCCAGAGTTATTTTCGATATTGAATAATGTAGTATTTTACTGAAACAGCACATTTCTCACATTACCTTTGTTATTTTATTCCTTCAGCTAAATGGTGATTTTTTTCTTGTTAATAATGAACAAAATTAGTGCTACCGTGAAAATTGGTGTTTTCTAACAGAGACAAGACTCATTTTCATTTATTTACAAAATGTTTCACCTGGGTTTCTCTGGGAGATGCAAACATTTTTGTTTCAACAGCCTTCAGAATCAAGGTGTTTAGTCATGACATCGTTTTGAATATAGAACTGTCATTGCTTAATGAAAGTCTTAAAATATCTGCAGAATATGATTTTTTTGATACTGTGCTGCAAATTGTGATTTGTTCAGGCAATCGAGATTAAAATTGCACTTTGTGGAAAGCGTCGGTAACTTTCATTCACCCCCTAGAATACTAGGAAAGGAGCTGGGTTTTCTATAAATGCTCACTGTGCCACACAAGAAACCCCTCCTTCCTAGTCACCCAGACTGGAAGTTTTTTCATAGTCTTGCTCTTAAAATGACAAGCTTGGTTTTGAGAACTCCAGGTTAAGGAAAAAAATGAAAATTTCTTTGGAATGTAGGATATTTTTTTTCCATTTAAATAAGTACACTTTAAGAGTTCAAGTAACTAGAATCTGGAGGGGTTCTAATAGTTTCCATTTTATTTCGTTTTCCTGTTAACTAAAGGCTAGTTTAGTCTCTGAGTTGAAAATGTGTTGGTATACATTCCTGGGTGAAGAGGATATGGCAAAACTCATTGAATTATTCTTCACCAACAGAGGATCTTGAGTCGGCAAGACTCCCATTACCAGACTTTGCTATGAGCGGCACTTAGATGGAATCAGGTAATGGAAGTCTTGCTGTCCCCAAGGGCCGTAGATTCCAGCTGCCAGGTCTCTGCGATGAAATTCTGGCCTGACAGACTAGGTTTGGGTGCAGCCTTTTGGTTTGCTTTGTCCCACCTACAACAAAATGGAAAATTAGCTCTGTGTCTTTGAAAAAAGATTCCAGAGGGTTTTCTCTCAGGGGCAAGATGAGGAGGCCAGGGGGGAGACGCCACGGAGCTGTCAAAGGGGTATGGGGGTCAATTCACTCCCAAAATGGAGCTTCTCCACTGATCTGCAAATGTACTCATGCACCAATGGTCAGCCTCTGCCCTTTCTCTATCCCCCAGCTGCCAGACGTGGCTTTGGTGACAAGTATTTGAACACACTCAGTGAGTATCTTGCCCCTTGATCAGCTCTCATCTTATCACTCTCATGGGTCTTCAGGCCAGGGGGCCATGTTCCCCTTGAAGAGCTGAACCTGCTGATTGCTGCTGCTGCCACTTCCGTCCAGGATGTGGAATATTGGATGGCTCGGCTTACCTGTGGCCAAGAGTCCATTACTCGGCAGAACTGGGTCCTAAAAGCCAAGACCCTAGGAACTCAAGCAGGAAATTGACCCCTTCCTGCCAGTTGGCTTTACAGAGGGGAGGATGGCATGAGGAAGATATGGAGCAAAGCTGGGGAGAATCAGAGCATTGTTCCTATCATTTCTTAAGTTTCCATCTCCTGTCCGTGAAGGCACTCAGGAGCAAGGGATGGTGAAGAGGAAGGATGAAGGGGATGTGATTCCATTTCTCCAAGGTCATAGTTGGACTCTGAACTCATCATAGAGAAGCTCTAGAAAGCCTAGTCTCTTTTGACTTATAACTAAATCAGAAGACCCCAACTGTTGGCCCATAAGTTGAATGAAAACTGCAGATATGAGGTTTGATTTTTTAATTGTTCTGGTCTTTCCAGTGTTTAAAAAAATTAGAATTAGTTGCCAATGTTTAAAACTCTGATAATTTTATTTACAAGTGTATAATTTCAACTTCCCTTGAATATCTAGAAGCTGTGGCAACCCTGGGCCCTCATATGGCTATGATGGTCTAGGGCAGCGTCGTCCAGTAAGACTTTCTGTAACGAAGGAAATGTTTCATATCTGTGCTGTCCGGTATGATAGCCACTAGCCACATGTGACTCTTGATTATTTGAAACGTGGTTAGTGCAACTGAGAAACTGATTTTTTAATTTTATTTCATTTTAATTGATTTAAATTTAAATCACCACATTTAGCTCGTGGCTACCTTATTATTGCCCAGTGTGGGTTTAGAGCTGAGTGGTGAGTACCCCATTTGCACAGGGCATGCCCTCTGCAAATCTCCATAGCTCCTACCAGGCCTGCTTTTCTGCTTGCCTTGCTCCAAACCTCTGGAGACACTTCACATTCATTAAGAAGCACAATGTTTAAACAGTGTGTTTTCTGAAGCTAAATACTTTGAAATATCTGCCACTCCCCTCACCCTCCACTCTGCCCTTTCTCTATCTTAATTTAAACATCTGGATCTTATACCCCCAAAAGACCCATTTTCATTGAAACGCAGGAGTATGATTATTAAAACCGTCTCCCACTAAAGCAAAACTCTCTCTGCGTGAATTAGTTTCTTGATCCCAATTATTCACTTCTCTCAGCCCTGCAAATGACTTCCACGAAGTCAACTGGGTAGGAAAATTGCTCCCGTGTCTAGACCCATCCCTTCGCTGTACATAAGCTGGAGATGAGGCAGCTTGTTAGGAAAGCAAGCCCATTAACCCCACAGCAGCTGAGCCAGGTATCTGCATAAAGAGAGAAAGAAAAACAGCCAACCCCACACAACTATTTTCAAATGCTGCACGGTGGGGCCTGGTTGTGACTTTCAGAGTTTGGCCAGATATCCTGTCTTTATGCAGATCTGAGTGTCCACAGTCTGAGTGTCCACAGTCCCTTTCACTGCCGTCTGGAAAACTATTGCCATTCCAGAAATGCCATTCTTGAGCCAGCACCAGCCCATTTGGAATTGGGGAGTGGAACTGTAGGCTGGAAAGACCCTGGAGGTCAACTGGTGCCACCACTTCATTTTAAGAGAAAGAAACTCCCCTAGAAAGATTAAGTGACTTGCCCTGAGCCGTGGGAAAATTTCACCAAAGAACCAGGCCAGAAAACAGGTCTATTGACTCTACCCAATGCTCTATATTGCAGTCCACATTTCCCCTATATTAGCAGACAGGACACACAAATTAGTGAAGCCGGCCTCTATGCCCTGTCCATCCTGTCATCCCTTAATCTCCAGCCTTTTGCCAGAGGGAACATTTTACATTCAGCATGGAGACCACATCCTCCCTTTCTGGAGCCTCACAGTCTTGCGGCCACTGCTTGAGGGATGAGCACCCCAGCGCCCCAGTGGGTTGCTGTCTGGTCAGAGGGCAACCTGCAAAGAGATCAAATTGTACATCATCCATCCTGGCTACCAGTGGTGCCCAGAGGCCCAATGAATAAGCATGAGGGTCCCCTGCCCTTTTTTTTTTTTTTTTTTGGTGAGGAAGACTGGCCTTGAGCTAACATCTGTTGCCAATCTTCCTCTTTTTGCTGAGGAAGATTAGCCCTGAGCTAACATCCATGCCCATCTTCCTCTATTTTATATGGGATGGCTGCCACAGCATGGCTTGATAAGCGGTGCATCGGTCCGCACCCGGGATCCAAACCTGCAAACCCTGGACCACCGAAGCAGAGCACATGAACTTAACCACTATGCCACCCAGCCGGCCCCACCTGCCCATCTTTGAGCCCAAGTAGCCCAAGGTGTAAATTGTACCCAGCTGCCTGAGAGAGTCCCTCCCTTGCAAATACCAGTGAGTAAAAGCCAGTTCTCTCTGGCATCTCAGCCCAGGAACAAAGTCGTGTGCCCTGTGCAGTTTTTTCTGCCAGCAGTTCTAAAGAGGCTCAGTTCTGAACTATACACGAGAAACAACTTATGTTTAGCCACTGAACTGATGAGTAGTGTGTGGAAACTAGACAAGAGCACTCCTGCCTGGTGGAGCACAGTTTCACCCTATAAACAGAAACTTCTTCAGGGCGCTTTGTTGCCAAGTGATGATAGTAGGGAAGAAAAGCACTGAATAGTTTTCAGCCATGTAAGGTAGTTCATTTGAATAGTAGGTTCCTGGAGCATCTCTCAGCTGGTGACTGCCCTTCAGGAGATGCAGCATGGAAGGAAGGTTTTAACCACATACCACCACAATGCCATTAGAATATTTTGATTTTATATATATATGATATGTATGTTAAACATATATATGACATATATATGACATATATCATACATTTGTTAAATATATTTATTTGATTCAAATTGTTAAATTAGTCTGTTTGGTTCAAAGACTAAAAACTGGCATCTGTAAGCCAAATCCAGCCCCCCGGGTATGTTGCATTTGTGTGATTTAGTTCCTTAAGGTGATTTAGTCATCAATGGTGAAACACCATCAGACTTCGTATAAAACTTCTACATGTCTGGCTTTCTCTTAAGGGAACAGCGGCAGCACCGCACCCACATTGCAGCACAGCAACCATCCTTTGTAGTGGAGCTGTGTTTACTACAGTCCCCACACAGCCCGTTTGCTTACTCAGATGTCAAGGCTTGCTCCCCTAGGCAATTGAGTTTGTGCTCCTGGATCAGCCCAGAAGGCTGTTCAGAGTGGAAATTTATTTTCATCAAAAGATGCCAAAAGCATTACCTTTCACATTTTGAAACTCATCCATCCATTCAGTAAATATTTTTTGAGTTGTCCTATGTTCCAGACACTGGGCTAGTTTCTGCCTATACAACAGGGCACAAAACAGACGTATCCTCTGTCCTCTCTTAGTGTTCACATTAGCGGGTATTTATGAACTTTCCCCATCTTCCTCTCTTACTGGCTCAAATGCAGCTGAGGTGGAAATTGTCCATTTCCCCCCCTCTCAACTGCAAATTCACCTGTCCAGTTATGTAAGTTGGAGGTCATTCTTTCATCCTCAGCCCGCTGCAGACTTCTTGGCAACTGCCTGATTTCTAAATAATGTAGTAGACAAGATTGATTGTCCAGGCTCCCAGTTTATAGAGGATGAAATAGAATTAGGAGACTGAGGCTGTCTCATTCATGTTGTCGCTTAAGGTACATTTTACAATTACGTTGGTCATTGAGAGGCAGTTGAATCATTCTGAATCACCACTAGGCAACATCTGTGATGATCTCAATGAATGAGTAAGGAGTTCTTCAGAATCCAGGGACCAAAAATACTGGGGCGTCATGAATACTCACACTACCCACATCTGATCCAGCAGTGGCAGGATTAGAAGTCATCTTTCCCTTTGGATCTTCCACTTTTTACATTTATTTTGGAAGCATTTTTTTTTTTTTTTTTTTAACACCGAGGTTCTGCTGGGTGGAAGGAGATGAGTTGCTGCTTTTCATAATATGAATATATAATGAAGGAAGAACCAAAGACAAGCCCTTTTGTTAAGGAATCCCTATCATCAAACGCCCAAATTAGCAGATGATTGTTTTTATTTATTTCTGTAGGTTTTACATGACACCTGGAGACCATTTAAAATGTTACTTGGCGTTGAGAGCTCTGTGTTTAAAAATAACGCTCACCCGGTGCCAAATCACTTTAGAGTCGGGTACAAATATTGAGACAAAAACCCCAGCTGTTATTGCTTTGGCTGCTAATTTGAGGTGTCAAATGAGAGCTTGACTGCTATACGTCAGTGAATAAGTCCCCTTGTGAGATCATTATGTTTTCTAACAGTTGAGAGTAATGGACTAATCAGTGCAGCATCAGTTGTTTTCATTATATGCCCACACAATGGTTATGAGCTTTAATTTAAATGGTCCGCAGGGAGATCAAGGAACTCAGTACTCGGCAGCATCCAGGCTAGCCCGAGAGCACAGGTAGCGTAAGAGAGGTGGCTTCCGCCATCCCTTCTCCTCTCTCTCCCTCTGTGTCTCTCATTCCTTCGGCCCCATCTGCCCGCAGAGACTCTTCGCCTGCTGCAAACAGGCAAAAGATGAGCTCTGCTTAAGGAGCAGATCTGTACTCTCGGTTCTTCAGAGTTTTCTTAAAAATTCCAGTCAACCAGTCCAACAGTATGGGCGGCTTTTGGCAGCACTTAGACTTGTTGGCCAAACCGTGACTTTACAAGGCTTTGAGACACCATTGCCCTCTCTTCTATGTAGTCTCTACCACAGCCCGTGCTCTCAGTGCTGAGCTCTCTCTGTTCCTTGGACAAGAGGTGGGTCGGCTAATGCTGTTGCTTTGAGCAGCCTTGGCAGCGAGGCAAATACCACAGTCCCTGCCGCATAGAAGTCAGGGCTGAGTCTACCACTAACCGATATGATTTGCTTCCACTTTAGGAAGACATGGAAATTGGACAGCCAACACCTGTCAAAGACCATCCCGTAAGAGGCAGTTTTGTGTAAAGGTTAAAAATATAGGTCCTGGTGTCACACTTTCCTGGATTTGAATATTGGCTCCACAACTCTATAGCTGTGTGATCAGGGCAGGGTTCATTGATCTTTCTAGGATCCAAAGCGGAAATGACAATAGTATCTCAGAATTTGGGGGAGAATTAAATGAGATAATGTATGAAAAGTGCTCAGCCCAGTGCTGGCACATAGCAAAAACTTAATAAATAGTGTTATTGTTATTATTATGGACATCTTTATTGGAAGATCTTGGCCAGCACACCTCAAAGCAATATCCTTTAATAGTCTGGCTCATTAGAGGAAAGTAGAGAGTTCATGGTAGAACCTATAACATTTAGTTTAGATTTTCTCAAAGGATGCATTATTGTACATTATTCTTCCTGATTTCTGGAGTCTCCTAGAGCCTTCAGCCAAATCAGAGCAGTGCATAGCTGGGTGAGAGAGGCAAGTTCAACCTTGATTGGAGGGAAACAAAGGAGTTTCATCCAAAAATGACTCAGTCAGTGCAGTTGAGGAGAGACCCTGGGCTGGGGGAGAGGCTTGAAGATGCCTGTCTCAACTCAGTGGACCTAGTGGGCATTCAGTGTGTGTTCTTCTAGGGTCAAGTCCACAACAAGACACCATCTACACACATTCTAATGGGCCAAACCAGCCAACAGCACTCACATTCCCTGGATCTAGGAGCATGTGGAAGGGCCTGATCATCAGCAATAGGCCTTAATTCCTGCTGCCATGATGGCTGTCAATCAGTAGCCACCAAGCAAGACCAAGCAAGCCAGTTCTGCTGTGACATGTAAGCCAGAGAGGAGAGCAGGCACCTGGATCTGAAGTGCCTTCAGTTTCATTCCTTTCTTCTTCCCTGAGCCAGCAAGAAGGAGAGGCAGAAGTAAACCCCCAACCCTTCCCCTTGAGGTCCCCATGCTGCCAGAATCCCTCTGTGCTTTTCATCCTTCATGTCAGCAGTTTAGGTATTTCCCACAGGGTCCAGCCACAGTATTTACACTCAGCTGCTCTCCAGGAAATGATTCTGCCTACTTTGATTGTGTCTGCCCCTGTGAATTCAATACAGGCCCTGTTGAAAGTAGATATATCTTTTGGGCTTAGAGTGTTGGCAATTGGACATCTACATTTGTAAGTACAAGTCAGGGCATCTCCGGGCTCACTTTGAAAAGACATCCTGTTGGCATGGCTGCTGAAACTCACCAAGAGTCTCCTTCCTAGGGACTGTTAAGGAGGGAACCACTGTATTTATCTCTACTTAAGGAGAAGTCAACCTGCCTTGAGACAGGATGAATGGGCCAGTCTGCCAACAGTGTCTGTCTGACCTAAGGAGTCAGAATACCCATCTGTGTGGAGGGGAAAAAGAGGAGTTCCAAAAGTGCCCCCGGTTCCAAGGTTGGCATGCTGGGAGACTGGAATGGCACTTACCGTGGATGCCTGTTTTTGCAATTATGTGATACATGCTCACAGATAATATTGCTGCATTAAAGCCAATTACATAGTGTTATGGACACACAACACGCATATTACACTCAGCGCCAGGAAAGCACAGAGTGATAAAGCGATGGCCTAATCGGAGGAGACGGAGGGAAATGTCAGCCTTATTAAGGTTGCCAGGATGGTGTGGCTGCAGCTTAGCTCCTCCAGATCAAAGATGGCTATCTTGAGTGATGCAAGGAGAGCCACACTTGAGCGCTCAGCAGAGAAGAGGGAGGAGCCAAGCTGGAGCTCTCCGCAGGTGATTACAGTCACCTCCATTGAGGGCTGTGTACTATGTCAGAACGGGGGCCTCTTCCTAAGCACACAAGAGAGCTTCAGTCCCAGAGGCGGCAAAGGGGTACCTATATGCTGCCCTCCATACTTAGGTAAAGGCTCTGTTCTTAGCCTTTCCCTTAGTTCAGTGGCTTTCCAGCTTGAGCTTGCCTGAGAATCCTCTGGAGAGTTCATTAAAACGCACAAAGCTGGGCCTACCCCAGAGGTTCTGATTCAGGAGGTCTGGGTGGGGCCTGAGAATATGCGTCTCTAACAAGTTCCCAGGTGGTGCTGCGGGTCTGGGGACCACACTTTGAGAACCACTGCCCAAGTTCACGCCATGCCCAACCCAAGGTGAATTCATCTGCCCTGTCTCTTGAACAGGGCCTTCTCCTCGGCTTTGATTGCATCGCAACATTGCAGGATCCGGGAGCAGTGGGACCCACCTTCCCAGGTGGGAGCCCGGGGTGGGGGCAAGAAGTGTGGATTCTAGAGTTAGACTGCCTGCTTGTCAATCTCAGCTCTACCACTTGCTGCTTGGGCTTTCCTGCCACTGTTTTTGTTTTTAAGTTTTGAAAGCCTCTGACCTAATCCCCTCTTCTTACAGACCAGTTATACAGCTTGCCTGGCATATCGCACTTAATCACTGGCAAAGGCTGGACTAGAACTGCCTACTTCTAGAGCAGCCAGGGGTCACAAGCATTGTCTATAAAAAGCCAGTTAGTAAATATTTCAGGCTTTGCATGCCATATGGTCTCTGTCGCAACTACTCAGCCATTGTAACATGAAAGCAGCTGTAAACGATACGTAAATGGATGGGTAAAACTTTATTTACAAAAATAGGCTGTGTTGGATGGAATTTGGCCTATGGGCAGTATTTTGCCAACCCTGGGACAGACCAGCAGGTGCACCATTTCCTCATGCATTCATTGTTACTGGGGAGCCCTTGTCTTACCATGGTACCCCAGTATTTAGCTGAGGAGCACAGGGCAGCACAAACTTTTCAGGGTACTTAGGTTCGATTTGTGCACTGTAGGAGAAATAGCAAGCTCACTAAATCCCCAGTGCCCTGGAAAAAAAAGTTTAATGCCCCCTTTCGAGTGCTCACAATCGAGACATAATGGGATCTGTTGGTAGAAGTAGCATTGTCCAAATATATCATTTTAATATGGAAAAATGATCCCTTTTCATTAGGCATTTATGCTCCAGTTAAGACAAAACAGAAGATAGACTATACAGTATACAGGTCAAACTTAGTCTCAATGGAAATACAGTATTTATAATAGGGTAAGGGCTTTGGAAGAGAGAAATGAGAGATAGGTGGACTGTCTTTTAAATCTTGTGGGGGAAATTGCCTTGTTTCTAGTTCATGCTGAAATACCCATTCAGTAGCTTGTGATGGTGCAAAAAGAGGAGGCCAGAACAGTCCTGAAGTGTTATAGAATTAATTTGACCTTGAACTTGAGCATGAAACCTGATGGAAAATGCTGAATTGAGAGCATTTATTTGGGGAAAAACCTCTAACCTGGGTGACTTGGAGTAAAGCCTATTTTCTCAAAATATCTCCAAGGAGCAGAGCAGTGAGGGTGAAGCTAGACACTGGAACTAGCAAAACTCTTCCAGGAGATGGAGGTAAATAAGATGAGGTTGGTGAGGTCACCATAGCTTAGTCTGCACCAGCCATCCAGTGAGGGTGGGGGTGTGGGGGGGTCGTTGTCAGTCTATACCATTTATTTTTCTGCTGGTTAATTTTCAAGGAAGTTTATAGAATGAGAGGCAGCAGGAGGCTTGTGCAGTTATTTCTAGCTTTGGGTGCCAGAGTAGAGATGACAGAGAATATCCACGCTGGAGTAACAAACTTGCCCTGAAAACAGGAGGCAGTGGGTAAGTTGGGAGAAACTGTGGTGTAAAGAAAGAACAGCGAGTCCTGAATCTTCCAGGAGGTCGTCTGCTACCCTGGGTAAGTCCTTACCTCTCGTAGCCTCAAATTGCTCATCTATAAAATGCAGGGAATAATTCCAACCTCAGAGTGCTGCAAGCATCAAGTGAGATGAATGTGAAAGTGCTTGTAAACTATAAAGAACTAAAAAAACGCAAGCTACAATACTAATAGCAATAATTATGAACCATTGCCTATGCGCCAGGCAGCGTGCTAAAACGAATACTGTCAGTGCCTTGTTTCAAGGGCATGGTGGTCGACTGGATAATGCCCTCCCCCAAAGATGTCCATGCCCTCATCCCAGAAACTTATGAATGTTGCCTTATATGACACAAGGGACTTTGCAGATGTGACTAAGTTAAAGATCCTGAAATGGGGAGGTTATCCTGGATTATCCAGTCAGCCTCTAAGTGTCATCACAAGGGTCCCCATTCGAGGGAGGCAGGATATCACCGTGAACAGTAGGAGATGTGACAATATAAGCAAGGGGTTGGAGTGATGTAAGGAAGGGGCCACAAGCCAAGGAATGTGGGTGGCCTCTATAAGCTGCAAAAGGCCACGAAATGATTTCTCCTCCTGATACCTCCAGAAGAAATGCAGTCCTGTGAACCCATTTTAGACTTTTGACCTCCAGACTATAACAGAATAATTTCATGTTGCTTTAAGCCACAAAATTTGTGGTAGTGTGTTACAGCAGCAGTAGACAACTCATGCAGGCATCCTTCCTGGAGTCAGGCTTGTTTGGGTTCAAATCCTGGTACCACCACTTGCTTCATCTGTCAAATGGAGATGATGAAAAAAAAATTGCCTGCCTCAGAGGGTGGTTGGAGGACTTCAATGAGACAGTACAAGTAGAGCCCTTAGCCCAGTGCCTGCCTGGCATACAATAAGCTCTCAGTTAATGTTGGCAATTATTAGTATCATCTCATTTAATCTCCAGTAAAGCTGTACGAGACTGGTGCTATTGTTATCTCCATGTTACAAAGGAGGAAACGTAATAAGATTAAGGAAACTTACTCATGGTTGCACAGGCTGTCAGTGGCAGAGCCAGAATCTAAACCAGGTCTTTGCCTTTAAGACCCATGCTCACCGACTCTGTTCCACTGTGCTGGGGTAATGACAATGACACCTCCATCGAATGCCAGCTGTTGAGGCTGGGGCACGAGAACCAGATAGAGCACAGTGCTCCCTGCACAGGCAAAAGCCGCCAAGTCTGGAAATCAAATAAGTCCGTGTTTATTAGGGAAACAAAAACTGTAGCTGCCATGGAGACCAGCGTCCAAGAGGTTACCAACCGTCTGACATCCCTGGGCTGGCCAGCCCCACACAGCAAATCACGAAAGTCTGAATACCGTGTTTAGTCATCTTGGTTCTGGAATAATTGGTATTATCGTAAATGTTTTATAGCCCTCATTACGGCTCACATTTAAATATCAGTGTAGTAATACATTAATAAGTCATCGCTACCGGACTACTGCCGGATGCAGTTACAGTCCAAGCCCTACATCTAACTGCACTGTATATTTAGCTAAATTAGGGCTGGCTGTGAACTCAACCTGATATTGAGTGGCTGGGCATGGTCAGAAGGAAGCATCTTTTCTGTAAAGCCTTCTTGTTTTTTGCCTTTGAGAGATGAAGAGGCACAGATTTTTGCCTGGTTGTGAGTCAGCAACCCTAACTAGATATCCCCCAAAGTGTGGAGCTTTGAACTCTGGGATGGATAGGAGAGGAAATGAACGCATCATTTCTGCCCCAGAGGCATTCCTCATCTGATGGAGAAGGGGTGGGGGCACATAGTTCTCACTCCCAGGGAGCTCCCTGCCAAGGCAGGAGACCCTGGTCTGATGAAAGTGACAGATTCTTCAGCCCTGGCTGATGAGATATTCCAAACCCTTCCTGGGTAGATGGAGATAGCATGGATTAACCCTCACACACACACTCATAGAAAAGATAAGCCACACGAAACAAAACAGCTACGGAAGTTCAACTCCATAAAATGCCAAGTGTCTGTGCTGGTACATTAGTAAAGTTACAGAGTTAGCAGAAGCAGACAATGTAAATTTGATCTGTTCATTCCTCTTTACCATACTATATGCCTAAAATAGTGCCAGACACATGGTAGGTGTACAGTAAATTTGGGAGGGAGGGAGGACAAAGTGTTAGGTTCTGTGCCTTTGTGTAAACAGATTTCCTCCTGGCCTTGTTAGCCAAACAAATGCCAAGTAGCCCAGAGGGAATTGAGGAATAGCCTGGGGCGAGGGGGATGTGAGCACTGGAATCCTGCTGTGAACTAGGGTTGTAAAGGGCTGGAGAAGGAATCTGTGCAGGGCTCCTTGGGTGGGGTGGGCTGGGTATGGGGGCCACTATGTGCTGGACAAAGCTCTGTTTCTGTTTCCATGGAGTTTAGGGTAGGAGGAACAGGAATGACCAGGACAGGACTAGATTTGCTCCACCAATGTCAATAAAATGGTAGACTTCATTTACTGAGCACATACTAGGTACTAAGTCTCTGACCAGCCTATGAAGTAGGTACCGTTACCTGCCTCCTTTCACCAATGAAGAACCTGTAGATAAAAGACATTGATAACTTGCCCAAGACCACATAACTGGGGAAAATAAAACTCAATTTGAACCATGTGTGGACCAGGTCATGGGGCTAGAGTAATGCACGAGACAAACAATGGTGCTGGCCTTGCAGGGCTTACTATTTAGAGGGCATTTTAAGAGGAAGATAACGTGTTTACCAAGAGCCAAGTGCAAAAGAAATCTGCTTAACCAATGAAGCTTTTCAAAGAAAGTCTCCTTCCTGGGCCAATGGGGGCCCGTGAGAAGGTACGAGGAGTTGGGCTGATGAGAAGGGGATATCTGGGACGAGCACAGGAGAAGAGAGAGCACAGGAGCAAGTGGCCACCAGGGAGGATTATACCAAAGGCTAGATCCACCTCTTGCTCTTTGGGATGCAGAGTGGGGCAGGTGTGGGCTCAGAGAGCCGAGAACTAGGCCTGGGCCTTCGTGCATATTGTTGCCCCTCCATCTGGGTAGTCGTTGAACTAACTGACCCGAAAAGGCCCTCCTGCAACATAACTTCTGCAGATGGCTTCTCTGTCTGTCATGCTTTCCCTGGATGTCGCTTTTGCCCCAGGACCTTACACTGGTCTTCCATAAGTCGTCCCTCTAGAAAGGTAGGCCCAGGGCTGTCCTTTCCTACAGCCTGATTTCATTCTTCAGCAGCCTTATTTCATTCTGGTTCACTTATGGAGCCCATGTCTCTCTCTTTCCTATTCCCTGTATGAAGATACCAGTCAACGCTAACGTTGCACTGTAGGAGTTCCCATCCATGGTCATGGAGATGCACAAGGAGGAGGACTTAACCCCTGTCCTCACAGAGCTCACACACTCTCTTGAGATAAGATGTGCTTGAAGAGTCAGAAGATGGCTGGAAGATCCTCACAGAATAACCTCTGCACATAGCATTCTGTGTGGGGCAGTATGTGCAATGAGCAGACCAAGGAGTTTGGAGCAAGATGGTGCTGGGTTCAAATCCCATCTCCAGAGCTTAGCAGCTATGGGTCCTTGGAAAAGCTATTTTACTTCTCTGTAGCTCAGCCTCCTCGTTTGTAACACGAGAATAATACCTACCCTGTAGGGTTGTGTGTTACCAAACAGTGACCTATATCTGTTTCATTTTCTCTAAAATGAGGACAATGATACGTAACTGGCATTATAGTTGTGAGAATTAGAAATACTGTAGTGAGGCACTCAGCTCATAGTAGGCTTTCAGGAAGCGATATTATTACTCCAGGTGGGTAGATAAGTACTGAGAGGGCAGCAGAGGCGAGGAGGGATGCATCTGAGAAAAGGAGTCAGGGATGCTCTTATCGTCTGGAAATCCCTCCACTTGTCTCCAGCTGCTCCACTGACTGACCTGTGATCCCTCCTGCAGTCACATCCACCCCTCCCCCCACCTTCCATGAGCATCTTGGTGCCCCTCCAAGTCTGCTTCCCTGTTGACTCTTTCCCTTTTTCCTCTCTCTCCGCAGCACCCTCAACAACAACAACATTAGCCGCATCCTGGTCACCAGCTTCAACCACATGCCGAAGATTCGAACTCTGTGAGTAAAGGTCCCTGCTTCACCCTCCACCTGCTCCATCCTTATGCAGCCTAAAGTGCAGCATTCGAAGCTGCTTGTAAAACCTGCCGTGCTGTGACTTCGCAGATGCTTCCTGTGTCCAGAGGCCTCCTCCTCCTGCTATTAACTAAGGGGTGTGTTTGTGAACAAGGGCAGATCGGGGGAAGGTCACATTGACATCCATGGTGCTGAACCACCATTCTGCAGGCAGATTCATTTCTCTTCACCTTGAGAGTCTTCCTGGACTATGGAAATCTTCTTTGTGTTTTCCATCTCGATGGAAAAGTTTATTAGTGTTATGTTGTCACGGAACATAACTGGGATTCATAACAGAACTGGGACGTAATGATTCACCATTTCCTTAGCTAATGTCATGTACCTTTGGCAGTTCTATCATATTACCCTTGGTTACAATTGTTTTCCCCTCTAGGAACAGTAGAGGAGAGGGAGTCTTAGTCCCTCCTTATCCTCATCCTCTCAGCCCCCACCCACCACACTCCCCTGCTCACCTGCTCCCTGAATGATATTCTGATATAAGAATGCAGTAAATTGGTTCTTTATCTTTAATGTGTTGGGTGGGCTCAAGCCTTCCAGTCTGTGTACTCAGGAAGCGTACTGAGAGAGGTTCCCTTGCCTTTATTAGCTGGGGAGTTCCCCTCTACGCTCAGCCAGAAACCCTTCTGTAAATTTCTCTGCAAATGGACTCTGTTGGCCTTTCCAAAGAGGTTCATACTTGATGCTTTTCTTATGTTGGTGGAGCCTCTATGGTATTTACATCACAGTAGTAGAGGAGAGTCAGCTCCCAAGAGTAAAGTGCCTGGCAAGTAGTAGACAATAAATGATATTGATGGTTATACTATTATTATTATCACACCACTTACCCAGAAATCTGGACTGAAAATCTCAGCAACCAGCATATCTGTGGCCCTTGAGCAATGTGGAATCCACAGAGATTTGAAAATCCTTAGAGCAGTGGTTCCCAAAGTGAGGTCCCTAGACCAGCAGTGTCAGCACCACCTGGAACTTGTTAGAAAAGCAGTATTTCAGGCCCCACCCCAGACCCATGGAATCAGATCTCAGGGGTTGGGGCCAGCCACCCGCTTTTAACACGCCCTCCAGGCGATTTTGATACTCACAAGGTTTGAGAATCCCTTCATTAGCGAGAAAGCAACCTTATCTCTGGTAAGAATGAAGCAAAGACCAACCAATGAGGCAATTTATAAGGAAATGATACGGAGCACCCTGAGAAGGACACGGAGTTGGGAGTCAGGTGGACCTGAGCTCTGCCACTTACTCTGGGCAAGTTTCTTCATCTCTCTGTGCTTCACGGACAGTGAATTAATAAATGCTTGACTCAAAGTTGTGAGAATGAAATGCACTAACGTGTAAAGTGTCTGGTCATGGCACACACTCAGCAAATACTAGTTATTCTAAAGGAGAAGAATAATCCAAGCCCAGCTTCCATCATTGTTCCCCACTTCCTCCTTGATCCCCCCTGTGATAACATAATTCAGCCAAGAAAATCCATCCTTTTCCCTCCTTTTTAAAATAGGATGATGCAGTAATGGAGTTTTAAGGGGAAACCATTGGGTCTTCAAAGTTCTCAGCAAACCATGAATGGGTTGGAGAAGAGTGCGGCCCCGGGCTGCTGGCCAAGAAGCCGCATGCGAGCCTCAGGGTGCTGGGCCTGCATCTCCCCCGATGAGTGGGTGTTAGAGAAGAAATATGGCTCTCACCTGCAGAAACCAGCAGTTCAGCTCCTGTGGGCTGCTGCTCTGTGATTTCTGCTCTCCCTCTTGCTAGTCTCAGTTTAGGAGCAGCAGTAAGGGAAGCTGGGCTGGGTCCACGGGAGCTAGGTCTGGATCTTGGGTGCTTTGTTTGGATGTATGGGGTGGGGGAAGAGGATGGGAGAGACTTCTCTCTTTGTTTCTGTTGTCATTCTTCCCCGTGGTCCTGAACAATCATCTGATGAGTTCAGATCAATCAATCAATCTCGTCTGTTCTCTTTGCTCCCTGCTTGCTGCCATTTTCTCTTTAGTTTAATTTCAGAGATGGCTCTGTATAGAACTCCCTGGAGACTTGAGCTGACTAATCCCCCTTCACTGTAATTAAAGTGGGGGGGTGTGCAGAGACTGGTGGTGGAAAAGGGGGGAAGAAGAGAGAGGAAGGAAGTCATAAATGGGATTTCTAAAGGAAAGCTTTTATATTGAATTCAGAAAGCCACATTTTATAGAAAATGAACACTGACCCTCTCTAAAAGGATTTATTGGAAATTTAATTTAGCATCTGTGGCTAAAAGGCATCTTTTACAAATTGGCATTTGTATTCATTCACCTTATCTTTTGTAAAGGTGGTTTTGCCAACGTGGAATATGGTGTTTTCATCAGCAAAAGATTGCAGGAACCACCCAGTCACCTTGATGCTTTGGTGTCCAAGTAAGAAATGATCGCATTGTACAGGCAGGGCCGTAGGTTTGAAGTCTGGAGCTAGTCTCCCACAATAATAATAATAGCAAACATTTCTTCAGCAGTTTACTAGGTACCAGGCCTTGTGCTAAGTACTTCTCATGAATCATTTCAATCCTCACAACAGCTCTAGGGCACCATTAATATCCCCATTTTACAGATGATAACACTGAGGTCCAGAGTTAAATCACTGCCCAAAGTCAAAGTCAGAAAGCACAGAGCCAATGTCAGATTCAGGCAATTTGACATCAGAGCCCCATACCATTCCGCAGAAGCAAGGGCAGAAGGGCATGTTCCAGGTCAGCAAAGGAAGGAAAGACCGGAGCCTCCGCATGGCCACAGGGCCGCTGGAGGCCACCTCCCCTATGTCATTGCCACTCCAACTCACCAAAAGTAGTGAGAGTAATTAAAATAATTTCCCTTCCCACTCAAGAGGATTAGAAATATTCCTGGCAGTGTCCAGGCTCAAGTTTCATGGTCATCGTGATTGTTTTTCTTTCAACATTAGTATTTGGGATGATACTGGTCCATTTGATCCCCCAAACATGATAGGAAAGGCAGCTTGAAAGCATCTGCCCAGCTCTTCTCTCCCAGCATTTCTGGAGGGTAAAATTCCAAGAGGGAGATCTGAGCCCGTCTCCTGCCCTGGGCTTTTGACAAGAGGCTTCCAAGGAAGTTTTGGTCACCTGTTTTCCATGGTCCCACTTGGGAGGGGAGAAATGTCTACAAAATGAACAAAAGAACAGGGACCATCCAGAGCAAGGTTAGGAAGAGAGGTAGCTTGGGGCTGGCCAGTGGGGACAAGGAAGAACCAGCCTAATATAATCTTCCCAAAGGGAAACCTCTGATTTTGATTATCCCAGAAGTTAATCAGCTCGGTAAGGATCTGGCTTACCTAAACCTCATTTTTGTTGTTCCATTGATCTCTTACCCCTGATTGAAACTGACGGGAATTTGTTCACATTGATCCACCTCGTGGGCCCACGCTCCTTGAATCCCTGTCTCCTCAGCTTACATACCTCACTGCCAGGGAGGAAAACTGCCTTTCCTGATAAAAGCCAAACTCTCATTAAAAGGCAGTGATTCTCCTGGCACGCAGAAGAACTCTAGCACCTCAGCCTGTGCGTGCCACTGCAGCCTGCCTCTGCTCCGCCCTGTCGCCAAGACCTGACCCGCTGTTGCCATTTTCCTAGACACCGTTTTTACCCGGTGGTGTGTTCCTGGCCATGGAACCCTCTGTCTCTGTCTCTCTGTCTGTCCCTCTGTCTCTCTCGACAGCTCTCTGATGGGTCAGGAGACAGATCATTTCCACTCATGCTGCAACTTCCCAAGAAAGCCCAAAGTGACAAAGGAATTCCCTCCTCTCCTTCATGCTGTGTGGGAAAGAGTAACCAGCTGCAAGTCCACCACCGGGCCCCCTCTCTGGCCTTGGCGCCAAGTGCTCATCTTGGTTGAATCAACAGGGGCCTCGCTTTCCGTCTGAGAACCGCGGTCCTTGCACTCAGCTTAGGATCCCGTCTGCCCTACCCCTTGCCACCTGGCACACCTTTCCTGGAGCGCCAGGCCAAGAGAAGGCCGTGCTTGCTTCTGAGCTTTGAAACTCAGAGGGGAGAACTGCTTCGGGCCCTTTACAGGCACAGTGTCTAGGGGCCTGTGAAAATGTGTTAGGCCTTGAAGCACAGGCTCTGAAATACAAAAAGAACGTTGCAACCTCAAAATTAATCATTTTTAAACAAAATCATAAAAACCTTTTAAATTTTTTTTCAGCAGAAAAAATGACATTCTATGTGGGATATGGCTTCATTTAGTCAGTCTGATATGATGGGATCTGGGGCCCCCTGAAGCCACCAAGATCCCCAGTGGCCCTGGCCTGCCAGAGGCTTGCGCCCATGCAGTGGGCTCTGCAGAGAAGCTCTGCTGGCATGCAGCACATGGCAGCTACACTTGGCCGATGTGCAGCAATGTTGACCTGACATTAAGTGGAGTGTGGTCAAGAGCCCTTCAGCGCTCTCCATTTCAGGCATGGAGGTAGCCCAAGCCACGGCTTCGGGCTGCCACTCAGTATTAGCTGGCTTGACACAGAGTACTTGCAAGTCCCAAGACACCACTGACTGATTAGCATGTCCAGGACTGGGCATTTGAAATTTGCATCAGAAAGCCAAGTGTATGATAAGCCGATGTGACCAAAACTCACCTACCACCACTTCTGATGACCTAGAGTTGTAGTGAAGGTGGAAATTGCAAACCCCGATAGAGAAACCTTGGGGAAGAACCTTTAGAAGCCCCTGGATATCCTTAGTCTGCCCCCCAGTTAGTGCACAAGAAATTCAAGTCGTTAAACCAGATGGGATTCCCCTCAGAAGTGGAACCTGCAGATCCCTCTAGGGAATCTTATTCGCTCAAGGGCAGGAAATCAATCTGGTATCACAGCTACCGGAGGGAGAAAGCCAACAAGTCCTGGAACTGGTTAGGAGGTCTTTTCAGAGGCACTTGACCCAGACGGAATAGCATATACACCAGGTGGAACTGAACTTGGGATGGAGATGACAGACACTGCGGAGAGCTGGCTGTGGATTGCAGGAGTCTAGAATGGACAAGACCTTATTTAAACAGGAGGATGGAGAGAAGGTGCATCCTTCAAAAAGCATCCTTCTCTCCCTGCCTTGCTCACCCTGGTGAGTGCACACAGTGGTATTGGTTTTAGGCTCACCAGCATTACATGCAGGGGGTTCACTAAAGGGACTCTTAGGGAGACGATGAAAGAGTCAGAGCAACAGCAGATCTCACCCACCCCGTCACCACAGATGGGGGCGTTGAGACTGAGAAGCTATTTTGTGCCACCTGTAACTCATACTAGATAAAGGACTGAAATTTGCACAAGTCACCCCTTTGGAAGTTTGACTCAAATCAGGACTGTCACTATAATAATGTCATTCTCCTTCTCCTATGTGCTGAGCTTTCTTAAGTAGGAAAAGAAAGGGTAGAATTACTATTAAGAAATGGAGAATTGCTCAGACGTTGGAGGCATCCGTTGGATGTGGCTGCATGTGAAGATAACTGTCATCTGTGGCTGGGCAGTAAACGGAGTGAGGCTCTTGCGGTAGTGCAGAGGAAAATGCTCCCTGGGCTCCTGGGGATCCTCATGCTGGGCAAAAGGGCACAGAGGTTTGGCTCACTCTGTTCAGCCAATGGTGGCCTCCCCACTTCACGCTGTGACAGTGTCTTCCCTCTGTCCCTTCCTCTCCCAGGCGCCTTCACTCCAACAACCTGTACTGTGACTGCCACCTGGCCTGGCTTTCGGATTGGCTGCGACAGCGGCGGACAATTGGCCAGTTCACACTCTGCATGGCTCCTGTGCACCTGAGGGGCTTCAACGTGGCGGACGTGCAGAAGAAGGAGTACGTGTGCCCAGGTGAGCTGCCCCACCACTCCCCTGTCCGGTACTGTGACTCGCCCACCCGTGAGCTCTCCCTGGCGTCACCCTGGCCTTGAATACACACCTCAGTCCAGAGCTTGGTGTGGAACCCCCTAGGTTACCACAGCACTCTACAGTCGCTTAAAGAACTCTGGAGTGCCTCGAGGGCTTTCAAAAAAGAAGCTCTTGTCATCTGGTAAAGGAAAATGCTGAAGGAACTCATGGGTCACTTTCTGTTAAGCCTCCTAGTCCCGTGATGCTAAGAAACCTAACATTTGTCAGGTACTTTAGCATTTGCTAAACACGTTCCTGTCATCCAGTTGCTCATAGAAATTGGGAGACAGGATAGTGGAGGCTGTGGAGTCAGCCTGCCCAGCTGGACATCCTAGCTCTTCCCCTTACTAGTGTGTGACTTTGGCAAGTTACCGCGTGCCTGCAAAATGGAAATAATAATAGTACATAACTCAGGGATGGGTGGGAGAATGAAATGAAATAATGCATATAAACACAGCATAATACACAGCGCTTGGTAAGAACTAATAAGTGGAGCTTAATTATCATAAGTTTAGTGGGCCCACAGAATGTGCTGAGCACACGTAAGTGCTTGATCTGTGGGTAACTGATGTGTAATAGAAGCACAGAGTGCCCACGTAGTACAGAAAATAGGACTGTGCACAGACATAACTGAGGGCAGCTCACATCTCTGGGGATGGGAGAAGGCTGAGTGACCGAGAAAAATCTTCCCAGAGGATGTCCCTTTTGCCCCAGGACCTAAATTTTTGTTTGCTTGTTTAACTTTTCATTGACATCCTCCACTCCGACCAACTCTTCCCTTTCCTGGTAACAAAGAAGTAGAGCTAATCTCTTGATTTCCTTAAAAAAAGAAAGTATTCGGTTGAGGAGTTTCTTAAAGAGGCGTTCCTGATATCCAGGAACCCAGTCCTGGAACTGGGGCCCAGTGGCCTCTACAGCTGTCGGCATGCAGGAGGGAAGGACAACAGGGAGCTTAGCCCCACTGGAGAATGCACTTCTCACCTTTCTAAACTGTGCCCGTTTCGGTATTGAAGGTATATTGAGCCATCATGTGCTATGGGGCCCCGGTATGGCCAGGAGTGAGAGTGTCCCTATTCTACTCTCAGGCTGCATTTGCAATATATAAGAATTTTTCTTGAATTCATCTCGCTCTCTGCTTCTTTCTCCTGTCGTGTTGCTACTTCATCAAGTTACTTGTTATCCAAAAACATTTTAACGTGTCTCAGAGCAGTACCTCAATAATTTCCTGCAGACGCCCACTTTGAAATCACTTCCCATCAAATGTATAAAATGAAACCGTTTATCACGCAGGCACCAAACTCAAATATAGTGACTGTAATTACAGTAATTATTAGGCAAAGCGTACAATATAGGCATAAGTGCCAGTGAAAGAAATAATTATAGAGTGCAGGAGTCATCCAAGAGCTAGTGAGAAAAACTAATTAGAGAGAATGTTACAACACATCGTTATAGGTGGGTGCCAAGTTTAATGCTACGCATGAACACGATACCACTTCATCACGACAGCACTTTCCCATCAAAGGAGGGGTGAGACATTGCTTACCCAACAGCAGTCAGGATCCAAAACCCAGGGGAGAAAGGCTGACCCTCCCAGGTCCTGGAAATGCTAGTGCCCCAAATCTCCCTTGTTTGAAACAGCTGGATCTCGCAGGCAGGTTGATAGTTACATGGGAGCATCGCAATCACTTCTCATTTATGGCCATTAAGCCCATTGCTTGTGATGGTCCCTGTACCTTCTTAACACAAAGCCAGGTGTCTTTTGAGGACATGAGAATTTACTCCACAGACTCCAGACATGAATATGCTATTAATCTCCCCCCTCCCACCAGTAGTATGAATTTAGGGAAATGGCATATTGGGACCCCTGTGCGTGAGAGATTCTTTAAATGCTTCACCAGGCCCTCGTGGGTTAATAAATAGAATGCTGTGCAGGCTTACTTTCTGGAAAGGTCTAAGTCAGATATAATGGTCTGGGGCAACTGGTGAATGAACCACCAGCATCATTAGTGGGGTGCAGGAGGAGCACCCCCTCCAAAAAGTACTACCTCTTTAATAATTATTAAAGGTAGCCTATGAGGCTTTGATAAAAGGATGCCGGAGGAAGCAGCGTGGAGCAAGACGCAGTCTGTGCACATGCCGAGGTCAAAGAGAAGGGCAGTTTCCATGTACTGACCGTCCCACGCTCATGCCCACCACCGAGGGTGCAGGCCCCGCGCCCGGCAGAGCCCAGCAAGGCAGGTGAAGGAGACAGTTTTATATGGACCTGATTGCGGTTGTTTTAAGCTGCAAAGCCACCAATGCTCCTCGTTCACACTATTCCCCCAATAACTCACAGGAGGAGGACTTCAGTCAAGAAAGGAGGGGCAAGAACATCTCTAAGAAATGGAAGTTTGTCTGCTCAGGAGACAGAGAGGCACAGGGCACCAATTAAGCCATCCCTGTGCGTGGCTTCATCACCAGTGGCCCCTGTCAAGGCAGCATCAGAAACCACTCTGGGCCTTTAAACGGTATCGAAAAAGTCACCAGACACATGACTCCAGAGGCGGGAAAGAGCTTTATCTCACCCAGCCTGTGAGGGCCCTGCCTGCCCGTGTCCCTGATATCTCCGTTTGAATTACATCCAGCTGTCTGGAGCCCAGCGCTTCTCCCCAGAAGCTCTGCTTCGGGCTCCTTATCACTCCAGCTAACCCAGGAATTTGCTAGCGGCGCACTTTGGCAAAATTCATCTCCTCTGTCAACTGTACCCTTCCAATGGAAGGCATTTATTTTCTTCCTCTGGGGAGACATCTGGGAATTTTTCACAAGGGTGGGGGACTATATCTTTATTTATGATTAACATTTTTCTATGGCATACAACTGGCCGGCTTGGTTTCCTTCAGCTACTGCTGAAAGGATTTCTCTGCTAAAATTTCTTGTTTGAAGAGGAAGGTTAGGGCCCTATGACTAGTCGAGGCTATGGTCCCTGCTTCTTTTGCCTGAACCAGACTGGGACTTTGCCAGAGTTCATATAACAGACCAGAGAGAAGGTTCTGCTTTGGCTGTTACTCAGCTCACATTATGTGAGTTGCAAGTTGTCAGGTGTTTTTTTTCCATCCTTATCTAAAGGATTTATTTTGGGGTTTAAACTCAAGGATTTATCTTCCATGTATCAATTTTCTGGTACCTTAATCTGAGAAAATTTCTACCAGTCACAATTTATGATTCAAGGGTATTGGTTACATATTTGACCCCCTGAATCAGTTATCTCTTTCCTTTGAACATCTTTCAATGTTTGAATGGGTTTGTCCACCCATTTCACATTTATCTGCCCCTAGCCTTTAAATGTGAGATATCTTTTTATGAAGATTAATCTTCTAGTAATAAGGTGCCATGTCATTTTTTCAGGTGCCCCAGTGCCTAGAGTAGTGCTTGATCCTAACAGCCTCTCAACAAACACTTCCTCATTGATCATTAAAAATGAAATAGGCATATCTCCCTGGAAACAAGAAAATTTCCCCTTCTTTTTAAATTTTTTTTTAAAATTTCAGACTAGTTACTAAGGATAAAGATAATTAAGGTAAGCCATTACTAGCCGCCCATCTCCTTAGGAGGTTTTGATTAAAACACCATAATTGGACATTGCAGGAATGAGATTATTAGGTTTATTTAGCCATTCCCAAAATTATCATGCCTCTGGTATTTAAATCATGTTCATTTATATTCTCATCATAATTGCTCGAGTCCCATTGTCATTGCAGTCTGTTGTTGGCTTTTGAAAGGCCAGAGGCCAGCAGGGATGCTTAATTTGAATGCTGGAATTAATTTATTTCCACATGCTCACAAGGCCGTTGGATTTTTCAACTCTACTGGGTGAAGTTCTCTTTAAAGACAGAAAGAAATAAACACACCTCTCAAGAGTGTCCCACCATCTCCATGGTAGCTTACACAATCCGTGTTGGCCCCTGAGCCTCCTCTTCCTACCTCCTGAGATGCCAAGGCTCTGACAGTTTTCAATTTCATGGCAATAAAGAGAGGCCTTTTGGGTGTCTTTTTGTCAGAGAAGATGGTAAGAAGAGCACTGGACCAAATATAGAACTTTGTCGTTCAGTAGCTCCATGATCTTGGACAGTTTGCTGAACCCCTTATTCTTTCATTTCCTCATCAGTATAATGGGAATAATAATAATAGAACCTGTGTCATGGATTTTATGAGGATCAAGTGAGATAATATATACAAAGCACTTAATGTAGTATCTGGCACAGAGGAAACATTCCATAAATGTTCACTGCTATTAGGAGAATGATGATCATTCTTAGTTTGGCGCCTCCTGTGTCCTTAAGCAAGCACCCTCCTTTCTCAAGGCTTCTGTTTCCTCACCATCTCCATGGCCTTCTCCAGGTCTGAAGTTGGGTGACCTCTGCTCCACTCATCTGGGCAGACAAGTTAGGACCTTTCTCTTTCAGCATGAGGGTAGTCCCCATTTGCCAATTAGGAGAAGAACAAGGATGAGGTGATGGCTGGGCAGGACCAGTCTCCATGGTCATCGCTCCATCTCTCTTCTCTGTCAGACTAGAGGGGGTGTTGGCAATCAGCAGAGATAGGATAGTTAGTACACTGTCCATACTAATGATCACAGGCACTTTCTGTGTGAGCGCTCTAGCTGGGAACGCATTCCTGCCCTCTCGCTCACTGAGTGCCCCTACACCATGCCTGGGAAACAGCACCCTTGGTGACAATGAAGAGCAGGGACGGGCCAGCGCCTCTGTTCCCCAGAGCTCTGCTCCTCCCTCCCTCAAGACATCAGACCTCAGTCCGGGGAGGCTTAGGAGACATCAGAAAGCCAACATCTCAGTTTCCTCCTCATTTGGCACGGAGGGGTAGCTTTGGCTCAAGATTGAAATTCCAGAGCTGAAGTGGTGATTAAGGAAAGGCGAGATGGGCCCCCACAGTGTCTCGAGACAGTTACCTGGCCCATCTCCCCATCTCCATGTTCTGGATGAGAACATCCTTCCACCTCAGTGCAACAGCAAGTTCACATGCACTCCTAAGTTTATAATAGAGCATCTTAGAAAGTAGATTACAGAGGTTCTGCATGTTAGCTCTGATCTAAGGCCTCTTTCTTTGCCAGGGAGAAGAGGAGGCAGTACCAGTAGACGAGCTCTCTCAAGGACTGTAAGGATTCATGGGCCCCATGAGAACATGTTATACAACAGAAACACACACCTACAGTCAGGCAGACACACACCCAGGTAGTCCCCTTCCCTCCAAGATATGTAGAGACTCTTTCTATCCTGAGATAAAAACTCTGTTCCCATTCCTCTCTGCTTTCCAGCTTGTAGTCATAGAATTTGCTAGGTAGAAGGGTAGGTGTTTCCTCACTTTGTTCCCCTTGGAAATCCACTGGCCTCTGCGCCACCCCCATCACCCTCACATGTGTGGACTGGAAAGGCTGGCAGGGATGGATTTGCTGACAGAGCTCAGCAGAGTGCTTGGGACACCCTTACCTGTGCAGGTGAGCTAGGCTCAGAGGGAGCCCCGGGGAACTGGGCAGATGGCCTTTGCTGAGAGCTGTGGAAGAAAGCCATGAGCTTCGGGCATGAGAGTCCCGTCTACCCACAGCCACTCCATCTCCCTGCTCTATGACTGATCCTGTGACCAGAGCACTCAGAACTGAGGGGACCTCTCCTCAGGGCCCTTCTAGAAGGATCACTCACCTCCATAGCTTGGTGACATTCAGCCCCCACATCTGCCAGGCTTCTGGGCCAATTTGATTCATGTTTTCATCCTCTCACTCCCCCAAGGTGTGTTTATTGAGTCCATGTTTGTGTCAGGCCTTGTTTTAGGCACTGGGGAGATAACAGTGAATAAGACAGAAAAGGTCGCTGCCCTTGTAGGATTCACGTTCTGGTCCCAGTCTGACCAGAGACAGCAAGCAAAGCGGAAGGACTTCTGCCATCACAGCCCTCAGAGGCCCAGAGGGAAACGGGCTTGGTCCATCAGGCATTGATCAGAGGGGAATGTTTCCAGGAAAAATGAACCCATCTTTCAACTCCATTTTAAACCCGAGGTGTTTTGTTTCAGCACGAGGGTGACGTCCTCACCATGTGTGAATGCCTGGCTGGGGAGCTGCCAGCCTGGGATGCTGACAGAGGCTATAATTACCGTTGTTTCTCTCTGCGTAATTAAAGGTGTTATTAGTGACCTGGTTAAGGAATCTTTTTCAGAGGCTTTTTTTCCTTGACAACATCCCTTGAAATGTAGCACACACTGCTGACAGAATCAGAGCCACCCTGTGAAAGACCCAGCTCATTCCCAGAGGGACTCAAGGCTGCAACTTGAGCCTGGTTTAAACAGAATTAACTTCAGCATAGAAGTCAGAAGGGGCACCTTTGAAAAAACTCCGTTTCAGAACTGCCTGTTGCCCATATGAGCCCTTGAATATAATGTCTTCTTTTCCACTTTTCCAACACACGCCATCCAAGTAAAATATTTTGACAGATCAAAAGAGGGATGGCCATCCGGCGCCCTCCGCCTCCGTGGATAGAAGTGCAGGAGCCCAGACTCCAGCCCTCCGTGGAGCCCCTGGCATTTGCCAGACAGGAGGGTGCCCGGGTGTGGCGATGCTCCCTGGCTTTGTCAGGTGCACTTGCCCCTTGATGTGGAGGGCCAGGCATGGCAGTCTTCTTGGGGGAGACCATCTGCACTTCAAAAGCCCTGGCATCTGAAGCCATACAGCTCCCAGCCTCCCTGGGATGCGGGTGAGGGGGTGGGAGCCCTTCACACTGTAGATCCTCTTTGCCACCTGCAGAGAATGCTGGAGCAGAGGGGGACAGGTGCTGTGAGGAGTCTTACTCCTTCTGCTTCCATTCTTCTGAAGAACAGGAGTAGTTAGTCTTTAGACCTAGAAAGGACTTCAGAAGTCATGTAATCCAAACTCCTTATTCCCTGAGATGATAGCAGAAAAGCTCAGAGGGGCTATGACTTGCCCAAGGTCTTGCAGACAATTAGTGGCAGAGCCAGACCCATTAATAATAACAACAGCAACAAACATTACTAAGCTCTGACTCTGTGCCGTGCATTCTTCTAAATACCTTACATGCATTAACTTCTTTGCCTTCACAACAAAACTATGCTATGAAATAAGTATTGTTATTTTCTCCCATTTTTCAGATGGGAAAAACTGAGGCACAGGGATGTAAAGGTGAAATAATAGGGTTCAGATTGAGGCAGTGGGTCTCCAGAGCCCACACTCTCAGCCACAACACTCTCATTCCTGATCTGAGCCTCTTACAGGCTGGCTTTCAGGGGTTTCCTTTTTCTCAGAAATGTAAAGACTTTCCCAGTTGGGAACAAAACCAGTTTTACCTCTTTTTCTAAGAGAATGTTCTGTTTAAGGCTGTTAGTATAAGTCATCATCTCTCTGGCATTTTCCATCATCTTCTTAGATCCACTAATGTGACACTGGAGAGTTTGAAGTCCTTGTACCCTAGACAAGAGTATTTTCTCAAATGTCCTCGCTAAGAGGATGTGTTTAAATTTTGTGTGTGTGTATAAAGGTTAGGCCAAGGGTAGTAAGAATTTTGATCACTAAGTTGGCACTTTATGGCAAGATAAATGTTCCAAATGAGGCCATAGGCATCCATTTGAGCCCTTACGGAAGGACCACCCCCAGGCATGGGGACTATTGAACGTGGAGAGGGGACCCTCCACTTTAAGTCTCACTCAGTGTCCACACGAGGACTTGCCCCAGGCCCGGTCAGTCCTCTGCTTCCACCACTGCAGCTGGACTCGCTCTGGCTTCCCACACTCAGCTTCTCCAGTGCACATGAGCCAAATCAAGACCATTTTTCCTTGCAGACATTTTCCATGTTTCATATTTAGTCTCTATCCAGGAGCTCCCAGCCAGAAGTGCTGTGGCTGAGCTGTGAGGGGGTCTGCAGAGTTAGTCTGAGTTTGGTCTCAGCTTGTGGCCTGGGAGGGGGGATCTGAGACATTGAAATAACCCCTGCTGACTGGATCCAGCGGGTGTGGGGTAAGGTCCTGAGAAGGCCATTAGGTTGAGTTGACATTTTGGACCACAATGTCCACATTTGAAAAACTAACCACTAGTTTGCAATTCTCACCTCACTTTGAAGATGTAGTCATGTCATGAAAACACTTAGTGTCTTTAAACATTTGAATTTACATCTTGTGTGAGAGATTTGATGTGACCACCAGAGAAAGTGATTCGGGTTCTTGAGACTATGAATCTTGAGTTAGTTTGCTAATATTTATGTTTATCTGCATTTGGCTTTCTAAGTAAGCTCCTTGGCTGCCATTTTCTTGGGTTTTTACCGCTTTGCTTTAAATTCACACTGGTTCTCACCTCAAACAAAATTAAGAGCTGACTCCAAAAAATGTAGTAACTTACTTGCCTTTTTAATAATAAGTTTTATTTGCATGTTCCCGGGACATACAAGCTGTTTGGAAATGCCTTAGGTGTCACTGCTGATGATTGTATTGCCACTTTGACAACATCAGTGCCCTAAATGGGGAAATTCTGCCACCTTTTTTCCTCCCACCTGGTTTTGATATCTACAGTGACTTCCAGCCCCTAGGGAAAGGAATGAGGGTGTATCTACACTCAGCATCCAACCCCTAGATAAAAGCCAAAAACCCAAGGTGTCATTCAGACATTGGGCACCCTGAGAAAGTGGTCCCAGTGTATGCTCTTTGCATTCCAGTGACATATTTTCACACGTGATTGACTCTGAGATCAGCTCTTTCTCTGAAAGACCAGGATGATGGGATGACAGAGCAGGTGGAATAGTCCAGAAATAGTCAGGTCAAGGTCCGAATCTCTCCCCTGGGCTGAATATTTAGCCAGTGACAGCTATGTCTCCCGATGAGGGGGCATGTCAGCTGGTGATCATTTTTCAGGTAGCTCGTCAGGTAATGCTGCCTCCGCGGGAAGCCAGTTGAGGGGCACAGAAGCCCAGGAGGCTCCTGACACTGACGTGAGCTGACCATTGTGTTCTGGCCCCACAGGCCCCCACTCGGAGCCTCCTTCCTGCAATGCCAACTCCATCTCCTGCCCTTCGTCCTGCACATGCAGTAATAACATTGTGGACTGTCGAGGAAAGGGCTTGACGGAGATCCCCGCCAACTTGCCAGAGGGCATCGTCGAAATGTAAGTGCCCCGTCTGCCACCCTCTGTCCCTGGCGAGCTCACCTCTCTGTCTCAGCCGGTCCCCCAGTAGGCTGACAGGATGTTGGGCTAGTGGAGCTGTTAAAAACACCCAGGAATCTCTCTGCTGTCCTTCTGGCTCTCCACCGTATCAGAGCTCAGTGAAGAGCATAGACTCTAGAGTACAGTCTGCAAATTACGGCCCGTGGACCTAATATGCCCACTGCCCATTTTTATAAACAAAGTTTTATTGGAACACAGCCACACCCATTTGCTTATGTATCATCTGTGACTGTTTTGTCCTGTACTGTAAGGCAGTATTGAGTAGTTGTGGTAAAGGAACTTATGGCCCACCAAGCCTAATATATGTTCTGTCTGGTCCTTTACAGTAAAGTTTGCCAGTCCCTGCCCTGGAGTCACCCTGCAGTTCTATCCTGGCTCTACCATTTGCTAGCTGTGTGACCTTGGGCAAAATAATTGCTGTCTTTCATCTCTGGTTTTCTCATCTATAATAATGAGATAATTATAGTCCTCTCAATGGGTCATTGTGAAAACTAAATGAAATACTGCTTGTAAGCACTTCATACAGTCCTTGACACATGAGCAAGTGTTCCATAAAGCGGTGCTGGTGGTGGTGGGAAGGATGCGAATGATGAACAGATTTTATAGCTGCTGTTATCTGAGAAAGAGACTGAGCTTTTCATCATTTCAAAGCAGATTATTGTCTTCTAGATCGGGTCTTTAGGTAAAGAGATAAGATTGCGCGTGTCTACGTGTGTGCGCAGATGTCCAAAATTCCAGTACAGTTTGTCCACGTAGCTCAGCCTTGTCCACTCTTCCCTCAAACATAGAAAATGGCCAGTGTCTCATTCTGGATTGAGTAGAGGGTCAGTCACATTGACCTCAAAATCACTCTTTAAATGACAACAGTTGTTTTCATTTTCTACCTTCACCTTTAGGTGGCTTTATTAAAAACATGATAGATGCAACTCTCCTACTGAAAACATCATTAGATAAAATCCCTCCAAATAGACATGAGCTTCCCTCGCCTCTCTGCTCCATCTCCTCCTCTCTCTCCTTCTATGCATGTCCTTCTGTTCCCAACACGTTCCAATAGATGGCCCATTGACTCTTCCGTCATACATTTATCAACGAATACCTATTGGGAGCACACTGTGTTCCAGTCATCGTTCTGTGCTTGGAGAACATCAAAGAACAAATAGACAAAATTTCTCCTTTTACGGCACTTGCATTCTAGTCAGGGGAAGAGTGTGATAAACAATAAACAAAGCGAAGTAAATTAGATAATATGTTAGAAGGGGTAGATTCTGTGGAGAAAAATGAAGCAAGCAAAGGACTTGAAGTCAGTGAGAGAAAAAACAAGTGGATATCTGGAGGAAGTGTTGCAGGTAGCGGGAACAGCACGTGCAAAGGCCCTGAGGTAGGAGTGTGCCTGGCGTACCAGAAGACCAGTGTGTCTGGAGTGGAGTAAACAGAAGGGAGAGTGTCAGGGTATAAGGTCAGAGGGGTAATGAGGGGTCAGATCACGGGGGCATTTTAAGGACTTTGGTTTTACCCTGCTTGAGATGAGAAGAAACATATGACTTACAACAATGGAGACTTAGTTTTTCTTTCTTCATCTGCTTTGCCAGCTTTTCTCTGATGCCTTTTAACACTTTCTTGCCCAGCCCCAGTGGACACAATCCATGCCTCCTCACCCTTCCTGCAGGCAGGAGCTAGTCAGCAAAGCCTCCTTTTGGCCTGACATCCACGCCTTCTGTGGCCTTCATCCACCTTCACTCAGCCCTCAGACTTCCTTTCAGCAGGAACCAACAATTAATCCCCTTCCTGTTTTACTGTAGCTCTCCTTCACTCCTGTGGTCCATTGCTCTAGCCTTGGAGAGCCCTTCTTTCCGTGGGATTCACTTAGACCCCACTGCCTCTCCTGCTCATCCCCTTGCGTCCCTTCTTCTACCATTTCTCCTTATTCTTGTCATTACTCTCCTCCCCTTCACCATTTTCTCCCTCCCTTGATTCATTTTCCCCCTTCTCTCCCTCTCTCCCCCCCGTGGTCTTTACACTGCACTTCCCAGCCCCATCTCTTTCTCCACCTGGTTAACCCTTTGCTTCTTGTTATAAGAGCCCTCCCCTTCCCTCTCCAACCGGGCCAGGACACTGGCCTTCCCAAGATGGATGTTCAACACAGAATTCCTGCCAACATTCATCTCATCTCAGATTCCAATAGATTGTTCCTTTCTTTCTCTGCCCCACCTCATTCCTTTCTCCTTCCATCTGCCAGGTTTTCTCTTTGGCAGCCACACACCTTCCCTTGACCAGATCTCAAACCACAGCCTGAAAGAGGCCAGTCTAGGTGGTCAAGCTATGGCCACTGACCCCCACCCCACCCCTGATGCAGGAGCTCTGGGCCTGCACACGCTCCATTCCTGCCCCTGCTCCACAGCTCTAGACTGCCAGCTTGGGCCTCACAGGTACACAGCTCTGGTGTCTGGAGAGAGAAATTGCAGGGATCCACATCAGAGGTGGGAACCATGAGGACCAGAGCAGACTTGGGCTGTCGGGCTCACACCTGGACATCAAATTTTACAAGGGTCATTGACAAGCTAGAGCAGTGATTTCGGAAAGGCTGTCTGATTATTACTGAGTTTTTCCTGATATGAGATAAAGCGAGAAAAACAAGAACAACATCACGTTTTTAAAGGAGTGTCCTTTATTGTAAGTTCCTGGACGTCCTTATTCTGTTATTGTTATTATTTAAAATGCTTTTCATTTTATAAAAAGTTGGCCACTGAAGGCAGAATATATATGTGTGTGTAGGTGTGATATATATGTGTTTAATTATATGTGTAATTATTATATAATTATAAATGTATGTCTATTATATAAATATGTATTATGTATAACACATACACACACACAGATTGCCTTAATTGGCAAAATAAAAGATTTGTAACCGTGTAGCCTGTGAAGTCTAAAAGTGTAGGACTGAGCAACCTAGCTAGAGTATTTCCAAAAATAAGCAACTACAAACACAACCAGGTGGTTAAGAGTGCAGACCGTGGATTCAGGCAGACCCACGTTCTCTCTCCAGCCCTGCCTTTTAGCCATTGGTAAATAACTCACTGAGTCTTGGTTCCCTCAAATGGAAAATGCAGAGGCTAACAGTGGCTTCTTAATGATTCTTGTGAAAGTTAAGTGAATGTATGCTGTCAGATGCTTAGCATTGTGTCTGGCACATAGAATATACTATGTTAGCAATGATTGTTGTGACTACTGCTAGGACCCCACTTTCATACGGTGTGGTGAGAAAAGCTAGAAACCACATTATAGGAGCTGGAACTACCTACATAAGAGATCCCTCCCTAACGCTAGGTCGGTTCCTTGACGGTTATGGTTGAGAGAATAGGTTCTAGAACTAGTCTAGCCACTTGCCTTAGAAATGAGCCTGGCAATAGCTCGTGTCCATGCTGATGTGTGTGGACGTGGAAATAAGGCTGCCTGTCACTGGGCACCCATGGCCCACCGGACAGACTGCCCAGGACTTCTCTTGCTGTGCTTCTTGCCTCATCCTCCTCTGTGATGAGAGGAAGCTGAGACATTAGAGTGGATGAGGCAAGACTCTGTGGTTAGGAGGGTTCTAAGAGAGGTGATGTGTAAGGGAGAACTTTGAGGGGAAACCTACTTGTTTCTAAGAACAACAAAGCCTGTGCCCAGGACCTGTGTGTTGGCCCAAAAGTCTTTAAAGCAGCTAAAATGCATCCTCTTAGCAGTGAGAGATGACCAGCAGATGGGGGAGGTTGAAAGATGAGAAGAAACGGGGCAGAGAATTGAAACTGCAGGATGCATCCCAGATAAATAGGAAGTGTCAGACTTATCATCCCAAAGTCATCTGAATGTGGCTTTTTCTTTTCACCACCAAGAATTCCACCTCGTGTCCATGGCCACCTATGTAATCCAGATTTCTCTTTTCTCTTTAGGGGTGCTTGGCCCCATATCAGGCTCTCTACTCCCTGTTCTCAATGCTTAGCTAGTAGCGATGCTATAAACCTTGGGAGGGGTGCTGTACTTCCCAACATTTGGGGGGAGGAAAGGCTCTCTCTCAGGCAGAGCAATCTGGCAGACTCTTGTAGGTTTTTTCCAAAGCCAAAGCAGCTCAGAGAAATGTGCACTGGTCTCCCCACATGGCAGAGCCAATTCCTCTAAAAATAGCTTTCTGCCAGAGAACCCACAGTGCGACGGTTCACTGCAGATTTTCCTCGAAACTGAGCTCGCACCAACAGCCCTGCGCTTGCTGCTCCCCGTCGTCTCTCTGAACCAGCTGCAGCCTCCAGGAGGCACGGATTCTGGGAAGAGCCAGAGGCCCACGTGTACCCCTGTTCTGTCATCTTCAGTCCACCCTCCTGGGTCCTCAAGGCTGCAGAGGGACCATCTGTACCTCGAGCCCCATCTTAGTCCCTGTCCCTCCTTCTTCCATTTTTGCCCCATACCCCCAGGTAGTGTCGGGCAGTGTCTCATGCCCTCTGCTATAGCAGGTAAATTGAGTTGATGGAGAAGGGCTGTGGATGGGCTTAAATGTCAAGTCATAAGTGAAAGCATCTAGGGGAACAAGTGGCCCCACTTTCCACTAGTCTCACCTCAACCCCATTGTTTATTGCGGATGGGGAGACAGCTGCTTAACAAAAGCAAATGTTCCTCCATTACGCTGGTCACCAGGGCATTTAAGAAAAAGAGAAAGAACTAAAATAGCCAACAGAAAAAAAGGGCTGGAACACTGTGGAAATCATCGACATCAGTGATTCTTACAACGTTCTGAGGGCGTTTCTGAGGGGCTGCCACATGGAAGGAGGGGAGATGGGGTGGCTGGGGGCAGGTGCTATAAAGGGGAAGCCAAACAGGCAATAAAATAATTAAGAACAGAGCCTTGGGATAAATAGTCCTGGGTTTGAATCCCAGTTCCACCTCTTACTTTGGGCACATTTCTTAACATCTCATGCCTCACTCAGTTGCCACTTCTGCAAAATGGGGCTCATTATCCCCACTAGAGATTTTCCACGAAGATTAAATCACATGACGTGTAGAAAATCAGCATGATGTTTGGATGCTACTAAATGGAATCTAAAAAGAAAAATCTTATGTACATGTATGATGCGACGCGATAGAACTAGTTAGTCTCAAGTTTACATACTATTCTTAGTTTTTTTCTAAAATGAAAAAAAAGTTTCCTCTGTTGGAGGTGTCTGGGCATATGCATATAATAAGAATAAGAAGAGCACGTCTGGCTCTGGGTCTGCACCTCTGTTTTCTGTAGGCCGTGCCAGGTATTCCCAGAGCAGGTTAGGAAGGTTAGTGTCACATATGTCCACATTCCTCAGCTTTGCAGTTGACCACACATATAAACTCGGTGACAAAGTCTAGGACTCACTGCCTTTCTGAAGAACTATTAGGAGCAAAGGGAAAGAAAGGGAGAGGCCAGAAAGGGGCTGCCCAGAAGTGGGCCCAGAATACAGCCTTGAAGGGAACCTTCCCCTCAGCCCTATTCCAGGCCCAGGGATGTATCAGGAACTGACCCTCTGGGCTCTGAGTTGCATGGTCTCCAACCAAATGACCCAGGATGACTTTGGGGAAGGATGAACATAAATTTCCTTCTTTCACCAGGATCTGGACATCCTAACAAGTGTTCCCAAGTCAAGGGAAGACTAAGAGAGGTGGAAAGACTTAAGAATCATTGTCAACTCTCATGAGCATGGCTTCTGGGGAGAGGCAGCATAGCCTAGAGGTTAAGAACAGAGGCATTTGAATGAGGCCAACCTGGGTTCAAATCCAGGCTCTGCCATTTACTAGCTACCTGACCTCAGGCAAATTGGTTTCTCTGAACCATGATTTCTTCATCCCTAAAATGGGTATATTAATAATACAGCTTGCTTTGTAGTATTGTTGAAGGAATAAAATGATCCAGTGTGTGAAGAGCACAATGTCTGACATGTAAAAATCCCTTAATAAATGGTAGACGTTTGCCATTATGGCCGCCTCAACCACACCACTGCCAATAAATATTCCAGCCCAGCCCCAGAGCCTCTTTACCAGGTGACTGGCAGCCATGCCCCTGCACTAGCCGTGCCCCTGCCAGTCTCTTTGGCATCATGTTGACTTATGTATTGCTATAAGTAGCTTGTGTTCAGTTGCATGTTTGCAAATGACAGATCTTTAAGGAAGCACCGAAGAACTAGGGCAAATCAATATGGAGCGCAAATGGCTGAAATCCCCATCAGATGTTCCCATGGTTTTTACTGGTGCCGGAAGATGCTCAGATGTTTGATTTGTATGTTTGTTTTTATGCTCGTTCTATTAAATCAGTTTGCAGCCTGAAGAATGTTTGCCAGACAAAGAAAGACACATGTGCCAGTTAAGAGAGACCTAAAACAGCTGTTGGCTTCAGACACATCCCTAAATGTGACAGTTTTTGCTGATGCTAATGCTTCTTTTTGTCCTTCACACTGAATGTTTGTCGCTGGGAGTGTGGATCTTAGTATGCTTGTTCCAGGCGGTAGGACTGGGCTATGTGTAAAACCTACCAGGGGCTACCTGACGCATGGAGACTTTGTGTGTGTGCACGCCCACGCCAGCCTTACTCCCCTGGTGGAGAGGCCGTTTCCCCAAGGAAGCAGGCAGTGGCTGAAAGGATGGAGATGCCTCAGCCCCAAACAGTATCCAACAATGCTCCGTGCTCGAGAGTTCGGGCTTTTGAATTAGATGAACTTGAGTTCGAGTCCCAGCTGTAGCTCTTCCTGGCTTTGTGAGTTTGGACAAATGACTTAACATCTCTGAGCCTCGATTTCCTCATGTTCAAAGTGAGGATGCTAATAACAAATAGGATCTGCCTCCCAGAGGTGTAAATATTAATTTAGACAAACCGTGTAAAACTGTTAGCCTGATGTCTGACTTATAAGCCCCTGATACATATTATTTCTTATTATTGTTGTTATTATCCCTAACCTTGCCTTGACTTTACATTTGAAGCACATTGAGTATTCACAACTATGCCCCACCCCAGACACACTCTGATGCCCCCTGGGGCAAGGTTAACCCACGTCATGTCATGGCTTGGCACTGCATGAGGAGTCAGGTGTCCAGCCAGTACCCACAGCAACGTAAGAAGCAGAGAGGCTGCAGAAACCAAGACCATCATGTGTGCAAGTCTGCAGAGCACAGGATGCACAGCGACGCCCCTATTAACAGGGTTAACAGGCTAAGACTGGAATTCTTTGTTCTTTGTTCAAACCACACCTTTGTGCTCTATTTGCATATTTTATATCTATTCGCATCTCTTTTCCATCTTGCCTCATCTCCTATAGCCTTTTTACTGAGTATCTACTTCTGTAGAGGCTGCATGGTGTCTCAGAATGAACACTGGGGTCTTAAACTTTTCTGTGACTTTGGGAAAGCCACTTTAGTCTCTGGGCCTCAGTGTCTCCATTTTCAAAAAGCTAGAGAGGCAGTGTGTCCAATAGATAGAAGCAGAGAGATGTCAGTTCTGCCGCTTCCTAGCTCTGTCACTTAGGACAGGCTATTTGATCCCTCTGGGTTTTACCTTTCTCATCCACAAAATGGGGCCAACACAGTTTGCCTCATAAGCCTAAGGATTAAGAGAGATGATAGACATAAATCAACTCGACTCTAAATGATAGCTCTTCTTGTTACGTTAGCAATAAAATTTGGTTCTGTGATGGACCGTCTTGGGCTGGTCTCCATCACCAGATTGTTAACCTCCTTGGGGACAGGTATCACATCGTGCTCCTTGATTTGTCCCTCCCTCCATTCTTATCCTTCACCACAGTGGAGGTTACTTGATTAGGAACCGCACGGAACGCCGGCCGACGGCTCACCCAGTGCTGACCTGACTTGCTTGTGCTCTCGGCCCGCAGCTGGCAGCAGCAGATCCTCTCGCAAAAGCTGAGAGGGTTGCCATCATCACAGACAGTGACTCTCTCCGGAGGCATCATCCAGCCACGATCCCTGGCCAGAGTGGCAGGTGAATCACAGGATTCCTAGAGAGCATTTGCCACCTGACTGGCAGCCCCAGAGACCCATGGCGCTGCTGCCTTAGCTGAGACATCCCTGCTGAACTCGGCTCAGCTGGAAAACGAGAATGTCCTTGGAACTTCTCAGTCAAGGCAGCCTGCACCAGGTCTGCTCCCTCTGCGGGGGCTGTATCCAGTAGCCAACAGTCTCTGAGACCTTGTGGCATGCTTCTATGCCTCACCGTGAGCCAGCCAGGCCCCTGTCCAGCCAGCCTGTACCCACGTGCCCAGCAGAGCACACTCCCACCCCCTCCAGCCGGCCACAAAGCTTTCTTAATAGACCGTGGCAGTCTCATTTGTAGACTCTATTCATCCGGCAGCCAAGAATGATCTGTGCGGATGCTCCCTCTCGCCTCGCACCCTCCCTTCTTCTTTCTCCCCCCTCTCCCCCTCCCTTTGGCCTGGAGAGTGATTTGTCTGTGTTATGGGTAGGCCTGACAAACCATTCCACATTAGCAGCTGAGATGTTGTTTGAAATGGGAAAATTGCTGGCAAACTGCTCCATTAGCGGTTCTGGTAACAAATACTCTGTTCCCCCAATGAAGATGAGATTGCAGAGGCACAAATTAATACAACTGTCTCCCCTACTCTGCAGCAGGGATTACTCTTCAAGATGAATGGGTTCATCCCAGCCAGAAATGTGCACCACTGGATGTAGCCTCTGAGGGAGCCAGTTCCTCCCGTCTCTTCCTTCTGCTCCCCCCATCCCTCCCCATACACACCTTTTTATGTGTCTTCCCAGCTGAGGGTGGGAGGAACATCCATGCCAAATGAGGAGGTGATGAAAAGATCTGCACCTCAGAAAGAAGGGAGATGGATGAGGAGGATATGCTGAGTCCTCAGCCTGGGCCAGGGCGTCATTCATCACCTCTAATAGAGGGCCCCACCTCCCGCTCGTGTCTGTTTCCCACCACACCTGTTCTTGGTGACGGGAAGTCATTTGAGAGATGAACGAATAAAGAATAGAAATGCTCACTCACTTGCTCCGCATGGCCCCTTCTCTTCCAAGGAAGTTCTGGGCCCTGGGCCTGCAGTATCTCTTGTTCTTTCCAGAGTAATAGAAGAGGAAGCATTTCAGGAAAGTCCATAAGATGGTAAAGCCACAGGTTCCAGCAGCAGCCCAGGGGAGCAGTCTAGTCGGGGCCCCTGGGGCCCTCAGGATGTCAGGGAGCCAGTTTGATGAATATCAGGCTGGGAGCCTAAAGATTTGAAGGCTGTTTCTCCACCATATTAGAACAGCCAATTAAAAAACCCAGATGTTGTATCAAATCCTTATGTTGTATACCTGAAACTAATATAATGTCAATTATACCTCAATAAAAAAAAAAGAAAAAGCCAAAAATGAAGTCAGCCATGGCCGTTTCTGCCTGTGCGTTACCCCAGTAGCCGTGTGCGTGAGTTTTAACTGAACAGTGACACGCTTCCATGACAGATAGGCATTGCTATTGCCCACAGCCCATCTCTTTTCACTCTTCCTTCTCTTTATCCCTTTGACTTTTCCAGCACTCTGATTACTTCCTACAGCTTTTTCTGAAGAAGACAGCTGCCTCCAAAGACAGCTGATAAAAAGCAAGAACCAAAAATCCCCAAGGAGAAGTTACCTTTTCTAGCTTTCTCCAAGGGGAGTTAGACCCTGGGCTGGGTGCTCCATACACCAGAACGTGAGTCTCTGGCTTTTGCACAGTGTTACCTGGTCTTCCTCGACCGAGGATGTGTGCCACGTTATGGGAGAGACCATCCTGTCCTCAAGGCCCTCAGCACCCACTTGTTAGTGGGCGGATGGTTAATTGACTCTTCTCTGCTCTGTTTCCTAGACGCCTGGAACAGAACTCCATCAAATCCATCCCTGCTGGAGCCTTCACTCAGTATAAGAAGCTGAAGCGAATGTGAGTTTCCCCTGGGGACAAATGAGCCCTAATGTTTTCAGCTTGGGGGATAATCTGTCATGTGTGGTGGGCAGCCTGCCCAGATGACAGGCTGTGTCACATTCCTCCTGGAGAGTTCTGTGTCGGACCTGGGATGCTCTCCTAAGACTGGGAGGTAAGGTCCAGAAGTGCTGCATTCAGATGGTGAGGTACATGGGTTTAGACACCTAAGGGCCTCTCCAACTAGAGCGAAGTAAAATTATCTGGTAGGAGGTGGAGTTGAGTTGGCCTAAAACACCCATATCACCTTTTTTATTTTCCCCTGGCTTTCGTGATGTGGACATAAAATAGGGGTTTCAGTGGAGATGTGACAGTGGCCCTGTATCATTCTACAGCACCGTCACCAGCATCCCTATAGCCATGCACACATTCATTTAACAAATACTTAATGAATGTCCAGTGTGTACAAGGAACTGTGCCAGGATCTGTGGATAGCGCGGTGAACTAAAACGAAGTGTGCTCTCATGGAGCTTACATACTCGAGTGGGAGAACACACCAAATTAGCTAGATAAGCACTAGAAATTGATAAGTACTAGAAAGTAAAGCAAAGGAAGGGAAGGGCATAGAGAGTGATGGTGGGCTGGTGTTTTAGGAGGGATGCCCATGAAGGCCTATACGTGCAGGTGACCCGAATGAAGGAAGGGAGCGAGTCATGAAGAGCCCTCAGGGAAAAGCAAGTGAAAGTCCTGGGGGGCGTGCATGGATGTTGGCAGAACAGGGAAGAAGAGTGGAGTGAGTGAGGGATAAAGTGGTGGGGATTGTGTTGGAGACCTAGGTAGGTAGGGCCTAGATCCTGTGGGCCCTTTAGTCCACGGTAAGGAGTTCCCATTCTAAGTGAGATAAGAAGCCTTGGAAGGTTCTTATCCTCCAACAACATATTGGATTATCATATTGCCCATGATTATCCTCAACATCCCCATTACCACTGTAACCAATATCACTGCCACCACTACATCCCATTAATACCTGGTGACACTAGCACTGCTGTACCTTCCCTACCACAGCAGCCGTTGACAGCATTATTGCCTTCATCCCCGCCATTGTGGCAACATCGTTCACCATCCTTCCCTATCACGTGACTGCCCTGAGCACTGCTCTGTGAGTCACTCAGAGATGGGCACTCTGAAGGGGAGGCTAGTAAGATTCAGAAACGGCCCAACCATTGGCGTCAGAGATATTAAGAATCTGGAGGAAACTCCTTTCGCTTTTCCAGGCTAAGAAATCGTTTATTATAGCCCAGTAATCAAGATGCTGTTTTCATTGCACTTGCTTGCTCTCTCTGGCCCCCCACAGAGGAAAGAGAAAGGACAGGTAGTGCTATGCATGGACTCGATCTTGTTCTCTTTCACTCGAGGCTGATTCATCAGTGTCCCTTGAGAAGGAGGGCTTACATTAAAGAGGTTAAGTGTCTGCTGACTCCTTTTATGTTAAAAATAAACATCCCTGAGAAACAGAGGCATTGGTAGGCTTTACCCTCAGATCTCAGGAAGCCAACTTCCCATCTCCCTGGAAATCCAAACCAAACAAGATTTTCTCCTGGTACAATTCCAGAAGTAGAAACCAACATAATGAGTCAGCCCTAACACGTACTTATTCCCTCCCCTTGGCAGGATTCCTGCTGGAGGAGCTGTATAAATATAGGCCTTAATATTTAAAACCTTGGGCCATTAATCTCCTGGTCTCCCTGCTTCCCCTGCTCACTCCCCATACCCCCCCAATTCATTTTTAAAGCCCAGCTTGATTATGCAGCCAGATAGTAATTTCAGTGAAAAATGACAAGTTCAGTCATTGCCCCAACCTATATCTCTTGCATGATTTAAGTTACTGCTCTAATTTTTTGTGAAGTCCAGGTAATTTAGAGCTTAGCTGTGTTTTACTGTCCTTTCTCCATCCTATTGGAGTTGCCATGATCTGTGCATTCAAAATTCATAAGACCTTCTCAGTCACGACCTGGAAAGTGAATTTAATTTTTGATCACTTCCGAGGCTATTGATATTTATTATGATGCCTTTTTTTTCCCATGGGGATGGTGGTAGGGAAGAGAGACCACTTAAAAATTTTTCAACTAACGGAATTTCAGAAACCCAGACTGAAGTACGATGGCTTGGGAGAAGTAGGGTCCCTGGTGAGAATGGATTTTAAAACCCTAAGTGTGAATTCCTCCTAGGTGTGTGTGACCAGTTTATCTCTAACATCTAACAGAAAGAAGTTTCCCCTCAACTATAAATGAACCATATCCTCCTCTTATCTCTAATAATAAAAAAGAAAAAAAGGAATTCTCCCTGAATGAATGGCTTTGTCCCTACCTATTTCTAGTGGTCAGCTTAGTATAAAAAGTACTTCCAGGGGCCGACCTGGTGGCATAGTGGTTAAGTTCCCACATTCCACTTTGGCAGCCCGGGGGTCATAGGTTTGGATCCCGGGCATGGACCTAGACACAGCTCATCAAGCCATGCTGTGGCGGCGTACAAATAGAAGAAGATTAGCATAGATGTTAGCTCAGGGACAATCTTCCTCAAGCAAAAAGAGGAAGATTGGCAACAGATGTTAGCTCAGGGCCAATCTTCCGTGCCCAAAAAAAAAAAAAAAAAACCTTCCAGGTAAAAACTAGTATTAAGGTAGAGAAGCCATTTATAGGGAAAGTAGAAGGCCCTGGAGAGGCCCTTGGTCTTAGAGGGTTACTTAACTAGTAGACAGACGCGTTTGGTGTGTTTGGTTCTTTCATTTCTACACTCTTAGGTAGAGCAGTAGTCCACGGGCCCCAGGACTTCCTAGCATCTCACACTTAACATCCCTGCTTGCCCTATGGGCTCTGGAATTTGCCACCTCTGTTCTGAACAGTCTGGAAAAGCCACTCCCTCTCAGTCGTCCAGTTTATACATCCCAGGGGACTGGGATAGGTCTGAGACTGACCAGATTCTAAAAAAAACACTGTGGCTAAAGTATGACCTTCTGCATGGGAATCACCTAGAGATTTGTTAATATACAGATTTCTAACCCAACTCCCCAGCTGGCCAAATCAGACCCTCTGTGGGTCTGGTTTTAATAAACATTTTAATAAACACCCTAGTGGAGTTTGAGAACCACTGGTCAAGATTGCCCCAAACGCCTAGAGTCACACCTGATGCGGATTGGGAGGGGGTCAAGCGTGGAGATTGGTGGCAGCTGAAGCTTTCTCCAGTCTGCCTTCCTGTCCAGTGCCACTGCATTCTGTGTCCATCATAGTGAAGTGGAAGGGAGACTTGAGATGCCAGCTCTGTACTTAAATAGCTGTGTCAAGTCACTTGTAGCTCTGGGTTCCTCACCTCTCAGGGCTGCTGTTTCCTTCCTGCAGAATTAAGAGTTAAGACGAAGTGACCACCAGGATCAATTCCCAGCTAACCTGTCATTTCTCCAATGTCCACTCCCCACCATCTCCAAAACCACGAGACACCTCACCTCATGCTGTAGAGAGGGCTGGGTCCGAAGTCTAGTTGTGAGCTGAAAACCAATTTGCTGTCCCAACGCTAAGGCAGAGGGCTTCCCCACTGGTCCCAGAACTTCCTCTTGCAGGCTGGAGGTCTAAGTGCCTTGAAGGGTTGTTGCATGGTCAGGAAAACAAGAACAAACCAGGCCCTCTGACTAGTCTGATCTGAACACACACCTTGACTGTTTGCCTGAAATGCCCTACCGGGCAGCCACGCTGAGGGCGAGGAAAATGAGAATAATCCGAGGCATTTGCTTGTTAAGACCCTTATACAAAAATGGAGCGCTGAAGCAAAGCCCGGTGTAAGCTGACAAGTTTGCGAGCACAATCTGCGGATTCGTTAGAGGCAATCTCGTCCGCTAAAGGGATAAGCTTCGTGGCTGTGCCTAAGAAGGCTTAACCTGTGAAGTATCTTTCAACTTACAGGCTGTGGAAACAGGGAGGGAAGGGAGCAGAGGCCTAGGCAAAAGGTTGTCGAGAAGCCCTTTCGAAGGCTATTAGAAGGAGGAGAGAAATAGGCCCAAGGAGTGTGCTTAAGAGGCTTGGGACTGGGGGGGGGGGGGGTCTGGCCTCGCTGGAGGCAATTGCTTAAGAATCTGCTTAGATGTGCTTTCTTCTCGATATTCCCTTGTCTCCTCCTTGTTGACCCTCCAAGACCCCAGCTCCCCCTCTTCTGCACAAAAGCAAAGACCCATTGATTTATTTTGTTAAAGAAAAAGAACCGGAGAGATTTATTGTCGCTGGAAATTGGAGCATCTCCCCATCCCTGAGCTAATGACTGTGAGAGAAAGTCTTCCCCCTCAGTGAAGTGCCGTTAGCAAGAACTGGAGGCTAGGTGCTCAGAAAGGTCACTGGGATGCTGGAAAGTGGGCAGCCTCCAGGTCCACGCGGGAGCCAGTTCAGGGAGATTCCTTGGCACTAGCAAGACCAGGTTAGCTGCCTCATGGCCCAGTGTTTTGGAATCCTAACACACAGCATCCCTCTCACTCACATTATCCCAAGGCCCTGGACATCATCAACCTGGGCTTGCTGCTATCTGAGGAGCACTGCCAGTGACAGATCCATGTCTCAAAGCCATCCCGTGAGAATCTCATGATGTGCTTACATCACACGGCCTGGAGGATGCACCAAACCAGACAGAGACTTAAGCCATTGTTCAAAACCTCCTTTCAGGGCAGGGAGGAAAAGTCACTGGGAAAGTGAAATGACTCAGGACTTTTGGGGAGAAAAATAAGTATTTGCTGAGGCATGAGGCAAGAAGATGATGCTCACAGGGACCATGGCCCATGATTGGGTGAGGCTGGTTTCTGCTTCATTTATGCTATAATTGTTTGGTAATGTGACCTAAGACAAGGCCCTAATTTGGGTGCAGTTTCTCACCTACAGAGTGAGGGCTCACCTGTGCCAAGCCGTATGTCCAAGTTGAGATGCCGTGGATGAGTGTTCTCTGAAAGCCAAGAAAGAGTGATGCAAAAGTAGTATATTTTATCATGAGGCAGTTGAACTGAATGCTCTTTAAGTCTCTTCCCTTATACTATGAATAAATTGATTGAGTGATTAATTATCACCATCTTGAATACCTCACATGCTTGATCACACTTAGGAATGGCCATATCACGCCTTTGAGCTGTGTTCTCAGACTCTCCGGTTAATGTTTTTAGAGACATCAGCAAGAATCAGATATCGGACATTGCTCCAGATGCCTTCCAGGGTCTGCGATCGCTCACGTCGCTGTAAGTGGGGAGCAGAGTCGTGGGGTCGGGGCGGGGAGGGTGGGAGAGGGATGCGTCCATATTTTTCAGGAGGTGTTTATCAAGGCTTTATGTTCCCTTACACACTTGTGGCAACCTGGTAAAAGAAACAAATATTTCTTCAGGGGAAATTGATCCTGGGGAATATTTCTACAACCCAAATGCATTATTTTTATTGATTAAGTGCCCAGCAGCCTTCCCAGTTATTGGCTTCTAATTCGAATGCATCTTCTATTCTGACCGCACTCCCTCCTCCCATCCCGCACGCCTCGGCAGCGCCCTCTAGGGACAACGAGGGAGAGAATGGTAATGTGTGTTTATCACCAATGTGCCCATTTCGTGGCCTTGTCAAGGGAGGGGCTAATTTTCTTCCCCTGATTTTCAGGCTTTTTATCCAAAGTAACCTCACGGCCATTGTTCTGAGAAAGCATCAGTCCGATACTATAAGCCCTTCCCTTCTTTGATTTTGAAACTCTAGGGCAGCCTACTGGGTGGAACCAAAACCTTGCCCTGCAGGGGTTCAGAGACCCCACCCCCACCCCAGGGGCAGGAATGCCTGAGCTCTGTCCTGACTCTCTCAGTCACTCACCCTGGGTGGCACAGGAACGTCACTTGAGTCTTTGAGCGTGTTTCCTCACAGGCAAAGAGGGAACAGTGACACCTTCCCTGCCTAACACACATTCAGTAGTGGCCATGATCACAGTGATAACAATACCTGGCAACACTTATTGAGTGCTTACTGTGTACCAGGTACTGTTCCAGGAGTCTTGCAAGTCTAATCCTCATAACAACCTAAAATATAGACTCTATCTTCATCTCTCTTTTACGGTTGAAGAAATTGGGTGCTCTCAGCTCCACACAGACAGGAGTTTTTATCTGTTCTGATCCTGGCTGAATCTCTGTCACCTCAAACAGTACCTGGTACATAGTTATTGTGCAAAAATAAAACTTGTTGAATAAATCAATGTAACTTATCTGAGGTCCACCAGTGGTGGAGGTGGGATTTGGACCAAGCAGTCTGACTCCAGAACCACTCTCTTGATCCCCGTGCTATGCTGCCTCTTAAGATAATGTTCAAAGGATAACATAAGATACAAAAAGGTCTCATCAGTTGATGTTATTTCTATCATTTGGTGACCTGCCCACCTGGGCAAGAGCGAGGATGCTCAGAGGCAAGCTGTCCATCCCCTGCCTCTCTGTGCAACCTGTTTGCTTAATTAGTGAGTGGGCAGGTAACAAGACACACATTTTTCCCCCACCTGGGCCTATCCCGCTGGGAAGGGGCTGAGGACAGGGATTCAGCTGTTGCCTGCTGCTAGCAGAGTAAATTAGTTTCATTATCGGGTAGAACATCTGGCTGGGATATCAAAGACAGGATTGTGTGTAAGATTAGTGTCTGCTTATTGTGCTGAAGATCATAGAGAGGAAGGGAGAGCAGCCGTGTGCTGCCAGGATCCTAGCCCTACCCCCACCTTCCCGTCCCCCTCGTCTGCTTCCCTCTGCTGGGATTTGGGAACAGTCTGAAGACAGTGAATGCTTCCAGTCTTGCAAGAAAAGAAATTCAAAATCTGGTTGCCAGACATGAAATTGGCATGCCACTAGCCAATTCTGAAATATATTGGGGCATTGTTTAAGTGAAGTGCGTTCACTTCAATTTATGCATTCATCCATTCATCAGTAGATGCCTACTGTGTACTGAGTAGTATTAGAGGCACTGAGAATGTGGCAGTGAACTGGACACAGTGAACTGAGACCTTTAGCCTCATGCAGCTTTGAAAACAAATACACCCAGTCCAAACTCAGGAGCAGCCAAGGTAAGGGGCAGTAAAGCCTTTAACCCCGTACCTGTTCATTCATTCTTTCAACAAATATTGATTGTGCTAGACGCTGTTCTCAGCTCTAGGGACCCAACCATGAACAAGCCACATAATGTCACCACATGCACAGAGCCTACATTCGAGGGGACTGGGAGGTGGAGGCACAGAAAAATTTTAAAAGAAATATATAAGTAATATGACATAATGAAAAGAGATGAAGAAATAAAAGTAGGCTGACGGGTGGCAAAAAAAAACATTAATTAAAAGTATTCAGGAGAAGCTTCCGTGGAAGAGATGCTTAAGCTCAAACCTGAAAGATGCAAAGGAGGCAGTCAAGGAAAGATCTGGGGGGAAAGCCAGATGGTTCTACACTCAGATGCCCTGAGGTGGACCCACAGCCCACTTCAGCCTGAGCCACAGAGTGGTTGACCACTATGCTTAGAGATGTCCCATATGGATGCATGATGAGTGATGAGAGGACCCCCATCCCAAGACCCCTGGCCCCACCACCCACCAGCTTCTGCCACACCAGAAGTTCTGCCATCAGCTGAGACAAGCAGACAGTGACATTACTACATTTGGCACAGTGAGCAGTGGGACATTAATATGAATTACAAATGTGAGCCTGAGCCATCATGCTGACTTTTATTTAGTCATTAATTTGTTGAAACATTAATGAAACACACCCGCAGGCTGAGCGAGACGCTCCCTTTTCAATCCTGGTGGCGTCTGGAAAACGGGGGGGTTTGGTTTATCGCTCCCATGTAACATTTCCTCATCCTCATATTTTGCCTTCTCAAAGACACATAACAGCCTGGATTTGCAATCCAAGGAGGGATTGAATAGTGCATTCATTCAGTGCACTTCAGGGCCCAAGAGAGAATTAAGAAACGACAACAACAAAACCCTCCGTAGCTATGTACCCTCCATCTCTGAGGAGGCTAGATCCGAAAGACAGCAGAGTCTGTGTGATGGGTGAGAGCAGAGAAGGCCAGCAGTGTCTTCAGTGCCTGTGATGAGGGCCAACAGGACCCCCCAAGCACTGGGCTGGAGAGGCAGACAGTAGGCTGCTTCCCCAAGCCTCACAAGTCCTCAAAGACCAGCCCATGAATAGGACACACCAGTGTGAGGGACTTTCACAGGCCTGAGAGAGGGGTAAAGAATTCAGAGTTCCTTGGTTCCTGGAACTCAAAGACTGGAGTGTCAAGACTGCCATCACTCCAAGATAACAATTCCTTGCTCCCCAGTTTTTCCTGAGAGCCCGTCCTTGACTCAGCAGTCCCTGAGTCATCTGGATAGGACCCCAGATACCCAAGCCCTGTCTAAGTGGATGATTAAAGGACTCAGCTCAGGAATTCCTAGGATGCAACGGGATATTAAAAGGAAAGGTTCTATAGGCTGGGTTCAGCCTGATCAATACCCATTGAAGACAAGAAGACACAGGGCTGGCCAGCTTCCCACGTATGTTATTTATTGCCAGGGTGTGAATCATGTTAGCAGCTCAGGGAGACACCACAGAGCGACTGCTGCTTCCTATTGTGGATTATTTATTGCACTGGGTTGCCCAGGAGTGAAACAGGATGGAGCCCATTTCTCCTCGCTTCCCAGACAGCCTGCCCCTCCAGCCCCCAGTGGCGCTCGCCTGCTGTCTCACTGGTGAGGAGGAGGGATGAGGTGGGCTGGGGAAGGAGATGCTCTGAGATGTGCCTCCCCCCACCGCCAGAGTTGGCCAACGTGATGGCCTCCTACATGAGTGGGCTCCAGTGGCCTCTCATCCATGGTGACTGCTGAGTCTGCTTCTCCACTCTTTTCCAGGGTGCTCTATGGGAACAAGATCACCGAGATTGCCAAGGGACTGTTTGACGGGCTGGTGTCCCTACAGCTGCTGTGAGTAGGAACTTTGTCACTCTTTGTGTCTCTGGGACCATGCCAGCTCGTTCCTGCAAACTTTGAGCCATGCCCTGTAGAGTTCTACTTTTGACTTTATGTATGCCAAAAGGAAAAAAAATTCTAAGTTATCCACCCCTCACCTCCATAGCCTCTTGTTGGTGGAAGGAGAGCCAGGGAGTTGGCAGAGGGAGGCCAAGGTCAATGTGAACAAACCAAAATGGTACAGCTCAGGAGCGTGGCCCAGGTGTGAGTCACTAACCATAGGTTTGGGGGCCAGAAATTAAGCCAGAGCTGAATCCTGCAAGGAGAAGCATCTTGCAGGGATGGGCTAGAAATTTAGGGAACTAGAACATTCACACACCATATTCTAATACTAAAGCTGAAACAGAGCTGCTGATAGACAGGTGACCATGAAGAAGGGTAGTGGGGGGTGAAATAATTAGAGAAGAGCATAATCAGTCACTGATGTGACTCTGTCTGGGTAAGATATGGCTAGGGGGAGTGTTTATTTAATTTAAAGGAAGAGTTGTTGCCTCGAATTTTAAGCTCTAGGATTATTTATTTGCATTTATTTCATTCTGGTCATTTGAGCTTAAATGTTTGAAGAAGATAATTGAACTTTGATATGGAGAGACGGGGAAAGGAATTTTGCTCATCCTGTATTTTAAGATTTTATGATCGGGGAGAATTATCTCTGGTTTGGATTAGGCAGCCATAGCATCTACACACGTGTACTGTGGGTGTGGGAGGGTATGTGTGTGCACATACACGTCCATGTCTGCTCGATGACCGTCACAATTCCTATTGGTATTAGGCATTGATCTTGAGTATCCTGTAGCAATGGAGAATACAAGTCTCAGAGAGGTAAATGACTTGCCCTCAGTCACCCAGCAAAATAGGTATGGAAACTAGAGTAGAGTTTACATGGTCCTTTGGCTCAGAGGACTCCCAGCCCTCTGAATAGCACAAGACGTATGGTTGCAGAGATGTGTATCTGAGTGTGTGTGTGTGTGTGTGTATGTCTTTTTAAAATCACGTCCAAGTCCCAGGCAGTGAGGAAGGGCCTGGGGCCTCCCTGCTTGCCAGCTAAGTGACGCTACAGTATGAGTTTGCAGACCACGTAGTCAGGCCGGGTCTCCGAATGAGTGGGAGGCCGGGAACAAGGAAGGAGAGAGGAAAATAGGCAACATCTCATGTGGTGACACCCAAAGACTCTTCAAGGCAGAGGAAGTGAGTCTTTTCCTCAGCCTTTCCCTTCTCACTCCTTTACTCTTTACCCTCCCCATGTCCTTTAAGACTCAGCCCTGGACAGGTTCTCCTAGAAAAACACAGTAATGTGAATCATGTTGCGATGAGATGCCCAGCTCATTTCCAGACAGTGCATCCATCAGAGCAGTGGTCAGGCTTGTTTCAATGAAGCAGAAAGCAAGAGAAAGAAAATTCTGTATCTTTTTCTCTGCATCTCCCCCACCTCTGTCTCCATGTCTGTCTCACTCTGTGTCTCTGTGAGGAAATTCATGTTCAAAGGTCTCAGGATTCAGTGGGCCTTTGAAGTGATTTGTTAGAATGACATGCCAGGGCTCTGCAGGGAGCTGGGTGTTTCACAGATGGTGTTCTTTGCTTGTAGCAAAGAAACTGTAAGTTATAACTGCCACCATAAGGCTAGTTAACTGTAGCTATTAATCCCTTGAAAGAAGAGTAACAATAACGTCGGCCTTGAGGTAGATTTGGGAGTATTGTGTTCCACTGGGCTGGAGTGAATATCCTTTACAATCTGTGCATTTAGCATGGAAAGGAAAATGCCCTTGCATGCACTAAGAAGAAACATAGCATGCATCAAAGCACCTGGCACAGTGCAGGGCATGTAGCAGATTCAATAAATACATGTTTTTCAAGAAGGAAATGTATCCCAGCTCCGAGCTGACAGTAGTCATGAGTGAATAGAACTAACAGGACTTTGCATGGGCCTGGAAGGAACTGAAGTTTAATGTCACCATTTTGAGCAGATGGAATAGAGTAGCTGGGAGTAAAGACGAAGCATCCCCCCCTCTCTTGAGACCAGAGTTGACACAACTCAGGCAGGCTCACTTTCCAGAAAGAACCAGCAACTGTAGCCGTCGTTGGGTTTTGACCTGCTGTTGAGCAGTTGGAAAGCAGGTCCTGATTAGATCTAATTTAGCATTCAGCCCACTGTAGATTGGATTTCTCCTTGTTAGACTGGAGACACTGTGATAAGAAGGCTTTGATTAGAATACCCTGATAGTCTGGGTAATTTCCTCTCCTTTGACTCGAAGGCTTTTTGCGAGAGGTTTGTGTTTTTTCTTCTCTCTCTGTCTCTCAAATTATTGGTGCATCACAAAGCGGCCTCTGCCACACGAAGTGATCTTGGATATCTCCTTTCTGGCACTTGTCAGGATCCTGCCGCTAGTAAAGTGGGTACGTTGTAGTTGGTTGTCCTGCCCGCCGCCCTCTCCCCGTTTCTCCAAACTTTTCAGCCATCCCACCAAACTCGCCCAGCCTGGTATATACCCAGCCCTCCGGGTCATTTTCTTAACATGTTCATTTGGGCTGATGGCAAGCACTGGTAGAATGTCTCAGGCTACAGAGTTTCTCAGAGGCTGCAGCAAATGGGTCCACATGGACGAGCCTCAGCAGTCCTGGGAATGACCTCCTAAACCTGACAGCCTGTCCTCTGGGTGTCAGCCTCGCAAGAGTCACCTTCTTTAGTTTAAGATCCAAAAGCTTGGAGTTCCAAGGAACTTCAGTGCTCCTTCCCCCCGGCTGGTGCAGAAACGCCTCCCATGCCCTCCCTGACAAATCTTCTATCACTCATTTGTGATGGTTTCTGTGATAAGTCATCACAGCATACTTAGGAGGTTAGGAAGCTTTTTCTTATACTAAACCTCAGTAGTGGCTTCTGGGAAACTCAGAAAAGGCTTCAAATGTTTGAAAATAGCTAGTATGCCTCCCTGTACTTAAACAGGTTCAGTTCCTGCAGACATTCGTTGTACAAACACACATGCACTGGTTATGAGTAACAACCTTTATATGTATAGTATTGGTGGAATGCAAGGTTATCTGTCAGCTTCCCTCCTTAAAACAGGCTGCTGGGAAGTGATTCAGGTGCCCATTTGGACAAGAAGAAATGTGTTTAGAGACTTCCTCCTAAACTGGTGAGAACTGAAATATCCCACATAGAGGGTTCTCAGAATCCAAGGTTAGGACAGGACATGCCACTGGGCACATGCTCCCAACTCCAAGGATGGGAGCAGCTGGATTACCAGAGCAGTGACCTCACCTCTTCTCCCAGGCTCCATCTGTCTCCTTCCTCACTGGAAACTTAGGGTGGATGCTCCTGTTCCTCTCCATTCCCCTGCCCACCCAGGCTCCTGGGCTCCTGGGACATCTGTGGAGATAGTGATCCTGGGTATGCAGCCAGCTGGAGTGCCCCAGATCCCTCACCTTGTGCCTCAGAGGTCAGTCCTCCCCAAAGCCAGAAAAGCGGTCAGTGTGTTTCTAGAGCTGTCACTTCCTCTTCTGATGGGCATCTGCAAGCTGCATTGTTACAGCTCCCCCAGGGAATAAAGAGCATTCATTTAGTGCTCATTGATTGCATGGTATATATAGGAAAGTCACTCAAGTAGGGCGGGCAGTCATTTGAGGTGGAAGCTTTCATGTAAATGCTGGCCGTGGTCGATGTTAAGCCTGCTCCAGGAGGTCTTAAACCAAACCAGACTGTCTTGGGGCTGGAATAAGTTAAGACAACCCAGGCACCTGTTGTTCGATTTTCTTGGAAGGCAGACAAGACCATTTGAGGATCTTGGAGTTTGCCAAGCAACATGCCAATTACAGAGCAGTGAGCAAAACTTCACTCCCTATGGCTCACTTTCCCTCACCAGCTGTTTCACAAGTATTACTACTGCTGCTAATAATAGCAGCTTACATTTATTGAATGCTTAATATGCTCCAGAACCTGTGCTAAGCAATTTCATATGCATCATCTCATCTCATCTTTGCAACAATGCTAAGAGAAAGGTATTGTTGAAAGGCCCATTTTACAGATGGGGAAACTAAGGAACTGAAGGGTTAAGTAACTTGGCCGTTGTCTCTTAGCACGGAAGTGATGCAGCATTGGAACCCAGGCCATCTGATTCTGGAGTCCATGCCGGAGACTTCTGCTTTAGACCCAGTCACAGGCAGCTCTGCAGAGTTAGTTTTGTGATACGTGGAACGAGAATTCCTCATGGCTCAGGCCAAGGAGGGGGTGCTGCTGAACTGACTTAATCAGCTCCTCTTGTTATGCCTAAGTCTAAGTCACAGGCTGCTGTCTCCTGTGGAACTCCGTCTGGTTCCTTGTCATCATCCCACTAACGTTTGCCCTGAGCCCTGTCACAGGCCACTCGAGGAGCTGCTTTCCTTAACAGACTGGGTTGAGGTGAGAGGATGAGAATTCTCCCCAGGAGGAGAAGCAGACTGACTTGGAGATGCGTTCTTGAGAGAGGAGTTCTTGCCTCTCTTATGTACCTGGAGCTTCCTAAGGAAAGCTCCTGAGGAGACTTAAATTCTGGAATCGTTGCATGCTCTGGTCATTGAGTGAGTGGTTTACCCCTCTTAAAGGACTGACTAGTAACCAGGTAACAGTCTGGTAGGTAAGTGACCACTCTAGTAGCTGTTGGGAGAGGGAAGGGGCATGTGAGGTCACTTGATCTCCTGATAGCAGGTGATGGCTCCCCATGTCTGGTCTCTCAGACTCTCAGCCTCCCTCTGATCGCCATAGGAAAGCCCAGTTGCTTGCACCCTGTTCCTAGGGCCCTCCTGTGTCTGTGGAGTCGAAGGGGGTCCTGTTTTTCAGACAGGCCACCCGATGGCGTTGCTGCATTTGCGGTTTGAATCACCATGACAACCCACAGCCCTTGACCAGCAGTGCAGTCATTACCAGGGGAGAGGGGAGGAGTCATCTTTGCCCCTAGTTAGGACTTGGAGGGCTCCTCCCATTTCCTCTTGTGAGTGTTTAGCATGATGTGGCCCAGAGCGCCCGTTCAGTAGTGCAGGGGAGATTCTGGGCAGGGTCAGAGTTCCTTGACCTCGTGGCACCAGGTTCCTCCCTGTGTCCAGCCTCAGTAGGTTGCTGAAGGTCAAAATAAATCCCCCATAGGTTGTAGGGGAAGGATGAGAGGATGTTTGTTCTAAGGCGTGAGAGTGGTCCTTATTACAATTAATGGATAAAGAAATTCAGGATGACAGAGGGTTAATACTAGAGAAATAAAAAAAAAAAAGAGGAAGACACATTAATGAGAGGGGTTTGACTCCATATCCTGCTTAATCAAGGGTCCAGAAGAGCTCCCCTAATTGGCGTCCTCACTAATAGTTTATGCCACTAATAGTTTATGCTCACTAATAGTAAATACTTCCAGGGACATACAGAGAACTTTTGTTTTTTAATAACAAAGAGCGTTTATAACCCATTCTTTAAAAATTATTCCGCTCCTGGCGGAGCCAGAGAAAGGGTGATGCCCTGCGGTTGTTGGTACCATCTTTCCTCCCCTGTGTCTGCATCTGAGTGCTTATGAGACAGAAACTGACTCCCCAGCTTGCTTTAGGAAAAGGAGACTCCACGAAGCACCCCCTTGGCAGGAGCCTGCACCCATCTTCCTATCCCCTGGTCTTTCCTGGAAGGGGTTTACTTATTCTCCAGGAAGGGGCCGCTGCACTCTTTCTTGGCACCAGTTTCCTGAGAAGACCTTGTACTCCGGAGTTTGGAATCTGCTTTTGGCATTTCCAGACAAACCCCGTATAAGTAGGAAGAGTAACATAACCACTGTCTTCCGCAGACCCCGGGGCAGGTGTAGAGAAGATAACTCGGAATGATAGCTCTAGGCCACTGAATCAACATGTGAACCTCTGGGGTTGCCAAGGTGATTTAATGCAATTTATCATTAAACCTGACGCCAGATGTTTGTGTTTTCCAAGCCTCGCAGCAAAGGCCTGTGAGCCCCAGGGGAGTCTTCACTGAGGAGGAGATGTGGGCAAGGGCAGTAGCTAACAATGGGGCCTCAGAGGCCTTCTGCTCCATTGGCCTCTGTAGGGAGACTGGGTGTATAGGTCCTTTTCACAGATTAGGGTGCACCTCATTTCCCTCCTGTGGCCCATCTCCCTGTGTTACCTGGACCCCGAATGACTGGAACTGTAAGCTGCTGAGTGATGACAGCACCTGGGACTTTTCTGGCCAGGCCAGGCGCTGTCCCCTAGCGGAAGGACTTGAGTCACGAGAGCCCTCCTTAGCCCAGACTCGGGATATTTCATTCCCCTTCAAGTTCAGCTCTCTGGCTCTCAAGGGCTTCTGTTTCCTGCCTTGCTTTTCCTGAAGGCAACGACTCCTGGAAAAGATTCTCTCTCAGTAGCATCGTTGTGTTGGTTAGTCAACGGGCTGAGTGCTAATACCTCTTGACATGGAACATATGTGAAAGCCGAAAGTGCTCTGGGAAGAGGCGGGTGGCGGAGGGCCTCGCGGAGCTGACACTTGGAAATAAATTTAGAAGGTGATGTACGAGTACTCCTGCTCTCGGGTGTGCCACACTCCTTAATTTCCTCTGACGGGAGCACGGCGCTTTTTGTTTTGTTTTATTGTAGAATCATCACTAAGTTAATGGGAGTGGCTACAAAGCACGTGCTTCTGCCTCCTCCCATAAGCATTAGGTGATTCCCGCAGTCCCTTAGTGGACATCGGGGTGGCAGAATGGATGGGAGTGCAGTCTATTTTGTGTGTGTGTGTGTGTGTGTGTGTGTGTGTGTGTGTGAGAGAGAGAGAGGAAGATCAGCCCTGAGCTAACATCCATGCTAATCTTCCTCTTTTTGCTGAGGAAGACCGGCTCTGAGCTAACATCTATTGCCAATCCTCCTCCTTTTTCTCCCCCAAAGCCTCAGTAGATAGTTGTATGTCATAGTCGCACATCCTTCTAGTTGCTGTATGTGGGACGCGGCCTCAGCATGGCCGGAGAAGCGGTGCGTCAGTGCGCGCCCGGGATCCGAACCCGGACCGCCAGTAGCGGAGCGTGCACACTTAACCGCTAAGCCATGGGGCCGGCCCGAAGTGCAGTCTTTGAACTAAGATAGCATCCAAATCTCAACCTACCACTTACTAGTTGTGTGACTTTGGTCAAAGGGACTTAAGCTTTCTGAGCCCCAGAGGTGTCATCTGTCAGGTGGAGAAAACACCTCGTAGGGCTGTGGGAAGATTCAGTAAGTTAATATGTGTAAGGTGCTTGGCAGGTACCTGGTCACGCGTAGTGCTCATTACCTGTTAGGTCATGTGTCCCCTGCTGTTCACCTGGCCTGGTTGTCGCAGACCATCCCTCTCTATTTCTTTCTTTTTTTTTTTTTTCTGAGGAGGACTAGCCCTGAGCTAACATCTGATGCCAATCCTCCCTTTTTTCTTGAGGAAGATTGGCCCTGAGCTAACATCCGTGGCCATCTTCCTCTACTTTATATGGGACACTGCCACAGCATGGCTTAACAAGCAGTGCATGAGTGCGCGCCCAGGATCCGAACCTGCGAATCCCGGGCCACCGCAGCGGAGCACAAGCACTTAACTGCTTGCGCCGCCGTGCCGGCCCCTCTATTTCTTTATATGACCTCTGAGGTTCCTTTGGCAAGTGAGTCTGGGAGCAGGTGATCCCAAAAGATGGTTGGATCTGCTTCTGGTGTAATATTCAGTATGTCCCCAACCACCCGACTCATGGATCCAATAGCAGATCAAGCTGAGATCTACTTGGGGCAGATCTAAGCTTTTGCGTTTCTAAGATCTAAGTTTTGAGTTTGAGTATCAGGCAACCTCTTGAATGAGGCAAGCTGGAGCATCCCATCTTGCATAAGGGATGTTGCTGTCTCTGCTTCGTTGCTGTCCCCTGGTCTGCCCAGAGGAGAGTGAGAATTCAGGGTGAGGGGAGCACAGAGCCAAGCATACCAGCTCCCAACTCAGCATCTAGTTAGTGATCCCTGAAGGCTGAAACCCTGCTTTGCACAGGTGCAAGCCACTCACTGAGGAACCTGCCACTTCGTGCCAGTTGCGGTTTGGTGAGCATCCTATATTTCTGCCAGCTTGGTGCCAGGTCCTTCCTAAGAGTCAGCAGGACTCCTGATGCCTACACAACCAAGAGACAAGCAGTCTTCCAGACCCAACCAGACCTGCATCCACCTAAAGCATGCCCAGCTGCATTCCAAAGCTAGCAAAAGCAACCCAGAGACAGGGAACACCCTTCCATCATGCACGGAAAAGAGAATATGGATTTTATATGGTGGATAAGAGATGAGCTTTGGAGTCAGACAGGCTGGAGCTTCACTTACTGCTGGGTGACCTGGTCAAATCGGTCACCACTCTGACTCTCAGTTTCCTCATCGGCAAAATGAGGACAATGATAGTGCTGTGAGGGTGAAAGAAAAGACTGCATGGAAAGTGCTTTGGAAAACGCTTGGCAGAGGGCTGCACACAGAGCTGTGGTCTCTAGAGATGATGCTGCATTATTATTATCCTTTCACACAGCGGTTACACTGTGGCCCCTCAAAGGGGGATGAACCAGGACAGATCAAGCAGCCTTGGTGGAGAAAGAGGGAGATGCCCTGTGTTCAGGACTTCTTACAGAACTGCTGAACCCCATTTCAAATCTTTATTTACTCTCTGTTTGCTCCATTGTAGGGTGTTTTTTTAGTTCCCCTCCAACTTTTGTCCATGTACCAGACAGCTCAGAGATCCTTTCATGGAAGCCAGACTAGGCTGAGTAGCTGCCAACCTTCCTCCCAAAGGAGAGAGGACAGAAGGACAAGCTGTTAGATCTTGCTGGGGCTGGGCATCAGGGAGGCCGTCCTCGGCATCTAAATCTGGATAAGCAGCTTAATTTTATCTCTCCCTGCACCTAGCTGTCTTGCCTTAGGGAGCCACGCCTCCTAGGAGAGAATAAGTGGCTGAGAGACTCTGCCCTTTTCTGTTGCTTTTTGCCTCTGCTTCATGCACTGTGCACCTCGTGCTATCTTTGCCTAGGAATTCTGCCAGCCTGGGTTGTTTTGATCTCTGCCTTCCATCTTTGTGATAACATCCCATGCTGAGAGATCTAGGCGCAATTGGAAACAAGAAAGCGTCTGGATCAGAAAAAGAAGCCTCGATAGTTCTGATGGGTGAGGAGGGTTGCCGGAGTGGCATGTGGTTTGGATACCCTTTGAAGGCTGGTCAAAATTGCCCTCTTCTCTCTCCATGGCCGTCATCCTTGTCCATTGTCTAGCGCTCCCCAGAACCAAGCACTGCAACTGAGCTTGTGAGTCTGCACTAGGGTCTCAAGTCTAAATGCCCACCCAGGCAAGGTAGGTAGAATAAACTAGTGAAGGGCATACAATGGGGAGTAGTGAGGACTGTGGTGAACAGAGAGCATATGTCCTATCCAAAGGGGACAGCCACTCCACAGCTGCCTCTAGTGGACCCAGTGTTGCTAGAGCTTCTGATATTTTTTCCAAGAGAAAATAGAAATCTGGTGTGTATGTGAAATTTCCCAACTTCTAAAACACTAGGAGGGCTGAATGAACAGATTTTCACGTGAGATGCAGTATGCTGCAAGGAGGATTTTGATCTCAGGCCATCAGATTGGCACCTTTGACCTGGTCTCTGTACTGAAAAGTTCAATATTTCCAGCCAGATGATGCCTCAGAAGGCCCTGAATATCTGTTTGGAACAAATCATTTACCACATACTTTATTTTTCCTTCTAAACAAACAAACCAAAAAAATGTGTGTGTGAAGGGTCCATTCCTGACCCTTAGCTGCTTGGCCCCGTTGGATCCTCTCGCTTTTCTCCCTGTTTCTCTGCTCCATAGCGTCCTCCTTGGAATGCCCCCAAAATGGAGTGACTTTGACTAAAATGTAGTGTACAAAGCATAGGAGATTCTCAGGGAAATGCTGCAAAGGGGATAGACAGATAGGCTGGGTAGATAAGGCATTCGTAGAGATGAGACTGAACGCTCTAGGAACCTAAATGATCCTCTCCACTTCCTGCATGCTCCCTGGAAACACGGGTGTCCTTGAACAAGCCCACCCAACTCTCAGCAACAGTTTCCTCACCTGTGACTTGTGAGGCTGGTTCTGCCCATTGCCCAGGTTGCTGTGAGAATAATGGGATGTTGGGAAAGCACTGTGGAAAACATGAAATGTGTTCTAGCGACGTGAGCTTTTTTCCGCTGCGAGGCAGGAGGACATCTGTGTGGACTCCTGGGACCCCGCCCGTTATTAGCCGGATTACACAGGTGGCTTCTTCTCCACCGTCTCCGCCACACAGCTGCCTGCCTGTACACGGATGCACAGAGGCCTGTGGGATTACGGGCCTGCAGCAGGGGAGAGGCGGCAGGGATGGTGTAGCTCCCCTGGGCAGCCCCACTGCCCCCAACTCAAGTCCCCCTGGACCCTGGCGTCAAGAGCCTCAGGAGGCAGACCAGCCCATTGCAAATCTCAGGGGTCGTTCCCCATGAGGGAAGCTCTGAGGCAGCCTTGCAAGTAGAGATTTTAAAAATTCAACATTTTTGCTGGTTTAGTTTCTCCCTCCCCTACTTTCATTCAGGAGCGAGTGAGAAGTGTTTTGGCAGTAGTTTTGAGGGCACAACTAGTCAGTCTAGGATCATAAAGGAAACTCTTAGAACCCAAATTCGCTGGACTTGCCAGCCCCATTCTGGAAAACTCTCCTGTAACCCTCATGGCATCATCTGTGCTGGATCTGAATTTCACCTGAAAGCCAGCTTCCTTTGATGCTTTTTTTTTCTTTTGGGAGGGGGAGGGCTCTGAAGAACTCAAACCACAGCGGAAGGGGTCCCTGGTGGATAGAAAAGGGAATCAGGGCCACCTTAGAGGAGGGTGACCACCTGGAGTGGCATGTGGAGTTGGGTATATTTCTTAATAAATCCTTGTGCTAAGCACTGAGAATAAGGGAGGAATGTGGAAATGGATGTCATTTTTGCCATCATAGGGCTAACAGTCTTGGGTGGGAGGCAAATGATAGACAAGAAAACCAATATCCTATAATCACACATTGAGGGAAGTGCTGCGGAGAAATAAACAAGGGGCTATGAGAGACGATAATGGGGGTTGGGAGTCCTGTAGATGACGTGGTCAGGGCAAGCCTCTCTGAGGAGGTGGCATTTGAGCTGAGATGCAGAGGAGAAGGAGCCACCTTATCAAAGGGGGGAAAGGGTGTGTTCAAAGGACCTGGGGCAGAACACACACTCTGTGTCTGAGGGACCAGGGGGTAGTGAGTGGGGGTGGAGTGGATGGGAGGGGAGAGGGGCAGAGGTCGGATCGCACAGGGCCCCATCTCTGTGTGTGCATGCGCACGAGGGAGAGAGGGAGAGAGAATGTGTGTGCCTGCACGCATGCCTACCCACGGATATATTTTTTCTGGGAGGATGACCTATAACTTTGATGAGATTTCCAAGGAGATCAGTGATCCAAAAGAACTCTAAGGAATTTTCTGAATCAAAATCACCCTCAGTCAATAAACTAAAGCTTTATAATAGTTGTGCCAGATGATTTTCGTTTTCCAATTCCTGGAAGCTCTGTATTCTAAACAAGAAAGTGGAGCACATGGGGTACCACTTCCCGTGTTCCCTCGAGGGCAGGGGTGCAAGGGGAGGCTCCAGGTGACGGCAGTGTGCGGCTCAGCATCCGTGGTGACGGGCGTGCAAGTGCCAGGATGTGTTCAGAGTTTCGGTGGCCGCAGGAATGCAGGTCCCCCGTTCCTCTGCTCTGCAGCAGGAGCCCAAGGCTGCAGGAGGGCGGGGGAGCCCTGAGCCCAGCCCCCGCAGGTGCAGCCCTTGCTCAGTGGGTGATTACCGGGATTGGTGAGTCACCGACCCCTCTTCTGCTTGTAGCCTCCTCAACGCCAACAAGATCAACTGCCTGCGGGTGAACACGTTTCAGGACCTGCAGAACCTCCACCTGCTCTCCCTGTACGACAACAAGCTGCAGACCATCAGCAAGGGGCTCTTTGCTCCTCTGCAGGCCATCCAGACGCTGTGAGTACACCGCCTCGAGTGCCAGCACGTGCCCAGGCAGCAGGTGACCCCAAACCCCCAGTCACAGAAAACACCCAAAATGAAGGCAAAGGGAGAACGTCCAGGAGGATTCTAGAGCCTGCAGTGAGAATGGAATAACAACACCAGTACTAGCTTACCTGCACTGAGCACTCACGCAGTGCTCAACACTGCACTGAGTACTTTCCCTGCATTCCAACCTTTAAGCCTCACAGCAGCCCTATGAGGTAGGACTGTTATGATTCCCCATTTCTATGTGAGGCAACCAAGGCGCAGAAAGGTTTAAGTAACTTACTCAAGGTTGCACAGCTAGTGAGAAGCAGGAGTTGAATTCAGACAGAGTTGCGGCTAACCTGCTCTCTTAACCATTATGGCCACAGTAACCTGAGCAGGTGCCATCGCCGCTGATAACCCATCCCTGCCCACCAACACCCCTGCCACTCTGCAAACCAAGCCTCTGATCCGGGCACTCTGGGAGCAGTTGCTCACTCTCGAGCACTGCAGATGTTTATAAAGAGAGGTGTAGGTAGGTGACACCTGAGCACAGATCTCAGCCCCACGCTTAGACCCTAGCCCCAGCCCCAAGCCTGACCATGAGGTGGGGGCTTCTGGAGACCCTCTGAGTCCTCTGGCGCTTACTGCCCCTGGAGCCAGAGCTAGGAGCCAATAAAGAGTAAGAACAGCTGCTACGTATTGAACCCCGACCATGTGCCGAGCACTGTGTGTGGCGCTTTGGAGAGTTTTCTCACTGAGCCTGGGGAAGCGAGACCCACAGTGCTGCCCTCGTGATGAGGAGGATAATGACAACAATACCCACTACTATATATGGAACACCTGCCATGTGCCCGCCGCTGTGCCAGCTGCTTTGTGTGCCTGCTGTTACTGAGCTGGGAGAAATAAAATGCAGGCTGCTCTGAGCGTCAACCCTGGCCTGCGACTTGCTTTGCCCGTCAGAACTGGCGTGGGTGAGAGTCGAGGCGGTCAGGGGTGGGTTCTACCCCAAGTGGGGAGATCAGGGAGGCTCCTTCCCCAGATGGGATGCCAGCTGTGCCTGTGACTGTCTTTTACAGACAGCAGGCCTCAGGCCCCCTCTCTGTGTCCTGTCTGAAAGCCCCCACGTCCCCCGAGTCCTCCTGGGGTGAAGAGGCAGGGAGCCTGGCTCTGGGTTGCCAGGCCCAGCACCAGGCGGGGTGATGGAGGAGCACGCACTGCGGGTCACTCCTGACGAACTCCCGTCCCTCTCGCAGCCACTTAGCCCAAAACCCGTTTGTGTGCGACTGCCACTTGAGGTGGCTGGCCGACTACCTCCAGGACAACCCCATCGAGACCAGCGGAGCCCGCTGCAGCAGCCCGCGCCGGCTGGCCAACAAGCGCCTCAGCCAGATCAAGAGCAAGAAGTTCCGCTGCTCAGGTAATCAGGTTACGGGGGCTGGGCCCCACTTTCCGACTCCGAATACAGCAGCCCCGGAGAGGCCAGTAATCCAATCTGGAGGACAGCGAGCGCTGTAATGGCTCCTGGGGAGCATCTTTGCAAATTAAATTGGGGAAATTCAGTTAGCCTGCAGAAAACCAATTATCTTATGGATTTAAAATAAAACACACACACACAATAAAAGCATGGAGGGGCGTGGGGAGGATGCACGGTTTCAGGAGAGACAGAACCCAGGCGGCAGCCTATCTCCAGGGCTAGGTGGAAGCGAGAAGTTGGGCAGTCCTTACACACATGCCCTTTAGAGGCTACGATTTTTGCTTGTTTCTTTGTTTCTCAAGTTGCTTCCCAAGTGGCAGATGGAGAAATAAATATCCCCCAGGCCAGGCTGCAGGTGACATCTAATCTTGGGGGCCTCTCATTCCCTCTAAGACCACCTTTGGTGCTCCTCTCAGACTGTAGTGTGTTATAGGTTTCACAGACATTTTTGCCAGCTCTCTCCCCCTCCCAGACTGGTGCATTCTGATTGTGGAAAGAGCAGCAAAGAGTTGTGCTGGAGAAGAAAGCAAAGCGTTAATTCCTAGTTCCCAAGCTCTCTCTAGAAACCTTCCTCCCCCCTGGTCAGACACCGACCAGGGTTGAATGGCAGGGGAATTCTCAGCTCATCTTAAAAGAAAAGTAGCTCTCCTTGACCCAATAGCTAGGTGAACAGGCAGTTAAAAATGACTATCATTTGTGTCATTTGCTACTGGAAAAAATCACCACGCTGCATTGTGCTCCCAATGGTGAGAGATTGATAGTACGATGTGCTGAGACGGATTGGAGCCAACCCTCACAATCTGTGTTTCAGCGAGAACCGCTCTTCTCCTTGTGCCCGAGAGCGTCTTATGTAAGTGAGTTGTCCTGAGGAGAGTGCCAGCGTGGGCACTGGTCACCGGGAGAAGACCAACAGGCAGACTTCTGCTTCTTGCAAGTAGTTCTTGTCCTCCAAGTCAGATTCTTTAATCCATGTCTCCAGAATGATAAACTTTAGCTATTTTTTTCAACAGAAGCAAATACCTTGAGCAAGCTTGGAGGTACCACAGGGACTTCGTGGCAGTATGAGACATTGGTCCCAATTTGTCTTCCCCAGAATAGTGATGTCCATTTCAAGGGCAGTTTCTTGCCTCTGATGAGCACTGGGCTGAGGGCTTCTAGTGTGATTTGGTTCTTCCAATGGTCCTGTGAGATCAGCAGGAGAGGTCCCCATTCTGCGGTGGAGGGAGCTAAGGGCTCAGAGGTGAAAGGGGCATCCCAAGGTCACAGCCAACAAACATTGGAGGCAGGACTGCGCCCCAGATCTGGCTCCCTGCTTGACACCGTGCAGCGTGTGGGGGAGAAGGAGATTTGGGCAGGAGCTCCAGCTGCTCGAATGACTTCCTTTTGCAGTCTCATGGCCCTGTCCCCACCTGCCACCCCTAAACTCTTTTCTTAAGTTCCTTCTTGAGGCTGGCAGCATCTTTGGGAGGAAAAACCTCTCCCAGCCCAGAGCTGTCACCTGAGGCACAACCATCCTTTCCAGGAGACCTTTCCACATGACCTATTTCCCCTGTCCCCTCTGTTCCTACCTGTGTCTGGCCAGGCCTGAGTTAATTAGCTCTGACAAGCAGTCATGCCCAAGAAGAGGGGTGATAAGAGGTAGAGCAGGGCAGGGTGCCCTCTGCCAACCCTGCCCCCTGGCTCTCACGGGGTGCCTGTCAAGATCTTGGGCTCCGGATTGATGCCCTAGCCCTGGGGACAGGCAGGGATGGAGTCAGTCCAGGGTCTGAGAACTGGTGTCTCTAGGGACACAACCTGGGCAGTTGCCTAGGAATGACTGCAGGCTGGGATTGGGGTGGCCGGGTGGGGGTGGGGGTACAGAGAGAACTAAGTAGGAGAAAGAGAAAATCGCAGATAGACCTAGGAAAAGCAGAGCTTAGTTCTAACTCTGGCTCTGCCACTACCTACCTACCTGTGCATTGGAGGGATCCTGGCTTCTTTTCCTGTGTGGCGTAGGGGTGCTTGGAAATAAAAAAAGAAACAAACGGGAGAAGGAGCAGGTTCTTGGATTGACTCTGTCTAAAGTATCTTTTTTTAAAATCAATACTAAGTGGAAAGATTATTCCCATAAAGATAGTGAAAGTTAGAGCTGTGATGAGCCCGACAAACAGCCTTCTATACGCTTTCATTTTATGTAGCTGCAGAGAAGAGAGGTGGAGAGAGCTGCTGGTGAGCTCCAAAGGCCTTGACTTTGAGAGATACTGGGGCCCAGACCTGTCTTGGCCTTGGGGGATCCAGAAGCTGTAGGTCTAAAGCTCCGTGTTTCCAAGAAGCTCCAGAAGAAGGGAGGTGGGGCAGGTGACATGAACTGGATTTGACAGATAATAACTCTGCGTTTACTTTCCCCTAAAAGCTCCCCCATTGCAGAGACAGCTGATGTAATTAGGAGCCAATTTGAGGGCTGCTTCTGCCACGCATCAGGCCCCTCCTTAGGCGGGGTGTCTGGTTTCCCCGGCTGCCCTGCGTCTGCCTCTATCAGCTGCGTCCGCCGCCCTGGGCAGCGAGATCGGGTTAGAGGTGGATGCTGCTGGCTGGGGTGATCTGACCATCAGATTAAGTCCTCCTGAAAAGGCACCACCTGGCTGCCTGGGACCCCAAGCCCCACCCTAGGGGAGCACTTGGCAGCTGGAAGACACAGTCTGTCTGCCATCATGCCTACCCCCTTTGTGTGTGGAGATCCAGTCGGCAGGAAGAAACTCTCGTGGTGGAAAGTAGGGAGGATGGTGACAGTGTGTCCAAAGATGGCAGACAGCAAGATACCTCTCAGGGAATTAGAGTTGTAGAGTGCTCAGAGGTCACCCAGTCCATGCTAGAGAGGAAAACATTGAGGCCCACACCGCAGAAAAGCCTTAGTTTAGGTTATAGAGTGGTATTTTCAGGACTTCTGACATACTGTGAAGATTCTTGACAACTTTCTCCCCAGTCCCTCCATTTCATTTTGTTGCGAGGAACTGAAGAGAAGGAGAATGGACTTTAAGCCTTGGGGGTGGGGACGTGAGAGGGATGGATTTTCCCTGCTCTGGTACTAAGGCCCTAATCAAACCTCTAAATATGAAATCCTCAAACCAGAGTGTTTTCAGAGCCCTACACATCTGGAGGTCAAAGCGAAGTTGAGTCTAGATTACAGTGGCCAACTGTAGTTGGTCAGATCGGGAGGCTTAGAAAGAGCAGGGGCAAGACCCAGAGCTGTGGAGTGACCTTGACTAACTGGTCAACCATTGCAGACAAGCTGTGCACTGTCAAGATGCTGCGATCATCTTGTCCCAAAAACACATTGTGGAGGAACGGTGACCCCATCCCTCCTGTCAGAGGGCAGGGCACGGGGAGTCCCAGTCACCTGGCCCTGGCTCTGTCTCTTCAAGGTGCACACATCTCCCAATAGCTTGGGAGGAAGTTCATAAAAACTGCCCCTGATCTATTACAGATAGGGATAGAAAGACTGGGCACCCTCACCTGAGCTCTTGGCATCCAGAAAGGTTGGTTGTTGGTCCCTCCCCACCCACTGCCATGATTCACAGCCATGGAGGAATTTAAGAAATGAAAGATCTTAGAATCAGGTGTCTTCCCTTTCCTTCCTTCTCTTTGTCTGAAAGAGGCCTCTCCTCATGAGGGGCACTGGTCACCTCCTCTGTGAAAGTCTGTGTTCTCAGACCATTATGATTATAGGTTTCTCAGTCCCAAACCTGGGGCCCCACGGGATTCCCCATCTTTCTCTCTGGCTAGGAACATGTATTTCCTCTCAATACCACACCCCTCCTCTACGGTACCTTGAGTGATCCGGGAGGATCAGCTGTTGGCCAGTAGGTTTGGGGGGAACCTGAAGGATACTGAAGAGACTCCTGAGTTGTGGAACATCAAAGGGATTTTTTCGTAAAGAAGAGCATTTCAGCTTCCCTAGACTACTGGGAACTGTAGCTTTCTCTTTATTTAAGGGGCTGGGGGAACAGACTGTTACGGAAACACTCTGCTGTGGGGACGGGCCCTGGGTTGCAGAGCATGCAGAAGATGCTTCTGCTGAGTTTGATGTCTTGTCAGATCAAATGATGTGATTGAGTGGAGTTTAGAGGCTCAGTTCAAGCCTGTGATATGACCACCGACGGCTGACTTCTTTAATTCTTTGGGGAAGGATCCATTTTGCCCTGATGCTCCTGAGCAGGGGTGTCCAGTAGTCTCCCACTTGTTCTTCTCCCTTCCTCCTGTGTCTCCCCTGGCGTGGGGAACAAGGGTAGGGGGGCTCCTGTCTCTGGAAGTGTTCCCGTGGAACCCCGCTCCTGGTACTAATCACGCTCAGTGGGGGCCTGCTCCGGCTTCCGCTGCTCCACGCTGCTTCCTCTGAGCGCTCCTGTCCTCTCTCTGACGCTGCTTCCTGACCTTGACTCTGACCAGTCACCGTGGGGCTTTCCTTTGTGCTTGATCTAACCATGTGGTGGCACGATGGAAACGGAACATGGTTCTGTCAAGCACCGCGGAAAGCACCGCGCTCTCCTGCAGCATGGCCCGCCACCGCCGCCACCACCGCTGGACACCTCTTCTCTGCTCTGGAGCACCGCAGCCCACCACCTGCCAGACCCACCTCTCCCGGTCTAGCCTCACAAAGGGCGGGGGTGGGAGTCTCGAAGGATTCACAGAGTTCCTCCGCCTCCAGGTAGCAGATATGGGCTGAAATGGGTATGGAAAATCACACTGGGGGCAAGCTAAAATCTGTATCCACATCTCCTACCCCAAATGGAGTCGCCATCCCCCAAATCTAGTCTGGATGCTGACCATGGGAAAAGTAGCTAGGTTCAAGCTCAGAAACCACTGTCATATCTTCTTCCATTCAAAGGGAATGGTGTGCTCAAGACACATGCCCCATTGTTTCATGGAAGAGTCCCAGCCCAAGGTCATTTTCCCAAGTGGTAGCTAACCCAACAGTCACACTACTTGTGACCCATCCCCACCTACATCTTTATTGGAGGCATTGGGAATGAATGTGAGCGTGAGAATGGGTGGACAGGGCATGAGTCTAAGACTTTGGATTTAACCTAAGGCTCCTTCTGAACCTGACCTTCATCCCTCATGAGTACTTTGGACCTAGTCCCCATGCGGCCTAAAGTCTAGTCTGTTTCCTTGACCTTCCAAGCACAGTGAACACGGGGGCCACCGTGCTGGGCTCCTCATGTGGTACTAGTTCATTGCATGCCACGTGGGAGCTGTGCAGAAACCTGTTGTCTCTGACAATAAAGAGAGGGCTCTTAGCAACTCCCATTCTGCTTGTTTCTTGATAAATCCTGGACCAAGTGTAACCAAAGATTGTTGTTGGTTCTTGCGATGAAGTCTGTGTCCTCTCCCGTGAGAGAGAGCCATGGTGGGAACCAGACCCAGGAGCTGAGCTCTGGGTTCCCATGGTGATGTGTGACTCTCATTGTCTCCTCTCTCTCAGGTTACCCCTCAGAGCCAGGGGCCCAACCATTGCTGAGTAATGGAGAGTGCTGCTAACCTCTCTGAATTCCATTACCATATATTGAATGCTTACTATAGGGCAGACACGGAACTGTTTTACATTGCTGTCTTGTTTAATTTTCACAACAACCCTGTAAGTCCCATTTTACAGATGAGGGTATTGAGGCTCAGAGAGGTTAACTAACTTTCCCAGGGTCAGCATGGCTGCTCTTTACAGCTATAATACTTGGCCTTCCGAGCTACGGACAATTCCATTGCCTTGAATTATACAATCAAAAAGACCTTGATTTGAATTGATAGCAAGTTGAAATGTTTTTAACACTCCCTTTCAACCTTACTTCTGTGAATAGAAAATAACTTGAGTAAGAGAGAGAGCAAGCAGCACTGTTTAAATGGCTGCTCCTCTCCAGCATGAATCTACCAAGATCCATTTGATACAGAACAAATCCTTGAGCCTGCCTCCACCATGCCAGGGGCCAGGGCTTTGGGAGTGGGCCCACAATGGCGCCCTTCCACTGGCGCCTCCCTAGTCCTGCAGCAGCAGTCTTGTGACCAGGCACTGCCCAGCCGCAAGTCATGGGCATTTCCCTCTGCTTTCAGGCAGATGGCTGCATTCATAATAGACTCTGATGGGGAGGGCTTACTAGGACAGCTGTCTGCCCAACTGACCACCAAACTCCTGGCAAAACAGTTGGTGTTTTCCAGCCACTGATGTCTGGTCCCCCCGGCCTTTGCCCATGAGTAGATCACTATGTGCCTGGCAATGTTCTCTTGACTCCATTCATTACTTATGACCCTTTGCTCGTCCACATAACTTTCTTTTCAAGCTGAGGAACCTCATGCTCCCCCCAATTCCTCTTTCTGCTCCTTTCCTTCTTTCTTTCATCCTGCCCATCTTAGGGATATTGGAGGTAGAAGAGGAGAGCTCTGGACACGTGCGTTGATAGGTCCATGGTCATCAGATGACGGTGAATCTGTGACTTCCACTCAACAAACTGGTTGCCCAAAGGAAGATGCAAAATGCAGATTGCTAATGGCAGCAGCCATCCTGGGCCTCTGCAAAGTCCATCCAAAGAATGGGAGCCTTGGCTCCCTACCTGCCCCATGCCCACGATCATCCAAATGTTAAATTCTCTCCCTCGAAGTGGCCGTAGGGCAGGGATTTGCAATAAAATCGCTTTGCTATGGATTTCCACCCCCTGGTCTATTAAAGCTTCTCTGTGATCGTGTTCCAAGTGTCGTTGTTCTGAGCAGCCTGCAAAAGGGGAGAAAGGTACAGGGGCAGGAGCAGGTGAAATGCCAGATGACACTAGCTCTCCCGAGACCCGGTTCAGCCAGGGTTTTATTTTATGGCCCTTCTTCATATCCTCCGAGATCTCTCCTATCTGAACTCGCCCCGAAGAGAAGAAGCGGTGGCCTATTTCAGTTACTCCTCTCCTCCTAAGTATTTCTGGCAGTGACAAATATGCATTGAGATTGAAATTGACTTTTAAAGCTCTGTAAAAGTTAAAAATACTTTTGGGTAGTTATGAGCATTAGGCATAACAAATGGCTTGAAGAAACCCTGGGTAGTTTCGGTAATGAAATATGAAGTGATGGAGGTGGCATTTCAGGCTGGTTCTGACTGGGGAATGAACTCTTTCGGTTATGTACATACGCCATTATTAACATTTCTGGCTCCCACTCATGTAAAATATCACACTCCGACCCCCTCGTTATTACAAACCAGGGCAATAACAAAAACAGCAGGGGGAAAAGTGCTGGAAAGAACACATTAGTCCATCGAATCTAATTGCAAAATCATTTCATTAAAATGGGTCAGCAGCTCCATTGCAGAGGTCCGCCAGTTATAATCTAACTATACTACAGAGAGCGATTCCTGCTAACTACAGACGCTCTCACCTTGATTAAAACGAAAATGCATTTAATCGGCGGCTGTCCCTGGCCACAGCCCAGCCAGTGCACGTCTTCAGGCTCATCGCGTTGAAGAGCAAACTGTGCTCCCTCCTGTCTTTCTGCCTTTGATCAATACTCAGGATTCCTCCACTTTGCAAGGATCCCATTGTAGACCCTTCTGAAGGAAAAATATATGCATATGTACGAAATGCCCCTTTATACCGTCACCGTGTGGAACCACTGGCAGGGAGCAAGAGAGGGTTGTCATATAGCAGGGTTTGCAAAATGAAATTTGTCCAAGACTCAGCACGTTGATGTGTCTTGGGGGAAATGGCCCAGATCAGAGTTATTCAGTGGTGTGGATGCTGGCAAGCCAAGGATAAGAGATTTGCATAAGGCATCGGACCAGGAAGCTGCTCAAGTAACTGTGGGATTGTGTGCATGGATTTTACTCACACAAGCCTAAAGGTGGGGTGAAGGAGGGGGATTGGGAGGGAGCAGAGAGGGGAAGGAGACAGGTCCAGGCCTCTGACCCCCTGTTTTAGGTAGATGGTCGCACTTCAGAATCAGAGACCCACCAAGTTTATTCTCGATCAGGAACTATCACAGGTTAATAATGTGAGGGATGAGAAACCAAGAGGGCAAACGATGTCTGCTTCCTGCCTCACCATAGCCCGCTACCGGAAAATCCATTCAGTCCACCCTGACCGAGCTAGACTTTATGATCATTCCTAGAAGAACTGGGATAAAGGTTTTGTCAAAATGCATATCTACAGTAAAGCAGAATGTTTATCACGTGGTCCCTGGCAACAGCCTGCCTGGGTTCGTCCCTCTGACATGTACTGCATGACCTTGGGCCTCAGTTTCCTCATCTATAAAATGGAGTCATCATAACCTCAGAGTGTTGCAAAGATTAAATGGGCTCACCTGTTTGAAGTTTGAAGAGTAATGCCTGGCTCGTGGTCCATGCTCAGTAAATGTCACCTATTATCACTAGCTACACTGATACGTTAGTGGCCTCTGATGTGCCAAATGTTCCACTAGGTTCTAGGAAAAAACAGTAGTAGAATCACAAACATCCGTACAATTCTTGACCCTTTCCCAGAGACTCTCCACCACTTTGATCTTTCTGTATCTTCACAACAACCCCCGTGAGATTGGGGCAATCATTTGATTCCCATTTTATGTGTGGAGAAACTGAGGCTAGTAAGTGGCAAAGCCTGGACAAACCCATGCCCCCTACTGCTAAAACCTCTGGGCTGCTGGTGCCCCATACTGCTCCTAACGCAAATAAGATTGCCAGCTGGTTAAGCAAACAAATGAGGTTCACGTTCTCCGAAACACTTCAGAAATACTCATATCCAGGGCAACTGATACGCTATTGACACCCCATGTATGCACTGGACAAATGTGGGTCGAGCTCGTGTTTCGTGCCTAGCATTGTGCTAGTGAAACATTGAGGGTGCGAGTGAATCAGACCCCCGCCATCAGCTAGCTGGTGTCCAATAGGAGAACCAGAGCTTCCCGGTTACCTCGGGCACGGTTTGTGGTCTCGCAGAGGTTGGCCCAGGTGCCCGGGAATCATTTCTGATCGTTAAAGCAGCAACCCAGCGCGTCTCTTGAGAGATCACATCCTAGGTCCTGTTACCATTACTGTGCAACCTCGAGAGAAATTAAATTTCAAAACAATAAATCTTAGCTCCAACTGCTTTTAGCTCATCCAAACTGGCCTTTCACTGTAGTTAAACAGAGTTTACTCTCAAAGACAGAGGGCAAATCTGGCCCTCAGAAGACGTGTACTTTTCTTCACAACGTTTTAAATTTGAGTTCATTTCCAATATTGTTTTTAAAAAGGATTGTCAGGCAACCCTGAGCTGAATTCCCAAGCATTAGGGCGGTGGGCTCCAATTCCCCAGGTCCCCAACCCTCATTATTGTTTCCCCAAGGTTGAGGCCAGGTGTCAATGGTCATTGATTGCATATGCTGGGCCTCCTTTATCATTTCATTACCTGCTTAGACCCTGAAGACAACTGAGTTTGTGACCCCCTTTCTTTACCTCATTCCCACCCCTGGCATGGCCACCATCAAAATCTCTTCACTTGACTTTTCATGTGGGTCCATAGTTGATAGGCATCATGGAGTGGGTGGCCCCCCCTACCTTGTAGGCTGAATTGTGTACACATGTCCCTAGGAGCACTTCTCTGAGAAGAACATCCATAACTTTCATCAGCTTCTCAAAAAGGTCCGTGACCCACAAAAGCTTAAGAGCTCACAGAGCTTGAGCCTGGTTCCTGTGAGGACTGAAAATGATGAATGACAAAGACCAAATGGAAAGTCACGGGCCTGGGAGGCTAGGGGGCAGGGAGGGCACCAGCAAGGTGTCTAAAAAATGAAGGCAATACTGTGTCTGCCACTGGACCCCACCTCCTACACATCTCCCAACCCCACCGCCCACAGCCTCACCTGTGCTGGGAACCCTGGTGACACTGACTCTCCTCTTTGGCCCCGCCCAGGCTCAGAGGATTACCGCAGCAGGTTCAGCAGTGAGTGCTTCATGGACCTCGTGTGCCCCGAGAAGTGCCGCTGCGAGGGCACCATCGTGGACTGCTCCAACCAGAAGCTGGCCCGCATCCCAAGCCACCTTCCCGAATATGTCACCGATCTGTAAGTACTACCTGGGCGTAAAAGCCCTCCACGTCCCCACACACCCAGTCACCCTGGGCCGGGTCTCCTGGCGACCCCTTCTGGCTCAATCACGTGGGCCCTCCTTGGCTGTCCTCTGCGTCCTGGGCCAAGGGCAGACACCCAGGTATCCCCTGGGACAGCTTACTCGCAATTAAAGACAGTTCATTTATTCTAAAAATATTTTCTGAACACCTACTCTAAGCTAGGCACCACCAGTTTCCCCAGTGAACAAAACAGTCCCTCCTGCCCCTTATGAAGTTTACAATGTAACCAGAAAGATGGATATTAAATAAATAACTGTCATAAAGTGAGAAAACAACTAGAATGATTAGATATATCTGAGCCTCCAATCATCCATGCTAATAAAGGGGTGTGTTGGTTTATCCGGAAGTGGAAAAGCTAAAACGTTACAGCATGGGGGGGGGTCGGTGTGAGGGCACACAGCATGTGGGGCTGACACGCCGTAGTCTGACTCCTGTCTTCTCCAGTCTTCCTGAGATTGGGCAAGTTGCTTCTCAGATCTGAGTCTCAGATTCTAGACTATAAAGTGAAGGTGATGATACCTACCTACCACAGTGGTTAGGAAGATTAAGGAAGAGAATGCAAGCACAGAATTCATCTTGAATCCTGGCACAGAGTAAGCCCTGCATAAATGATGGTGGCCTTCATTATTATTATTATTGTCCTCTTTGACTTCACCAATCACAGTAGGCACAGCCTTTTTGGCCCTCCTGCTCTCTCTGAGTGTGCATGAATGTTGGCTGTGCAGTCCCTGAGCTGCCCTCAGCGGAGGAAAGTGATTGGAAGGAGCCAAGTGGCTTGGAGTATTAGGAGAACCTGGGGAAATCTTCCTGGGGATTTAAGTTGTTATTGGTACCCCTACAAAATCAAGGCAGATCATTGGCAGTTGATTGTTTGGGTGCTGAAAAAAGGCATGCCCATGCTCAGTATTCAAAAAGTCCACTACACCCTAGTCAAAGGGGCTTCCTCTAGGAGGAGGAGCCTGGTCTTCTCTCTTTCCTGCCCCTTCACATTCTCTTCCTCTCATCAGACGCTGAAGTTTTCCATGGCTCTGTTGATCTTGGCTGAGTGTGAAGTCTAGGTGGCAACTCAGGTGAAGGCATGGGGGGCTGTAGTAGGGACCCAATGCATAGCTAACCCACTGCCTCATCTGCTTGCTTCCCATCTAGGCGACTGAACGACAATGAGATATCTGTTCTAGAGGCCACTGGTATCTTCAAGAAGTTGCCCAACCTGAGGAAAATGTAAGTCAGCCTCGAGAACTTGACAGCAGCCTCCGCTCCCTGACCAAGGTCTGTGTTCCAGACTAGAGCAGAATGCTAGAGCAGAATGCCAGGGCGTTGGTGTCTCCATCACCCTCCTCTCCAGCCCCTCCCTGCCTCCTCCTGACCCCTGCTGTGGGCATGTATTGGAAGCAGGACACTAAGGCATGGTCATGTAGACAGAGACCAAAATGAAACTTCACTGACTTTAAATTGTCAAGTATCCTGCAGAGCATGCATTCTGCACCATCCCTGACCCTCACTCCATGTCCCTCTGTTCATCCCGATCCCCTGCCCCACACCCAACATCCACCCTTAAGAGGGATGGGAGGGACTCAGTTAGGGACCAGCAATGGGACACAGGGGTCTAGGGTGCATGTTACTTAGTAATTTTTACAAGGTGATGGTTTAAGATCTGTTTTTAGGTGGACTCTTAAGGGTCTCTGCATTAGTGAGGTACATGGGACCTTGTGCTGGGACCTTGCACGCTGGGCTTCAGTCTAGGTGTCCCTGGGTCTGACCAGAGCCTGAGGTGAGACAGAGGGCCCACGTGCTCCTATTGGCTTTCCCACAGCCAGGGCTGCCTACCGTCATTACCCTCTCTCTGCCTAGGAGTTCAGGCCACGTCATAAAGATAACAAGAATAATGTTGCCGAGCTATTAGAGCACTTATTCCTGGGTAAGGTGCCACGCTCCCTGCCTCACATGCATCCTCTCATTTAGTCCTCACACACCCGCCTGGCTTGATGTTCCGCTTTGTGCGAATGAGGAAGCCGGCAGGGCTCAGAGATGTTCCATGACTTGTCTATGGCCTTACAGCCAATAAATGTCAGAGCTGGCATTTAGACTCAGGCTCATCTCTAATCACACGAGGGTGTGGTGGGGCTTCCTGCCCCCTCCTCTTCCCTTCCCCAGTGCCCCAGCAGAGAGCTATGAGCTCCGCCCTGAGCACAGAGAGGGCGCTCTTTACCATCGCATTCCCTTCTCCTTGACCCCTCTCCCTGCCCCCACCTCATACTCCACGTCTCCCCACCCCAGAGTTTGAGTCTGCTTTGGAACAAAGGAAATAAGTCAATCCTCATTATTCATGGATGCTGTATTTGCTAATTCACCTACTCGCTAAGATTTATTTGTAACTCCAAAATCAATACTTGCAGTGGTTTCATGGTCGTTCGTAAACGTGGACAGAGCAGCAACAAACTCGAGGTTCCCTACATGCCTATTCCCAGCTGACACGGAACAAGACAAGACTCTGGTGTCTTGTTTCAGCTCTCATACTGTAAACAAGGTCCTTTGCATGGTATACCTGGTGCCACTTCATTTACATGTTTATGCATTTTGTTGGGAATTTCACTATTTAAAATGGTCCCGCAGCATAGTGCTGAAGTGCTGTCTAGTGATCCTAAGGCTGTGATGTGCCTTACAGAGAAAATAAGTGTGGTACTTGAGATTTGCTCAGGTGTGAGTTATAGTGCTGTTGGCTGTGAGTGCAATGTAAATAGATCAACAATATGTATTAAATAAGATATCTTTAAACAGAAACACACATCAAACAAAGTTATGTATTGATCAGTTGATGAAAATGTTGTGACCAGAGGCCCACAGGAACCTAACCCTGTATTTCCCCTAGGAGAATGGTTCAGTATTCACTAATTCATTTTCCCCAGCAACTTCGTAGAACATACCTATGCAGAATAATGAGAATTGACTGTAACTCACTTTTTCTTGTTCTCCGCTCTCCCGCCCATCAGTCCCCTGCAGGCAAGAAGGAGAGAGACCTTCCCTGCCCTGTGTGGCATCTGGGTCACATTAGTGCTGTTCAGGCTTCCTCCCCACCTCCCTGCCTGCAGCCACCACTTGGCCCTGGCCTCAGTGACTGCTCTGTAACTGAGAGCAGTGGAGAGCACTCTGAAGGGACAGCTGAGAGGGGGCACACATGGGTCCTGGTGAGGCATGTGGCTGTCCGTGTGGTCCAGCACCCCTCTAGCTTCAGGGACCCAGCACAGACATCACCCCATCACCTGCCAGGAGACGTCCTGTTTAATTCAAACCAGAGAAATGCAGAACTTTTTTAACCTCAAAACAGAAATATGCATATGGAGGTGAGGCAGGAATTAAAATGAGTAAAGCTGGCTAAGTGCATATTTGCATAGTAAGCAGGATCAAGTAGTCTTTGCTTCCATAAAGAAATACACACTCTCTCAGTTAGGTGAAACTCAAGCACTTGGAGTCTATCTTTCGTCTTCCCCCATAGACAGGCACATGAGTGTAGAGAACTATTTCTGCACACTCGAGAAAACAACAGCACAAACACAATGATAAGTGGCAACCAGCTCCCAGTCTCAGCATCCAAGCAACAAAAGAGAGTGGTGGGAACTGGGCCAAAATATAGGCCCAGTTCTCATCCAAAGAGGCAGATGTCACCCACTCTTCCCAGTATATCCTGTGCTGGAAGGAAGGTCAGGGCTGCCAAAAATTCCCACTTCTTAAGAGCAGCCAGAAAAGTCCAGGTGTGAGGAGAGACCAGAGAGACCTGCGTTTGTTCTGAGTTGAGCTCTGCCCTTCCCCTGTGTGTGACCCTAGGAATATCCATAGCCTTTCTGAGCCTTAGTTTCATCGTTTGAATAATAGAAATAAATCCACCTTCCTTGTAAGTTATGATGAGGATCAGAGTAAATATGAAAAGATAAGACGAAAGCCATGGCCTCTGGCCATAGGACTGGGGCAAGAAGGTGCAGGAAGAGAGAAGAGAACATCTGGGTGAGTGACCCAGCGTAGCTGGTTTATAATAGGAGTTGCAAATTCACATACTTTCAGGAGCCTGGGTAGTAGCACAAACATGGAAAGGGGCTGGGTACAAGGCCATAATAATAACAGTAACAATAATAATAGTAATAGCCACTAACACTTATTAAACACTTTGCTCTGTGTCAGACAATACTGATATTAATTCATTTAACCCTTACCAAGAAAAAAATCATTGAGATTGCTTCATTTTACAAAGGAGGAAGCTGAAACACAGAAAATGAAGTAACCTGTCCAAGGTGAAAAATCAAGCCGCAGAGCCAGGAGCCAGGGGGGTGACAGTGCAGGTTAGCTGGGGCTGCATGCACCACCTGAAGGCAGTAAATGAGTGTGTGCATGTGTGTGCATAGATCCATATATATAGTGCTAGCCAACCAAGCCAATGACCCACTGGGGCAAATCTGCTCCCAAAGACCACCAGCTACAACCACTTATTAAAATAACTGGATAGTAACTCTTTTTGTTAAGTAAAGGATCCTTATGCACTGGGACCCATCACCACCCCCACACCCCATGGAGGTGGTGGGTCGACTAGACTTCTGCCCATCAGAGTGCCTAAAGCCAGCCGTGCCTGTGCCCGAGTCTGCTAAGCTTCCTCAAGGATTTGGGGCCAGGGCCCAGAGGTTATGCTCTCAACTCTACCCTGATGGGGCATGCGGGCAAGGGAGAGTGAATACAGAGCCAGGGGTCTGGATCTGCTGTGCCTTTCTGAACCATTCTGAACCTCTGTGCCCTTTCCTCTCGTGTTGGAGTAATGAGATCTCCACGAGTATCACGTGTGCTGTGGAAGCTGTTACCCAAAAGGATTATTATGTGTTACTGTGGTAACTCAAGGCAGCTTTTCAAATGACGTGACATTCAGAGCACAGTTGCGGCCTCTCTCAGGTGGACTTCTAAGTCTGTTCTTACACTAAAGGAGAATTGTACCCAGAGGCTGAAACCTGGCAGCCGTCTACCCAAAATCAGGTACACATGGGTGGATTTATTGGCGGTGGTTGCGTTTTTAATAAGAATTGGTTGCCCACTTTTAAAAATCAAGAGAGAAACAGAGCAAAAGAAAAAACAAAATCTAGATTTCTGGCATCTTTTGGAAAATCAGAAGATCTGTCAAAAGTGGGCCCACATTCCCAAATGGCTGCAGTTGAGTTGGGCTGAGGAATGGCTGCCCCGTAGATGGGGCAGGTGCTTTCCTGATCACTGCCGTCCCCACTGAGCTTCTGGCTTTAAGTCACCCACCTGGACCCAGTGGACATTTGAGCTTGTAACTCCCACTTGAAATGAAATTTCTACCTCAGGGGGAGGAAGAGATCCGTGAGGAGGTGGACAGGGCCTCCCTGACCTGACAGTGTGCCAGAGCGCTTGCTCAATCATGACCCAGTATCCTCAGGTTCTGGAAAAATCTGTTTAGCTCTCTCCCCACTGCATTTCCATCTGGGACTGGGCTTCAAACAGGATTACAGATGCTTCCCAGTTGCCAGAAAGAGTTTATGGGCAGTCCTACAAACCTGAAGAGACATGGACCTGGAAGAGGCTGAGGCTTGTCTCCCCCGACTCAGGCTTTCCAGAGGTAGCCAGATGAATCCTCAGCCTGCAGGGGCCTCGGTGTTTCTTGGAAAGAATGAGAACAGCATCTGAAAGGTACATCCAGCAGCTTGCAGAGGCAGCAGGGCCAAGCACTGGGTTTGTCCTGCCACTGACCCCTCTGAACCAACCCGGGGCCTGGCGTAGGAGTTTCTGAGGCTGGGTCCTTTCAGGTGTAAGACACCCCATCCTCGCTGGAGTCAAAGCCATAATGAAGCAGTATTCCTTCAGGTAGGTCTGCAGTGGCAAAAATGGAGAGAGGCTCCCTGGGTGACCCCAGCTTCACATTTGGGGGTTTCCTGGGATCTGGGGCATTTTCCAGAAGATACTGCTCTGAGAATAAGATAGCGCTCTTACAAGCTCTGATGCTCTAGTTTTGTGTCTGAAGTGCTTGCCCCAAGCTGCCCTCTCTGTGCCCCAGCCCAGGCTGCCTGCAGTTTTGAGCAGTACTTTGATGGATGGAGAGAGAGCAGCAGCCTGGTCTTCTGGAAAATTCTATCCCCCTTTTTTATTCTCCTTATGTTTTCCATTCTCCCAGCCCAGGGAAATGCAGTTCACAAACCTTACAGTAATGTGATGTTAATTTTGCTCATTTAAAAAAACAGATGTCAGGAAATGAGAACCCTCCCACTTCGTGGCTGCTTTAACTCATCTTCATTGCCGCCCATGTACTTTAATTCCCTAAGAAGCCTGACTCTCTGGGGCAAAATCCTTCTCCTCTGGCATTCGGATGAGTTATGGCTGCTGGGAGAGCCTTCATCTCTCTTCTCATGTCTAATTTGGGGTAATTTGCAGTCTCCCCTGTGCGTTACCTTCATTCTTGGGTTATCCCGGACCAGGACTACCAGGATTTATAAGAAAACCGGGTGAGTCTAAGGAGAGCCAGGTAGGGAGCAGAAATCCAGTTTGAGAGTCTCTCGACTCTCTCAGATCTTGGGGGAGAGATTCTGAGGAGTGTCTGCTCCTGTTTTCTTGGGAGGACGGGAGGAGGAGGAGAGCAAGGCCATGACCAGGAGCACAGAGGGTGCGGGCCATGTGAGAGTGGGAACTGAGGCACCATCTCTTCCTCCGCACCCGCCCTCAGGTGTGGGCATTGCTGCGCCTTGTGGGCCCAATCCCTGCTTGGGAAGAGGGCAGGCGCCTGCATTGAGCCTGTGGGTGCCCAGTTCCATCACTTGCTCAGAGCCATCCCTACCCCCTGGGTTGCTATGGGACAGTCCAGAGCTCTGCGAGGAGGGCGCTTGAGAGAAGCTAAAGTGCCGGGGACTCAGCATGGTGCTGTATCCCCTTGATGCTCTGCGACATGGAGCAGTGCCCTCCCTCTCTGGGCCTCCATATGCCCAGCAGTACAATGGGCAGCTGGTCGTCTCTAGTGAGCCCTCCGTTCTACAGCCTCAGGGTGCTCAGCGAGTTAGCAGGCTCTGCCTCCACCTGCAGATCTCCCCGCTGGCAGAACACGGTTCCCCGTGCAAGGCGCCGTCAGCCTGCTTGCTCAGGAGGCTGGGTTCTTCCCTCAGCTTGTGTAAATGCCGTCACATTCTGCCCCAGCCAGCCAGCCCAGGATGCCTTTCAGGCCTGGACGGTTGGGTGGGCCGTGGAGGTCCACGCCTGCCGGGGAGAGCTGGGAACTCGCAGCACCAACAGCTCTGCAGGATCCACTTGCTGTTCGGATCTCTTATGAGGCCTGCCGCCCGGTGATTAAGCATCAAAGAGGAGAGCCTGCTCTCAGAACTCAAGGGCAGCATCAGAAACGGCACCTTCATAGGATGGAGCCCACTCTAGGAAAACACAATATCCCAAACCCTGAATTCTGCAAAGCAGTAAAGAAGGGAATGAGTATCCACATCACCGAAGGAACATTCACTTAGGAGAGAGGCGGTTCACTGGAGGACTTCTTATGTGCCCGAAAGCCTGGCCCCAAATCCCAGTTGTATCAGCTGTGTGGTGTGGATAAGTTACTTAATGTCTCTGAACCTCAGTCACCTCATCCGTAAAATGAGACAATGATAAAAGTAATACCCATCTGATAGGCATTTTTTGAGGATTTGATCTGATTATATTGGCCAGACTCCTTATATGGTGCTCAAAAAGTAGTAAGTAGAAAGCATCCATTTCTTTTTCTTTTTTTTTTTTCCCAGTTTTACTGAGAAATAATTGACATACATCACTAAGTTTAAGGCGTATAGCATGATAGTTTGATTTACATATATTGTGAAATGATTACCACAGTATGTTCAGCTAACATCTGTCTTCTCAAACAGATAGAATAAAAAGAAAAGAAAGAAGAAAAGAAAAAAGAGAAAACAAATTTTTCTCCTTGTGATAAGACCTCTTAGGATTTACTCTCCTAACAACTTTCCTGTGTATCATACAGCCGTGTTAGCTATAGTCACCATGATGTACGTTTCATCCCAGTACTTATTTATCTTATAACTGGAAGTTTGTACCTTTGACCACCTCCCTCCAATTCCTCCTCCCCCCACTTCCTGCTCTAGTAATAACAAATCTGATCTCTTTTTCTATGAGTTTGTTTTTGTTTTACATTCCACGTATAAGTGAGATGCAGTATTTGTCTTTCTCTGTCTGACTTATTTCACTTAGCATAATGCCTTGAGGGTCCATCCATGTTGTCGCAAATGGTAGAATTCCCTTGTTTTTTATGGCTGAATAATATTCCCTTATATATATACACCACAACTTCTTTATCCATTGATCCATTGATGGATACTTAGGTTGTTTCCATGTCTTGGATATTATAAATAATTTTCATAAACATGGGGGTGCAGATATCTTTTTGAGTTAGTGTTTTCATTACCTTTGGATATATTCCCAGAAGTGGAATTGCTGGATCATATGATAGTCCTATTTGTAATTTTTTGAGGATCCTCCATACTGTTTTGCATAATAGCTGTACCTATTTACATACAAGGGTTCCCTTTTCTCTACATCCATGCCAGCACTTGTTATCTCCTGTCTTTTTGACGATGGCCATTCTAACAGGTGTGAGGTGGTATCTCATTGTGGTTTTTATTTGCATTTCCCTAATGGTTAGTGATTTTGAGCATCTTTTCACGTACCTGTAGGCCTTTTGTATATCTTCTTTGGAGAAATGTCTATTTAGGTCTTTTGTCCATTTTTTAATTGGGTTGTTTTTTTGCTATTGAGTTGTATGAGTTCTTTATATGTTTTGGATATTAACCCCTTATCAGATAATATGATTTGCAAATATTTTTTCCCATTCTATAGGTTGCCTTTTCACTTTGTTAATGGTTTCTTTTACTGTGCAGAATCTTTTTAGTTTGATGTAGTCTCACTTGTTTATTTTTTTATTTTGTTGCTTATGCTTTAGATGTCATATCCAAAAAAATCATTACCAAGACCCACGTCAAGGAGCTTTGTTCCTATGTTTTCTTCTAGGAATTTCATGGTTTCAGGTCTTACATTTAAGTTTTAATCCATTTCAAGTTAATTTTTGTGAGTGCTGTAAGACATGGGTCCAGCTTCATTCTTTTACATGTGAATATCCAATTATCCCAGCACCATTTACTGAAGAAACTGTCTTTACTCCGTTAAGTATTCCTGGCTCCCTTGTCAAATATTAGTTGACTGTCTATGCTTAGATTTATTTCTGGGCTCTCAATTCTATTCCATTGGTCTATTTGTCTGTTTTTATGCCAATTCCATACTGTTTTGATGACTAAAGCGTTATACTGTAACTTGAAATCAGGAAGTGTGATGGCTCCTGCTTTGTTCTTCTTTCTCAGGATTGCTTTGGCCGTTGGGGTCTTTCATGGTTCCATATGAATTTTAGGAGTGTTTTTTCTACTTCTGCAAAAAATGCCATTGGAATCTTGGTAGGGATTGCACTGAATGTGTAGAGGGCTTTCATTAGTATTGGCAATTTAACAATGTTAGTTCTTCCAATCCATGGACAAGGGATACCTTTCCACTATTTGTGTCTTCTTCAATTTCTGTCATCAATTATCTTGTATTTTTCTTATAGTTTTCCTCCACCTCCTTAGTTAAATTTATTCCAAGGTATTTTATTGTTTTTGATGTTATTGTAAGTAGGATTGATTTATTTCTTTTCCAGAAATTTTGTTGTTAGTGTATAGAAATGCTACTGATTTTTGTATGTTAATTTTGTATTGTGCAACTTTACTGAATTCGTTGATTAGATCTAACAGTTTTTGGTTGAATCTTTAGGATTTTCTATATATAAAATCATGTCATGGGGGCCCCGCCCAGTGGTGGAACAGTTAAGTTTGCACACTCTGCTTCAGCGGCCCAGGGTTCACAGGTTTGGATCCCAGGTGCGGACTGATGCACTGCTTGTCAAGCCATGCTGTGGTGGCATCCCTTATAAAGTAGAGCAAGATGGGCACAGATGTTAGCCCAGGGCCAATCTTCCTCAGCAAAAAGAGGAGGATCAGCATCAGATGTTAGCTCAGGGCTAATCTTCCTCACAAAAAAGGAAAATCATGTCATCTGCAAACAGAGACAATTTTACTTCTTCCTTTCTAATTCTGATGCCTTTTATTTCTTTTTCTTACCTGATCACTATGACTAGGACTTCCAGTACCATGTTAATAGGAGTGGTGAGAGTTGGCCCCACTTTTCTTGTTCCTGATCTTAAAGGAAAAACTTTCATCCTTTCACCATCAAGTATAATGTTAGCTATGGGCTTGTCATAAATGGCCTTTATTATGTTGAGATATGTTCCCTCTATGCCTAATTAACAGTTTTTATCATGAATGGATGTTGAATTTTGCTGAATGCTTTTTCTGTGTCTATTGAGATGATCCCATGATATTTTTCTTTCATTCTATTAATGTGATGTATCATGTTTATTGATTTGCATATGTTGAACCATCCTTGAATCCCAGGGATAAACCCCACTTGATCATGCTGAATGATCCTTTTAATGTGCTGCTGAATTCAGTGCTAGTATTTTGTTGAGAATTTTTGCATCTGTGATCATCAGGGATGTTGGCTTGTAGTTTTCTTTTCTAGTAGTGTCCTTTTCTGGTTTTGATATTAGGATAATGCTGGCCTTGTAAAATGAGTTTGGGAGTGTCCCTTCCTCTTTGATTTTTTGGAAGAGTTTGAGAAGGATTGGTATTAATTCTTCTTTAAATGTTTTGTAAAATTCACCAGTGAAGCCATCTGGTCATGGACTTTTCTTCATTGGGAAATTTTTGATTACTGATTCAATCTCCTTACTAGTAATTGGTCTGTTCAGATTTTCTATTTCTTCCTGATTTTGTCTTGGTAGATTGTATGTTTCTAAGAATTTTTCCATTTCTTCTAGGTTTGTTTCTTCTTTGTCCAGTTTGTTGGCATCTAGTTGTTTATAGTGTCTCTTATGATCCTTTGAATTTCTGTGGTATCATTTGTAATGTCTTCTTATTCCTTTAAAATTTTGTTGATTTGGGTCCTTTTTCTTTTTTCCTTGGTTGATCTAGCTAAGGGTTTGTCAACTTTGTTTCTATTTTCAATGAACCAACTCTTAGTTTGGTTAATCTTTTTTATTGTTTTTCATTCTCTATTTCGTTTATTTCTGTTCTAACCTTTATTATTTCCTTGCTTCTGCTAACTTTGGGCTCAGTTTGTTCTTTTTCTAGTTCCTTATGGCATAAAGTTAGGTTGTTTATTTAGGATCTTTCTTCTTAATGTGGGCATTTGTTGCTGTGAACTTCCTTCTTTTGCTGCATCCCATAAGTTTTGGTATGTTGTGTTTCCATTTTCATTTGTCTCAAGAAAACGTATTTCCTGTTTAATTTCTTCTTTGATCCATTGGTTGTTCAGGAGAGTGTTGTTTAATTTCTATGTGTTGGTGAGCTTTCCAGTTTTCCTCTTGTTATTGTTTTCTAGTTTCATGCCGTTGTGGTCAGAGAAGATACTTGGTATGATTTCAATCTTCTTGAATTTTCTAATACTTGTTTTGTGGCCTAACATATGGTCTATCCTAGAAAATGTTCCATGGGCACTTGAAAATATGTATTCTGCTGTTGTTAGATAGAATGTTCTATATATGTCTGTTAGGTCCATTTGGTCTATAGTGTTGTTCAAATCCCCATTTCCTATTGATTTTCTGTCTGGATGATCTATCTGTTGTTGAGAGTGGGGTATTAAAGTCCCCAACTATTAATGTATTACTGTTTACTTCTCCTTTTAGCTCTGTTAGTGTTTGCTTTATATATTTAGGTACTCCGATGTTGGGCACATATTTCAATTGTTATATCTTCTTGATGGATCAACCCCTTTATCATTATATAATGATCTTTATTGTCTCTTTTTACCATTTTTAGTTTAAAGCCTATTTTGCCTGAAATAGGTATAGCTACCCTGGCTTTTTTTGGTTACCATTTGCTTGAAATGTCTTTTTCCATCCCTTCACTCTCAGTCTATGTGTGCCTTTAAGGCTAAAGTGAGTCTCTTGTAGGCAGCATATTGTTGGATCTTGTTTTTTTATCCATTCAGCCATTTTGTCTTTTGATGGGAGAATTTAATCTGTTTACGTTTAAAGTAATTATTGATAGATAAGGACTTACTATTGCCATTTTGTTGATTGTTCTCTGGTTATTTTGTAGATCCATTGTTTCTTGTTTATTGCTGTCTTTTTTTGTGTTTTGATGTCTTTTGGTATCAGTATATTTTGACTTCTTTACCATGTTCTTTTGTGTAATTACTACAAGATTTTCCCTTGTGGTTACCATGAGGCTTACATAAAATATCTTAAACTTATAACCCCCTATTTTAAACTGATAACAATTTGACTTTAATAGAATTCATATACTTTACTGTTCCCTTACATTTTAGGTTATTGCTGTTACAATTTACATGTTTTTTATATTATGTTATTATAACAAATAACAGGTTATTGTTGGTATGGTTATTGTTGCTATGTTCTTTATTTTAACTTAAACTAGAGTTATAAGTGTGTTATGCACCACTATTACCATATTGCAGAATCTAACTATGACTATATATTTACCATTATCAGTGAGATTTACACTACCTTTTTGTGTTTTTATGATGTAATTATCATTCTTTTACTTCCACTCAAAGAACTCCTTTAGCATTTCTTGTATGGCAGATCTGTGGTAAAGAACTTCCTCAGCTTTTGTTTGTTCAGGAAAGTCTTTATCCCTCCTTTGTTTCTGAAGGATAGCTTTGCCAGATATAGAATTCTTCGTTGACAGTTCTTTTCTTTTCTTTTTTTTTTTTTTTTTTTTGCTGAGGTAGATTCACCCTGAGCTAATATCTGTGCCAGTCTTCCTCTATTTTGTATGTGGGTTGCTGCCACAGCATGGCTGACCAGTGGTGTAGGTCTGTGCCCAGGATCCGAACCCACAAACCTGGGCTGCCAAAGCGGAGCATGCTGAACTTAACCACTAGGCCACAGGGCCAGCCCCCAACAGTTGTCTTCTTTCAATATTTTGAATATGCTATCCCATTCTCTCCTGGCCTGAAGAATTTCTGTTGAGAAATATGCTGATAGTGTTATTGGGGTTCCCTTGTGTGTAACTTCTCTCTTTTCCCTTGCTGCTCTTAAAATTCTTTCTCTGTCTTTGACTTTTGACAATTTAACAATAATATGGCTCAGTGTAGCCCTATTTGAGTTCATCCTATTTGGAGTCCTTTGGGCCTCATGGATCTGGGTGTCCATTTCTCTCCCCAGGTTCCAGAAGTTTTTAGCCATTATTGCTTTAAATATATTTTCTGTCTCTTTCTCTTTCTTTTCTCCTTCTGGAATTCCCATAATGCAAATATTGTTTCTTTTCATGGTGTCCCATAATTCCTGTAGACCTTCTTCACTCTTTTTCATTCTTCTTTCTTTTTCTTTCTAAATTCTTCATCAGACAGTTCATACATCTCCATTTCTTTAGGGTCAGTTATTGGAGCTTTATTAGTTTCCTTTGATGATGTCATATTTACCAGGTTTTTAATGATCCTTGATTCCTTATATTGGTATCTGCACGTTTGAGTAATGGGGCTTCTCTTCCAGACTTTACAGGTTTGCTTTTGCGAAGACAGTTCTTCACTAGTCAGCTCAGTTTGGGTTTCTGGATGTGTCTGCTGATAATGTCTTTGGGCATTTAGCAGGGCAGTAGCAGGTGGGCCTGCTATTATGGTCTATTTTTGGATGAGGCAACTCTTTGAGCTCTGAGGATGGGGGTGGGAGGGTATGCCACTGGCTGAGAACAGTTGGATAGGACTGCTGGCCTGGTTCCCTACCCAAGTGAGGCTACAGGATGGGCTCCATGGTTGCCTGGGTTCTCTGGTCAGGCTTACGAGTCTGGGTATTATATTCAGTAGTAGATGGGGTTATGAGTTAGCGTCCCTGCCCTGACAGGGCAGCAGGCCAGGGCCCAGTGCCTGTACAGCTCGTTGTTTGGGGGCTCAAATCAGGTATGAGCGTGTGCTGAATTCCCTGGTTGGGTGAGGCCACCAGTTTTGCTTTGCAGATGGGGCATGCAACAGGCTGTGCTCTGTGTTCAATTGCCACTGTACATAGGGCTGTTGAATGGGCTATGCAGCTTCCTGTGTGCTCTGGTTAGGTTCCCTGGTCAGATAGGCTGAAGGCTGTGTTCAGCAATGAGTGGGGCTAAGAATTAGATTCCCTGCCCGGATACAGCAGGAGAAGCAGCTCTAAAGCCAGTAAAGCTCTTTCTTTGTTGTCTTAACTCAAGCTGACCCACACCCCATTTCCCTGGTCAAACAGGGCCGCCTGGCTTTGCTCTGCAAACTTTCAGCTTTGTCTGCCCTTCTCTCAGCTTGAGTGCCACTGGGCCTCACAGCCTCCAGGAGTTGTCGCCAGCCCTTCTGGTCAGATTGGTATGGAAGACTCTCTCCACAGCAGGTGGGGCTATGTCTCAGCCCCCTTGCCTGGGCGAGAGAGGGAGGGGCCGCTCCAGGCTGCCCTCAGTTTCCCAAATACGCTCTCTGGTCGGAAGGGGCCAGGTGCCACCCTCAGCCTTGGCTATGAATTAATCCCCTTGCCCATGCAGAGCACGGGAAGACTCTATGCCCAGTATTGGCTTTGCTCTGGGGGCGATCAGCTCTGCCTGTCCACCTCTCGGCTCGAGCCCCACTGGGCACACAGCTTCCAGGAGTTGTCACCAGCCCTTTGGGTCACATGGGGCTGGAAGGTGCTCTCCACAGCAGCTGGGGCTGTGACTTAGCTCCCTGCCTGGTTGTGGGCAAACCAGGCTCTAGGGCTGGTAAAACTCATTTGAGGATCCAAGTCAGGCAGATATGCACCCTGCCGACTTCCTTGGTCAGAGTGCTCCCCCAACGTGGTTCTGCAGATGAGCAAAGCCGCTGGTTGGGACTACTACTTGGGCACTGCAGATGTGAACTCTGTCTGCCAAGATCCTGTGCTGGATGTTGCAAACCCCTACCCCTTCTCCACCGCAGTCAGATTCACAGTGGTTGAGCCCCATAGATTCCCCAGCAATCCCCATGGTGCCGGACCAGAGTAGGGGCTCCCACAAAGTGACCCACAATGCTGGAGGTGGCTGGTTGTCCCTCTGGGTTCTCTTTTCCCACTGGAGGAACCGGAGGCTCAGGGGAGACCTCGCCACGTGGTGCTGGGCTATGCTGGGGGAGGGGCAATGCAGTCAACGTGTGGCCGCTTCTCTTACGCTCTAATGCATCTGTCCTGGTCTCAGAGGTGCAGAGGGTGCTTCAGCCTCCCTCCGTGTTCTAGGATTCTCTCAGTGCTGCCTTGTTCTTGAATAAATGTTAGTTCTTCTCGTGAGGGAGAGTCGAGTCAGGAATGACCTGTCACCCTCTTGACGATGTCACCCTGAAAGTGTCCATTTGTATGTGACGTGAGAGGGATGTGAGAGACCTACAAGTTCTACAAATGCCCCACCCCATAGGGGACAGGCATATTTTATATTTTTCTCCCGCCCTCCTCTTGAGAATCACTGCTCAGAGAGAGCACCTGCTGAAGAGAGAAAATAAGTTCGAGAATCACTATTTTAAATCTACCGGTCCCCGGGGCATTGAAAAGCCTTCAAACTCCAGTCTGTTTCACAAAGGTAGCTCCACTTGTGTGGGACTGGGGTCCCTACTCCCGTCCTCAGCCCAGGGAGCACCTGAGAGTCCCCAGCTGGCTGCAGGGCAAGTGATTCCCTCCCTGCGTCCTGACCCTCTCTGTCCCCTCCTTCCAGAAACCTGAGTAACAACAAGATCAAGGAGGTGAGAGAGGGTGCCTTTGACGGAGCGGCCAGCGTACAGGAGCTGATGCTGACGGGAAACCAGCTGGAGACAATGCATGGGCGCATGTTCCGTGGCCTCAGCGGCCTCAAGACCTTGTGAGTACAGCCCGGACCAAGGCCAGGAGGGAGATGGGGGGCAGGGGCATCAGAGAGGGACTATGAAGGCTGGCGGGCAGGGGACTGGGCTCAGGCTCTGTCCTGGCCTAATGAATCCCTTCCTTCCTAGAGCCAGAGAGGCATCAGACATTTCCCAGCCCTTGATGGGAAAGAGCTTAGCATGCTAAGCCCTGCACCAACACACACACACACAGACAAACACACACACACACGACACTTACCCTAATGTACACATATATATAGATTCATACCAGAAACATGCTGATAGAGGCACACAAACACTCCCACATTTACCCACAAACACAGACATAGACACATGTACATAAAAATGACATAAACACACGTACAACATGCACACAAACACACAGTCATACACATACAAGCACACACACACATACACGCAAGCTGATGTCCACTATCATGTCTTGATTCTCCCTTGTCCTCCCAGAAATACACATGCATACACTAACCACCACACAACATGCATATGTACATATATACACAACGACACGTGCTTCTACTATAAATAGAGCACGCACAGACAAGAATGTACATGCACAGTTACAGGTGGCCCCAGTGGAGACCCAGGCCCTGCTATCACAGGACAAACCTGAGTAACATGGCTGGTCTGGGCTTGAAGCTGGCAAAAGCATCCCGTCTACACACATACACGCACACACACAGACCCCACTGTGGCACTGTTGTGGAAGGAAAGGATGATGCCTATGCCTTCTCATCCCACCTCTCTCCCTGCAGGATGCTGAGGAGTAACCTGATCAGCTGTGTGAGCAATGACACCTTTGCTGGTCTGAGTTCAGTGAGGCTGCTGTCCCTCTATGACAATCGGATCACTACCATCACCCCCGGAGCCTTCACCACGCTTGTCTCCCTGTCCACCATGTAAGTCCCCTGGATCCACTGCACCTTCACTCTGGGCTTCTCCCCTGCAGACCTCTCCCCTCCTAGCTCCCTGCTATCTTTGGCCAAGGTCATCAACCCGTCTGTCCACTTAATAAACATGTGTCGGGCTCCCTCCATGTGTCAGGCACCATCTCGGTGCTGAGGATACACAGATGTGGTCCCTCCTTCCTGGAGCTCACAGCATAGTGAATTATCCCAGGAGGGAGGCCCACAGTGATAATGAAAACCCGACATAGGCTTTGCTGAGGGATACTGGACTTGTGTTCTGGAAGGTGAGTGGGAGGTAGCTTGTTCAAGAAAGTGGGAAGTGCATTTCCTTCCCTGGGAAGAGCATGTGCAAAGCCCTGTGGTAGGTCAGAGCAGAGCAAATATGCAGGACTGAGCACAGCCCAGCGTGGTCACAGCAGAGTGAGAGAGTGCGTGGTGTAAGACAAGGCTGGAGAGGAGGCCAGGGCCAGGCTACTGGGCTGCCATGGGCCGTTTTGGTCTTCATCCAAAGCATATCAGAAAGCCACTGAAGGTTTTAAGCAGGCCAGTAACGTGCTGACAGGGGTTTTTAAATGATATCACTGACTACTTAAATGTGTGTCAGAACCAGAGTTCGAGTCTAGCTTTCTGGACACCTGAATGAGTGCCCTTCCCGTGGAATTCACTGTGTTGCTAAAGGAGGCTGTTCAGAATAATGGCTAAAACTTTGGGTGCTAGAGACAAATTTCCTGGGTTCAATCCTGGCTTTACCTTTCATTAGCTGTGTGACCTTGGAAAAGTTACTTCATCTCTCTGTGCTTTAATGGTCCGTTCTGCATAATCTACCTCATAGGTTTATTATGAGGATTAGAGTTGTTAGTATTTGTAAAGCGCACAGCAGGGGCCTAAGATAGAGATGTCAGCGTGTATAGTTGCTCACAGTATTTCCATGCGGCCCTGTTAACCTTAGTTCCTGGTTCATTCTCCCCTCTCTTCCCTTGTCCAAAGACCCTATGGAAGACAGAGGAGAAAGGCTCTTGCTGCGTCTCCTGTTGTGCCCATTGTCAAGCTCCCGTACATCCATCTCACTGGGAATAAAAGCCAGACTTATAAAAGGGCTTCGGCCTCACACTGTCTAGTCCATCCTAACCTCTCCATGCCCTTCCTCCCTCCATTCCAGCCCCACCAGCCTCCTCACTGTCCCTCCCACGCCCCGGGCCCACTCCCACCTTAGAACTTGCGCTGGCTGTTCCCAGGACCTGGAACACCCTTCCCTCCCTCCCCTCCTCCATTCTTTGCCCAAGAGTCGGTTGCCCCAACCCCATTCCACCCCTCTGCCATCACCCCCAGTTCCTTCAACCCTGCTCTCCTCATTTTTTTTTCTTACTATGTTTTGTTTTTTTTTTTTGCTGGGAAAGATTCACCCTGAGCTAACATCTGTTGCCAATATTCCTCTCTCTATTTTTTTCAGCTCCCCAAAGCCCCAGTACATAGTTGTATATTCTATTTGTAAGTCCTTCTAGTTCTTCTATGTGAGCCTCCACCACAGTATGGCTACTGACAGACGAGTGGTGGGGTTCCACACCCGGGAATGGAACCCAGGCCCCTGCAGCAGAATGCACTGAACTTTAACCACTAGGCCATCAGAGCTGGCTCTCCTAACTTTTTACATAGCACTGACCATTTCCTAATATACCATACGACTTATTTATTTGTTGTTAATTGTATACTGTTTGCCTCCCATCAGCTAGAATATAGGTTCCAGAAGGACAGGAATATGTGACTGTTTTGTTCACTGCTACATCCTCAATGCCTAGATCTGTGCCTGGCCGTCAGCAGATGCCCATTACTCAATAGTTGAATAAATGGATCAACTGAATGAGTGAGTGACATCAAGATGGGGAATGTTGGGTGAGGAACTAGCACTAGTGAGTTGGTTCATTTTAGCCCACTCCTCACCCCTCCTAGGTGCCTCCACACTGGGAATCCAAAGTCACAAAAGATGCAGAGAGGGATAGAGTCACAAAGCATTAAGGGAACCAGCTCTGACATGAGAAGGAACTTGCCCAACTTTGCACAGCTACTGAGGGTCAGAGCCAGGACTCCCACCCAGGATGTCTGACTCCCAAGCTCTTAATTACTGTGTCATACTGCAGCCACTCCAGGGCTGTCTGGCCCTCCTATGTAACTTCCCTAAGCTTTATTTTCCTTCTTTGTGAAATGAGAATAACGTTACCTCCTTCCTAGGGTTGTTGCGACAGGTCTGAGTAGAGAATGGATTTATAAAGTGCTTAGCCTGGTTCCGGTCCTTTAGGAAACACTCACAAAGTGACAGTGGCTTCCATCCCTTCATCCCCCCATCAATCCAGTCATTGCATCCGACAGCTATGTATACAGTGGTGATGTCATGCTGGTTCCTGGAGACACAGAGGCACGCAGACCCGGTCCCTCCCCGCAGGGAACTGAGAGTCCAAGGAGGGCGGCACACGTTGAACAGTCACCACCAGCTCTGGTGGGTGCTGTGGAGGAGCTGAAGGCAAGTGAGGGAGAAGAGTGGAACTTTTCATTTCCCTTCGATGAGGGGCTCGGGGAAGGCCTCTTAGACGAGGGGTCATTTAAGCTGAGGACTAAAGGATGAGGAAGGGCCAGCCCGGCAGACAGTAGAGAGATTCATCCTAGGCAAGACGAAGAGCATGTGAAGGCTCTGAGTGTGAGAGAATGTCTGGCGAGGAACTGAAGGCCGTTCGACCAGCTGGAGCTCACTGGGGAGGGCGTGGCAGGAGACCATGGTCATGTCCATCGGGGAGGTCTGGAATGAGACCCTTGCAAAGACTGCCTCTGGATTTTAGAAGAGTCTGTATTCCCTTCCCCAGATCTCCTTCCTCCTTCCCCTGAACCCAGAGCAGACCTGCCTGGAGAGCTGGGCCCTAGGCTTGCAGACCTGGATCCCGGGGCCAGCTCCTGCAGTAGAAGGGTAGAGGCTCGCCTCTCAGAGAGGGCCCTTCTCTCCTCCAGAAACCTCCTGTCCAACCCTTTCAACTGCAACTGCCACCTGGCCTGGCTCGGCAAGTGGCTGAGGAAGAGGCGGGTCGTCAGCGGGAACCCCCGATGCCAGAAGCCGTTCTTCCTCAAGGAGATTCCCATCCAGGACGTGGCCATCCAGGACTTCACCTGCGAAGGTGAGCAGGCTGCGGGCGGGGGCAGCGCCTGGGAAGGCAAGGAAGCTCAAGAGAGGAGAGGTGAGGCAGGTCGCTGCAGGTCAGGACCCTTGAGATCTGATTCCCCTCTGCCGTCCGTCAGGCACCCAACTGGAGCTCTGACCGGCTCTGTGGGGCTGCTGCTAACCCACATGGCTTCTGTATGCAAATTAAGAAAAGGTACCTCTTTCTAAAGACCCTTTACTTCCATCAGTCAGAAATTTGTCATAATATACTGATTTTGTTAAAATAAGACAATTTGTGGCCATCTATGATAAGTACCAAATATCCTAATCTACCACGTCCACAGTGCGGTTGGTGTCCATCAGATGATATGGCACCTTGTGCTGTATGCAACCTACACAACTGTACATGGGAGCCCTGGGCCTCTGTTTTTCTGCCTGCATCATAATGAGGCTCACAGTATGTGCTCAGGAGAGAAGGACTTCAAGATGAGCTCCTAGAAAATTCCTGTCACTGGCTAGGGGATATGAACACCTGGAGATCCAAGGCTTTGCGTGCCAGGATTCCAGAAGGCATATCTGTTTGCATAAATTCAAGCCAGCACAATTTTTTACTTGGTCAACTTTAGGTTATCTAGACAGATTAACCGGTTTGTAAATAACCGAGGTTAAGGTATAATGGGGGTTGGGGACACATTCACCACCTCAGAGGGATTGTGTAGTGGAAAGAGTGGAGAAAGAGAGGAGAAGGAGGAAGAGAATGGACAGGGCCCTGCTCCACACCCCTGACCACTCCTTCAGTCAGTTTGGCTTGTTTCTGATTGGGTTAACAGTGACCTCTTTCCTATCTAAGACTCTGGTTAATCAAGTTTTTAGAGTCTTCATTTTATGTTAAGTGTGGTAGAAGATAGGCAGCCCTATTCCCCTACCTAGGCCTCTATTCTTCCCCTCCAACCATGATGGGACCAGCCGGCTCCGTATCCCTGGTTCTGGCTCAAAGCAGAGGGCTTCCCTGTACTGAAGACAGCTTGGTCCGGGCACCGTGCCCTTGCTCGCCTGCCCCTGTGGAGTTCATCTCCCGCCACACTCACTCTGGGGCTCTCCACAGGCAATGACGAGAGTAGCTGTCAGCTGGGCCCGCGCTGCCCGGAGCAGTGCACCTGCCTGGAGACGGTGGTACGATGCAGCAACAAGGGGCTCCGCTTCCTCCCCAAAGGCATTCCCAAGGATGTGACCCAGCTGTAAGTACCCCCGCCCCCCACCAAACACCCTGTAATCCCCCCACCAGCATCCGTCACACTTCACCCCCCCGTGTCTCAAGCAAGACTGTCTGGGGATGCCGTCCTTAATGGAGCCCAGCAAGATCATGGCAGAGCCTCAGCCAGGGGCAGGCGGCAGCTTGACAGGGGAGCAGGGAGCGCTCCTCCCCCGTGCCTCCTTCTGGCAGTGACGAGTATCCGACCCTCTCTCCCTAAAGAAACTCCAGAGCACAAGTGGAGGGTTATTGTCTCATTTTCTGTTTCACCCAAAGCTCGCTCTGCACTCTGCCTTCCGGATTCCTCAACAGTCTCTCAGTCTGACACCAGCACAGCACAGGATAATCGTAAAAACATTGTTCTGCAGACCCAATGGCTTACAAAGCACTTCTACAAATATGACCCTATTCTACCTTAAAACAACCCATTTTATAGATGCGGCCTTGGTTCTGAGTCCTGTTCACGCTCAGCCCAGGAGCCTTCTTATTCCGCAGTCCAAGCACCTGGCGCTGACTCTTAGGGGTTGTTCCTGCTCCAGACGCTCCTAGTGAAGTGAAAGAGAGGCCTTTCCCTTCCTGAAGGGCTCTTTATTGTGGAGAAAACCTTATTTGTACCCCCTGGAAAGCTCACACGCGTGGACGAGGCACAGTCCCGTAGGCAGGGAAACCGCTCTGGACAGGGAGCAGCGCAGCTGCGGCCGGTGAGATCGCAGCCTCGCACGGCCCACACCAGCCGTACTCCCTCGCGCGTTCCTTCGTTCCTTCAGTCATGCACGCCGCACGTATTTATTGGGTGCCTCGTGTGTCAGGTGCTCTGCTAACGCTGGGGAGACGATGGCGAGCAAAGCAGGTGGGACCCCTACCCTCGTGGGGCTCACGGTTTGCTGGAGATGGTAGGCATTCGCTCCATCGTCTCAGGAGCACATGTGAGATGACAACCATGAAAAGGGCTACAAAAGAGAGGAACGAGGTTGCTGTGACGTCCTGAAGTAGAGAGGTTTGACTTAGACGTGAAGATCAGAGAAACCTCTCTGGGGAGACGAAGCTGGAGCTGAAATCTGAAGGGTGAGGAGCGGGTGATGAGAAGGGAGAGAGGGATGCTCCAGAAGTTGCTGCCTGAGCCAAGGCCCCACGCTGGGAGTGGCAGAGCCAGGTGAGGGACTGACGGAAACCCAGCGTGCCCGAGCAGGAAGACACACTATCCCACCACCACCCTCCCACATTCAAGCTCGCGTGTTGACACTCTCTCTCCCTGGCCCCCAGGCACACGCTTTCCTCCCGGCCAGCTTGGCATGTGCCCTCAGACACCTCCAGCCAGTGTTTCTCTGACCTGCTCTGCCAGTGCCTCCTGGGGTGGGAGCTGAGGGTGCCACTGTCTAAGGAGAGCAGATAGTTTTCCGGGTGTGTGTTGTGGCTCCTGGCATTTCCTGACACTCAGGGAGGCTGCAAGCAGGGCTGCCAGCCCCAGGGAAGGAAGGTCTTGACAGTCACTAAAAAGCCCCTGTCAGCCCCGGGTTTGGGCTGGGGCCAAGCCCTTGGAGATCCGCATGAGCACATGCCACGTAGCCTAGTGAGCTCCCCTCCCTTTCCTCGGACTGGGCTGTGCCATGGGATGGGAGCTGCAGAAAGTGACCCAGGGACACGCCTCCTTCCTGGGCTAATTGAATGCCAAGTGACACATGTCAGAGAGAAGAAAATGCCATGAAAACAAGTCTGCGGATGCTTTTCCCCAAAGCTCCTGAATCGGAGATTGAAATAACAAAGATAATTGGCTGTAATTATAAAGCAAACTTCAGAGCTTCGGGAGAAGACCTGATTTCCTGCTTTGGAAACAGTGGTACTTCCCTTGGCCAGACGTGGTTTCCGAAGCTCACTAGTGAGAGCAGCTGGCACCTCTGTCCCCAGACCATCTCCTGGAGGGGAGGGGGAGTGTCTGGGGAGGGAGGGATGGGGTGGGCGGGAAAATAGATGCCGGAGAAAGTGAAAGCTGGCAGGCCCGGAAAACTGACTTGGAAGCCTCTGGTTCAGGGACACAGGCTGAGTCCAGATTCAGTGTTTCCAGTGCTGCCTTGCCAGCTCCCTCAGGCTTCATTAGTTATCTCAGGCAGAACTGCCAACTTACAAAAAGAATTAAGTTTAATTCACTGAGAAGGAGGAAAAGCAAAGTTAGGCAGCATTTCTCCAAAGGGCAGGGTGTGGGAGTCTGTTGCAGGCAGGCAGGGCGAGGCGGTGCGTCCGGGTGGGAGTGACTTTCCTCGGCACACTCCCCGCCGGGCCTTCTCTCCCCGCATGTCCTCCACTCTCTCTTCCTGGGTGAGGCGTGCCAGACGGAGACCTGCTTCACTCGCATTTGCTCCTTCAGTCCTTGTGAGTTGTCACTGAGGCAGGGCTGTGGTGCCACTTGGCCTCGTAGCAGTGAGGACCTGTCAGAGAAGTCAAAACCACCTCCCAAGTCTCGTCTTTGGCGAGCAGCCCAGCCAGGATTAGGAAAGTTTGGTCTGACCCCAAATCCCCTGCTCTTGTGCATTACCCCAGAAGGTCTTAAACTTTAGGGTCTCAAGGCCCCTTTACCTTTTTCAGAAGCATCGAGAACTCTAAGAACTTTTGTTTATGTGGGGGATATCTATTGATATTTACCAAATTGGAAACTATACCTGAGAAATGTTTTAAATATACGTTTATTGATCCATTTAAAAATAACAGTAATATACCCACTACATGTTTATATAAAAAGCATACTTTTATGAAAAACAAGCCAAAAGAAATTTAATTGAGAAGAGTAACATGACATGTTTACAAATGTAATAAAAGACAACGGGATTTTGATATCTGCTTCAGCATTTGCTCTGTTGTGATATGTTGTTTTGGGTAAAGTAGAAGAATGTCTGGCTTCACACAGATGTGTAGTTGGAAAAGGGAGGAGAATTTTAATAGCCTTTTCAAATAATTGTGGACATTCTTTGATAATACTCCAAAACCACGTAGTGGTAGTTTCTTAAAGGCTAGTTGCAGTGTGGAACCGAAACCATCTCAATGAACTTTTCATACTCTGTTACCTCAGAATCCACTGGTCTGTCTTGCACTTGGAATGGGACTTTCCCCATGCATGATCCTGTAACAGCGGGCACTGGTCGTTTGGAAAGTGTTGGTTCACCGAGTTATGCCGATCTTCCCACTGTTGCACATTGCATTCTACAGTATCAAAAATGTCATAGCCATTAATATCACTGCCGAGCTCATCAGAAAAGTCTTAAGTAAGCGGATGCTGTCAAGCTCCGTGTGGCAGTTACAAGTTTTCTGAAATTTTAATTTTCACTTGGAAGCTCAAATTTTACCATTGCCAACAAATACTGTCAGTTTTCCTTGAAGTGACAGACCCACTCTGTTCATTTTTGTTTATTTATTTATTTATTTTTTTGTGAGGGAGATCAGCCCTGAGCTAACATCCGTGCTAATCCTCCTCTTTTTGCTGAGGAAGACCAGCTCTGAGCTAACATCTATTGCCAATCCTCCTCCTTTCCGCCCCCCCCCAAAGCCCCAGTAGATAGTTGTATGTCATAGTTGCACATCCTTCTAGTTGCTGTATGTGGGATGCGGCCTCAGCATGGTCGGGGAAGCAGTGCGTCGGTGCGCGCCCAGGATCCGAACCCGGGCCACCAGTAGCGGAGCGCGTGCGCTTAACCGCTAAACCATGGGGCCGGCCCACTCTGTTCATTTTTGAACAGAATGACCTGTTTGCTGGTCATTCTTCTAAGTAAAAGTGGTGTTTTGTGAAAAGAGAAAAGCCAACAGCTAATTCAGCTTGTAACTCACAGGGGTGTTTTTACTCGAGACCACCAGTATACTTCATATGCAACAGAAATGCTCTATGCACGCTTCCCAGTTTGTCACACAGAATATTAAAAAGATGTGTGCTCAAGACTTGAGATTTAATGCAATTAAAATTTTTTTTTACTGCTTTATCAAGGGCATTCTTAAACTGGCTTTTTATTTTTACCTGCAAGTGCATGGAGGTGAAGATATAGTGACCACTGATGTGTTTGGTGCCACTGCCTTGATTCATACTGAGGTGCCAACAGTTTTACTCACACAGTGCAAAAGGAAAACAATGTTTTAATCTTGCAAAGATAGTTTTGGCCTCATAGACCCCTGAAAGAGTCTAGGGGAACCCCCCAGGGGTTCTCGCATGACACTTTGAGAACCACTCAGATCATTACACACAAGCAGGGAAAGAATACACAGAGATACCCACTGTAAGTCAGCATTAAGTTCCTGGTTTAAAAGCAAGCCTACAGAGTCGTATTGAAAGCAGAGCAGAAGCGGATGTGGGACATCTCAGCCCCTAAAGTCACTGACAGATACTCTCTGCAAAGGTAGGGCCTCATCAGCTTCAGAAAGTTCCATTATTGCTCTGCCATGAGCCTTTTAGACTCAGGTGTACCAGTCTGGAAGAACTTACACCTAAAAATCTGTTTGCTTCCCATTGAAGGGAATGTTCACTAACATCAGGCCTTCCTGGTTCTGGAAACAAACTCTGCAAGCCTGCATCTTCCCAAGGGCTGGGGAGGAGAATCAGCATCTAGTGCCAGTGAACAGTGTCCCCCGCAGTCTGATCCTGGTTAATATCCAGGAAGTTCTGATACTGATTTTGGTCTGAGGACCATGATGATAGGTTTGTTGATGTCCCAAGGAGAGGAGAAGGGAAGGATGACGTATCTCCGCTCAGGTACAACCACTGGAAGAGGGGTTTCTATGGGAATGTGGGGTCTGAGGACATCGTGGGAACACATGGGATGTCATGGGACACACACGGCATTGATAGGATAGGAGACTTGAAAGGGATGGGGCTTGACCAGGGGGACACGGTTGAGACACAGCTCTTTGAGAGTGAGTGTGGCAGGAGGTGATGACAAGAATGCTCTGATTGAAGGAGAGGGCAGGACCTGGCCTGGCACTGGTTAGCTCCAAGGGGATGGGGTTCTAGGGTACAGCAGGAAGCTCACATGAAGCTTTCTCCTCATCTCAGATTTAATTAGGGCGATGGACGTGCATGCAAGAGAAGGGCCAGAGCAATGCAGTAAGTGATGCACAAATGAGTGGCACGGACAGTATGTGCTCTGGGTTAGGGAGGAATCCAGGAAATTCTGCCCACCCTGGCCTTTAGGAAAGGAAGGAAAAATGTCCTGTGTGTGTGAAATCCACCACAGCTACCCTTTACAGAACATCTACTATGTGCCAGCTGCTGAGCCAGATTTTTCACATGTGATCTCGTTTAATCCTCCCAACAACCCTACAAGGTAGGCATTATTATTCCCATTTTGCAGATGACGTAACTGAGGCTCAGGAAGGTTGAATAATTTCTTAAGATCACACTGCCAAGAAGCAGCAGAGGATAGACTTGAGCCCAGGTCTGTCTGACCCCAAGACCCATCCTTTAGCCACTAAACCTCCCTCCCTTTGAGACACAGGGTCCCTGTGTGCTCTGCCCAGTGCCTGGCTTGTTGGGGACTTATGGTAGGCAGCCACAGGTCTCCTTGAAATCAGCCACCTGCATTTAAGCAGGGACAAGGCAAACCCAGCACCTGCACCACGATGCTCTAGGTACCTGTCAGTGGTTCCGGCTGGGCCCTTCGCTAGCAATGCCAGCTGCTGCCCGAGAAAAGGCTGCTGCTTTCTGTGTCCCCTGCACTGGGTGGGGTCCCCAGAGTACTTTATACGCAACTGCCCAGCACTGACTGCATCCTTGCCTGTCTCTGGCCCAGGAGAGGGACAGAAACTGCCTGCAGCCAGCTGGAGGGGGTTGATCACATCTTTGGAGAGCAGGCTGGCTCTGGGCACAGCAGCACTTAGGAGCCCTGGCCCAGAGAAGACCTCAGCAGATGGCTGCAGCAGAGGACACTTCTAGGCTGTCGAGCAGGCACGGCCATCTGTGGGAGGGACCGAGGGAGGCCTCAGCACAGGCCACAAGCTGAGAGAGCCCCCTTCTCTCAGCCAAGTGCTCATTGAGTTTATTGTGCCAGATCCTTTCATAGGAGCTGGGACACAGCAGCCGGTGTGACAGTTAAGATCCCTGATGCCAGAAACTTAGACAGGGGAGGAAGACAGTAAGAAAGCTAACCAGGAAGTGAGGCATTCCAGAGAGGAAGTAGAATAGCGTTTCCCAGGAAAATAAAGGGAAAAAAGCAGTAAAAAGAACGTGTTTTGTGAGGACCCCAATGAGTAAAGATCTTAAAGTCAAGAAACCGAGAAGGCCTTGAGATGGAGCAAATAGAATGAAAAAGAGGATGGTGTGTGCTGAAAACTTGAGAAGAGATATGTGAGTTGTTGTAGGCCATGGTGAAGGCTGACTCTTTATCCCAGGAGAAATGTGGGAGCCAAGGAAGAATTTTAAGCGGGACAGTGACATGGTCCGATTCTCAGTTTAGACATCGTGCTCAGGAGGAAGAATAGCGGATAGACAGCATGGGGATTGCTGTCTGTCTTTCAATAGTCATATGTATTATTGGATGGAGAGATTGTGTGTGTGTATATATATGTATGTATGTGTATATTTATCTCTCCATATATGTATATGTGTTCAAAATTTATTGAGCACTCGTGTGCCAGACACTACTCCAAGAGCTTTCCACAGCGATTCTCATTTAATCCTCATAATCATTTCAAGGTGGTGATTATTGTAAGCCCCATTTTACAGATGAGGAAACACAAGCTCAGAGATGTTAAGTAACTTGCCCAAGGTCACCCAGCTATTGGAAAATGGAGCCAGGATGGGAGCCTTGGCTGTGTGACTCCTGAGCTGCTCCTGCATCACCCCAGGCCCCTGGTGGAAATCCTGGCCTGGATTGTGGGCTCCTGGAAGGTGGCCATCCTCCCTCTCCTTCACCATTCAGCAGGTCCAAGAGTTCTTCGTGGGGCACCTGTCAGCACCACAAAGCTCGCAGCAGGAATGGGGAACTCCCATTCACCAAGCCCTGTGTGGATTTTCATGCAAGGCAGACATGGCCTCGTGTGCTTGCGCTGGGGCTGAAACAGAGCATTTAAATGCAGGTCAACGCGAAGGTTGACCAGCTAGAAATGCTCGGGTAGTTCTAAGTCTGGCGGGTCAAGAGTACAGCCTTCTGAAACGGTTCCTCTGGGGCCTTGGCTGCAGGCTACAGGCAACTGTGGAGTTCAGAGTTTTCATGAAGGGCTTCCTACAAAGAGAGCTTTCCCACACAACCGCATCTGCATTTCTGAAGTGAGTCTTTTGATTCCATGTCTTCTGAGCTGTGATGCCAGGTCACCAGGGACATTCTGCACTTAAAGCAGCTCCCTCCAGCTCCCGCCTGGCTCCGCAGTGCCAAGTGCAGCTCTGCTGTGGAGTTTTGGGGTTTTCATCACAGACGATGTTTCCTGAGCATCTACTGTTGCCAGCTAGTGTCCTGGGATGCTATAGGAGCAAAACAGACATGATTCTGCCCCGTTAATCACAGAATCCCACTGAGGATGTCACCATGGGGGTTAAACACTGTGAAGAAAGTGTACTGAAAGCTTTGGGAGCCTGTACTGTCACCAGTGGGTGTGAGAGATGACACTGGGGAAGCGATGCTTGAGCTGAGAGCTGAGCATCTGTGGGAGTTAACTAGGCAAGGAGGGAAAAAGGGACGAGCATGTGCAAAGACCTGCCCCCCAACCCGAGAGGAGCGTGGGGCATTCGGGGAGGGGTGGGATCAGTGGAACTGGAACCAGCGGTGAAGGGAGAGTTTGCTGTAAGATGAACTGGACAGGGAGGCAGGGACTGTGATGGTTAATGTCACGTGTCAGCTCGGCCAGGCTGTGCTGCTCACTTGTTTGGGCAGACACAAGCTGGATGTTGCCATGAAGGGGTTTTGTGGATGCAATTAACTTCTACAATCAGGTGATTTTTTAGGTAAAGGAGATTACCCTTCCTAATCTGGAGGTGGGCCTCATATAATCAGTTGATGGCCTTAAGAACAAAAACTGAGGTTTCCTGGAGAAGAGAAAGTTCTGCCTCAAGACTGTAACATAGGGCTGGCCTGGTGGCATGGCGGTTAAGTTCACATGCTCCGCTTCGGCCTCCTGGGGTTCACGGGTTCGGATCCCGGGCACGGACCAACACACCGCTTGTCAAGTCATGCCGTGGCAACGTCCCATATAAAGTAGAAGAAGATGGGCACAGATGTTAGCCCAGGGCCAATCTTCCTCAGCAAAAAAAGAGGATTGGCATTGGATGTTAGCTCGGGGCTGATCTTCCTCACCTCCCAAAAAATAAAGACTGTAACATAGAACTCTTGCTTGAGTCTCCAGCTTGCCAGCCTGCCCTACAGATTTCAGACTTTCCAGTCCCACGATAGCATGAGCCAATTCCTTAAAATAAATATTGTCTCTCTGTATATAGATATAGATATATTATCTTTATATATATTTTATATATATATATATCTCCTAGTGGTTTGTTCCTCTGGAGAACCCTGATTGATGATATAGGACAGACCACAGAAGGCTGTGCAGGATTTGGGCAGGAGTTAGGTAGCCCTTCTCTAACAAGCAGTGGAAACCAGGGAAGGATTTTAAGCAGGAAGAGAAGCTAACCCAATCAGCATAGCACTGATCAGAGCCAGGCTGGAACCCAGGGGAGCTGGCACGGTGGGCCCAGAGGCTCCAGAAGCATCTGTGGCTGGTTGCTCATCCTCTAGGGCCCTGAACCCCTCTGTCTCAGATGAGGATGCCGTTGGCATCCCTGAATTCCAGCGGTCATTTATGCATTTATTCAGCCGTTCAGCAAATACATGCATTTGTAGAGCATAGCCTGCCCTTCAGTACCTAGGCCGGGCACAGAGCATCCCTTGAGACCACTGTAGATTTTTGTGTTTTAAATCCATTGTCCTATGAACAGCACTTCTCTGCATTTATATATTCATTCAACAAATATGTGAGGCCCTACTATGAGCTGAGCACTATGCAGTGCCCTGGGATACAGCAGCAAACGCCTGACAAAAATCCCTGCCTCATGGAGCTTGCATTCCAGTGGGGGTGAGAGAACAAATAAATTCTATAGTCAAGTGTATCCTCTTGGCACTGAGATGGCTGCAAGTGAAAATGCAGAGCCCAAAGTGGAGGAGTGAAATAGCGTGAGGTTGATTTCCGGGCTCTCAGGTCCAGCAGATCTGGGTTTAGATCCTGGTTCCTGGACTTACTACTTACTTCTCTGAGCCTCAGTATTCTGTTCAACAAAATGGACAAAAATAGCCAGCAAGAAGCACTCCCCAGCTCCAGAGGATTAAATGACATAACAGAACAGAGTCTCTCTGCCCCAAAGCCCTGGGACGTACACCTCAGATCATGCTGGTGAGTTTTGATTCTATTTTGTTATCGTCCTTGTCATTGTGTCATCTGTGAGGTTAAGTAACTTGCCTCAAGCCACACAGCCAGCCCAAGCCGTGAGCCCACCTTCAGATGGGCTTGTCATGGGGCCTTCTGTAAGTATCCCAGGAACAGGACTTGGGGCTTAGATATCTTATTCCAGGTTTCATCTAAGATGCCTCAAGTTTGCTAAGTAGTTGTAGGCCACACACGAGAGTGAGAGAATGGGCAGCATAGGAAGGGTTAGCCATCACTGCCAGTCTGAGGCCAGACTCCTTCAAGTGGCTCCCTCGGGGTTCGTTAGTCTCTCTCCAGGAAAGATGCTCTCTGGACCAGCGCCTCCCCACCAGCCCTGCTCATTCATCCAGCTCCTGCCTCCAGGCTTCCCTCCATTCCACACTGTCCACAAAACACTTCCTGTGGTGGGTGGCCCAGCACAGCTTATCCTCCCCTCCTTCAGCCTGCACAGACCCCAGAATCCAGCCACCCCTACAGCACCCCCGTCCCGGTTGAGATATAGGGCCGGTGTCGACACAGAACATGAGTGTGCTGCAGCCTGTCATTCACGGCAGGGCAGGAGGGTGAATGCAGGGTCAGAGGCATTCAGGAAGCTCTCTGAGACTCCAGCCTCCTGCACCTGCCTGCAGTCACATCCTCTCACTGCACTTTGAATAAACTGACCTCAGCGTCATCTGCCCCGTCTCCCACTGTCCTCCTCTCACCCACCAGACCTCCCCCTCCCTGGCCTTCTTTCCCTGCCTCAACACTCAAGTTCAGGGCCCTCCCCAGGCTGCATTCTTGCTGGGCTCTCCCTCTTCCCCTACTTCCTCCATCTTAAATATCTCCTCCTCACTGCATTTTTCTGCAGGAAGCCCCTTGGCATTCTCCATCACGGCACCTGTTCCTTTCCTTCAAAACACACATCAAAGTTTGTAATTTACATCTCTTTATGTGTATGCCCTCTCCCTCTCCCTCCCTCCCTCTCTCCCTCTCCCCCGCTAAAGTAGGCACATCATGCCTGTCTTACTCACCAGTACATATAGTACCTGGCACGTTGCAGTTGCTCTATATTTATGCCTGAATAAATGAATGTGTCAGTGAATACGTTTCTCTTAGCTCCTCTGCCTGAGGCATGATCTAAGTGTGTGGGGGGCTGAATTGTAGGCCAGATCATCAAGCTCCCTGAAGGCAGAAATGGGGTCTGGTTCATCTTTGTATCTCCCCCAGCATCTAGCAAAGCTCTTGGCACATAATAGGTATACAACAAAGGATTAAGGACCAAAGGGACATTAATCCCACAGCCACAGCAACCTTAGACTGTATGGGGGCCTGCCCAGCGTTCTGTGCCGTGAGGACCCCAGGAGCCAGCCATGGGGATGAAGTCACTTGGCCTTAATTTAAGATAATACACATTCCAACTTGTCCTTAAAGCTAAGCCTCGTTTGGTCATCGACAAGGTTACCCATATCCTATATTAACCCATTTCATGCCATTCAGTCATTTTGTGGGTGGTATGCTGGATGCCAGACAGTGTACTAGTGCCTCAGTACTCAAAATATGGGGCCTGCAGACCAGCGGTCCCCAGTGTCACCCAGGAGCTTATTAGAAATGTAGACTCTCCAACCTTATAGCAGACCTACTGGATCAGAATCTGCTTTTTAGCAACATTCGAGGTGATTTGTATGTACATTAAAGTTTGAGAAGCGCTGGGCTAGAAGGAGATAGACCTTGGGTCTGCCCTCGTGGAGCTGAAGGCTCTGCGGGCACTGCACCAGTGAAGAGCAGCAACCGGGCGCTGACTGTGAGGAGAGAGGAAGCTCGCCCAGGAGATCAGAGCAGGTCTTGAAAGCCATCTTCAAAGTTTTGCAGTTTTGTCCCTAGAGCAACAGGAAGCCCAAGGAAAGGGGTTTACAGCAAGGGTGGGGGTGAATGAATTGGTCCATGTTCCCTCCTGAGGGTAGTCATAACCTTTGTAATTCATGATCGAAACGAGACTCCCTTCTCTTGCCTTCAGCCACACTTGAGTCTCCGAGGAGGTTGCTCATCCTAGATGAGCGGGTCAGTGCAGGGCCCTGAAGCCCAGGCAGGTCTAGGCTCAGCCTTTGCCTGTCCAGGAGGAGCCTCCATCTGTTGGTGCATCCTCGTTCTGAACCCCTACGCCCTCCCACATGTGGTCTTCCTGCTGAAAACCAAAGCACGGTGCTCCAGGAACATGCCCCTGTTTCCTCAGTTTCCAGATGCTCATCAGAGACACTCAACACTGAATTAGGGTTCTTAAGAGGAATCCTAGCTCAGCTCTCCCATCGCCCTCTGGTAACTAAGTAGAGACCCTATGGGATTGTGCTAAGAGTACAGTCAGAGAGACCTGGGTTCAAGTCCTAGCTCAGCCATTTGCTTGCTGTGTGATCTTGGGCAAGTGTTCTAACATCTCTGAACTTCTGTTTCCTCAACTGTGAATTCCTGCCACATAAAGGTATTGTGAGGGCTAGGTACAAAGTGAGTGCTTTATTTATTCAACAATATTTATTGAACACCTACTGTGTGGCAGGTCTGCACACAGTCTTAGGGGACTGGACAACACTGGACAATTTTAGCCAAGAGCCCTGTCATCGTAAAGCTTATCAGTCTAGTGGAGAAAAACGTCATTAGTTAAATAATCATGCAGATAAATATCAAAGGACAAATGTAGTATGTGCTTTGAAGGGAGGAGGAAGGAACTATGAGAGAGTAAAACGGGCCCGCCCTAGCCTGGAAAGTCAGAGGCGGCATCTCAGAAAATGACAATGTGTGCAGTGTCTCTCTGCCAGGTGTCACTCTGCACCTCTCTTTCAGGTACCTGGAAGGAAACCACTTAACAGCCGTGCCCAAGGAGCTGTCCGCCCTCCGGCACCTGACACTTATGTAAGGAGCTGGGAGTCGGGTGGGACATTTCATTTTCTTTCCTGGGGAGCTTGGGAAATGGATGTGGAGGCTGAGGGAGGACAATGCTGCAGGCTTTGCAGCATTTCTGCACTTTTCTCCGTGGGTGGAGCAGGGGGAGGCACTGGGAGGAACGGGCCAGCCTGATGTGGCTGGTCTCACTGGGTGAGAACTACGTGCAGAAATACCCAGAGCCTGGCATCGCTGACCGTCTGCCTCACCTTCCTCCTCACTTGAGGGAAAGTGGGTGAGCCTCTGACCTTCCGGGGACCGAATTAAATTCCTGAGGCCCCTCAGTGTCCCATTTCTTGCAAGGTGTGGCTGCACTTAGGTTTGCCAAAAGCATAAGTAGGCATGTCTCCTTCCTCCTTCTTTAGTTGCCCAGAAAATGTTCCAAGTAAATGGTTCAAATTGAGGTTCCTTCAGGTGGTAGCCTCTGCCTCCAAGTCTGCCCAGACCCAGGAAGACCCCTGAATGAGGAGCAGGGCTGCTGGGCAGGGCCCAGGAATTTGGGTGGTCTGCCAGCTTTGTACCTCAACAGCCTCACTGCCTTGCCAAGATGGGAACCCAGAGGGTGCAAAATGATTCCTTGGGCGAGTGGTCATTGAAAGATGCCACTGTCTGCTTAGAGGGCAGGGAGCCCTTCCACAAGGGGAAAATGAGAGTTCTTTCAGAATGAAACAGTGTAGGGGGTACACTGTTTCCTTGGGATAGGGGTAGGGGGGCACTGAAGAAAGGTGGAAGAAAGCCACTTAGTGCCTTATTCAGCCTGGCTTCCTAGATACCCCCAAAACCAGCCTCTAGATGAGGATTTCTCAACCTTGGCACTATGGACATTTGGGGCCAGATAATTCCTGGTTGTAGACATTATGGGATGTTTGGCAGCATCCCTGGCCTCTACTCACTAGATGCCAGTAGCACCCCTCCCCGAGTAGTGACGACCAAAAATGTCTACAGACATTGTCATATGTCACTGGGGGAGCACAGTGCTCCCAAGTGAGAGCCACTGCTCTAGAGCTATGATTCTCAACTTCAGCTGATTAGTTTGTTTGTTTTTTTAAAAAATGCTAATGCTCAAGCCCACCCTAGACCAATTAAGTCAGAATCTGATTTATAAATCAGAATATCTGGGCATGGAACCCAGGCCTCAGAGGATTGAAAGCTCTCCAAGTGATTCTAATGTGCAGCTACTGTTGAAAACCACTGCTCTGGATATTTATCCCTGAGGAGAAGCTGGAGGCTGTAGTTGGCAGAGGACTACACCCCAAGCAACCTCATTCCCCATGAGAGTCTGATAAGATGGAGTAAATGAATGACAGAAGAGAGGGAGGGTGGAGGGGCAGTGAAAGGAAGAATTGATCAGGAAAAAAAAAAAAGTACTAGAATCAGGAGAGATTGTTATCTTGTGTGCTATGTTTTGCTAGTAGAATGAAATGGATGGATAAACATGTAATTAAATGGTTGAATAGCTGAATGAATGGATGGATGAATGAATGAACAATTGCTTGAGTGATTGACTGAATAAATCTTGAATGAAAAAAATAAACATTTGGTTGAATGAGTAGGTAAATGAATAGGTAGGTGGATGGATGGACGGGTGGGTGGATGGATGGATGGATGGATGGGCAGTTGGATGGATGGATGGGCAGATAGGCAGGTGGATGGATGGATGGAAAGCATGTGTGAAAGTTGGGAATGACCCCCTTCGGATGCAACTAACAGTAAAATGTGACCGTTCTGTTTTACTTTTCCTAGTGACCTGAGCAACAACAGCATTAGTGTGCTGACCAATTACACCTTCAGTAACATGTCTCACCTCTCCACCCTGTGAGTACAGTGAGTTGCTGCGTTTAGCATGGGCCTGGCGTTAAGTGGCCTGTGGCCATCCTTCCCTCTCATCCCCTTAGGCCTAGGTTCTCTGCTCCAGTGATCCTCAGGGCTGTGGCTGCACCGCAATAGCGCAGACCTTAATCATCAGAAGGAAATAAAGTAGGTCAGAACTCTAGTGTCTGGGCAGTTAGAGAGGAACTGGCACCTAAGTATTTCTGAAGAAGGCCCTCTTTGAAATACCTTCTGTGATTTGTGAATTTTCGTTCCCAGTGGAGGGTTTCCCTACACAATCATGTTTTGCTCAGACCCGTTTATTTCCCATTAGCTCTGCGTGTTGTGAGCACTCACCATTTGACAATAGAGGGAGGTGAAGGTAAAGCCAGTTAGGGAGCCAGCCTGCTATGGCACATGGGAGGAACTGGAAAAATGAAGCCAGGGAGCTCCCTGGAGTGGTGGGAGTTGTTTCTCCTCCCTTTATTGTTGGGATACTTTTTGTCAATATGTTAAAACTGGGAAGATAAAGGAACCATTTGCTTTGACTGGTCCACAGTGTAGACAATGCACCCATGAGTAGCTGAGAATAGGAACAGCCAACAGGGCACGTATGTCCTTTTCCACAGGATCCTGAGCTACAACCGGCTACGCTGCATCCCCATCCACGCCTTCAATGGACTGCGGTCCCTCCGAGTGCTGTGAGTACCCCAGAGCCCTGGCTCCGACTTATATTCTCACTGGGTAACAGCAGAAAGTACTGAGCGCTCCTCTTCTGCGCTCTCCTTTGCTCAAAGACTGCTCCACCCCTACACGTACCCGCCCCCCGGCTTCCTTATTGGCTCAAGGGAGCAGAAAGAGCACCCACTCTAGAGTCAGCCATTCCCAGTTCCAGGCCACGACCACCTGTGGAACCTTGAGCAAATCACCATCCCTCCTGAGTTTCTACTTGCTACATGTAAATGGGATCAGTAGCACCACCCATGTGAGGATTAGGATATGCAGTTATATTCTGCACCCGAGTAGAGCACAGCGTGTGGCACACAGCACTGCTTTCATGATCATTATTTCACAGTTGGTCCCTCTGGCTTCAGAGGGGCGATGTCCGCACAGTGAACCTCTGCAGGGAAACCAAGCTCATACGGCAGAGACCACAAACTGGAAGCCCAGGGGCCCGGTCCAGCTCACAGACAGCTATAGGTTAGCAGTTATAGAGTTGGCTCATAGAGTATCTTTTTAAAGAATCAAGTTTTAATAAGCTGCCAACATTTAAATATCAGGAGGTTTCTCATACAAATCCTAATTTCTACACTCTTGGAAAATGGAGAGACCTGGCCATCCCAGGGCTCCCGTCTGCGTTCCTGCATGCTGAGCAGCCCTGCCCCTCTGGACACGATTGTGCAGTCTGCAGCCTCCACACCTGGCCCTCCCTTGTCACCTTATGACACCTGCCTGGCCCTGTCCTTCACATTTAGGGAGGGCAGCCCACTGAGGCAGGTGAGCTCTGAGCAAAGGTGAGATGGTCGTGGAGTCCACCTGCTTTCCAAGCATGGCTCTACTGCTCCCTCGCTGTGTGTCTTCTCATCCATAAAATCAGGTGATAATGGTAATGGACTCAAGGGGCTTATGAGGATTAAATGAGATACTGCATGTAAAGCAGTGAGTGCAGCTATGGTCCATGGTAAACACTTTATAAATATCCATTTGTTATTACTGTTCCCACATCAGAGCTTGCAAGAGCAGGAATGGCCCCTCACTATCCCCCACAACCCCAGCCCCAACTGTCACCTGATTTTTGTGCCTTCTCGTCTTGCACCTATTTTGTTGGCAAAGGAGGATCCTTTGAATGGTATTCCCATGAGAACAGAGATGCCAGACACTCTGCCCCCAAACCTATCAATGTCTTACCTTTCTAGCCCATTATTACTATAATAGTGGTAACCATATTTTTATGGGGCATTTCATGGCCATTGCCTCATATAACCTTTTGCACGAGTGCTGTGAAGTTGAGAGGACTATGCCCATTTTAAAGGTGGGAAAACTGAGGCCCAGATTGGTGAAGTAACTGGCCCAAGGTCCAGCAGTCAGGGCGTCGCAGAATCCAGCCGCCTGACTCAGACCCCGGGATCCTTCCAAGGACCCAGTAACAATCGGCAAACAGCACCCAATGAGCTGGCCCATTCCAGAGCCTCCAGGCTGATGTGATTTATTGAGACCCACAAAACACCAGTGTCAGCGACAACTCCCGCCACATGTCATCCGCGCTGTTATTAAAAATCAATTCTCTGGGGCAAAGAAGTGCCCGCACTGACAGTGTACAATCTGTTATTGTCACTTATTTATTATACACCTTCTCTGGGGAGTTTGAGAATGGAAACATCAGCAGAACCATTTTCTTGTTTCCAGTTGAGCACAACAGGAGATAGGCTTGTCACATTGGCCAGGGCTAAGGCTGAACCAGCTGCTCCTCCCACCATCCCCCCTCAACTCCAGCCTATTGTCTCCCATCCTAGTGTTCCAGTTCTGTGCAGGGATTTGCTGCCAGGGAGTGGGACCTGCCAATGTTAGTGTGATCTCTCTGCATGTGTTCACAAGTAGAGTAGTTCTGGTTGTGGCAACTTAACACGTGAAACGGAGGAAGAGAGAGAATGCTCTCCTGTCCATCTGTGTGTCTACCAGGGTGGTGGGGTGAATAGCACCAGGGTTTTCTCCTTCCTCAGCACCTCATTTGACCCACTCTGAGACCACCACTAGTGTTCAGTTCATCAGGAGTACACATGAACACACCACACCCTTGTGCTGCTTCTGGAATTTAGAAATAGTAGGCTTTTAGCATCATCATTTTAGAATCATAGGATCTCACAGATAAAAAAGGGTCTTCGAGGCCCTCATTCCAGCCATCTGCTTCAGTGGGGAGCAACCAGTTTCTGCATAAGGGCCAATTCAGGAAAAATAAAAATGTTTATGGGCTACATTTCTTTTATGATATTTGTATCCTTTCTCTCAGTAATTGCACATCTAGGAATTTATGCAAAAGAATAATCAAAAATGAGGGAAAGATTCTCTGCATTAAGATCTTGGTTGCACTGTTATTTTTGACCTAAATTTTAAATATTACCTACAGTGCTGCAGTGGGGAAATGTTCAAGGAAAGCATGATGCAAGCAGTCAATGAAGTGCAATTATTAAAAGCGGTGAAGATGAAAACTGGATGGCAGTGTGGGAAAGGGTTTACCACACAGCCTTACAAGGAAATGTACGCCTAATTGGTTCGTATGTTCCAATTATGACTTGTAAACATTTACACCTATGAAGAAGGACTATAAGGGAACACGGACAAATGAAAGAAATCATTGATAGCTGACTGTTAATATAAAATCCTTCTGTAATAAATGAAAGCAAGGTTCAAGATGAGTGAAGACACTACCATATTTACAATTTAGGGAGGTGGGAAAAAAAGATAGGTGTTTTGAAATCAGGAATTGCAGTATCTGGAACTACAGTTGAGCATTTGTATATCCTTTTCTCATTCCTAAAGGGTTTTATTATTTTGATTAAAATTTCAGAAATGACCAGAGACCCAGGAATGCTGGCAGTTTGGGGTGGGGGAAGAGAATGAGCATCAAGGTCAGCCATAGACAAAGGCCAAAATGTGATCTGGAAAGCAGAAAGACCTGACATTTGGGAGTGTGTGTGTGTGTGTGTGTATGTGTTGACGGGTGGGTATGAATACATTTCAGAGACAGGAGGGTGGTCAGGGAGCCCTGAGTACACAGCATTGTGTGAAAATATGCTTTTCCTACTTCTCTCCTAATCTAAAAATAGCTAGAACACTCTGGTAGACATTCTAGTCCTTCTTCAGGTATCTGTGTGTTCCCTGATCTTTGCCGCACACCGAGCCACATGCCTTGTGTGCTTGTGGTCCCAACGTCACTCCCCAGCCCCAGCCACAGGAGGGCCACCTGGAATCAGTTAGCACTGGGAGGGCTGTTTCAGCGTGTGCTCATGAGGGAACAAGTGGGGTTATCATTCATCATCCTCAGTACTTTTAGCTCCTAGTCCCTGCGGTGAGATTGTGCTGTTTTGTGCATGTGAGGCTGTTCTTCACTGCTCTACCGATTGCGTGGATCCTCCCTACAACATCCCTGTGAAGGGCTCCATTTACCCTTTGCTTGATTACCTTCAGAGACCAAGAACTCACTCCCTTCACAGACAAACCCATTTCCATTAAACAATTCTGGTGAGCCAAAAGGTGACTCCTTCTGACCTCCAAACCGTGGTCCTGGTTTGGCCCTTTGGTGCCACCAAAATAAAGTTTAAATTATGAATTTTAGAAATAGAGAGTGAGTCTTAGAAATTAATCTGTCCAAACCACTCACTTATAAGGAGGTAGATTCAGAAAGATTTAGTGACCTGGTCAAGGTCATTCACTTATTCATCCTTTCCTGACTTCCTACCATGAGTTAAATGCTGTGCTAAACACTTGGAGGGCATGGAGGGGAATAGTGAATGAAACACAGTTCCTGCCCTCAGAGAGCTCCTGGTCTAGTAGGGGAAATAGATAAGGAAATAAGCAACTGCAGTACAGGTGATTTCTGTGAGAGAGCCGCAGGAATATAAGTGAGAGGTATGTGGCCAATTTTGGCCATCAAAAAGGCTTTCTGAAAGAAAGAGAGTCATCACCACGGACATTTATTAAGCCTTAACTGTGCACTGCACACTGGGCTCAATGCTTTAGTTACGTTACCATATTCACTCTTCACATAAATCCTATGAAGAATATACCACTATTATTATCCCCATTTCCCAGATGAGAAACAGAGGCTTAGCAAGCCTGAATAGCTTTCCCAAAGTGACACAACCAGTAGAGACTAAAGTTGGGATTGAACCCAAGACTATATGCTCTCAGAATCACTACTCTTAACTTCTCCCAAGGCTGAGTCTGAGAACCAGTGGTAGTTACTTAAGTAGGGATAGGAGTGAAGGACATTCTAGGCAGAGAGAATATAAATTCCCTGGACTGGAGCCCTGAAGTCAGGAAGGGTATTTGCATCGGGGGAATCACAAGAAGCTGCAAGTGCGGCTGGAACGTGGCTTCTGGGATGGGAGCAGGAAGAGATTCTGCAGACTAGCCATAAGGTGCGAGCAGAACTAAAGCTGGAACCGTGTCTCCCGGCTCCGAGCCCAGTGCTCTTTCCACCACATTCCATCCTTCCCTGTCACAGGTTATCATTTATTTTTATTGCCACCCATTTCAGCCATTTCTTGAAGATTGGAGGGACATGGCATATCTAAAAAGTGAAATGTTTTTATCCTTGTGTGGGCAGGCTTCTGATGAGAATTAAAGAGTGGAGTGGAATAAAGGTTATGGGCCCAGGGTCACTCTGCCAGACCTCAGTGTGTGTTCCCTCTAGTCCTGGAATCCCATCATGGAACTCACTAGTGACGTTGAGCTGCAGAGGCTGCCTACCTTCAGGCTTCCACTCTATGTGGGTAATGCTTTGAGAGGACTGACCCCAAAAGAAGTCCAAGAACATGGAGGGGAAAGAGTCATGACAATGCTGGTAATAATCATAGCTACCATGAGTGGGTGGTTACCACGTGCAGGCCCTGCGTTGAGTCTTGCACCATGTGAACCACTTGCATTGTATCTTTTACTCCTCACAACTAGCTTATAAAGCAGGATATTAGATCCCTTCCTGACTAAAGGGAAAGAAAGTCAATTCAAACTGCCTTAGGCATAAAAAGAGAATTTATCGATGCAGGTAACTGAAAAATTCAATAGTAGATGATAGGTTGTAGGGCTGGATGTAGGTGCCCCAATGGTACTGTCAGAAATGTGCCTCTTTCTGCCACTCAAAATGGAATTGCTCTGTCCTAGTAGTTCCAGAGAAAACCCCAGAAATGTCTCTCACTGGCCCACTTAGGTCACAAACTCAACCTCAGACCAATTGCTGTGACTCCAATGGGCAGATCTGGGCCATAGGTCTGCCCATGAAGCCAAACCCCTTGGACTAAGAGTTGGGGAGGGGTGATTCCCCAATGGAGAATGGAGGAAATGTTAGAGAAAAGAGGAGATTGATGCCAACCAACCCACACCCCCTAAAAGATACCTACTACAAGTAGATACTCAGAATTCCTCCATTTTAGAGATGAGAAAACTGAGGCACAGAAAGATTAAGTCAGTTGTCTTAGCTCACACAGCTAGCCATCAGAATAGGGACTCAAACCCAGGCAGTCTGACTCCAGACCTTAACCCCCCAGGTCACCTGAGAGGAGCTTAGGTTGCTCAGAAGAGAATTTGCCCACCCAACCCACATTTAGTACGAGGACAGTTCCTGCCATCCATCAGACAAGTTGTGAGCACCTGGGGGTTCGGAGACCAAAATTCAGGCAACCCAGACCTGACATGGATGGTTATGCCCTCATGTTGCTCTGATGACACCCTCATGTGCATCCAGAAATTCCCAAGTTTGCTTTGACACCTCCTAAAAATCAGGAGGAAAAAGGAGTCCCAGGAGCTTGAAGATGAGTCACTGAGTTCAGAGTTGCTTGCCAGCACCAGCCCCTGTAAGGAGTAAGGGAGAAGAGAGCAAAAAGGGGGAGTCCTCAGTCCTTCCTGGGAGGGCACATTTGTCCCCCTTCCCCAGCAAACTTTAGGATTGTGGCTGGACATGCAAGAGTCCTTCTTTGGGGGCCAAACCAGCAGCGAGAACCTGCAGGGTAGGCAGATTTCTTCAGCGTTGTCCCAGTAAATTACAGCCCCGTTACTCTGCAGTGTGTAGAGATCTCAGTGGCTCAGCTCATAATAAATGGGAGCATGACGCGCAGGAGCCACAGTGCCAAAGCTGCCTTTGGGTCATTTGGTGTTTTTAAATTAGGGCTTCGTGCCTCTCCAGGGGCCCGGGCCTCATTCGGAAATGATTAACAACAGGGCTGGGTGTGTTTGCCAAACAGCAAGCAGCCATGAAGTCATCCAAGTAATAGCAGGCAGGAGCCAGTGTGATTCATAAATAACCACATGAATTAGAGACGAAATGATACTGATAAAAGTGTTAGGAAGTGCTTCTACCCGGGCAGGTGAGAAGCTACCTAAAATGCTCTTTAGGAGACTGATTACCCTCTTCCTGCTGTCCTGGGGAGGGGAAGGAGGAAGAGCTTATGGCGATGAGGATGACAACCGAGAGCAACTAAATGTGGTTGTTCCGTGGACCAGGAGCATCAGCACCACCTGGGAGCTTGTTAGAAATGCAGCCTTGCAGACCCCACCACAGACCCACTGAATCAGAATCTCTGCGGATGGGGCTCAGAAATCTGCGTGTGCATGGGCTCCAGGGCTGTCAGTTTGGGAGCCACTGTTCTACATTAAGTGTAATTAAACTAGGGTCTATATTTCAGCTGAAGACCCAACATCAGCTAAAAGGAAAACAAAAGAGCAGACTCATTAGTTACTATCCTGTTTGCACCTCCACAGTCAATGCTAATCGCCCTTTGTTTTACTAGGGCTCCCTTCACAGCACAGGGGACAGTGCCCAACGGTCACTAAAGAAGTCTTTGAGTTTCTGTGAGTTTCACCCACCTTGCATTTCACAGGCCAGACCCAAAGTGAGTCATCAATTTGGGGATTTTTTTGTATGCAGTTTGGTTAATCCTTCAATGGAGGATATAATCCATGAATTGTGGATTTGCTCTTGTTACTTGAGCGGTGGAGCAGTGTTCATTCAGTTTTTTCAAGGACCTGTTCTCGAGGCATTTAGTGAAATATCAGTATATGCCACGACTCTGCAAGTGAGAATAGCTCCCAGCTACTACACCGCAGGGTGGAGAGAGGTATGATTAATACCAAGCCAGTTGCCTGGCCCCTTGAACGTGCTGTTACAAAATATACTCAGATGCACATACGCACCAGACCCATATTCGTGGCTAACGCCAAACCCTTTCCCATGAAGATGAGTATCTGGCTTCAGGGAATCTCCCCAGGAGCTGAGTGCCCCCCCCACATCACCTGAGCTGGGATTGATAGCATTCTTCAATCCCCCTAAAATCTCTGTAGGTGAATATGAAGGAACAAATTTCTTGATCTATACCAGACATTCTTCAAGATTCTTTCACAGATATTAATTAACCATTTAGCAGTTAGAAAATGCCAGACTCTGCATGGATTAATGCACCAACAACCACCTTATGTGGCAAGTCTGTTTACTTTCATTCCCATTCTACAATAGGCGACCAAGGCACAGAGAGGGTAAGTAACTTTGCCCACAGTCGCACAGCTGGTAAGTGGCAGAGTCAGAATTTGAATGCAAGCAGCCTGGCTGCAGAACTTACAATCTCCACCCCAGTTCTTCATGATATCTCTCTAATGCCTTTATGGCTCAGGTATGAAAATGGAGACCCATTATTTTTTTTTTTAATTTTTTGTTTATTGCAGAAACATTGGTTTATAACATTGTATAAATTTCAGGTATACATCATTATACTTCTATTTCTTCATAGATTACATCATGTTCACCACCAAAATACTAATTACAACCCATCACCACACACATGTACCGAATTATCCCTTTCACCCTCCTCCCTCCCCCCTTCCCCTCTGGTAACCACCAATCCAATCTCTGTCCCTATGTGTTTGTTTATTGTTGTTATTATCTACTACTTAATGAAGGAAATCATGCGGTATTTGACCTTCTCCCTCTGACTTATTTCACTTTGCATAATACCCTCAATGTCCATCCATGTTGTCACAAATGGCTGGATTTCATCGTTTCTTATGGCTGAGTAGTATTCCATTGTGTATATATACCACATCTTCTTTATCCATTCGTCCCTTGTTGGGCACTTAGGTTGCTTCCAAGTCTTGGCTATGGTGAATAACGCTGCAATGAACACAGGGGTGCATGTACCTTTACAAATTGGTGTTTTCAAGTTCTTTGGATAAATACCCAACAGTGGAATAGCTGGATCATATAGTGGTTCTATCCCTGATTTTTTGAGGAATCTCCATACTGTTTTCCATAGTGGCTGCACCAGTTTGCACTCCCACCAGCAGTGTATGAGAGTTCCCTTCTCTCCACATCCTCTCCAACAAACGTTGTTTCCTGTCTTGTTAATTATAGCCATTCTGACGGGTGTGAGGTGATATCTCATTGTAGTTTTGATTTGCATTTCCCTGATAGTGATTTTGAACATCTTTTCATGTGTCTGTTGGCCATCTGTATATCTTCTTTGGAGAAATGTCTGTTCAGGTCTTTTGCCCATTTTTTAATTGGGTTGTTAGTTTTTTTGTTGTTGAGATGCATGAGTTCTTTATATATTTTGGAGATTAAGCCCTTATCAGATGTATGGTTTGCAAATATCTTCTCCCAATTGTTAGGTTGTCTTTTCGTTTTGTTGATGGTTTCCTTTGCTGTACGGAAGCTTTTTAGTTTGCTGTAGTCCCATTTGTTTATTTTTTCTAGTGTTTCTCTTGCCCGGTCAGACATGGTGCTTGAAAAGATGTTGCTAAGACCGATGTCGAAGAGCGTACTGCCTATGTTTTCTTCTAGAAGTTTCAGTTTCAGGTCTTACATTCAAGTCTTTAATCCATTTGGAGTTAATTTTTGTGTGTGGTGTAAGGTAAGGGTCTACTTTCATTTTTTTGCATATGGCTATCCAGTTTTCCCAACACCATTTGGTGAAGAGACTTTCTTTTCTCCATTGTATGTTCTTGGCTCCTTTGTCAAAGATTAGCTGTCCATAGATGTGTGGGTTTATTTCTGGGCTTTCCATTCTATTCCGTTGATCTGTGTGTCTGTTTTTGTGCCTGTACCATGCTGTTTTGGTTACTATAGCTTTGTAGTATATTTTGAAATCAGGGAGTGTGATACCTCCAGCTTTGTTCTTTTTTCTCAGGATTCCTTTAGCTATTCAGGGTCTTTTGTTGTTCCATATAAATTTTAGGATTCTTTGTTCTATTTCTGTGAAAAATGTTGTTGGAACTTTGATAGGGATTGCCTTGAGTCTATAGATGGCTTTAGGAAGTATGGACATCTTAACTATGTTAATTCTTCCAATCCAAGAGCACGGAATATCTTTCCATTTCTTTGTGTCTTCTTCAATTTCTTTCAGCAATGTTTTATAGTTTTCGGTGTACAAATCTTTCACTTCTTTAGTTAAGTTTATTCCTAGGTATTTTACTCTTTTTGTTGCAATTGTAAATGGGATTGTATTCTTAATTTCTCTTTCTGCTACTTCATTGTTAGTGTATAGAAATGCAACTGATTTTTGTATGTTGATTTTGTATCCTGCAACTTTACTGTATTCGTTTATTACTTCTAAAAGTTTTCTGGTGGATTCTTTAGGGTTTTCTATATATAAAATCATGTCATCTGCAAATAGTGACAGTTGCACTTCTTCCTTTCCAATTTGGATCCCTTTTATTTCTTTTTCTTGCCTGATTGCTCTGGCTGGGACTTCCAGTACTATGTTAAATAGGAATGGTGACAGTGGGCATCCTTGTCTGGTTCCTGTTCTTAGAGGGATAGGTTTCAGTTTTTCACTATTGAGGATGATATTAGCTGTGGGTTTGTCATATATGGCCTTTATTATGTTGAGGTACTTTCCTTCTATCCCCATTTTATTCAGAGTTTTTATCATAAATGGATGCTGTATCTTGTCAAATACTTTCTCTGCATCTATTGAGATGATCATGTGATTTTTATTCTTCATTTTATTAATGTGGTGTATTACGTTGATTGATTTGCAAATGTTGAACCATCCCTGCATACCTGGAATAAATCCCACTTGATCATGGGGTATAATCATTTAACGTATTGTTGTATGCGATTTGCTAGTATTTTGTTGAGGATTTTTGCATTGATGTTCATCAGTGATATTGGCCTGTAATTTTCTTTTTTTGTGTTGTCCTTGTCAGGTTTTGGTATCAGGGTAATGTCGGCTTCGTAGAATGAGTTAGGGAGCTTCCCCCCCTCCTCAATTTTTTGGAAGAGTTTGAGAAGGATAGGTATTAAGTCTTCTTTGAATGTTTGGTAGAATTCACCAGGGAAGCCATCTGGTCCTGGACTTTTATTTTGGGGGACGTTTTAGATTACTGTTTCAATCTCCTTACTGGTGATTGTTCTATTCAAATTCTCTACTCCTTCTTGATCCAGTTTTGGAAGGTTGTATGATTCTAAGAATTTACCCATTTCCTCCAGATTGTCAAATTGGTTGGCATATAGCTTTTCATGGTATTCTCTTATAATCTTTTGTATTTCTGAGGTGTCTGTTGTAATTTCTTTCATTTCTGATTTTACTTATTTGTGCCTTCTCTCTTTTTTTCTTGGTGAGTCTAGCTAAAGGTTTGTCAATTTTGTTTATCTTTTCAAAGAACCAGCTCTTGGTTTTATTAATTTTTTCTCTTGTTTTTTTAGTCTCTATTTCATTTATTTCTGCTCTGATTTTTATTATTTCCCTTCTTCTACTGATTTGGGGCTTTGTTTGTTCTTCTTTTTCCAAGTTCCTTTAGGTGCATTGTTAGACTGTTTATTTGAGATTTTTGTTGTTTGTTGAGGTAGGCCTGTATTGCTATAAACTTCCCTCTTAGAACCGCTTTTGCTGTATCCCATAAATTCTGGCATGTCGTATTTTCATTTTCATTTGTCTCCAGGTATTTTTTAATTTCTTCTTTGATTTCTTCATTGACCCAGTCGTTGTTCAGTAGCATTTTGTTTAATCTCCACGTATTTGTGGCTTTTCTGATTTTCTTCCTATAGTTGATTCCTAGTTTCATACCGTTGTGGTCAGAAAAGATGCTTGGTATTATTTCAATCTTCTTAAATTTATGGAGACTTGTTTTGTGGCCTAATATGTGATCAGTCCTGGAGAATGTTCCATGTGCATTTGAAAAGAACATGTATTCTTCGGTTTTTGGATGGAATGCTCAGTATATACCTACTACATCCATCTGTTCTAGTGTGTCATTTAAGGCCAGTATTTCCTTATTGATCTTCTGTTTGGATGATCTATCCATTGTTGTAAGTGGAATGTTAAAATCCCCTACTATTATTGTGTTACTCTCTATTTCTCTTTGTATATCTGTTAATAATTGCTTTATATATTTAGGTGCACCTACATTGGGTGTGTAGATATTTACAAGTGTTATATCCTCTTGTTGGATTGTTCCCTTGATCATTATGTAATGCCCTTCTTTGTCTCTTTTTACAGTTTTTGTTTTAAAGTCTATTTTGTCTGATATGAGTACTGCTACCCCAGCTTTCCTTTCATTGCCATTTGCATGGAGTATCTTTTTCCATCCCTTCACTTTCAGTTTGTGAGTGTCTTTAGGTCTGAAGTGTGTCTCTTGTATGCAGCATATATATGGGTCTTGTTGTTTTATCCAATCAGCCACGCTATGCCTTTTAATTGGAGCATTTAGTCCATTGACGTTTAAAGTAGCTATTGATAAGTATGTACTTACTGCCATTTGTTAACTTTTTTTTTTCTCAGTGTTTTAGTAGTCCTTCTCTGTTCCTTTCTCTTTCTATACAGAATTGATGGTCTCTTTAGTTTGACCTCTGTCTGAAAGCTCTACTCTTTAACTCCCCTCCTCCCTCATTTTATGTTTTTGATATCATATCTCACCTCTTTTTTGTGCATTTGTATCCATTACCCTCTTATCATGGAAATAAATAATTTTTCCTATTTGTGGTCTTCTGTTTTCCCCTTAAATCAGTCCCTTTAACATTTCTTGTAGCACTGGTTTCTTGGTGACAAACTCCTTTAATTTTTGCTTGTCTGGGAAATTTTTGATCTCTCCTTCCATTTTGAATGATAACCTTGCTGGGTAGAGTATTCTTGGCTGTAAGGTTTTTCCTTTTAGCACTTTAAATATATCATGCCACTCTCTTCTAGCCTGTAAGGTTTCTGTTGAGAAGTCAGCTGATAGCCTTATGGGGTTTCCTTTGTATGTAACTTGTCTTTCTCTTGCAGCTTTTAGGATTCTTTCTTTATCTTTAATTCTGGACATTTTGATTATGATGTGTCTTGGTGTGGGCCTCTTTGGGTTTATCTTGTTTGGGGCTCTCTGTGCTTCCTATACCTGAATGTCTGTTTCCTTCCTTAGGTTAGGGAAGTTTTCATCTATTATTTCTTGAAATAGATTCTCTGCCCCTTTGTCTTGCTCTTCTTCTTCCGGGACACCTATAACACGGACGTTAGTGCGCTTGATGTTGTCCCAGAGGTCCTAAAAGGGACTGATTTCTGATTCCATCCCAGGCTTGTCCGATTCAAAAGTCCATCCTCTTCTTTCCAAAGCCCTCTACCCCCAACATCCCTGTTGCTGAGCTGGGCGTGGAAACTTTTATGCCCCTGCCTTGAAGGAGGTGACACCCACTGCTGCTAGGGGTGGGCTCCAAGTAAAACTGAAGGGGGACTGGGCCAGCCTCGGCCACCAAGGGAGTGTACTGAGTTCAGAACTGTCAGTGGGTGTTAACCTTCTGCCCTGTGCTTCTGCTTCAGCACCCTCCATGGCAATGACATTTCCAGCGTTCCTGAAGGCTCATTCAACGACCTGACATCTCTGTCCCATCTGTAAGTAGCCATGTTTCTCCCCGGGGTGCACCAACTTAAAACAGAAACTCATTGTAGTGCAGAGATAATGTTGTCACTGCTCACATTTCAGTGTGTTCTTCCCCTGTGCCTAGAGTATGTTTTACCAAAATGTACCCACATTGTGTTCTCTGCTTCAGATGCCTTCAAAGGCATCATCAATTATGTAAACAATGTAAATATTTAATAAGAAAAACTAACATAAAACTCTTACTATGTGCTAAACACTTTAGATGAATTATCCCATTTATTTCTTACAGCGATAAGGCATTTTTATCTCCTCATTATACTTGATGAAACTGAAACTGAGATAGGCTGAAGAATCTGTCCAAGAGGTGCACAGCGAGGAAGTGCAGAGCTCTGGTTCAAATCCAGGGCTGCCTGACTCCAAGGCACATATTCTTTACCACTCTGCCCTCTGTTTTACACAGGGGAAACTGAGGCCCACAAATATTGGGTATCACATACCTCTGCCAATGAAAATTTTTGAGTTTGTGTACCTACTCTATGCATATTTAATTATTTTCATATTGTACACATATATTATAATACTGATACAGTATGTATACATATTATAAAACATTCAAAAAATAGAAATGTTAAAGGATATGATAAAAATAAGCAGAAGCTCTAGTGTTTTCTTCCTGGACACCACTTGGGAGATGTCTGTGCTGGACCGTGCCATCTCGCTCCCCTCGTTTTCAAGCTGAATGATGCAGGGGAGGAAAAACTTCCTTATACCATCTTAGGTTCTGTGGTCGGCCTAAGAATTAGACACACTTAAGACAGGTTAATAGGAGAAGAGCATACAAATTTATCTAATATTTTTATGTGTGCATGGGAGTCTTCAAAAGGAAAATGAAGATCCAAAGAAGCCATTGAGCCCAAAAGCTTATATACCTTTTTACACAAAGGATAAATTGTGGGGATATGACAAGACAACGGGACTTGGGCTAGGGGCAGTAAATTGTGGGACAGTCACTAGGAAATAAATGACGGAAACTAAAGGAAGATCAGGGTTATTTTGGTAGGTTTGCTTGTACACGTCCATTTCAACGTCGACTCCAGTCACTGGTGATAAGAACGTTCTTGTCTTCCTGGTGCAGGGAGGGCACCTTTCTCGTGGGAAATACGACCTGCTTTTAGGTAGTAACGGGCAAGTCAGAGAGCCCTTCCTGCACCTGCTATTTCTCAAGTGCCTTTGACACAAAATAGTCAATATGCCAATGTGGCATATTTGGGGGTGCCGTGGTCTGAGTCCCGTCAGTGGTCTGAAGCTGCTTCCTAGGCTGCTGATTATCAAAACCTTCTCTGCGGAGTACATCCTCCAATGGACCCCTCAGTAGGGCAAGGGAGCCAGATAATCAGATGGCCAGGGGTCCTGGAAGCTTGCTAGGCGCCAGGATGGGGGTTGAGTTGAGGATTGAATCTCAGAAGGGTAGGTGAGAGCAAATCCTCAGGTGGGAGGGGCTTGAGTGGGGTTGAAACATCTGCAGGGATTGGACTTTGCCCCCGTGGAAATGACTTCTCCACTGGTCCTCATGTCCGACACCCCCCATCTAGCCAAAGTCTGAAAATTCTGCTTTTCCAGTGGGCCAAGAGTATGGAGCCTATAGGCCAAGCTGGGAGGGGGGCCCTGACTCCTGCTCTGCCTCCTAGGGCTCTGGGAACCAACCCACTCCACTGTGACTGCAGTCTGCGTTGGCTGTCTGAGTGGGTGAAGGCGGGGTACAAGGAGCCTGGCATCGCCCGCTGCAGTAGCCCCGAACCCATGGCTGACAGACTCCTGCTCACCACCCCCACTCACCGATTCCAGTGCAAAGGTAGGTGCTGAGCCACCCCTCCACCCTTCCCCTCCCCTCGCGGGGTCCGCTGTGTCTCCAACAGCCTGTCAGAGCTGGGCGTCTCTACAGATGTGACTTCTAAAACCACTGCCCTGTCTCTTCCATGGGTCACACAGAGAGACTCAGATGCTGAAATTGATGTGGACCTGCATCCAAGGATCCGTTTGTCATTCTCTCCCCTAAGTCTCTCTGCTGGCATTTCTACAGATTCCCCCCAAATTCTTTCTCTACATATTTTTGCATAGTTGACAAAGTCTGTAACCTGCTTTTTTTACCCAACATTCTTAGACCATAAGCATTTTCCCCTTTTGCTACAGCAAACTTTTGGCACATGAGATTTTGATTGACTGCCTGATTATGACGATAACAACAAACTACTACTGAGTTCTTACTATGTGGCAGGCATTATGTTAAGCACTTTTTCGTGTATTATTTCATTTAATTCTCGCTTCCCATGTATTAATTTATTTAATTTCCCAACACCTCTATAAGGTAGACTTTAATATTACCCTTATTTTAAAAACTGAGAAAACTGAGGCTTACTGAGGTTAAATGACTTCCCAAGATGGCACAGTTAGGAGGATTCCAGGTCTTTCTGATTCCAGAGTGCATGGTCTTAACCACCATGCTGTAATATTCCATTATAATTTTTTTAACCAGTTCCTGGTTTTGAACTTGTAAAGTATTTCCATTTTTTTCTTACCATTGACACATAAAGGTCTTTCTGTATTTAAAATTATGTCCTTAGAAAAGATTCAGAGAACAGAAATTACTGAGCCAAAGTATATGATCATTATTAAAGTCTTCATATATATTGCCAACTTGATTTCCAAAATGGGTTATAACCAATTTATACTCTCAATAGCACCATTTGAGTGCACTTTTCACCAGACACTTGCATTATTTTATGTCATTTTATAATCATTGCTAATTCAATAGGTAAAAAATTGTATCTCCTTATATTTTGTGTGTCTTTGGTTACTGGGAAACTGGATTTTTTTTCCAAAAATTTACTTTCCATTTGTATTACACATTTGTCTGTTAATGTCCTTTGCTCATCTCTTAGAGCCTCAATGTTGATTTTGATTTACAGATATACTTTACCCTCTAAAACGTCATTGTGTCCCTGGGACACATAGTCTCCCTGTTCTTATGTGAAGCCAGGGTTGAGCCAGCTGGTACAGACTCTCAATCAGCCCATTCTATTCACCCCACCCATAAATGGTCAGACTCACCCTGAGGTCAGTCTCAACCCAATCTCCAAATTGATGACTGTTATCCCAGGATCATTTAATGTCCTGACATTAAATAGGGCCTGTTTATCCAGGGCTTTGTCAAAGCTGGCTGTAGCAGCAGCACACAGCGCCCTTTGTAAAGCTCTGTGCAGGGACCGTGACCTCCCTTCCTCCAGCCGATACAGCTGAAGAGAGCAGGACACAGTCGAAACTGTCATGGATGCAAAGTGTACCTGAGTACAATTTGCCATCCATTGTCAGCATCATTGCTGCATCTTCTGGGGCCGTTTCTTACTTCCTCCCACCAATTCAAGAGTTCTGCCAGGAGGACTTCCTATGTATGCCTTTGGCTCAGGCACTGTGCCCTCCTTAGCCTGGCATAGACTATTCCATGGGGAGGGGTATTTGGGGGCAGAGGAAGGGGAGGTCCGAATGGAACTCGGGCCCAGAGCTTCCAGAACATAAAAAGATACACAAATGGTTTCTAATTACGGTGCATTGTTTGCAGATTAGCACCAAAATCGGATCAGACTAATTATAGTAATTGATTTGACTGCAGAAGTGCTTCTGAATGATGTCCCACTGTGATTTTTTCCTCACTGGACAATGGCTGAATTAATGGGACTCTAGCTGGGCTGGATGTGCTGGCTGGGGAGGGCCAGCTGCCCTCTGTGCATGGAGATGGGGAGAACCTGGCAGCTGGCTGAGGAAGAGCCAGAGCAGAGGGGAAGGGAGGTGCGACAGCCCCCTTGGGGACTTGCCATAAACACTCTGTGGTTTTGCTGTCCAGGGCCAGTGGACATCAACGTTGTGGCCAAGTGCAATGCCTGCCTCTCCAGCCCATGCAAGAACAATGGGACGTGCAGCCAGGATCCCGTGGAGCTGTACCACTGTGCCTGCCCCTACGGCTACAAGGTATGGCAGGAGGCCCCACCCCCCACCATTCATGACCCAATGGGGGCACTGTGCCCTGCTGACCCTCCCTTCTCCAAGGACAGGGGATAACTCCACAGGTCACCCAAAAATGGCATTTGCCAGCAACACTCCTGTTCTCCCTAGAATTGGTGGGGGCTGCCCAGTTGTATCATGCTCATGCCAATCGCAGAGGACCCCATGCAGTCTTGACAATGACGCTCTGAGATAAGGGGGAAATGTAATATTTGTATTTTTTCTTTGTTAAACATGGGGAAATTAAGTCTCAGAGTTAAAAGGCTTCCAAGAGGCATCCTTTGAACCCACCATCCTGACTTCCCTTCCAAGGGGATTCCAGACCCTCCCCTCACCTCCCCAACACTGCCCTCAGGACAGCCGGCCCTGGAAGTGCTGGTTCCAGCTGGAGGAGGATACAGGGAAGGGGGATTAAAAGGCCTAGGAGCTGCCAAGCCAACCCACACTGTTGACAAGCCAGGTCAGCCAGCCAGGGGATGGAGATCCCAGTTCTCCTATCTGTCCTCCCCAGAAACCTAGGCTAATTCCAGAACAATCCTCCCATCCTTTCTTCTCACCCAGCATCATCTAGAACACGTTATCCTGCCTCCCCACTAACATCTATAGAGCATAGACCAAGTACCAAGCACTTGCTTGGCATTTTATTCACCTTTTCTTTTTAAACACCCCCTGTGAAGAAACACTCATTAATTCCCATTTTATAGATTTGGAAACTGGGCCTCAGACTGTTGAAAGGGCTTGATGCAATGTCCCAAAGCTTATAAGCAGAAGGTTTGGGGTAGGACCCAGGGCTATGATTCCAAAACCCCTGCATTTTCCCTTGGAGGATTTCCTGGATAGTTGAGCCCCTCACTGTGCCTCACTGGGGTCAGCAAAGCTGTGACTGGGTCCTCTTCTTCAAGATCCTCCCAGCTATCCAGATTTCAGCCTCCCCAGGGCACCCATCCGAAAGCACTGAGCAAGCTGAGACAGCCCCACAGCCCGTCAAATGCACACACCTGGTACAGGCTGAGTGGCAGAGAGTTGGCATTCCCAGGTCTCCGATCCCCAGGGAGATTTGTGTGTATAGTGACAAGCTTGAGGGGCAGACTCACTCTGGGGAACAGGGCTCCCTGGTGGCTTTCTCAGCTGTAGCCATGCCTCCGCAGATAGTGTCAGAGTGCCATCTATGGGCCTGAGACATGAAAGCCAAAGGATTCCCTTTGAAGTCAGCTGGCCAGCCTTGCCCCAGAGCCTCAGATTCACTGTAGTCCTAGACCCATGCACCCTACACACTCCCACGTGCACGCACACACACATCACTATGGTAGGGGAAGAATAGAAATTTAGCAGACACTCTCAAGAGGCCTGGATCCTCAAACTCTCTAGCATTAATTTAGTGGAGAAAACTCAGGCTGTGGATTACACAGAGAGGCAGGTGTGGATCCCAGCTTTGTCATTTACTAGCTGTGTGGCGATGGCCAGTGGCTTCACCTCTGGGTTCCCATCTGTAAACTGGGACCTGTCTCAGTTTTCTGTGAGAATCAAACATACAATAACATAGGCAATGCACCTAGGACAGTCAGTAAGCACTCAATAAGCTGTCGTATGGCTGCCTTTTACCTTCACCCTTGCGTGCTGGTCCTCAATACCAGGATGTGGGATGGACCATCAGTAGCAGGTGGTATGTGGCTAGTTTCCCCAGGGATTCTCAGTCTCTGACACTGTGAACTGGCAAGGACCAGCAGTTGCTCTCCTAGAACATGTGTATTTGTGACATCCCCAATTTCATACATGTATAGGTATCTTTTCAAGCATCAACTATGAGCCAGACAACTGGACCTTATGCATTTATTCCCTCCTCTGACTTTTATAATCACCTCATGAGGAGGGTGGTACCATCTCCATTTTAAAAATAAACACTTCACATTCTGAGTCTCACTTCCCACTCTTTAAAATTGACCTGAGTCTGAAAGTCATGGAGCTGACTTTGAAGCCCCAGGCTTATTCCAACTACACTTGATGACACTATGAAACTGTCCTGGCCATCAGCGTCGGAGCAAAGAGTGCATCCACAGGGCTCCTGCAGGATAACGCCACTTGTTTGGACTTGGCTCACGAGATTCGGAACATCTTGTAGATTTCGGAAGAATTTGAACAGAGATTTTTGACCTTTAGGAAGCTGTAGGCTCCAGGCAGGTCTAGGGTACATTGATGATGATGATGATGGTGATGGTGGTGGTGGTGATGATGGTATCACCTTTTTGACCTTTAGAAAGCTGTGTGGCCCAGGCATGTCTAGGGTACACTGATGATGATGATGGTGGTGGTGGTGGTGGTGATAGTACCACCTTTTTGACCTTTAGAGAGCTGTGTAGCCCAGGCAGATGTAGGGTACATTGATGATGATGATGATGGTTGTGGTGGTGAGGATGACGGTGATGGTGATGATGGTGACGGTGATAATGGTGATGATGATGAGTATGACAACAGCAGCAATATTACCAGCCAGTGTTTGTTGCATGCCTAGTATGTACGGACAGATACATGCATTATCTTGCATACTCCTCATCAAAGCCCTAGGAGGCAGGTCCTAAAATGATCCTCATTTTACAGTTGAGGAAACTGGAGATAGTAGGTAAGGGAGTTGGGAGTCAAAGCTCAGAGCTGACTGATTCCAGAATGCATGCTCTTGGCCAGTGCACTCACTGCTCATTGGCAAGCACCATGATTGCAGGGGCTGTGGGTGAGGGTCCCTGGCCATTTAGGACCCGTCTGAATCTCCAGGACAGGGAAAAGTAGCAGGTGGGAGTGGAAAGAACACCCAGCATGACACTCTGGAGCCCATTCCTGCCTGATCGCATGACCTTGGACAGCTCCTGCTCTCCTCCCACCTCAGGTTGCTCACGCGTAAAATGCAGCAGGTTGACTGGAGGGCCCTTTAACTGTGGGTTGTGTCGCACCCCCTGTCCTGCATTTGATCCCCCTGCTTTCCTCTTTCCCAGAGTGAAGCCCACTCAAGCAGAGCAACTGAGGCAGTAGTTCTGGGTGAGTTGCTAAGTTGACAGCAATCACCAGACGCCCACAAAACCAAGCTCAAAGTTCAGGCATTTGTCTAGCTATTTCCAGATATCTCAATGCTTCTATCGACTAGCTGAGTGACCTTGGGAAGCCACAATATTAAAAAACAGCATAGCAGCCGCTGTTGAAGGTTTAGTAGCAGCTACTGTTAACCTACTATAATGCCAGGCCTTTGTGAAGCAGTTTAAGTGCGTTATCTCATTTAACACTCTTAATCATCTCAGAAATAAGGTGTATCATCCTTTTTTGATAGGTGAGGAAACTGAGGTTCAGAAAGATTGAATAACTTACCAAAGCTCCCAACGTGTGAGCTCAGCCCAGAAATCAGCCCTCTCTTGCAGGAAAGTCTATGCTCAGCCTCTCCACTAGTAACTGATTCTCTGTAAGCCTCACTTTGCCCTCCGGTAAATGGGAATAACCATTCTCACCTACAGAGCTGTCGTTAAGGATTAAAAGGCGTCACGTATGTACTGTGCCTGCCTCAGTGCCAGGATTCAGGAGACATTTAACAAAGGATACCTCTTTTACCACTATTCTAAGGTTTGGGAAATAAAGTATATATTTTGGCTGATTCTTTTTCAGCCATTTAGCTTCACGCACATATGTTCAGTGTCTCAGAACAGTGCTTCTCACACTCTAATGTGCACAAGAACCACCTGGAGATCTTATTAAAATGCAGGTTCAGATTCATTAGATCTGAGATCAGGCCTGAGATTGTGCATGTTTTACAAGCTGCCAGGGGATGCCAATGCAACTAGTCCAAAGACCACACTTTGGTAACAAAGTCTTGGAGCAGCCCTCCTGGCCCCATCTCAGAAAGAGGTTTCCAATGAGGGTAGCTGTTTTTTTTTTTTTTTTTTTAATTTTTTGTTTATTGCAGTAACATTGGTTTATAACATTGTAAAAGTTTCAGGTGTACATCATTGTACTTCTATTTCTGCATAGATTACATCATGTTCACCACCAAAATACTAATTACAACCCATCACCACACACATGTACCGAATTATCCCTTTCACCCTCCTCCCTCCCTCCTTCCCCTCTGGTAACCACCAATCCAATCTCTGTCCCTATGTGTTTGTTTATTGTTGTTATTATCCACTACTTAATGAAGGAAATCATACGGTATTTGACCTTCTCCCTCTGACTTATTTCACTTTGCATTATACCCTCAATGTCCATCCATGTTGTCACAAATGGCTGGATTTCATCGTTTCTTATGGCTGAGTAGTATTCCATTGTGTATATATACCACAGCTTCTTTATCCATTCGTCCCTTGATGGGCACTTAGGTTGCTTCCAAGTCTTGGCTATGGTGAATAACGCTGCAATGAACACAGGGGTGCATGTACCTTTGCAAATTGGTGTTTTCAAGTTCTTTGGATAAATACCCAACAGTGGAATAGCTGGATCATATGGTAGTTCTAACCTTGATTTTTTGTAGCTGTTTTCAAGCTCCTTTAAAGGAAGCTAGAAGCCCCAGCCATGTCCTGCACACACACACGTACACACACACGAGGGGTGGGAGGGGTGGAGGATCACCAAGAAGCGTCACAAATCTAGTGGATTTGAGCAAAATGAGGCTGAAGAGTTGAATTAAGCTAATTAGCCAGGCATTGACAATAGTAATTATTTCTCAAGGACATGTAAGTGACAGAAATCCCCACCTCCAGGCCCAATTACCATATTGTCAAGTGCTGGGCTCTGCCTCCTGGATTTCTGTGCTCAGCATAAGAGCTGGAGGAGACACCACCAACTCCACCCCACCCCCACCCCCAGGGGAGAATTCCACCTGGAGTCCCTGGTACTTGAGAGTTCCCCAGAGCAGAGAGGCTGGCCCAGGCAGGGGCGAGGGAGGCCCTGCCTTGACCTGCTCACGGTTCTCCTGTCCTGCTCTTCATGGCCCATTCATCTAACTAACACACACACATACATACACACACACTCCTGACTATTCAGTACCAACCAAAAACCTGAAAAAGTCTTATAATCACCCACATTCAGCCCTACCTCAGACCCCAATAATTATCATGATCAATATCTGAATAGCTTCTAATTAAGGAGCTGCCATTATATGCCAGGTGCCTTATATGTGTGTGATTTCTAATCATTCCTTCATTCCATAGGGTAGGTATTATTATTCCCATTTTATAGATGATGAAAATAAGGCTCAGAGAGAACTAGTAATTTCCTCAAGGCACATAGCAGCTGGACTAGAATATGCATTCAGGTCTGCCTTACTCCAGAGCCTGTGTTTTGAGGGGGAGACAATAAGTGGCCCAGCACAGAGGTCCCGTGCCGGCTCTGGACTGGATGACTGGCTTCAGCTGCTGCCTGTTCACTTACTGCTGTGCCGTCTCGGATGTAGTACCTCACTTTCCAAGTCTGCCTTCCCTGTCTGTAAAAATGGGGATAATAACAATCATACCAATCTTATAGGGTTGTTGTGAACGTTATATGTGATCATGAATATAAAACACTTAGCATGAGGCCTGGAATAGAAAATGTGCTCGTAAATGTGAGTGAGACTGAGTACTGTAGTGTGCATTCCACACACTGACTTTCTGAAAGGGCTCCCAGGTGGCTCTGGTTTAGGGTGAACCCAGATCCCACCCTAAACTGCATTCTCCTTCTCCTCCGCGAGAAACCTCTGACGGGCCCTTTAGCTGTGACAGGGCATGAAGAGAACCAGACATCACGGCTGTGCCTTCCCGCTGCCGGAGACTGGGCCTGAGGCTTCAGCGTTTGACACAGCAGGAAGCAGGCAGTCCACAGCAGAGTCCTGGGCCCAGTTGGCAGTGACATCCCGCCAGGAAGCCCAGTCCCACTCCATCACAGACATTGGTGGCAGCAGAGGGGAGAAGAGGATTTTCTCAGGCAGATGGCGAGCAGGTGGTGTGGCAGTGGGAGGGCTCCCATGATCACCCCCGCCTGGCATAGCGCCTGCAGCCCAGAAACAAACACAGCAGACACCTCCTCAGACCCCACAGGTCCTCCAAGGGACCGCTTGCCAAGACTTGGGTGCAGTGCTGGTCCATCGGTCCCAGGGCAGAAGCTGGATCCCGAGCCAAGCATTGGGCTGCTCCCTAGGACGTGGGTCTTAATGTCCACAGTCTCTGCCTTGGCCTCCCTCCTCAGTGCTTTTGCTCTCGCCGTTCCTTCTGCCTGGCATGCTTTTCCCCACCTACCGCATAGTTGGCTCCTTCTCAGCTCCAATATCCCCTTCAGAAGGGCCTGCTCCAAAGGAATCCCACTCCACCCAAAACTCTCAGTCACAGGGGTTCTCAATCTGGCCTAACATTGTAATCACCTGCAGAGCTTTAGAATAAATACCAACACCAGGGCCCATGTCCAGACCAATCAAAGATGAATCTCTGGGGGGCTGTCACTTTATAGAGCCAAGGTCTGTTTGACCACACTTCAGCCTAAGTCTACCCTACTCAAGTTGTGGATTGTCTTTAAGCCTCAGTGAGGCTAATAATAATACCATCTACTAGCATTCGTAGAAAGTCTGCTATGTGCTTGTAGTTATGTAATGTTAAGCACTTCCTTATGTGAAAGGTCTACTTTAATTCTCATACCGACTCTATGAGGGAGGCTTGGAGAGGTTAAAATGTCAAGGTCAGCCAACCAGGAAGAGATGAAGCTGGAATGTGAAACCAGGTTTTCCTGTATCCAAAGCCTGTGCTCTTGCCCTGCAGTTTAGGCTAGAGGGAAGGGTGTGAATTCCGGGAGAACTCGAACATCCAAGTTCTCAACATTCTTCCCCTTCTCACTATGGAGTGACCAAAGGCAAGGGCTCCCTTTGGCCTTCTCCAAGTCACGCAGCAGGCTTGCCCCAGGCCTCCTGTGGCCATCTCCCTGGCCTCATCCCAGAGGATGCTGGGAACTCCCAGGGGTCTCCTGGTTATGGCAGCCATTGAAAGCCTACCTAACCGGGTGCCTCTCCCTCTTCTGCTCCTCAGGGCAAAGACTGCACCATGCCCATCAACACCTGCATCCAGAACCCCTGTCAGCACGGAGGCACCTGCCACCTGAGCGAGAGCCACAAGGATGGGTTCAGGTAACAGCTCACCCTTGGGCCTTCCCTCCCCCCAGAGGGCTTCACCAGCAGACTCTCAGGGCAGGATGACGAAGCATAGCTGTTCACTGAGGGCCTACTGTGTGCCCACACTGTGCCAAGCCCTTTATGTGAATGAATTCAAGGCTCTCCACACTCTATAAGGGAGCTACTATTATCGCTGTTATACAGATAAGGAAATTGAGGCATCAAAGGGATAACTCCTTTACCCAAATTTGCACAGTTAGTAAGTGTTCGTACTGGGATTTGAATTCAGGGAGTCTGTCTCCTGTAGAGCCAGGACTCCAAGGGAGGCTACAGTTACTGGCTAAAGTCAGAGAAGGATAGAATAATGGCTCAAAGACCCACCAGCCTGTTAATTCCAGGTATTTTAATTACCTGAAAAGAAATTACTCTTTTCAGTTATTAAAAAACAATAATAATAGGTGGCATTGATTACATGCTCATTATATGCCAGGCACTGACTCGTCATGTATTATCTCATTTAAATCCTCGCAATGACCCTATCTGGTACAGGTAGGTACTATGCCCACTTAACAGAGGAAACTGAGAGACAAAGATTGGTTTGCTCTAGGTCACATGTCCTGACACTCATTCCTGGGTCTTCCAACCAGCATTAAGAGCTCAGGAAGAAAAGGGGATAGAAGCCACAAGTTTTTCTCATCTGTGTCCTAGGAGTGGGCCTCCTTCCTGCTCCCACCCTCCCCAGCTGCTTGCAGATGCAAAAGCAGACCCATGGGAACTGGCTCATTTGGCACCCCCAGTGAGCCAGTGGGTCAGGCAGTAAAGGAGGGGGCACCAATGCCAAGCTGTGTGTAGACATCTTAGAGCTCAGGTTGCAAACGATTATCAAAGGCACTCTGGCCTGGGGCTACTGTGTGGTCTGTGCAAGAAATCAGGTTCTGGGCTCTCCATTCTCCTTCCCAGGGAACCAAGCCCACCCCCGTGTCCACTTGCCAAGCCAGCCTCATCAAACTCTGACTCTTGGAAAGTGAAATTCAAGGCAGAGTTCGTTTTCTTGCCTAGAGTCAGCCAAACCACCCACTCCCACCCTCTCACTGAGAGCAGGGCTGAGGAGAAACCACACAGAAACCTCACGGAGGTGGCCACACGGCCCCATCCAGAAAACACACCTCCAGGGTGAAAGCATGGCTCTGCCCACGCAGCGAGGGGTGGGGGTCAGCGAGAGGGAGGAGCATCCCCCCGCAGGCAATTGTTTCTCCCCTCTCAGCTGGAGGAGTGGTGAGCAGAAGTATCCCATTTCCACCCTCAGTTGTTGAGGAAATTCAAATAAACTGGAAATATTTTTAGAATGTAATTTTCAAGGAAAAGGGCCCAGATCTACAGGATTATGGAAATGAGGTAGAGAGTTAATGCATGGAGGCCCACATACTGGGGATGGCACAGCTTGCTTAGACTTCCCAAGGAGCAGGAAAGCTCTCTCCATCAGGTCAGTGCCTGCGAGGTTGACAAAAGGAGGGACACTTGTCAGGGAAGTTGTGCTCCCTTCTTCCCTCCTGTATCCGCTTCCTGGGGCTATCGTAACAAAGTACCACAGACTGGGTGGCTTGGAACGACAGAATGTATTCTCTCACAGTTCTGGAAGCCAGAAGTCCAAAATTAAGGTGTCAGCAGGGCCATAGTCGCTCTGAAACCTATAAGGTTCCTTGCCTCTTCCTTGCTTCTGGTGGTTGCTGGCGGTAGCTGGCGTTCCTTGGCTTGTAGCTGCATCACTCCAGTATCTGCCCTCATCGTCACATGGTGTTCACCTTGTGCCTCTGTCTTCACATGGCCCTCTTCTTATAAGGACACCAGTTATATCAGATTAGGAGCCAACCTTACTCCTCATCTTAAATTAACTAATTACATCTGCAGTGACCCTGTTTCCAAATAAGGTCACATTCTGAGGTACTGGGGGTTAAGACTTCAACATATCTTTTGGAGGGGACACAATTCAACCCATAACACCTCTTACAAGTCAGAATTCTGGAAGCATCACCTACCTTTCCATACAGATGCTTCTCCAATCTTGATGCATTGTCTGCTCACTAAAAGAGCAGAGCTGGCAGAGCTGGCCAGACAGGAGACCAAGACGGGAGACGTGACCTGTCCTGAGTGCCCACAGCTAACTAGGTGCTCCTGGAGTATTCTTGACAGCCCCTCCCAAGCTTTCCAGGGAGGACAGGGGAGTCTTTAGCCTCCTTCCCACCCTGTGTTCCCTCCATGAGCACCCCTGCTCCCTTGACCTGCCACCCTCACCCCACTTTTGTCAATCCTAAGGCTCTGGGGAGAGCCACAGTAACTCATTTCAGCAAAATAGGCAGGACTATAGTTTAAGACCTTTGCAAACCTACCCCCTGTCTGACTCTGAAGAAGTAGCCTTTTTCATGAACGCCCAGGTTGCCTAACAGAAGAAAGGAGTAAGAGTCATTTTGCTGTACCTCAAGAGCTCAGACCCAAGAACCCCTGGCCTTTCGTAGAAAATGTGACATGGTTTTCAGGTTGTAGAGGAAAGGAGGTTAAGTAGGATTCTAGAACCACAGAAATCCTCTTCCTATTAGTTTAGTTTTTGAGCTAAATCCCAAATCAGAGCCATCTCTGAAAGAGAGGCCTGGAACTCCACGTTCTTGGATGGGGTGTAAACCCCTGCCTAGCGGGTTGGGCCGCAGAGTGAGATTCACTGCAGCATTCATTTCATCAGACAGTCACCTCCCACCTGCACCCACCCAGACGCCCCCTCGCCCCTTCTCTTCTGCCCAGCATCTATCTGTTCTGACTTATTTTGCCTGCCCAATCCTGGGGATACGATCAACGTCGGGCAAAGGACAGGTGGGTTGAGGTTTTTATCCAAGCGATTTAACACTCCAGAGACAAGATAAGGAAATGCCTCATGCTGATTTGTGGTGTTTTAAGCCAAGCTCACCAGAGAGCTTCAGTCTTGGCAGGAGAGGGACTCTCCCACCCCATCCCCTCATCCCCCAGAAGCTGGAGTGGGCTCCGAGTAGTAGGAACACATAGCAGGGAGAAATAGCATCCCTGAGGAAAGGTTGACGAGGTGGTGGTGTTGTCTAGAACTAGAGCTAGCTAACATGCTCTGAGCGTTTTCTATGTGCTGTTACCCTTCTAAGCGTTTTACTTGTATAATCTCATTTAATCTCCACAACCACCCTGGGGATAAATAATAATACCCCAGTCAACAGACAAGGAAATTGAGACGCAGAGAATTTAAGTAATTTTCCCAAGGTCAGATAGCTAGGAGGTGGCAGACCGGAATTCATCCCCAGGAAAGCTGGTTGCAGAGCCTGCTCTTGGCCGCTCTGCCCTGCTCCAAAAAAAACAGAAAAGCTACCTCGAGTAGCAGGTCACAAAAAGGGGGACGTTTGTTATGCTGTTTCTCTCCTGGTCTACGAGAGAGACTACTCCACAAAAGAGCTGAAGGCAAGGCGGTTTAGAAGGCAGCTGGAGGAATTTAAGCTACGTCCAGGAAACCACTTCCAGCTGGGGGAATGGTGAAGGAGGCATTGCAAGTGGGAACTGCCCCCGGGGGCGAGGCAGCCGTCCAGGGCCAGGGGAGATCGCATATTGCCTGGAGACAGTGGCTAGATGAAGTGACCTCTAAGGCTCCTGAGGGCCTTCCTGCTCAGGACCCCAAGGCCTCAGGTGTCCAAAGTGCTGTCTTGGACCTCCATCCAGAGAGAAACCTAACTAATTGTATTTCCCACCCCCTCATCTTCCTCTCTGCCGCACCAACCCACCCCACTCCCTGAACCCCGGCTCCCCTCCTTCCCACCCCACACGTCCCCAAAGCTGCTCCTGCCCTCTCGGCTTTGAGGGACAGCGGTGTGAGATCAACCCAGACGACTGTGAGGATAACGACTGCGAGAACAATGCCACCTGTGTGGACGGGATCAACAACTATGTGTGTGTCTGCCCACCAAACTACACAGGTAAGGTCTCCTGACACCTGAGTGTGGATAGTATGTGTGGGCAGTGGGGCGGGGGTGTCATGCACTAGAAGAATACCATTTCATAGCTTCTGCCAAGAACCCCACCTCCTTTCCCCCTGTGGACAAAGACTTGAATCCCCAAAACCCCATGCTATACCATGAGGGGCTTCCCAAAGGCCCTATCTCTTTGCTTGTCTGTCCCTTCCCCTCCCACCCCCACAAATAGCTAGCTCCTTCTCACTTAGAAACAAGGTCCCAGGGTCCTGTCAGCTGTCTGTGATTTAGTTGGTGGCCATCCCCTCCTTTGGGATCCCTGGAGACCCTGTGGTGTTCAAGGGCAGCAAAGAGGCACTTGCACTGTGTTTATGCTTTCTTCAAGTCTAGTCAACCTTCTCTGGAAATCTACATTTCCCAGATACTCTGCTAGGAGCTAGGGATACAAAAATGACCAAGAGAAAGTTCCTTCTCATAAGAAGCTCATCACCAAGTAGAGAGAGAGATGAGTTCAATAGAATGAGAACAAAACACCTGTAAGCCCAGGGCATATGGGGTCACAGAGGAGGAAGCTACCCCAGCTGGAGAATAAAGGAAGGCTCCCCACTGGACGTTCTTCCTCAGGATAATCATTCTACCCACCCCACCCCCAAACACAACACATTTATTTCTTATATTAACAACCCCTAATGAGGACAGTTAAATATACCATTAGATTGTGAAGCAAAATGCCACCAAGTGGTGCAGACACAGCCAACCGTGTTATAGGACCAACCTAAAGTGCCATATCCCAAACTGGAATTCCACGAATTCTTTGAGGAAAAGATTCCATGGGCAAAACAGTTTGGGAAGCACTACGTATAATAATAACTCTCTTCCTGGAGCTCCACAATACAAATTTGTATATTGGAGGTTCTGAAAATTCCTGCTTTAGAGAAAACCATTTAACTTTGTTTAACCCAGCAGTTCCCAAACTTATTTGATCTCAGAACTTCCCTCCTACCCTGTCCCAGAACACCATTACCAACCCATAGATCTTGTGTTGTGAGAAACATATTGTAGGAAATTCTAGCCTAAGGCAAGGATGAAAATGAGGACGGTGCGGCCTGGGGACGCCCACACTCCAGCCTCTCGGAACCTGGCTTTGATGCCAGGAATGAGGTGGGAGGTGGGAAGACTCAGAAGACGAATAGAAGCAGTCCTGAGGCCTGCAGAGAAGGAAGCCAAGTAGCCCCCATTGCTCCTCAAGATCCTGTGCCTTTTTGCAGGCTTCCAGCCCAGTAGCCAGGTATCCCTCAAGCACACTCTTGGGGCTGCTGGTGGGTGCCAGAGCCAACTGAGAAAACCACTTATTCTACTTAATCCTAGGCCTCCTGGGGTCCCAGAGAAGGTTTTGTGCTGGGAAAAAGTACAGGGAAATTTGCTGAGGGTCTACTTCCCGTATGCCCTACATCTGCCACCTTCCAAGAGTAGAGTTATAGCCAAGAGTTAAATTAGCAACAGGCAACACTTATGCGTGTACGGTATACAGAGCCCTGAATTAGCTACTAGAGATAACAAGTAGTCTAAGGTATGCCCTCAGTCCACAAGGGGCATCTGGTCTACCTAAGATGAGCAGAATCATCATATGGTGTTAGCATTAAATCATTGGTCCAGAACAATCTGCTCAGTGCCAGAAGAGAGATAGTAAAAATCCCAGCAATTAAGAAGGAGAGGGCAAAGGGGCTCAAAATAGGCTTTGGGGCAGAGGAGGGGCTGGAACTGAATTTATACGGGCAATGGGCAGTGGGAGGCAGGCTGAGGAGACCTTACTGAGGTGAACCCCAGTGGAACCCCATGGCTGTGTGTGCACTTGACGGAGGTGCTCTTCTGATTTGTTACGCTTTGTTCCTGAGAAGGGAATGTCATGGTTTTCTCTGTCCCCGAAAATGTCACAAGTCCCACACAGACACTTGTTCACCTCCCTGGGTCTCTCCAGCAGATAAGGAAGAGGAGGAGCCTTATAAAGAACACAGTGCCCTCTGTGGTCTTGAGAGGCTGGTGGCAGAATGAGGACAGGGTAGGGGTCAACTTGTCGCCACCACGGCACAGGAAAGACTCCGGGGCTGTGTCTGCCGTTCATTTACTCCCCAGCCACACCCTCAGGACCTTGCTGTGCCCTGTCCCCTGGGAGCCACAGCCAGGCAGCCTCCTGCCCCTGCCTGCCCCCCACACCTCCAGCCCTGGCGAGAAGCTCCACAGAGAGAGGTCCTCCTCTCTTAGATCACACTCCACCTGGCTTGACCAGGTGGAATTTGAGGAAACCCACAGCTCAGAGGTGCATCTGCCTCTGCCCTCACCCCTGCCTCCTGTCTCACCCCCACATTCCCCAAACACACCTTCAGGTGGTGTGAGCTTTTCGGGGCTTATATGAAAGGGCCATCTCTGGGTATTTATGACCCACTAGGCATTATGTGGCATTCAAAGGGAATGTATCCCGAGACCAGAACCTCAAATTCCCTTCATATTTTCTTCTCTGAGAGAATCCAAGGGGCTTACTTCTCTGTGACATGTGGGCTGTGCTGCTAAGCCATGCCCGCTCCTCCAGGAAGCCTCTGGCCTCCGCAGTTTACCGCTGTTGTCGCCCCTACATCTCTGTGTTGTAACTGCCTGCTTAATTTGTAGATCTCCCCCACTAGGCTACACGGGAGGACAGGAGTGGGTCACTGTTGTGTCCCCAGCACCTGGCACAGTGCCTGCCACATGGGAGCTGCTCAGTTAATGTCGTAGAATGAAAAGGCAACTCAGCACAGCCCAAGTCAGGGGCCCGCATCCTGTGGTTTCAGCTGTGGCAGCCCCTGGATGATCAAGAGAAACAGCCAAATGCTGGTGCTGTGCCCGTGCCCAGGAGAGACCCTGGAATCTTCCCAGTGTCACTGTCACTACAAGGCAGAGGTACAGGAGAAAGGATATGTCAAGAGAGTGAATGCATATCCATGACCTCCTAACCAGGGGCTAGATGAGTCTGATCTTCTGGCCAGGGTATCCCCCCAGTACCCTCCCTGATGCCTGAGTTCTGTACCCACCCCCACTAGGTGAACTGTGCGACGAGGTGATCGACCACTGCGTGCCCGGGATGAACCTCTGTCAACATGAGGCCAAGTGCATCTCCCTGGACAAAGGATTCAGGTAAGGCTTAGCTTCATGCCCCCAGCACGGAGTCCTGAGGACACGGCCTCCAACAGTCTGGGTTTGCAGTAGAGGCTCTGCGGCTCTCTCCATATTCTCTCTCTCTCTCTTTCTCTCTCTCTCTCTGCCTGTTACTTGTTTGTTACCATGTGCATCTCTGTATCTCTGACTGGTCATGGTCTAATGCTGTCAGTCTGTCTCTGTTTCCCTATGTGTGTACCTCTGTCTCTCTGTGGGTGTCTCTCTTTCTAAGTCTCTGTCTCTCTGTCTCTCTGTCTCTCTCTCTCTCTCTCTCTCTGTCTGTCTGTCTCTCTGTCTGTCTTTTGACAGACAGATAGAGATATCCCCTCTTTCCCTTAGGCTTCCTCCTCCTTTTTCCCTCCCTCTCTTTCTTGCCCAGCACACCTTTCCTTTCCAGGAAAGGAGTAGTAGACCAATCCCACTGAGGAAGCAGAGTCCAAAGGGTATTTGGTCACCCTCCCTGTGTGTAGCCTTCACAGCACTCTACCCTCTGTGGCTTCAGCAAGTTTGCCAGCTTATGCACCTGTGTGTGTTGGGGAGCTGACAAGGGGGTAGTGAGCTCTGACTGGTTCAGCAGCCACAGCCATTGGTGGAGCTGTCTCCATGGCGAGCAGCAGAGCCGGTAGGAGCTAGGGAGCACATGAGCGATTCTACGGGTGGCTGGAGAGGCTTCCTCAGGAGAAGGCACCAGTTCCAGAGCCTGAGAATGAAACAGTGCTCCTGGGAAATCACTCCTGGGCTCTGTCCCCACCTCCCTCCACCCTCCTTCATGAAAGTGTGTGCCATTGCCTCTTCTGGAGACAATCCTGAGACCCTCGAGTCCTGGCATTTTCTGTCATTGGTAGGGGCATCCCAGAATCCTGTGGCCAAGAATGCTCTCCCCTTTTTCCCAAACTGCCTTCCACATGCAATTGTTTCCCCCTCCTCCCCAGCAGGCTCTGTCCAACACTGAGGGGTAGGGGAGTTTCTAGCACCAAGGAGTCAGGGTTTGGGGAGCAGTCAGAGACCAGAGCAGCTGGAGGGACCCCAGAGTAGCCCTCAGCAAAGGCACCTTCAAGTGCCTTGGGCCCCTTGGAAAAGTCTCCAGAGAAAGTCCAGGGGATCAAAGCCCTGCTGAGGCCCATCCCGCAGAACGTGCACTAGCTGCAGATCTCTCACTACGCTTTTGTGCACCCGCCCTTCCCCCTGCTGTCCCTATGTGCCCCCTCTGTCCAACGTGCAGGTCAACTAGGACTTTGCCCTGTTCACATGCCACTGGAGCACAACCTGCCTGTGCACTTTGGCCCCTAGCCAGGACATCGCTTCTGGCAGCCCGGGGCGTTGCTTCTGAAGTGACCCTAAAGAGCCACCCCTAGAGTTGAGGGACATGAGTCTGGAGCTCGATGCCGATGCCGACAAGTCTTTAAGGAGAATCCTGACCAGCCTTTCGTCCAGTGGCATCTCCCGCCTCTGGAGGACAGAAGCTCACGCTCTAGGTCTAGATGTCCAGGAGCTGTCATCTCACTGAGTCTGTCCAGCTCTCAGTCAGAAGGCAGAGAGTTCTCGGACTTTGGGGTTTTTGAGACTGAGTCAATACTGCAAAGCTTAGGACTTCGTGGAAACCCAGGATCTTAGAAAGCCCGAGACAAATGACATCATAAAATCACAGAATCTTAGGAACTTAGAACTATGGACTCTTAGATTCATAGAATCCCCAAAACTTGAACTTCTAAACTCTAAGAATCCCAGAATCTAAGAATTATGGATTCTAGTTGTTGTCCCCCAGCTGGCCCAGCCATCAGTCCTCAAATCCTCATGTGGTGAGTGCAGTGGATAGTGCAACAGGTTTTTGAGTCCCTCCCTCTCAAGGTCCTTGCGTGGACCAGGGGGAGGAAAATCTGACACTAAACAAATGTTTAGAAAAGAAGGAATTTCTGATGCCCTTGATTCTGGCCCTGCACGCTGCAGGGGGTTCTGAAGAGGGGAGAGAAGAACTTACTGGAGCTGGGAGGGAAGCCCCCCTACTTTAGGAAGTGGGAGGCGAGGTGTGCGTCAAAGGATGGGTGGATGTGGATGGGCTGAGAGAAGGAGGGAGGGCCCCGCAAGTGGAGATGAGTCTAGAGTAGGTGAGCATGAGAGGGACACGTGGGCATGTCTTTTTCTCTGTTCTCCTTTCCTGTTTTCACATCCTAAGCCTACAGTTCATCACCAAGGAAAATGCAAGAGGCATGTTAAGGCCTCTGGTTTTGCTGAGAACAAAGGAAGCTTCCATCCTTCCATGCATGCAACCTCATACAGATCCACCTTATCTGCTCCTGCCTCCCTCTGAGATGTGCCAAGTGGGCTCTCAGGCAGTCGAGTTACCTGAGTGTGACGAGAGTAAGGGATGCCTCCCAAGACCCCCCCGCTTTTCCCCCTCCAGAATTTGACTTCAATTCAGGGCTTCTCCTTAACTCATGGAAGAACTTAATGAAGAGGCAAAGGGGAGGGAAGAGATGTGTAAAATACAAACTTGAACCCAAAGCAGAGCAGGCTGGACTGACAAGCAAAGTACTTTGGGTGTGCCTAGGAATGAGCAGTGATGGTGGCTGGGTATCTGAGCTGTGAAGAATGGGTGGCATCTCCACAGATGAAGAGATCAGTGGTACTCCAAGCTGAGTGGACAGCAAGCCCAGAGGATGCTAGCTGGAAAGAGCACAGCCAGCACGAAGACTGGTCAGAAGCGGTCCAGAGTGCAGGGGTTGGGGCACCAGAGACTTAAACAGGGCCCAAAATCACAATCCTCTGTTACTTGTCCATCAAAACGTCACTCTGCTGTAACCAAGGCCCCTTGAGTTCTAGGACAATATAGAAAAGAAAGAAACCAATCTAGCTTTCAAAATCTTGAGAGAATACTTTTATGCACAATGTCTCCTAGAATCTTGAGGAGGTCTACAGGCCAAGTCAATAACGTGGATTTTTTTTTTTATTAAAATGCATTTAAGGAGCTGGCCCGGTGGTGCAAGTGGTTAAGTGCGCATCCTCCACTGCGGTGGCCCGGGATTCACCGGTTTGGATCCCGGGCGCACACCGACGCACCGCTTATCAAGCCGTGCTGTGGCGATGTCCCATATAAAGTGGAGAAGGATGGGCACGGATGTTAGCCCAAGGCCAGTCTTCCTCAGTAAAAAGAGGAGGATTGGCAGATGTTAGCTCAGGGCTGATCTTCCTCACAAAAATAAATAAGTAAATAAATAAATAAAAATAAAATAAAATGCATTTAAATCAAAAATCCCTTCTCCCAGTGCAACATTTCATAAATTTGTCCCCCTCCCCTCCCATCACCATAACAACTCATATCCCAAGGCAGGCTATGTGACATTGACAAAAGAGACATGCAGTTAGGGCCACCTTTGCCCAAGTTTGAAGATGTTTATCCTTGGAGAATTCCCTGTGTGCTGGTCTAATGAGGCCTCAACTCAACAGGACAGATAGTACTCTATCACTATCTGTGATATAGACACTGAAATAATACTGCACTGAAGCCCTGCAGATAATAATGAACACTGCCCATAAACCCTGAAAATCGTAATAACACAACAAAGATCACAGTGACTGACGTGCACTGAGAATTTATTCTCCCAGGCATGGTGCAGTACCTCATTTAACACTCAACAATCCTAGGATGTAGAAACCATGACCCACTTTGCACGTGGGGTCTGAGGTGCACTGAGGTGAAGCAAGCTCTCGACATGCATGTACGTGGCAAGGGGTGGGACTGCGAGTCAGTCCAGGCCCAACTGGTTCCTTAGCTCACTCTGGAGATTCCTGATGTCCTGGAACCAAGGATGTCACTTGGCTACCCTCTCCCTTGTCCAGAATCAATAGGTCAAATACGTATCAAAATTGCATAAGCCTTACACTTTCACTAGAAGAAAGATGAAGGCAAAAGATTTGAAAACAATAGGGGATGCAGGTTATACCACCAGATGCTTCTCTTTAGCAGATGAAGAAATGTGGCGATCCTTGATATTGGAAGTGAGGTCCTTGAGCCAGCAGCATCAGCATCACATGGGAGCTTGTTAGGGATGCTGATTCCCAGGCTTCCCCCAAAACTCCCTGAATCGGAGGCTGCACTTTAACAAGATCCCCGGGTGTTTTGTTTGAGAAGTGCTGGTGTGGACAGGGCTGTAGCATTGAAAAGAAGGATGTAAACACATTTGCCTCCAGACCTCCACTGCTTAGTCTGTGAGTGAGCATGGCTTCCCTATTCCTCATGAAGACCTCATCACTAGCCTTGAGCTCCATGCTTAAAAGGCTGGATTTTACCCTGTAAGTACTGAGCAGCTATTGTTGCCTTGGAGAAGCTCATACAGCTTGCATTGCTCTGCAGATACTTCTCAGAATTCAGGAGACACAAATACAAATGCCTACTGGTGCCAGGTTTAACACTAGCAGAGGTCTGGGCTGTAGTATGTTGAGCACGTGCCCTCAACAAAGGCGTTCTCGATGTTTCTTTAAAAGACTAAAGTGGAATGTGGGCTATGATGTGAAAGTTTACACCTTCTGGAGCAGCAGTAAGTCACGTATTTCAAATTTACCCATCAAATAGTAAAGGTGAACAGGTCAGATCTTAGCAGATTTCTCAGTTTTCAATTGCAGCCCCAGTAAATCCTCAGATACTAGAACTTGTCCCCCTCCAGGGACACCCCATCCCCTGAGTGTCTTTCCTAGCCATGAATCCACAGCACACACCATGCTCTGCCAACCATAGCGATGCCAGCATCCACTTGTGATTCCAGCCCACTTCTCTCCACTCCTAAAAGGGGAAGGGCAAAGAGAGGGAGGAGGGAGGACCATCCCTTGTCCTGATGCTTCCCCAGTCAGGCTCCTTTGTCCCGTAAGTATTCAGAGGTCTTGCTTCCCTCTCCACCTTAGCCACCTTCCTCCTCTGACTTAGGCTGGGGTTATTATTTATACTCTGCCCGATAGAATTCAGCTGATGGGCCCAGAAGTGCGCAGGCTCCAGGCCCTGCAGGAGGCAGAAGAGCCAGGAAGCGTCTGTGTTCGTATGTGCCTGTGGGTGTGCCTGAGCCCCTGTGAGTGATGTGGTACCTTTGGGTTTGTTTCTCCCTGAGACTTGGGCACAGTGTCACCCCAGACAGAGGAGCCCAGAGATGCATGTCTCTGGCCCACACTCAGGGAGGCCAGGTTTCAGCCACAGCAGCCTCTGGCCAGGTCTAAACCGGGTCCAGCAGGGACAGGGGTGGAGCTGCTGGCATGTTGCTCCACACAGAGGGGCAGTCAGCATGTAGGGCCTGGGTTGGGGCAGCAGCTCCCATGCGCTCACCTGGGGAACGTGAGCCTTTTATTAAGGGAGGGGGTTTCACCCTTCTTATCCCAGCCCAAATCTCTGGGAAAAAATGAACAAACAATAGAAGAGAATCAAAGGGAGGGCAAACAGCATCATTTCTTCATCATCATCACTGTCTACATATCATGCTGTTTACTCAATGTTTATCTAGTGCACTGCACAGAGTATATCACTTACGTTTTAAAATAGCCATAAGAGGTGAAGTTATTTGTCATCAACGCACTTAAAGAAGAAGAAAGTGAAAGAGAGAGAGGTAATGAGTGGCTGACACAGTGAGAACAGGGTCTGACACACAGTGACTGTAAACGAATGATCATTACTCTGAGAGCCTTGGGGAAGTCACTTATGCTCTCTCGGATCTCTGACTTCCTCCTGGTAATGATGGGGACAGACCTCCCTCCCGCGGCGCTGGGGGGCCACAGTGATGCACCCAGTGAAAGGTGCTTAGCACAGAGTCTGGCACAAAGGAGGACTACACTGAAGGTCAATTCCATGTAGAAAGTGGTAGACCCAAACCAAAATCTTTGTGAGTCCCACCCTGTTCCCCTCACCTAGCTCCAGAAAACAAGCTGCCCCCACGTGAAGCAGGCAAACCTCTGCTTGCAGGGACCAGAGGCTGTAGACAGCCACCGACACTGACTATGGGGCCAGGCTCTTCAGAGCCCGTGAGAGTTGAGGGGGACTTAGGTGGGTAGATAGAGGAGAGAGGAGAGGCCGCCTGGAAGCTGGCCGGGCCTAGGGAACAGCCTCGCTCTGCTGTGTTCCAGGTGCGAATGTCTCCCCGGCTACAGTGGGAAGCTCTGCGAGGTAGACAATGATGACTGCGCAGCCCACAGGTGTCGCCACGGGGCCCAGTGCGTGGACGCAGTCAATGGCTACACGTGCATCTGCCCCCAGGGCTTCAGGTATGGCAGAGGGGCCCCTCAGGAAGGAGCCAGCCTGGGCCAGATGGCAGGCGGCAGCGGGCCAGGGACTGGTGGGCTAAGGTGGCCAGGGTAGAGACCCAGGCCTAGGCAGCCCTAGCCCTGGATCTCCATGGTGCCTTTATTCCCCCACACCTTCTTCAGCCACTCCAAGTCGAAGAGCAGATGTTGTTGACCCCATGTTGTAGATGAGAAGAGCCACCCAGGGCAACCACGTAGCAGGTGGACTATGGGTCCAGCTCACATAATGTCAATCTTGGGCACGATTCCATCTAATGGAAGATGCCACCATCTTGAAGCCCAACTTGCAGGGTGGGGATAGCCACATGGCCACACTGGCAGGAATCTTCTTTCTAGGCTAGAGAACAAAAACATTGTGGTGCCCCAATGGCAGAAAAATTGAGGTGGATGGGAGGGTTTGGGGTCAGTCACTGGAAACAGTGAAGCCAAAAGAGAAAGGGGTGATGAGAGGCACTGGCTAGGTGGTCCAGGGATGTCTGTGGGGTATGTGGAAGGAGAGGCTTGGCTTCCAGTTCTAGCTCCCACACTAACGAAAGGAAGGGCATGGAAGACTGGAGGGGAGGACCACACTTAAGGGGAGTCAGGCTGGGGAACAGCTACATGTACATCAATATTCATTGGATGGCATAAGTCCAACTGTGCCAATGAGCCTTGGTCATAGACTCCAAAAATGAGAACCTGGAAGGAACCATGAGTTCTCAAGGCCAGTGGTTCCAAAGTCTGATTGAGACTGTCTTCATCAGAAAGTGTAAATTCCTGAGCCCCTCTCCAGAGCTACTAACTTAGAATTGGGAGGGTGAGGAGAAGGGGCTGGGAATCTGCACTTAAAAAATTTTTTTTTAATTTACCATCTTAAGCATTTCAAAGGGTACAGTTCAGTAGTGTTAAGTACATTCTCATTGTTGTGCAACCTCACTACTATCCATCTTCAGAACTCTTTCCATCTTGTAAGACTGAAACTCTGTACCCATTAAACAATAATTCCTCATTCACCCTCCCCTAGCCCCTGGCAACCACCATTCTACTTTCTGCCTCTATGAATTTGACCACTCTTGGTACCTCATATGAGTGGAATCATACAGCATTCATCATTTTGTGTCTAGCTTATTTCACTTAGCATAATGTCCTCCAGGTTCATCCGTGTTGTAGCATGTGTCAGAATGTCCTTCCTCTTGAAGGCTGAATAATATTCCATCATATGTATATAGTACATTTCGTTTATCCATTCATCCGTGAAAGGATGAATCTGCACTTTTAACAAACTCATCCCAGGCGATTCTGATGGCACTGAAATTAGCGGACCTGCAGCCTGGTCCAACCTCATTATTTCAAAAATGGGGAACGGGGCTTAGAGAAGGAAGATGGCTTGCCCCAGTCAGTGGCAGGGCTGGAACTAGCCCCAGCTCCCATCTCACTCCTCTCTCTCTGCTAGCAGCTTTTTTGCCTAAATAACTGATTGTCTCCTCTCCCCGCCGTTCCCCTCTACCCGCCTTCCAGTGGGCTCTTCTGCGAGCACCCCCCACCCATGGTCCTGCTGCAGACCAGCCCCTGCGACCAGTACGAGTGCCAGAACGGGGCCCAGTGCATCGTGGTGCAGCAGGAGCCCACCTGCCGCTGCCCCCCGGGCTTCGCTGGCCCGAGGTGTGAGAAGCTCATCACCGTCAACTTTGTGGGCAAGGACTCCTACGTGGAACTGGCCTCCGCCAAGGTCCGGCCCCAGGCCAACATCTCCCTGCAGGTGCGCCCCACCCACCCAGCCCTTGGAAGGACCCCAACTTGCCCCCAAGCTCTGATTGTTTTGAGAACAGCTGGGATGCCCCAGATCAGAGCAGTCCTGCTGCCTCCCTAAAGCATCATCAAGGACAACACTCAGCCTGGGGGATCTGAACCAGCTCTGGCCAGAGGTCCTATAGACAACTCCTGACTAGCTCTCACTGCAAACAGTAGCCCCCACTTCCAGCCTCATTCATTCTTGTCTCTAAGAAATATTCATTCAACTATTATATGCCAGACACCGTGCTGGCAATGGGGATTCACTGGTGGACAGGACAGGCAAAGCCCCTTGCCTGGGGCAGAGTGACAAGGACAGGGATAGTGACAACCCTGAGTGTTGTGGGAGCACATAGGGTGGGCATTTCAGGGAAGGCTCCCCAGAGGCAATGATAACTAAGCTGAGATCTGAAGGCTGAATAGGAGTTTGCCTGGAGAAGGGCAGAAGGGTGAGGGGCTAACAGAACAATCTAGCCTGAGAGATCAGCGTGTGCAAAGGCCCAGAAGCACCAACAAGCAGGGCATTTTTCAGGGAACAGAACACCATTTAGTATGAACCAAATTCTTTTCCGACTAACTTCTTTCAGGTTCCTTACTTGTGGACCTAAGCACATTTATTCCAAACTACATTTCTGGGTGACCTAAATACTATTGGGGGGCAGAGGGGAGAAGGGAAGTTGTATAATAGAGAAAAATCAAGCTATGGGCTTGCTGGGGAGGAGAAACCCCGGAGAGACAGCTAGAGGGTGCGGGCCAGTTAGTGGCCTCTGTCACATGGCACCAACTGGGGCCCTGCCCTCCTTTTGGTTATGGCTACACTAGCTCAGGTTTAAGCCTATGGAGAAACTATTCATTCAGCAAACATCTATTGAGTGCCTATACATGCCAGGCACTGTTCTAGGCACTGGGGTTGCAGAAATGCCCAAAAAGTTCAGACTGCCTCACCTCGTGGAGCCTGCAGTCCAGTGGGCAGGCCTCTGAGATGAGCGTTGACCCCGGGCACAAACAAGAAGGAAGCTCTGGCTGCCATCACCCCTCCTGGGTTCCCCTCATTGCCCTCCTGCCCTCTTCCCTCGGTCCCACCCACCCAGGGACCCGAATGTTGGGTCCGCCTAGTCAGAGCAGCACCCAGTGCCCCAGACGCCCAGATGTCCTATCAAACTAACTGCTCCACGTCCCACTCCTCTAGGCTGCTCTTGTGCGAAGTAGGGAGCTGACAGACTCATCAGAGAACCCCATCCCTGCAGCCAGGTGTTGGGCAGATGGGGGCCCTCTGGGCAGCAACTTCTGAAACCAGTCATTCTCAGGCTTGGCAACATATTAGAATCACCTGGAGAACTTCTGAAATTATTTTTTGCCTGGGCCTCACCCCCCAGGGATTTGTATGTAATTAGTTTGGGGTGAAGCCCAGACACAGGTGTTTTAAAAAATCCCAAGATGACTCTTAACACAGTGCCTGGTTCATAGTAAACATTGAATTAATTGGTATTGTTAGCATTTTGTTTATAATTATTATTATTATATTTTATACAGAAAGACTGAGGCCCTGAGAGGAGGGGGGACTTGGGTGGGATCACATTGTATGCCACTGAGAGGCTAGATTAGAGCTTGGGGCTCCTGTTATATATATATATATATATACATATATATAAACGGAGTGGCACATAGTGGGTCCACAATAAATATTTGTTCAAGTGAATTGCTCAGTCAGCATTTGCTGGAGTATAAGTATAGGCCTTCCTTCTGGGAACTTAAGACTAGATAGAGGAGGAAATATGGACATGAGTTCAGATCTGGGGTTCATTCAAAGATGCCACCCAGAAGAGGGCTCTGTGAGGTGGGGATGGGGGAGGTTAGGTCTCAGGGGAGCCCTAACCCACATGCCCTGGCCACTCTCTCCAGGTGGCCACTGACAAGGACAACGGCATCCTTCTCTACAAGGGAGACAATGACCCCCTGGCACTGGAGCTGTACCAGGGCCACGTGAGGCTCGTCTATGACAGCCTGAGCTCCCCGCCTACCACGGTGTACAGGTAAGGACCACAGTCCCTCCTGCCACTGCACGAGCCCCCGCGTCTTCCTCCTGCTTCCAGCCCTGCGAGAAGATGCCCGGGGCCACTCTGAGGCCTCTTGTCCCCAGCTGCCCCCCACACACACATTTTCCCCTCACACCGAGTGGCGGGTGGGAGGGGAAAGGTGGTGTTGGAGGAAAGTGGCATGAGAGGAAGGCAGACCTGAGCAGGGAGGTGACACCTCATTACCATAAGATAAATGGCCAGCTGGCTGCTGTGCAGGAGCCCTGTGCTCCAATGGGGACGGGGCTGCTTAATGAGACGCCCTTTGCAAAATGTCATCCTAATCTGTTATTAGTTTAAGAAAGAAAACAGAGGAAGATTAGCATGAAACTCAAGGGGAAGAAATTCCAGGGCATTGAGGGAGCAGGACTGCTCCTTAAGTGACTTTCAAACTGTTCTGAAGGACAGTTTTTCCTACACTTCAGTCTTTTCAGCAATCACCCTGGTTTTTGCATTATCACTATGTCAGCTGCACTGTTACTTAACAGGCCACCTTACATCAGCTTTACATCTGCTCACTGTTTAAATTTAGCTTCATCTTAAGTAATATCATCTGTGAAATCACAGATATGCTAGTTTGATGTTAGATTTTTTTCTACTTCTCAGTAAACTAAATACTAAACTATTAAAATAAAAAATCATTTTAGTTATAACTATTTTTGTAATAGTTATAAAAATAACTATTAAAATGAGAAGTGTTTGTCTGGGTTACACCTCAAGTCACGTCAAACACCCGTGGAAGGAGAGCCATTCCCTGGGGAAAGTGGAGGACATGAGAGAGACCCACATCCAGAGACGGGCCTTCCCCTCTGGAAGCACGAGCACATTTGACAGGGGTCAGTGAAGGGCAGCACGTTTCAGATTTTCTTTTCCCCCAGTAACTAAATACTTTCTTCAATTCAAACTTCATATTGACCTCAGGAATATTAAATACAAAGAATCAAAACCGCCCTGCAGGGCTGGAGGGAGCAAAGTTCCTCCTTCATACGCCTTCATGAAGGCCCCAGCACACCTCCAACAAGCCGAGGTGAAAACCAGCGGTTTAAACCGATGGTTCTGGAAGTGTGGTCCCAGAGCAGCAGCACCCAGGTTAGAAACTTGCACATTTTCAGATTCCACCCCGAACCTGCTGACAGAAGCCCCTGGGGTCCGGCCCAGCCTTCTGTCTAAGGAGCTGCAGGTGATCTGATGCGCAAGTCAGAGAAGGGCTAGTTTACACGCGGGCCTTCCCGGAGAAGGAGGGGAAGAAGGTGTGTGAGCAGGCAGAACAGCAATGACAAGCCTAAGGGACAATGATCCGGCATCGACCAGAGCAGAAGGTCCATGGCGGAGGCGGGTGGAGTGAGGACCAGCCAGGCCCGGACAGTCGGGTACAATGGACTCCAGGAGAGAGAGCTCTGCCTCTGTGCTCCCTGGAGTCAGGGCCTCCTAACATCCGTGTTCCTTGAGCCACTGGCCATGGGCAAAGTAGAGGAACAGAGAGCCTGGGGGCAGGTCAGGGGCAGCCTGACATACAACGCATGTGGTGTCAGACACATTCGGGTTTGAACAAGTTATTCAGCCTGTTTCCTCAATTTCCTCCCCTGTGTACTGTGGATGATAACAGGATGCACCTCCAGGGGTGGTGGTTGAGCGTGGGGGTTGAGAAAGCGCTTGGCAAATTGATCCTTTATAAGGGCCTATCAGGGACAGAAGGTGAGAGCCCGGCTTCCGGAGCGGCTGGGGACCACCCCAGCAGAGCCCTGCCCTTCCCCACGCTGATGTTAGCTATTGGGAGCTTGGTTTGGTAAAGGGGTGGTGTTGTCGGTAGGCATGCTGGAACCCTCTGCTGTTGCCTAAATCAAGGGACTTGAGTCAAAATGAAATGGGGACCAGGAGAAATGCTCTCTTACAGCCTTTGTCAGGGAGTCAGATGCAAGTTAGCGGGGGGCCCTAGGGAGACCCCAGGCCCTTTCTCTTACCCATGGGAGCAACCCAGTGAAGGATGCTCAGGCCTGGATCCTAGGGCCAAGGCTGGTGACAGATCTTCAGTGCCCTTCAGCCCACAATCCTAAAGGGCCAAGTCTCCGGAAGTCCTGTATTAAAAATGGTTTTGCTTCCAAATACTTTCCTCTGAGGCAGCCTTGGTTTTGCCCTGGTAGTACACTCTTTCACTCATTCAGAAAACCTCTCTCAGGCATCTTGTGTGGGCCAGGTCCTGGGCTAGGTGTAGGGGACATAGAGTTAAATAAAACACAGTCCAGAGAAGAGGGCAGATGTGTAAATAAGCAACTGTTACACAGGCAGAATAAAATAGGTCTCGCCAGAGACACCGTCATGCTGTGGGGACCCTGAAGAAAGAGCAGACATTTCTGCTTGGAGGACCAGGGAAGGCTCCCTGGAGGAAGAGGTAATGTTTGAGCTGAGGCTTGAGCTCTGGCTGACGACATTGCCTCAGGCTGAGAAGCGAGGAGGCCCTGGGCAGGGGGAGACCCATCAGTATGCACGGCAGCCATGCTGGGAGGGCTGGGTTAGTGGAGGGCACAGGCCCAGCTGACCAGCAGCTGATGGGGCCAGGAGGCCATTCCAGCCTGAAAAGGAGATCTCCTCCTCAGAGTCACAGCAGCGACCTCTGGCCACCCGGGAAGGCCTCCTCAGCCTCACAGCTGGGCCAGGTCGCCAAACCAAAGCTGACCTAATCAGGGGACTTGGCAGCCTGCAGGCTTCTGCCCACTGAGGAGGCCCCACTGACCAGCCCCTGAGTGGGGATGAGCAGCCAGGGCCCCCAGCAGGGATTCACAGGCCTGGAGCAGCTGGACTCCGTGGCCTCCTTTGTGCGGGTGCCTGATTTTGTTTATCTGCCCAGCTGTGGTTACAGGTGGTGATGAGGGCGCTTCAAGGTTCTATTCCAGGCCCCAGGACAATACACAGAGAAGCCCACCTGAGCCCCTACCTGCCCCAGAAAGGGGACAGACTGCACTGCTCCTCAGTTCTGAGACTTGTCAGAGGGGCAACTCACCTGCCTGGAAGGCCAAGGGGCTGAGAAAGTAACAGACTTAGGGAAATCCCAATAGGGAGTGGTGGGAACTGTGGTGGTCTGGAGAGTACAGGCCTTGTCCGAAGGGACAGTTGACCTCAGCTCCAGCAGGTGCTGCTATGTGGGAATGCAGGTTCTCAAGAGAAGCCAGAAATTCAGTTTCTGTGTGAAATATCTCAGTGTTTAAATGTAAGCCGTTTTCAAACACCACGTGAGAGCTCTACTTGGCCTGCAGTGCGTGCTCCCCGAGTCCCATCCTTTGCCAAGGTCTTTGTCTCATTTGATCCCCACCATAAGCCCCAGGCAAGTGTCATCACTCCTATTTTAGGGATGAGAAACATGATGCTCAGATGAAGTCCTTGGTCCAAAGGCACACAAGCCAGGTAAGTGGCAGAGCCGGTATTCGAACCCAGGTCAGGGTCCCACCAAAACCCACTCTCCCATGGCTGGCTCCCAGGCACAAAGGGCAGACCTGAGAGAGAGACAGACCTTGTGCTGGTCCAGCAGTGGGGGGTTGCTGCTGTGGTGTGAGCTGAGGTCTCAGGCAGCTGCCTGACTAAAATCCCAGGCTCTTTGCTCCTGTGAAGCTCTGTCGCCACCTAGTGGTCACAACTCAGCATCCAGGTGAGCGCGCCTAGCACCTAGAGGAATGACTGTTTGGCCCCGGTGGCGTAGGGTCCTTCTTATGGCTTCAGAGCTTAGATTTGAGTCCTGCCTCCACCTCTTCCACTTTAAGACTTTGGGCTGGTCACCTTAAGTCTCTGAGCTTTAGGGATCTTATTTCAGAAATGGAGAATAATTGTACCTCCCACACGGGGGTTATTGGGTTAAATGAGAGAACGCAGGTCAAGGTACTTGGCCTAGAGTAGCACAGTGCCTGGCCTGATTAAGCGCTCAGCACATGCCCACCATTGTGATTAAAAGCAAGAGAGAACTTGGTGGCCCCTCTGGCTAACGCATGTCCTCATGCCAGTCCAGGGCGAGCCACCAGCCTAGCCCTGACACCTCCAGTGCTCCCCACCTCCCACTCCACGCTGGTTCATCTGGCCCAGTGGATGATGAGGAGGACTCACAGAGCCCCTTCTCTCTCCTGAAATCCCCAAACGTCTCTCCAGGAGACTAATTTTGGGGGCTTGGAACACAGTAGATTCATTTCTTTTAGAGTTAACAGCAGGTTGTTTTCCTTGTGAGGTTTTTTTCCCATTTTTTTCTCTTCTTTTGTAGCAGCAGAGCCATTTTTCCCATTGATATTTTACTTCAAAAGCCAAGATTTAAAAAAAAAAAAAAGAAAGAAAAGAAAAGTTGGGGCCGGCCTGGTGGCGCAAGCAGTTAAGTGCGCGCGCTCCGCTGCAGCGGCCCGGGGTTCACAGGTTCGGATCCCGGGCGCACACTGACGCACTGCTTGGCAAGCCATGCTGTGGCGGTGTCCCATATAAGGTGGAGGAAGATGGGCACAGATGTTAGCCCAGGGCCAGTCTTCCTCGGCAAAAAAAGAGGAGGATTGGCAGATGCTAGCACAGGGCTGATCTCCTCACAAAAAAGCAAATAGAAGTGGAGCCATCCTGATGTGCAGGATGGTGGTGAGAAATCAGAGCTTTCAGCACCGCCCACCCCAAACCTCCAAGGACCCACAGTTGGAAAACCACTGGCTTTAGACATTATTTCCATGAGACCCTGGTTAAGATGTGCCAGGAAGAAGGTGACCTATTTACCCATGAGCACCTACTGGCACAAAGTTCTGGGAGGTTTGGATTTGGAATCAATCTTGACTTTGAACCTCAATTCCACCACTTCCTAGCAGTGTGACCCTGGTCAACTTACTTAGGTTCCCTTCCTATAAAATGGGCTCACAAGAGTGCCCTCTGCAGAGATGGTTAAGAGCCAGTGGAAGCATACAGAAACGCAAAGCCCTGGGCAGCTGTGAGGTTGAGATCAGTCGAAGGGCTCTTCTAGGGTCCGCTAACCTAGTCCCCAACCCAGCGCCTCCTGCCACACCCAGCTCCTCCAAGCCTAGGGTTGGGGTCAAGGAGATCATCATTTCCACCTTTACTGAGCACTTGCTAGGTATCAAGGGCCATGCATTGCCCATTATAACCCAGTGAGGTCAACACCATCACCATCTCTATATAGAAAGAAGCAGAAAGTGGGGCTTACAGAACTGAGGTGATTTGCCCTGGGTCCCTCAGCTGGAGGACACAATGTGACACTAGACCTCTCCAACCCCCGAGCATGAACTGGTTCAAGAGTACAAAGGAGGAAGGGGCCTGCCTAGGACTCTCCTTGTGGGCATCAGGGGAGGCCCTCCATGGAGCCAGGTGGTTAGGGCACTGCAGAGCCCAGCACTCTGTTGCAGGGGTCAGGAGCTGGTGGCCTCACAGTCCTCTATGCTCCTGCGGCTCCTGCCAAACCACTCTCCAAGCCGGGCGCCCTCAAAGGCAGAGTACCAGGGCCTGGGTTAGTTAGGAGAGCACAGGAAGAAAAGAAGGCAAGGGCTTGGAGCCAGCAGCGGGGAGGGGTTACTGGTGTGTGTTTGTTCGCTGTGTCTCTGTGTGTCTCTAACGGGAAAGCAGCTGCCCCAGACTCCCTGAATCTTAATATTGGAAGAGAACGCTAAGACCACCCGCCCAGAGCTGCAGCCTCTCTACAGCTCCCTCTCTGACAGGTGGCTGCCCAGCATCTAGTTACTCACCTCGGGGAGGTGGGGGGAGCTCATTTGCATTCAGGGCAGCATCAGTTTAGCCAATGGTTTGGGGATATATCTGCATATTTTTGCATGTGTGTTTAGAAAACTGTGTGAGGGCTCAAGGTCAGAAGCTTGTGGTCTCTGCACACCAGCCCTCATTCCCCCACCCACCATAACCAACTAGTTGTAGGGTCACAGGCCTCTGCTGGAGGCTACTGAAATAGAAACAGCTTTACCTTCCTATGGCTTCTTGGCTCCCCATCACAAGACCAGCTCCCCCAGTGGACTGTGTTAGCCACAACTCCACCTCCCTCCACTACCCTATTTCTTGACCAGAATTTACGTTGAAAAGTTGGGCGTTTGATTGAGAGGAAAGGCTAAGGAATATGTGAGCTTTGTGAGTGAAGGTACTTGTCTTATTTGCCACTGATCCCTAGCACCTTAGACAATGTGGTTCATAGCAGACGCTCTGTAGGTGGATGGGTGGGGGGTGGATGGATGAGGAATGAATGATTGGATAGGTGGTTGGATGGATGGATGATCGATGAGTGGGTGGATGGTGGATGGTTGGGTAGATGCATGGATGTGAGAGGAAAGAGTTCTTGATGGATTTGGGAGGGTCCTGGCTCCTGCATGTCCCCCTGCCATCAATTTATCCTGAGATCAGCACTAGAGCAGAGGTCACTAGGTTTGCAGACAATGGTAGGTTTCTGTTAATATTCTAAATAAGATTAATAATAATTGTTCACATTTTCCCAGTAATTTACAGTCTACAAAGCACTTTCATGTACCTCCTCTGATTTGATTATCACGATAATTCTGTCAGGTTAGTCTCCCCCTTTTACAGATGAGGAAACTGAGACCAGAGAGGTTCTGTTTCTCTGATTGGCCATGATCCCACCCAGAGTAAGAGGCTGGAATGGACTCGATGCTTTCTCCACTACACCCCAACTCTCTTTTCCCAAGCATCTCCCTCACCTCTTTGGCTGCTGAAGTTTCTAACTCCGAGTCAGTCACGAAACTGTCCCTGCCTGCTGGGTAACCAGTGCCACCTCCCTGCCAGGATCCTCTTGTTGGGGCCAGTTCTCCTGGGGATTCACCAGGGAGACTTCACGAGGGGAGGGAGCCTCCATATTTACCATCAGTGGATACAACAGAGCTCAGCCTGCTCTTCAGAGAGCCATTTTCTTCAGGGAAGGAGGTGCCATATCCCCAAACTCTTCTGTCGCGTCTCATCACTGCTTCCTCCCAGCCCCTGCCAAGGATAGAGTAGTGGAAAGGGTCAAAAGTTTTGCCTATGAATTCTGTCTCTGGCACTAACTAGCTAGGTGACTTCAGACAAATCACTTAGCCTCTTTGGGCCTCAGTCTCTTTATCTGTGAAATAGAATATCTGACACCACTTCACAGAATTATCGTGAGGTTCAAATGATAGCAGTGACTCTGCTCTTGTGCCTCATAAGCCCTCGGTGAGTGGCTGCTGGTGCTGATGGAGGCAGCACGGGGAAAGGGAACGCATGTGGGCTTCAAAGCTGAGTGTACCTCAGTTCAAATCCATGCTCTATCACTTATTAGCTGTGGGGCCTTAGGTAAATTATCTAACCTCCCTGGGCTTCCGTTTCCTCCTTTCTGTAATGGGTTTAAGAAGCGTACCTTGCAGGAGTGTTGTAAGGCTTTATTTCCCCAAATGTGGTATGCACTGGACGTGCATGAGATGAATTTAGGTGGGACAGAGACACACTACTGACATTTTAACTGTGAGATAATTTTTTTCATATGTACTAGAGAAAATATGTAAATCATACTGAAATATGTTTTTCATGGACAATATTCCTTAGAACAATGCTAGCCTTTATCCTTACTGATATTTAATGGGAAAATGGAGCAGTTGAAGAAAACATATGTTAAGTAAAGAAAGGTCCCAGTGATGTGCAGTAGAGCAAAATTGAGGAGGTGGTTTGAGGAGGGAGTTCGCTTCACTCTGTGAAATTCTCGAAAAGAATGCAAATCATGATAGCCAAATGCACTACCTGGCCCTAGAGTGGATCTTATACTGAAAGGAAAAAAAATGCTATGAAAGACGTTATTATGTCCACTGAAAAATCGGAATACAGATTGATTAAATACAAGTATGGTATTGAAGTTAAATTTACCAAAGTTGAGAACTGCGCTGTGCTTATATAAGAGAAGATCCTACACTAAGGAAACGCATGCTGAGGTATCCAGAGATGAAGGGCCACGATGTGTGTAACTTTCCTTTAAATGATTGAGAAAAACTGTGTGTGTGTGTCTGTGTATAGATATGTATGTATGTGTATGTGTGTGTATGTCTATAGAGACAGATAAATGATAAAGAAAATGGAGTTAATAGGAGAATTTGTAGGTGTAATAGGTAATGGGTGTTCTCTGTACTGTTTCTATTTTTGCAACTTATGTAAGTTTGAAGTTATTTCCAAATGACACAAAATGCAAGTAGTGCCAGTCAAGTTCACAGCCCAGTGCCAGGCCATGGAAATCACTCAGCAAACCCCCTGGCCCTCCCCCTTCTCTCCTGCCCAGCGTGGAGACGGTGAATGATGGGAAGTTTCACAGCGTGGAGCTGGTGATGCTAAACCAGACCCTGAACCTGGTGGTGGACAAAGGAGTCCCCAAGAGCCTGGGGAAGCTCCAGAAGCAGCCGGCAGTGGGCATCAACAGCCCCCTCTACCTTGGAGGTAAAGCCTTCCTCCTCTGTCACCTCCACCTGCCCTCTGCTCGGGCACCCACACCCAGGCCCCCTGGCTGGGGTTCCCCTGCTCTCATCTTAGTACCCACTGCCAAAGCCAATCAGAGAAAGCTTCCTGGAGGAAGTGACAACCAAGTTGATCCCTAAAGGGTGACTAGTTAGCCAGGTCATGGGGAGGAAAAGAGGAAAGGAGAGAGGGCAGGGCTCCTTCTGGGAACTACAAGTTATTCAGAGGGGATGGTGGAGGGAGGTGACAATGGAACGTAGAGGAGGACGTGGAGGCAGAGTCCAGGCCCCACGATCTGCGGGCTTCAGGTCACATTCCGTCTGCTCTGCCACCTCCTCAGACCCTGTGAGGCTCAGTTGATGCATGTAGAAGAACATGTTTGAGATTGAGGTCGAGCAAAGACCAAAGGAGAAGCAGCCACCAGTCTGGCAGAGCCTGGGCCTGAGACGCAGCCCTGGGTGGGTAGTTCTCAAAGGGTTATGCGCAAAAAAAAAAAAAAGGCACCAGAGCAGCTTGTTCAACACAGAGATTCCCAAGACCTCTCCCCAGGGAGTCCACCTCTGGAGGGCTGGAATGGGCCCATGGGCCCAGGAATCTGCATTGTTGACAGCCGGTCCAGGTGCAGGGCGTCCAGGGAAAGCCCTTGGCCCAGAGCACTCCCAGAAGGGACACAGCTTCTCTCCAGGTGAAGATCCCCAAAGTTCCACTAGTGGAGGCTGCTCCTCCAAACCCCTTCTTCTCTCCCAAACTCCAGCTCTCCTGCCCTGCGTTCTCCTGCAGAGCCGGTAACAATGGGCTATGGAGGCCCCGTGGGGCCAGCGGAGGGGTGTGATGCACCACCCATTTCTGCCTAGAGAGAGTGGTCCTCCTTCATCCAGCCAGTGTGGCCACGTGGCAGTGCATGGCCAGATCTTCTCATTTTTTCTAGAGAAGCCCGAAATATGGATTTTTATAGGAAATTTTCTATATTTACATATTGGCAGCAAATTCACGTTTGTTAGAGTCACAGTGCAAGACAAAGGATGCGCGCCCTTGTGGGGATAAGGTCCCATGTTTTGGCCCATTCCGACGATTTGAACAGCAGAGGCCCGGTGCTGTGCGCACTTAACCCCGAACACGTAACACAGCTCTTTCTCGCTCTCAGGGGAGGTCTGGGCGAGGGGGGCAGGGGAGGGTCTTCAGGCCACTGTCCTGGCACCCTCCCACAGGCATCCCCACCTCCACGGGCCTCTCAGCCTTGCGCCAGGGCACAGACCGGCCGCTGGGCGGCTTCCATGGCTGCATCCACGAGGTACGCATCAACAACGAGCTGCAGGACTTCAAGGCCCTCCCGCCACAGTCCCTGGGGGTCTCGCCGGGCTGCAAGTCCTGCACGGTGTGCAAGCACGGCCTGTGCCGCTCGGTGGAGAAGGACAGCGTGGTGTGCGAGTGCCACCCGGGCTGGACCGGCCCGCTCTGCGACCAGGAGGCCTGGGACCCCTGCCTCGGCCACAGGTCAGTGTCCCCAGAGCCCGGGCTCCCCCTCGGGCCCCCAGCATGGACTCAGTCCCTGCCCCCACCCCTGCCCCACCTGAGAAGTGGGCACTGATGGAAGCCGGAGGGCTTGTGGTCAGACTGTAGATGGGACTATGTAAGTGTGACTGCTCCAGAGGTCAGGAGCTCACACATCCAGACAGAGGTCCCGCTCAGAGGCATCAGTGTGCGAGGGCCTTGCTGAAAACACCTGCGTCTGTCCAGGGGCCTTGAGAATCTGTCCAGAACCACAACACGCCCCTATGCTGCCTCCGTGTGAATCAGAAAAAGGGCGCCCCTTTGGCCAGACACAGCCCCATGGGCATTCGGCCTGGCAAGGGGAACGAGGGTGAATTTCAGCTCCGACTCAGCTGCCCCCTCAGCCGGTCCCCTGTGCAAAGCACCAGGTGTGTATAATCACACAAAACCGAGTCACATGTCATGGCCCAATAGTTCATTATTCATTCGGGAAATATTTACTAAGGGCCTACTATGTGCCAGGCCTTGTGCTAAGTATATTAGACCCAATATTCTCCGTGTTAAGAAACCTGAATCAGCCAAAAAGACCACCAGAGCCAAGACTGGGAATTTGGTTGACTGACCAAGTGGGGAAATGATATTTTGGATCAGGAATGAGAGACCACTCTAAAGGGTTTGAGTTTCTTGTGGAGCTCGAGACTGTGTGTGTGTGTATCTACAGTAAATACTGGCTCTGAATGTCATCCCAATAGCGACAATGCTGCATCCTGATTATGAATATAGACTTGGGCATCAGTTTCTCCATCCATGAGATGTGGAGGGGTAAGACTACTGCATAAGAGCAGCAGAGGAGAGGTGCTGGTAGAAATTAAGAATGAAGCTCCGTGTAGCACACTTACCCCAATGCCTGGCACACAGCAAGTGGTAGCTGGTGGTGGTGGCGATAAGAATGGTATTATTATTATCAATTAAGATGGTAAGGCAATTAAAATGCTTAGAGAATGCTTAGATTCTTCCAAGCAGTGACTTGCCACTTGGATACATGAGTTTTGATGTCTGTTTGAAAAAGAGCAAGCAAGCTAGCCTAGTCGTGGTCACAGCTGGCAGTGGACGTTGGGGGGTGCTCATGAGCCTCCAGCTGGTTGGAAACTGGGACAGAGTATTTAAGAAAAGATTGATGCTCAGCCACTGGGCTGGCAGAGGGCAGACCAGGGAATGGGGAAGGCCAAAGGTCCCAGAGCTCTGGGTCCCCTGGTCTGAGCCTGGTCCCTGGCTGGGGTGGAAGAGGAAGCCTCCAGCAGCACTTTCTCTGCTCTGGTCCCCCCGCTCATCCTTTCCTCTGCCAACAGCTGCAACCACGGAAAATGTGTGGCAACCAGGACCTCGTACGTGTGCAAGTGTGCAGAGGGCTACGGAGGGGCCTTGTGTGACCACAAGAATGACTCTGCCAATGCCTGCTCAGCCTTCAAGTGTCACCATGGGCAGTGCCACGTCTCAGATCAAAGGGAGCCCTACTGCCTGTGCCAGCCTGGCTTTAGTGGGGAGCACTGTGAACAAGGTGGGTCTACTGTGCGTATGGGAGGGGGGACCTAGGAAGGACATGGGAGTCAGCGTTGGACTCCGGATCCAGACTGCCTAAGTTCCGGCTCTGGCTACGCCACTTAGAGGCTGCATGACCTTGGTTAAGTCACTGTCTAAGCCTCAGTTGCCTCATCTTGAAAATGAGGGCAACACTGTACCTTCCTGTTTATTGCTGTGTAACAAATTGGCCCCAAAACATAGCAGTTCAAAACCCTCCCTTGTTGCCTCCCCTCCCCTCTCTCTGCTCCTCTCTCTCTCCCTGCTCCTCTCCCCTTCTCTCCTTTTCCAGCTGTCAGCCCTTGAGATGCCATGCCTTCAAAACTAATCCATGCCCTCGCCACACAGTGTGGCCTCCTGAGCAGCACCATTGACTCACCTGGGAACTTATTAGAAATGCGCACTCTCAGGCTGCACCCCAGACCTTTTGAGTCAGAACCTGCGTTTTAACAAGAGCCCTCAGTGCTTGACTCTTACGCGTATTAACGTTTCAGATGTTGCTCTACAGCCTCCCTCCAATCCTCCTGCCATTATTGGGTCAACAAAAGACAGTTGTTTGTTTGGTCTGATCCATTCTCGTAAACATCAAATTACTTATCTCGGCTAGTGGCCCCTTTAGTGTATTAATTTTGAGGTAAGCTCAAAAAAGGAAAATTAAATTATATTTAATTTTTAATCTGTCTCACCTTGGGGGTTTTTCTCCTGCCTGGAAACTGAGAAGTTTTCCTCCCTGCCACCAGATTCCTAGGCGGGCCACCCCATCACTAGAGGACTCTTTCACGTTTTATATCGAGTTGAAATACTATTCTTAACCAAAACTGATGATTTGAAAAAAATTTTATTAATGTATTTTTAAATAATTTCAGATGTAACAGAAAAATTGCCAGAACAATATAAACAGCTCTCATAGTCCCTTCCACCAGACTGCCCAGTTAACAGGTGGCCACATTTGTACTCTCCCTCCCCACGTTACACACACGCGTGCCCACACCATTAGTCCTTTTCTGATTCTTTTAACAAATCTCGTAATTATTTTACAAAACTGTATCAAACGTAACAAACCTCACGTTACATCATCACATTAATCACCTGAAGCTTTAAAATGCGTAAAGCCTGTTCTCATTCTGTGAAGTAGGAGAAAGGACGTGGAAATGTGTCACCAATTTCCAGACAAGCTGAGGCCCAGGGATGGCAAGTGACTTGTCCACGGCCATGTGGCTGAGGACCCTGGCTCTGAGGCCAGTACTCTGCTCCTCAGTGCCTTGCCAATGCAGTGACAGGAGAGGGGTGGAGATGAAGAGCTGGGGCAGGGTCCAGAGGATTCAAGCAGACAGAGGGGCGTCCCATTCCCCTCCTTCTCCCTCCAGTTATTTCTAGGACTTCTGGAAAAGCTCATCCCTGCAGACTCTTTGGCTCATTAACTCCTGTTCCTCATTCACATCTCAATTCCAGCATCACTTCCCAGAGACGTACCCCTGGGCTAGGTCAGGCTCCTTTGGTATGTGCTCTTGTACAAACATGTTCCTTTCCTTTGTAGCATCCATCTCAGTTTAGCATTACAAATATAGTCCTTTAAACGATTGATTATATAATTAGTGTCTAGACTCTACACCAACAGAGATAGGCTACTGAGAGTGGTGGGGACTGGGGCAAACTGGAGATCTCCTGCGCCATCGAAAGCACTCAGCTTCAGCCCATCATTGCAGTGCAGGGCTGCAGGCTCAGCTTTACCAAACCTCCTAGTTTTCAAAGAAACCAGAAATCCCACCTTTTAGGTCCTATCTCCTGGGTTTGTTTTGGTTTTTTTTATGTTGACATTTAATTTGGTCTTTAAGCATGTGTAACACAATCAAAATTTGCCTGGGGATAGGATTTAGCCCAGATTCTACCAGTTTGCCACATCTAGCTTGGTCTTTAAGTTCCTTGAAGGAAGGGACCAAGCCTACTTTTGTCACCATTATATCCTCAGGGCTTAGTCATAAATCTAGTATAGAGCATGGCACAGAAAAGCCAAATAGCTGGGGGGTGGGGGGGGTGGATTAACCCAGGAACTGCCCATGGGCCTGCCAGCCACCTACACTTCCAATGCCCTGACCTTACCTCTTCTGCCCTCTGCAGAGAATCCATGCCTGGGGGAGATAGTCCGAGAGGTGATCCGCCGCCAGAAAGGTTACACATCATGTGCCACAGCCTCCAAGGTGCCCATAATGCAATGCCGCGGGGGCTGCGGGCCCCAGTGCTGCCAGCCCACCCGCAGCAAGCGGCGGAAATACGTCTTCCAGTGCACGGATGGCTCCTCCTTCGTAGAAGAGGTGGAGAGACACTTAGAGTGTGGCTGCCACCCGTGTTCCTAAGCCCTCTGCCCCCCACCTCTCAGACTCCAGGCTGCTGGGGTTGGGAGCAGCCCCATGCCACCCCCTCGAGATTAGGAGTGAAGAAATGGAAGCTGGAGAGGAGACAAAAGAAGAAGAGAATATTAAGTATATTGTAAAATAAACAAAAAATAGAACTTATTTTTATTATGGAAAGTGACTATTTTCATCTTTTATTATAAAAATATATCACACCATCTGAGTATATGGACCATATAGTGAGTTATTTTTACCAAGTTGTTTTGTGTTGTGTATTTGGCGTGTTTTTATGAACAGCTGTTAAAAATTTTAAGAAAAAAGACTAATAAAAATGTTTTAAAACAAAAGGATAAGAATAAAGAGGTGATAGCCTGTGCGAAGAAGAAGGAAGTTTTTATGTTTAGGAAACACTATCATGTCAGCAGAAACCAAGACCTGCGTACGGAGCTCAGGAAAAGGAAGGATAAGAGGAAGAGAGAGATGGAAAAGATTTTTCTTTGTTTCTTATCTTGAACTACCTTGTTTTCTCTTCCCTGTAAGCACCCAGCTGTTAAGAGTCCTGGTTGCGATGGCGAAGACGCCCAGTTCTTCCAGGAAAAGCTGCTGAGTATCAGTTTTCTCAGAGTCTCTGAGACCCTAAGCAGTGGCTGCCCCAGGCCCTCTGCAGGGTCAGAACCTACCGCGGACCCCCTTCCCCTTCCTGGCTGGCCCAGGTTCTGTTAGAGAACTATCTGAACTCCGCCACAGGCTTCATGTGAGCCTGTTTTGCGGAGTTTTAGAACAGCTGCTCTTTTCCTGTCCCTCCCCAGGAATGCAGTCCTCCTGGGGGAGGGGAGGGAGGGAGTCAGCCTCTCTCCTCAGGCCCCAGCCACTGGCCCTTCCGCCAGAACGTTCTGAACCACTCCCCTCCCTCCAGCCAATTTCACAGGGGAATGAGATGATACAGGAGAGCAGGCAGCCAGGGCTGCTGGGATGAGGAAGGCCAGGAGCCAAGCCTGCCCCCAGCCCTGGTAGAAGTCCAATTCCACAAGGTTCTTGGAGGCTCTTGCTATGGGACAGACAGGCCTCTGCCACCTGATCCTCAGGCCACCGTGATAATGACAAAGACCCCTCACCCATCTACATTTTCCAACGCTTGTCCACACTACACCTTATTTCATTCATGTAACCCCTGCCCCCGGGAGAGGTAAAGCAGCATAGCCCATTTCATCAATAAGGAAACTGAGGCCTCTCTCCGGCTCCATTCTTGCCTTAAGCTGCACATGTGATAAGCGGAAGAGCCGGGCCTGGAGCCCAGACTCAAAGCTCTAGATTCCTTCTCCAGAATGGTGTAAACACGGGAGATGCAGGCAGTTTAGGTTCATCAGAGAAGCCTTACCAGAAAAGGACAGTAGACAGTTTTCTGCTATTCTTCCTGCTGTCTGTCTTGTTCATTCCTTGTTCTGCCTCCCTCGTGTCCAGAAAGATTCTAGAGAGAGGGACTTACGTATCAAGGCAGGTGAGCCAAGGCAGCCTGTCCAGCCCTGACTCCACTCCAAGAACTGCCCGCCCTCCAGACGGGGACTTGCCCCTGTCTCCCCCACCCTCACCTGCCCCGTTCTACCCCCACCTGCCCCCTTCCACCCTGTCAGGCTAGTGCAGATGGCCCAGGGGCTCAGCTGCTCACACCAACTCCCTGCCTCACGTCCTCCATCTCTGCTTCCCCAGGAGCCTCCCTGCAGAAGTGTCAGGGAGGAGACTGGGGCTGAGTGGACCTTCCAGCTCTGAGGGCCCCCAGAGGAGCCTAGTGTTTCTGTGAGGACCAATGATGGGCCAAAGGCTCAAAGAAGCAAGAAGGGAGAAAGAAAAGAAAGGAAGATGGCAGAGCGCAAGGCAAGTGGCAGATAAGGAGGGAGGAGGGAAGGGAGGGGGAAACGAAGAATGGAAGGACGAAAGGGCTAAAGAGAAGAAGGGAGGGAAGGATAAGATGGAGGAATTTACTTAAAATATGCATATTAATGTTTTGTTCCAGGTACTGTACCTTATGATGGGTTAGTGTCAAATATTAATAGCTAGATTTGCTTAGTACTTATACGTTATACATCAGATACCAACCTAATTTTTTTTTCATTTAATTCTCAAAACAACCCTGTAGTAAAGACATTACTAACCCATTTTACAGTTGAGTAAATTGAAGCATGGAGAAGTTAAGGAACTTACACAGAGCAGATGTCTAATAAATTGCTGTACCAGGTTTCAGGCCCAGGCTATCTGACTCTAGAAATTGCCCCTTGTGTGAAGGAAACATGTCCCGCCTTTAAGGATCCTACAGCCTGGGCCAGAAACAATCATGGAAATGGACAATTGCTTTATTATACAAGTTCCCTAATGGCGGTATAAACAAGGAAAGTGGCTGACCAGTGTATGAAATGTCCCATCCTGGGTCTTCAAGGATGAATAGGAGTTTGCCAGGGGATGGAAAAGGGGGTTGAACTTTCCAGGGAATGGCCTATTAAAAAGCAAAATATGGGGGCCGGCCCGGTGGCACAAGTGGTTAAGTGCACATGCTCCACTGTGGCGGCCCGGGGTTCGCTGGTTCGGATCCCCGGCGCGCACCGATGCACCGCTTGTCGGGCCATGCTGTGGCAGACGCCCCATATAAAGTGAAGGAAGATGGGCACTGATGTTAGCCCAGGGCCAGTCTTCCTCAGCAAAAAGAGGAGGATTGGCAGATGTTAGCTCAGGGCCGATCATCCTCACAAAAAAAATAAAAAAAATAAAAAGCGAAATATGAAAAGGCCTGGTAAGTTTGGGGAACAGTCAGAGGTCTGGGGTGGAAGGCGCATGAGGTGCACACTGGGGAGTCAAGATAAAGAGTAGACACGAAGGCAGGCGTTCAACCACAAAGAGCCGTGTGTAGCAGGGTAGACCACAGGGACCCAGCATGGTTTTGAGCAGAGGAATGCCAACACAAGCTCTGTTTTAGGAAGAGAACTGGTGGCAATGTAGAGAAATGCCTGGAACAGGACATAGGGTTCTGCCACCCAAAATGGCTTTCGGGGCTCCCAGTTCACTTTAGTTTGTTATAGCTAGACAATGCTGATTTCCAGTTAGGTCACAAAAGCCTTTGTGGAAGCTCAGATGTTCTGCCCTGGAAGGGTTGCCCTGGGATCTGCCCAACACCCCCACCCCACCCTCTATTCCCCATGCCCCGCCAGCCCACCCCACCCAGGCAGGTGGACCTGGGCCTTATTCCACCACCAACACTCCTTGCTAGCCTCTCCCCACCCATCACAACGCCCACTCAGCCTGCTATCTCGAGATCCCAGCCCAGCGTCACTGCCTTTCTGGAAGGACTCGCCAGGCTGCAGGCTTTCCCTCTGCCTCCCCAACGAATCCAAGGCCTCTCTCTCCCAATCACTCCCTGGGCGCAACCCTGAAACCAGCCGCAATCAGCCAAGATTGCCAAAAGAACTAGATTCTTTCTCTCAGTGTGGGGGTGATTTTGAGCCTTCCCCTTAATTTTGGAAGTCCTGACTTTACAAAGTGCCAAATGCAGGACCATTAAAAAAACCCTCCCCAAAATGAAGTTTCTCTAACAAATGGAAAGTAAAGCTCTCTTATTTGAGCAGCCAAATTCTAGAAACAGAAAGTCCCACAGGGCAGGAAGAGTTTAATCAAGTAGTTTTCATGCTCAATGGTTCAATGCGTGTGTGTGGGTATGTGCACATGTGCAGAAGAGGGGGCTTGGGCTCTGTTTCTCCCTGAGCAGGATTCAGGGAAAGGGAAAAGAAGGGTACCTTTTTGACTCAACTAAGGGGCCCTACGATGGCTGATGAGATGATGTATTTAAAGCTCTTTGTAAAGTGTAAACTAAAAACCTTACATGTAAGATGCTGTTGTTATTATTACTGTTGTTGTTACTATTATTAACATGCCAAAAGGCCCTTTTCAGAAGATGGTTTTGCCTTTTCAATCTCATAGGAAGGAGCCCAAGTCTGACACTTGAGAAAGATGACAGAGAGGAGGACAAGGAGAAGAGGCACAAGGAGAGTAAGGGAAACCTCCTAGGGTCAGAGCAAGACGAGAAGATCCCCCAAGATGGCCCTCCAGACACCAGGAGGCCAGGATGGAGGTTGAGCTAACGCTCGCCCTTCACCACATACAAGGCTGCCACCAGACTGAACCCTAAAACCAAGCAGCCACCCACTGCCCTTTTTGGGGTCAGAAGCATCTAGCATAAACAGACTTACCCCTTAAAGACTCACAGGGTCCCAGAAAAAGAGCTGAAGGAACCCAAGGGGTTCCAAGGGGGTCCCTGGTGGGTGGTAAACCTTAGAATCAAAGAAATGGAGTGTTTAGCCCAGAGACGAAGCTCATCCAGCAAATTAAGGCCAGAAGCAGGAATAGACCCAGGTGTCTACCCAGGCCAGAGTTCTTCCTGCTGCTCCACAGTGGGCATCCAGCCAGAGTGAAGCCTGAGACAGACACTCCAACACCTTCTTGCTGGCCAGGAAAGTATCCCCTGCCTTCCCCCACAGCCATCTCCCAGTCCACTCAGACAGTTGGGAAGCTAGGGCGTTATCTGCTTTGGTGGTACTTATCCATGTTTTCCAGTCTGGGTTAGACAAAAGTGCCAAAGGAAACACTTAGGGAAAGTTGATGAGAGATGCCAGCTAGCCAGGACCAGCAAAGACAGAATTGGGCATTTGGCAAAGCTTATTTCTCTAACTCAACAATAGGTTCTAAGAGGAAAAATTTTAAGATGTTTTTAAAAACAATGTTATAGTGCCACTTCCCTAGTATGGAATAAATAATGTGCATTTTTTTTCAACACTGTCATATTCTGATATTATAATAAATGGATGAGTCACAGGAGAGCCATCAGAAGCTCTTGTGAATACCATAAGCTCAGCCCTGCTCCGTGGTGTGTGTTTTATTTTTACTTCTGACCTTCACACTCCCTGGGGCAAAGATTACTACATTCATGGGGTTTGGGCAAGTCTGGTGTGGAGTCAGTGAAAAAAATTGGTTCCTTGGACCATGAAGTGGGAAAAATGGATCCAGAGTTCCCCAGAGACATGGGAGAGAAGACCCAACACGTGGATTAGGGTCTGCAGGACGCATGGTTTGTGTGGTCACAGAGTGGGTGTCAAGGGTCACAGGGAAGGAAGCCACTCTAGTTCAAGGAGGAGACCACTTATTAAGTCATGAAGGAAGGTTCCACCTGGGCACTCCAATGCCTAATTAAATCCCCTCTTTATTCATCCCTCCCACAAGCATTTATTGAACATCTACTATGTGCCAAGTACTGGTCTAGGCATTGAGACCACAGGGGTGATCAAGACAAAGTCCTTGTTCTCCTGGAGCTTAACTTTTAACTGAATGTCAATCAGTCAATAAACAAACAAATAAAGATAATGTCAGATAGTATAATAAAGTAGAGGTGACATGACTGGATAGCTGGGTGCGTACTTTACACAATGAAGTCAAGGAAGGTCTCTGAGGAACTGGGACATGGGGGTGGGGTGAAGTACCAAGAAATGGAAGAAGAAGGACGCCTGACCGCACAACACTCACCTGCCATCTGCCCTCCTGCACGCGGCATCTGAGGGAGGTGGGCAGCCTGAGCACCTGAGTAGGCCAGAGGTGATGATGTGGACAAGAGAGCAGTACAAGTGGGCTTAGGAGTGAGGGGAGGAGACAGAGCTCACCTCTCAGCTTGCCAGCCCTGGAGCATTCTTGGGAGCCTATGGCCTTTCTGAATGAGGAATGTCAAGGATCTGGAGGCTGCCACCAGCTGGCTGAAGGTTACCTTCACTTCCCTGGCAGATGGCCTTGTATCTACCCAGTGAAGAACTCCATTAGGGGCAAGACACTGGCAGGCAGCAGATGCACCAAGTGTTAGAAAAGGGACCAGTCTTGTCATTCCTTCTTCCCCTGGCATTTCCTGAGCAAGACAGGGCCATACAGACCAGGTACCCTAAGCCTCCATCAGGATGCCCTTGACATTACCTTCATACTTTTCAGTGTGAAAGAATCTAAAGTGGGGGGGGTGGGTATATTTTGTGCTGACACACGTTGTGTCAGACCCTGGCTTAGACTAGTCAGATCCTTCCATGAATACCTGGATGGAATCATTCACAAAGGAAGAAGGGAGTAAGAGTGCTAAATAGGCAACAAATAGTGGCCTCCTTAGGGCAATGTGGTCCCTTAGTGGAAACATATGGCAGGCTGGTGGTCTATACTTGTATTTAGAACACTGTTATTGATGGGAAACTGGGACCAAGATATTTCTGGCAATGAGGTGCCAGCATCATCCTTTCTGCCACTCTTTCTCCTTACTACTCTGTCACTGCAAGTGGGTACAGAACAATGCATTATGGATTTAGTATGCCTATGTGACACACACAAAATATTTTGGAGCAGGGGGCTTTCACCTTTGGACCTGCTATTGGCAGAGAAATAAAGAACAGGATTAATAAAAATGTTTCGGTTTCCTGGAACTCTACCCTTCAGCTAAGCCCCAGCAGGAGGAACAGGGAAGGTTATCAAATCAAGACCTGAGGACTGAGGATTTGTCTGCAGGACGTCAAAGGTGAGTGAAGACAGTGTGTGTCAAGAGGCACAGGCAGCTCAACTTCAAGATGTGGCCGGGGTGTGGGGCAACTCCCGATGATGATGCAGGATTAACTGGTTAGCAGCATAACCTTGCTCACTCAGAGTAACCTTGTGAAGTGCTGAAGGCACAGGCGATTCTCTCAGCTCCTGACCAGGGCTCTGTAAGTGTCCTTGTTTGCCAGCCCCTGCATGGGAAGTGGAGATGAGGCAAGCCTTGAAGCCTGAGAGCGGGGTTGAGGGAGGGTCTAAGTGAGCAGGCCTCCATCCCTCTCCAGCTCCAACTGCCCTAGAGATCACGACTTCCTCTCCCACGTCCTTTTGGCAACATCACTGTGAGATTCAGTTTCCCGTCTCGAAGAGAAGGATGACAACACTTGACACAATCAAGGCTTTGTAGATTACAAGTGGCAAAAACCAATTCAAACTAACCAGCCACAAAAGGAATAAGTTGGCTTAAGTCACTGGGAAATCTAAGACATTTCTTACTGTGTCGGGCAGGGGTGTTTGGATCCCAGAGCTCATACAATAGCATAAGGGCTCAGGGTCTCTCATACATGCTTGGCTTTCTTCTGCATTGGCCTCATTCTCAGGAAGGCCCTCCTGAGGAGATGGCAAAGTGACTCTCAGCCACTGCAGACTGAAAGCAGTACATACTACTAATTTCAAGCCAGGAGAAAGAGCTTCTCTTTTCAATAATACCAAGGGACATCCCAGAAGAGTCACTGGCTCTGATTGGCCTGGCTTGGGGCAAATACCTATTACTGGACCAAACATTATGGTCAAGAGAATAGGATGCATTGCTGGCCAAGCCTGTATCACGTGACCACTTCTGGAGCCAGAAACAGGCAGTCAAGGATGAAGACAGGTATTTCCCCCAAGGAAAAGAGGGAATAGATGCTGGGTGGGCAAAAATGACAGATGGTAACTACTCGCCACAGGGAGTTATTGAGAAAATATGATGAATTCCGGTTCAAGATGACAACGTAGGAGGATCGTAAACACACTGCCTCTCGTGAACACACCAAATCTACAGCTACATGTGGAACAATTTCCTCTGAAAGAAACCCAAAAGCCAGCCGAGCGACTCCTACACTTCAGGCAAATGAAAAAAAACCCAAATTGAAACGGGTAAACGAGGCTAAGACACACAATCTCGCAGTAAACCCCACCAGCACAGTGACCCGCAATCTGGAGGGGACTCAACCCTCAAGCTTCTCCCTGCGGAGAGAAGAATTTGAACCCCACATCTGGCAGCCCAACTTTTGAGACCTGCACCAAAGAGATGAGCCTCCAAAACATATAGCTTTGAAAACCAACAGGGATCATGATCACGAGACCCACAAAGCTATAGCAAACTGAGAAATAGTTCTTAAGGAGCTTTCACCCGTGGACTCACCAACCCAGGGCCCAGCACAGAGGCAGCCGACTGAAAAGCAACCAGTCTTTCTGTGTAAGAGCCCTATTTGCTCATCTTGAAGCATCAGTCTGTGGGGCAGGCATCTAATTTAACATACATCTAGGGGCCCACTGAAAGTCTCTCCAAGGATGGAGGCCAGCAGGTACCATCTTTGCACTCTCCTTCTGCCTAGCTCCAGGCCACCAGTACCTACTGGAAAGGATCCTGTGCACTCACCTGTGCCCTGGTTTTTGCAGCTGTTGCTCAGGGGACATTTCTCAATCACCTGACTCTGGTGAGCAGCAGGGCTTATACTCATGTGTCCCACAGGACTGTAACAAATAGAGAAAGAGTTCTTAACCAGTTACATCCCAGGGCACAGCAGAGAGGCAACCGAGTGAGGCATCCAGCATTTCTGTGAAAGAAGCCTATTAGTTTATCTTCATAGCTGCAACCTGAGGGGGAAGCTTCTAATTAAACAAGCACCTAAGGGCTGACTAAAATCCTCTCCAAAGACCCAGAGACTGTGCCATCTTCACACTCCCTGTCTGCCCTGGTGCAGGTTGTCAGTGTTTCCAAGAGAAGAGCCAGTGTACACATCTGGCATCCTGGCTTTTGTGGCTGCCACCAGAGGACACAGCCCTTGATGGCCTGGTTCTGGTTGCCAGCAGGGCTTGTGTTCACAGCTTCAATAGTACAGAAGCAAACTAAGAAAGAGTTCTTAACTATCACTCCAGGGCTCAGTGCAGAAGGAACAGACAGAAATGTCCATTTCCCATTCTTCCCCTGGAAGAGATATATTTGCGTACCTTAAAAGCTGCTGCCTGAGGGTCTGGCTTCCAATCAGCCTGAATCTAGGTGCTGACTGAGATCTTCTCCTTTGGGACACTGACGGGTCTTGGCACACCCTCAACTACTGGGAGCCACTAAGAATAAATAGTTCTCTCCTGCAGTGTTGTTGTAGAGATTAGATGAAATAATACATGCAAAGCACCTGTCACAAGCTAGGCATTAAACAATGGTAGTCTATTCTATGTTAGGTATGTAGCTAATACCATCTTCTGTTTAACTCATGCTGTAATTGATCTTCAATGTGAAAAAGAATTATCACATAGACTATCAGCAGCTTACACATTATGACTCAAGTGGGTCAATCAGAACTTCACAGCTATGAGCCTTAGAATTTGCAAACAAGGAGTTCACAGACTGGGACTAGCATATAGATATGCTTTGTTTGGCTTGCCCAGTATTTTTTTTAAATTGAAACAACATTTAAAATTGTGGAGAAACCAAATAAAAAACAGTGGTAGGCTTCCTGGACAAACAAAAAGGTTTGAGGGACAACTAATAGCTAGGGCAGGGTTGAATGATAAGGTTTATCTCCTACACAAGGCCACTCCTTCAAGACTGAGAGAGGTGGCTGCCTTAACTAATGCTGAGAAAACAACACAGAGAGTCAAGGAAAATGAAGAAACAAAGAAATATTTTCCAAATGAAAGAACAAGCTAAAACCTCAGAAAAAGCCCTTAATGAAATGTAGATAAGTGATTTACCTGATAAAGGGTTCAAAACCACGGTCATAAAGATGTTCACCAAGCTCAGAAGAACAATGTCTGAACAAAGAGAGAATTTCAACAAAGAGATAGAAAATATAAGAAAGTACCAAATAGAAGTCACAGAGCTGAAGAATACAATAACTGCACTGAAAAATACAACAGAGGGATTCAACAGTAGACTAGATGAAGTGGAAGAAAGGATCAGTGAACTAGAAGACAGGGCAGTGAAACTCATGCAATCAGAGCAGCAAGAAGAAAACAGAATGAAAAAGAGTAAAGATAGCTGAAAAGAATTATGGGGCAACATCAAGCAGATCAACATTCACATTATATGGTTCCCAGAAGGAGAAGAGAAAGGGGCAGAAAACTTACTTGAATCAATAATGGCTGAAAACTTCCCTAACCTGGGGAAGGAAACAGACATCCAGATTCAGAGACTTCCAAAGAAGATGAATCCAAAGAGACCCACACCAAGAAATACTATAATTAAAGTGTCCAAGGTTAAAGACAGGGAGATAATCTTAAAAGCAGCAGGAGAAAAACAACTTGTTATGTACAAGGAAACCCCCATAAGACTATCAGATTTTTCAGCAGAAACTTTGCAAGTCAGACGGGAGTAGCAGGTTTCTTCAAAGTCCTGAAAGAAAAAAACTGCCAACCAAGAATACTCAACCCACTAAAGTTGTCCTTCAGAATTGACAGAGAGATAAAGAATTTTCCAGACAAGCAAAAGCTAAAGGAGTTTATCACCACTATATTGCCTTTACAAGAAATGTTAAAAGACTTGTTTAAGTGGAAATGAGAGGGAAATAATTAGTAACAGGAAAATACAGGAAAGTATAAATCTCACTGTTAAAGTTAAATATATATTAAAATTCAGAATAATCTAATGTTGTAAAGGTGAGGAATTAATCACTTATAAACCTAGTATGAAGGTTAAAAGACAAAATTAATAAAAATAACTACAGTCATGTGCCACATAACAACATTTTGGTCAACAATGGACCGCATATGCAATAGTGGTCCCATGAGATTATAATGGAGCTGGAAAATTCCTGTCACCTAGTGATGTCATTGACATTGTAATGTCGCAGTGAAATGCATTACTGACATGTTTGTGGTGATGCTGGTGTAAACAAACCTACTGCGCCACCAGGAATAAATAAGTATAGCATACACAATTAGGTACCGTACATAATACTTGATAACGATAATAAACAACTATGTTACTTGTCTATGTATTTACTATACTATACTTTTTATTGTTATTTAAGAGTGTATTCTTTCTACTTACAAAAAAATTTACTGTAAAACAGTATGCCATGTTATGCTGGCAGAAGCTTCAGTGATCTCGTGTTTACTGTATCTGTTGCTTGCATCCTTTTCTCTTGTGCTTGATTTAATCCCATGTTGTTTTGTTCATCATGGCTCCTAACTGTGCAAAATCCACTGCTAATGTTGCCAGTAAGAGGCCACATCAAGTGATTGACCTAGAAACAAAATTTAAAGTGATTAAGGACTACAAAGGTGGAAAATCAGGTATGTCCCATTCCACCATAGCTACAATCTTGAAGAACAAGAACAAGAACAAAGTGATGGAGGCTGTTAAAAGTTCTGCTTCAATGAAGGCAATAAGACTAACAAAATTCAAGAAGGGCCTATATCAGACATGGAAAAACTTCTAATGGCCTGGATTGAAGACCAGATACAAAAGTGTATCCCTCTCAGCATGATGATCATGGCCAAAGCAAAAAGTTTGCTTGCAATATTGAAAAAAAAGAGGCTGAACCCAACCACAATGTTGAATTTTTCGCTAGGTCTATGTGGTTTAAACAATTCAAGAATCGTTATTTATTACATAATGTGAAAGTGAGTGGTGATTCTGCAAGTGCTGAGGTGAAGGCAGCTAAGGAATCTTTAGAAACTCTAGATAAGCTGACTGCCAGAGCAAATATTCAATATGGAGGAAACCTCCCTATTCTGGAAACAGATGCCTGAAAGGATTTTTATCCATAAGGAGGCCAAGTCAACACCAGGTTTCAAGGCTTTTAAGGACAGGATAACAGTCTTCGTTGGGGACAATGCTGTTGGCTATGAATTGAAACCCTTTGTGATCTGGCACAGTGAGGACCCCAGGGCCTTCAAGCATGTCAATAAACACACAGTGTCAGTGTGCTAAAGGAGCAATAAGAAGTCATAGATGACCCAGCTCCTCTTCCAAGATGCCCTCCTGAATTGCTATGCCAGCAAAATGGAGAAGTACTGTTTGGAGAATAGCATAACTTTTTAGATTTTGCTTATTGTTGGTAATGCTCCTGGACATCCGTTTATTAGTGATCTTCATCCCAATATCAAATCAGTGTTTTTCCCTCCAAATACCACCTCTTTGATCCAACCAACAGATCAAGGAGCTACAGCAGCTTTTAAGACCTACTACCTGAGGAGGAACTTTGCCCAGGAGGAAGACACTAATGCAGTTCTGGCAGGATTACAACATCTATGACTGCATCAAGAGCCTTGTTTATGTTTGGGGTGATGTCATCAGGGAGTGTATGAATGGCATCTGGAAGAAGACACTCAAGAAATTCATCCATTACTTTAAAGGATTTGCCAGGTATGAAGAGGTGGCAAAAATCAACAAAGCTGTGGTTGAGATGGCAAACAACTTTAACCTGGGTGTGGATGAGGATGACATTGAGGAGCTCATAGAGGTGGTTCCTGAGGAATGGACTAAGGAGGCATTGTTAGAACTGGAACAGGAATGCATAGCTGAAGAAGAGGCAAGAGAAAAGGAAACTACAGAGAAAAAAAAGAAGAACCCCCAGGAAAATTCGCAGTGAAGGGTCTAGGAGAAGCTTTTGCAGACCTCAACAAGCTCCTTAAAAAGTTTGAAAACATGGACCCAACACTGAAAAGGTTTTCATTAATAGAGATGAAGGTTCATGGTGCATTATCTGCTTACAAACAAATCTATGATTAAAAAAAGAAGCAAACTGGGGCCGGCCCAGTGGCGCAAGCAGGTAAGTGCACGCGCTCCGCTGCGGTGGCCCGGGGTTCACCGGTTCGGATCCCAGGCGCACACCGACGCACCGCTTGGCAAGCCATGCTGTGGCGGCGTCCCATATAAAGTGGAGGAAGATGGGCATGGATGTTAGCCCAGGGCCAGTCTTCCTCAGCAAAAAAAAAAAAAAGGAGGATTGGCAGACGTTAGCACAGGGCTGATCTTCCTCACAAAAAAAAAAAAAGAAGAAGCAAACCACCATAGACACATTTCTGAAAAGGGTAACATCTCAAGAACAGCCTCAGTGAGGTCCTTCAGGAGGTATTCCAGAAGAAGACATTGTTATCATGGGAGATGACAGCTCCATTCGTGTTGTTGCCCCTGAAGACCTTCCAACAGGACAAGATGTGGAGGTAGAAGACATGATATTGATAATCCTGATCCTGTGTAGGCCTAGGCTAATGTGTGTGTTGTGTCTTAGTTTTTAACAAAAAAGTTTAAAAAGTAAAAAGAAAATAATAATAAATTTTTAAAATAGAAAAAATCTTATAGAATAAGGATATAAAGAAAAAAATATTTTTGTATAGCTGTACAAGGTTTGTGTTTTAAGTATTATTACAAAAGAGTCAAAAAATTAAAAAGTTTATAAAGTAAAAAAAGTTACAGTAAGCTAAATTTATTATTGAAGAAAGAAAAAATTATTTTATGAATTTCCTATAGCCTAAGTGTACAGTGTTGATAAAGTCTACAATAGTGTACAGTAATGTCCTAGACCTTCATATTCACTCACCACTCACTCACTGATATCCAGAGCAACTTCCAGTCCTGCAAGCTCCATTCATAATAAGTGTCCTATACAGGTGTACCATTTCTGTTTTTGTTTTGTTTGTTTGTTTTGCTGAGGAAGATTTGCCCTGAGCTAACATCTGCGCTAATTTTCTTCTATTTTATATGTGGGTCGCATGGCCACTGAGGAGTGGTGTAGGTCTGTGCCTGCAAACCGAACCTGGGCCACCAAAGCAGAGTATGCTGAACTTAACCACTAGGCCGTGGGACCGGCCCCCAATTTATCTTTTATACCATATTTTTATTGTAAATTTTCTATGTTTAGATATGTTTAGGTACACAAATACTATTGTGTTACAATGGCCTATAGTATTCAGTACAGTAACATGCTGTACAGGTTTGTAGCCTAGGAGCAATAGGCTATACCATATAACCTAGGTTTATAATAGGCTATACCATCTAGATTTATGTAAGTACACACTATGATGTTTACACAATGACGAAATCACCAATGACACATTTCTCAGAATGTATCCCTGTCATTAAGCAATATATGGCTGTATATATACAATAATTTCTTAATGAATTCACAAGATAAAAAGATGTAAATTGTGACATCAGAAACATAAAATGTGAGGAAAAGAGTGAAAATGCAGAGCTTTAGAATGTACTCTAACTTAAGTTGTTATCAACTTAAAATAGACTGTTAAAATTTAAGTAGTTTTATGAAAGCCTCATGGTAACCACAAAGCAAAACCTATGGTAAATACACAAAAGATAAAGAGATAGGAATCTAAGCATAACACTACAGGAAATCATAAAATCACCAAAGAAGAGAGCAAGTGAAAAAGAAAAGAAAAAGGGAATTACAAAATGACCAGAAAACAATTAACAGAATAGCAATAAGTATGTACATATAAATAATTACTTTAAAGGTAAATGGACTAAATTCTCCAATCAAAAGACAGAGTGGCTGAATGGATCAAAAAACAAGACCCACCAATATGCTACTTACAAGAGTCTCACTTCAGATGTAAGGACACACATAGACTAAAAGTGCAGGGATAGAAAAAGTTATTCCAAGCAAGTGAAAACCAAAAGAAAGCTAGGGAAGCTATGCATATATCAGACAAATTAGACTTTAAGACAAAGACTGTAACAAGAGACAAAGAATATTATGTAATGAAAAGGAGTAAACCCAACAAGATATAACATTTGTAAACATCTCTGCACCCAACATAGGAGCATTTAAATATTTAAAGCAGGTATTAACAGATTTATAGGAAGAAAAAGACAACAATACAATAATAGTAGAGACTTTAATACTCCAATTCCATCAATGGATAGATCATCCAGAGAGAAAAATCAATAAGAATGCATTCATCTTAAACAACACCTTAGACCAGGTGGACTTAACAGACATATATAGAACATTCCATCCAAAAGCAATAGAATACACATTCTACTTAAGTGCACATGGAACATTCTCAAGGATAGATCGTATGTTAAGCCACAAAACAAATCTTAGTGAATTTAAGAAGACTGAAGTCATATCAAGCATCTTTTCCAACCACAATGGTATGAAACTAGAAATCAATTACAAGAAGAAAATTGGAAAATTCACAAATGTGTGGAGATTAAACAACATGCTACTGAACAACCAATGAATCAAAGAAGAAATCAAAAGAGAAATCAAAAAAATACTTTAACATAAACAAAGTTGGAAATACAAAATACCAAAACTCTTGGGAGGTGGCAAAAGCAGTTCTAAGAGGGACATTCATAGCAATAAACACCTGTATCAAGAAACCAAGGAAGATCTCAAGTAAACAATTTAACTTTACATCTCAAGGAACTAGAAAAAGAAGAATAAACCAAGACCAAATTTAGAAGAAGGGAGGAAATAACCAAGATCAGAGTGGAAATAAACAAAATAAAGACAAAAAAGGCAATAGATAGTATCAATAAAACCAAGAGCTGCTTTTTGGAAAGACAAACAAAATAAAACCTTTAGCTAGACTCACCAAGAAAAATAGAGAGGACTCAAATAAATAAAATAGAAATGAAAGAGGAGACATTATAACTGATACCATGGAAATACAAAGGATCATGAAAGACTACTATGAAGAATTATATACCAACAAATTGGACAATCTAGAAGAAATGAATAAATTCCTAGAAACATACAACTAACCAAGACTGAATTATGAAGAAATAGAAAATCTGAACAGATGGATTACTAGTAAGGAGATTGAATCAGTAATCACAAACCTCTCACAAACAAAAGCCCTGGGTCAGATGGCTTCACTGGTCAAATCTACCAAACATTTAAAGAAGAATTAATAGCAATCCTCCTCAAACTCTTCCAAAACATAGAAGAGGAAGGAACATTTTCAAACTAATTTTGCAAGACCGGCATTACCTTGATACAAAAACACTACAAGAAAATAAAATTAGAGGCCAATATCTCTGACGAATATAAGTGCAAAAATAATCAACAAAATATTAGCAAACTGAATTCAACAATAAAAGGATCATATAGGAGACTGATATCACCAAGTTGGCAACATAGGTCATTCCTGACTTCATTCCCCGTTACAAGAAGAATAACTAACAACTATTCATAGACAAGACACTGAGAGAATCCTAGAACACAGGGGATCCTAGAAGCATCCCCCTGCACTGTAGAGACCAAGGTAGGCTGCATTAGAAGGATAAGAGGAGTGGTTACAGCTGACTACATTGCCCTTCCCCCAGGCCACCGCAGCACCATGCTGAGAGGTCTCCTCTGAGCCTACGGTTCCTCCAATAGAAAAAGAGAACACAGAGTGGAGATCCAGTTCCCCCAGTACTGTGGGCTACTTCTTGGGAGCTCCCCACTCTGATCATGCACCACGGGGATTGCAGGGGAATTTGTGGGGCTTGACCACTGGGAATTTGATTGTGACAGAGAAGGGGGAGGGTCTTGCAACCAGCACTCAGATCTTGGAAAATCAAATTCCTACCTAGAGCGCCCAAACAGTAGTTTCAACTAGAGGCTTTGCTGATATGCAGAGCCAAGGCAGTGATGCAGTTTCACCAGAGAATGCAGCAGGGCACAGGTCTGCCTGATTTGGGACCTCAAATGAAGAGCCTTGCCTGCGCTGAAGCCTGGTCTGCTGACCCCCAAGACCCCCCAGGCAGAGGAGATGAGTCATAGCCCTGCTAACTACTGAGTGTAGCTCCCAACCCCCTTCAACCAGTAAGCCATGCCAGAACACCTGGAAGTTGTGTGGCCCAGCAATGCTCAAGTGGAGAGTCCAGCAGGCAGAGCTGATCATCCATAAAGCAAAGCCAGTGGCATTGTTAGGGTAGGAAACTTGGGGCACATGTTGGCTTGAGTCAAGAACACAAACAGCGAGCCTTGCTAGGCTTGCAGCCAGCTACCCTGCCCAGATCAGGCAGGGGAGCTAATTCACATCCCTGTCCACTGCTGACTGTAGCTCCCAGCCTCTTCCAACCAGAAAGCCTGACTGGGAACACCTGGAAGCTGCATAGCCTAGAAACACTCCAGCAGAGAGTATGGCAATCAGAGCTGATCTCCCACAAAGCAAAGCCAGTGCCAGGTGTGGAGGGTTCCCTGCTCTGCCCAGGTGGAGGCTAATTCAGAGCCTCACTTACTGCTGAGTCTAGCTCCTGGCCCCTCCTGACCATAAAGCCTAATCAGGAAATCCTGGAGCCTGCTTGGAGCTGGCCCTCCCATCCCACCCAGGCAGGGGAGCTGAGTCACAGCCCTGTCCACAGCTCAGTGAAGCTCCCAGCCCTGCTGACCAGAAAGCCTGGCCAGAACACCTGAAAGCTGTGGAGCCCAGCAACACTTGAGCAGAGAGTCCAGCAGGCAGTCCTGACAGTCTCCAGACCCTGTTAGGCCAGGGTCCGCTTGGGTCAAGACCACAAATGAAGAGCCCTTCAAGCCTTGGAGCTGGTTCTCCTGCTGCACCTGGGCAGGGAAACTAATTCATAGCTCTGCTTTTTGCCAAATACAGCCTTCAGGCCAACCAGATAGGGAACCTAACCAGAGCACATGGGAAGCTGCATAGCCCATCTAGGACATACTTATAGTGGCACTTAAACAGAGGCCACAGCCCTTGGCTTTCCCTCTCTGCAGAGCAAATCCAGTGGCCTCATCTGGCTAGGGAATTCAGTGGACAGTCTTGCCTGATTTGAACCCCCAAACAACAAGCTGTGCAGGCCCTGGAGCCCATCCTACTGGCCTACCAGGGCAAAGAAGCTAATTCATAACCCCATGCTACAGGCAGGGAACCAAGCTAGCAGTCCTATCTAACTGTTCTCAGCCAGTGGCAACCCCTCCCCCACCAACCACAGGGCTTGGGCAGTGGCCTTACCCAAAAATAAATCCTGATAGAAAGCCCTGCCTTCCCAAGGACATTACCAGTAGACATGTCCAGAAACCCAAACCAAGCTGACTGGTAAAGAACTGTCTCTGCCAAAGCAAACCTGTAAAGTCTGGAAGAAGAGACTGCTTACTCCAATGCACAGATACTAACATAAGGAATAGAGAATCATGAAAAATCTGGTAAACATGACACCACCAAAGGAAACTAATAAAGTTCCAATAACTGACCCCAAAGAAATGGAGGTATACAAATTGTTAAAGAATTCAGAATAGTCCTCTTAAAGAAGTTTAGTGAACTACAAGAACACACAGACAACTAAATGAAATCAGGAAAACAGTGCATGAACAAAATGAGAAGTTCAACAAAGAAATAGAAACCATCATAAAAGAACCAAACAGATATCCTAGAGATGAAAAATACAATAACTAAACTGAAGAATTCAATAGAGAGCTTCAAAAGCAGACTCTATCATGCAGAACGAAAAATCAGTAATCTAGAAAACAGGACATTTAAAATTATCCAGTCAGAGGAGCAAAAAGAAAAGAATAAAAAAGAGTTAAGAAAATCTATGGGACACAATTAAAAGAAACAATATCTGCATTATGGGAATACTAGAAGAGAAGAGAAAGGGACAGAAAGTATATTTTAAGCAATAATGGTTGGAAATTTCCCAAACCTGGGCAGAGAAATGGACACCCAGATCTATGAGGCCCAAAAGACCCCAAATAGATTGAACACAAATAGGGCTACACCAAGACACACTATCATTAAATTGTAAAAAGTCAGGGCCGGCCAGGTGACTTAGCAGTTAAGTGCGTGCGCTCCGCTACTGGTGGCCCGGGTTCGGCTCCTGGGTACGCACCGACGCACCGCTTCTCTGGCCATGCTGAGGCCGCGTCCCACTTACAGCAACTAGAGGGATGTGCAACTATGACATACAACTATCTACTGGGGCTTTGGGGAAGAAAAAAAGGAGGAGGATTGGCAATAGATGTTAGCTCAGAGCCGGTCTTCCTCAACAAAAAGAGGAGGATTAGCACGGATGTTAGCTCAGGGCTGATCTCCCTCACAAAAAAAAAAAATTGTAAAAAGTCAAAAACAAAGAAAAGAATTTCAAAAACAGCAAGAGAAAAGGGATAAATTACATACAAGTGAACTCCATAAGACTTTCAGCAATTTCTCAACAGAAACATTTTAGGCCAGGGGAGAATGGGATGATATATTCAAAATACTGAAAGAAAAAACTGTCAATCAATAATTCTAGCTGTCCTTCAGAAATGAAGGAGAGAGAAAGACTTTCCAAAACAAACAAAAGCTAAGGAACTCCACGAGCACTAACCCTGCCTTACAAGAAATGCTAAAGGCAGTTTCTTGAGTGGAAGTACGAGGACTCTAATTAGCATCATAAAAACACAAGAAGGGAGATAACACTCACTGCTAATGGTAAATATATAGTCAATGTTAGATTCTGTAATATGGTAATAGTTGCATAATTCACTTACAACTCTACTTTAAAAGTTAAAAACAAATGTAGTAAAAATAACCATAACTCCATTAACATGTTATTAGTTACACAATATAAAAAATATGGAAACTGTAATATCAAACCTAAAATGTGAAGAGGAAGGCAAGTAAAAGTGTACGGTTTAAGAATTCTCTTAAGGTTAAGTTGTCATCAGTTTAAAATAGGGTGTTATAATTTTAAGATATATTATGTAAACCTCATGATAACCACAACGGAAAAACCTGTAGTAATTACACAAAAGAACATGATAAAGTCGTCAAAGCATACTAATAACAAAAGACATCAAAACACAAAAAAATACAGCAGAGTAAGAAACAAGGATAAATGGATCTACAAAACAGCCAGAAAGCAATTCACAAAATGGCAATAGTAAGTCCTTGCCTATCAATAATTACTTTAAATATAAATGGGTTAAATTCTCCCATCAAAAGTTATACAATGGCTGAATGGGTTAAAAAAAAAAAAACAATATCTAACAATATTCTACCTACAAGAGACTCACTTTAGCCTTAAAGACACTCATAGACTGAGAGTGAAGGGATGAAAAAAGATATTTCAAGCAAACGGTAACCAAGAAAAGCAGTGATAGCTATGCTTACATCAGAGAAAATAGACTTAAAACTAAAAATGATAAAAAGAGACAATGAAGGTCATTATATAATGATAAAGGGGTTGATCCATCAAGAAGATATAACAATTGTAAATATTTATGCACCCAACATTGGAGCACCCAAATATATAAAGCAAAACCTAACAGAGCTAAAGAAGAAATAAGCAACAATGCAACAATGGTTGCAGACTTTTATATCCCACTCTCAACAATGGGTAGATAATCCAAACAGAGAATCAATAAGGAAAAAGCAGATTTGAACAACACTATAGACCAAACAGACTTAACAGACGTATACAGAACATTCTATCCAACAACAACAGAATATACATTCTTCTCAAGTGTACATGGAACATTTTCTAAGATACAACATATTTTAAGCCACAAAGCAAGTATTAGCAAATTCAAGAAGATTAAAATCATACCAAGTATCTTCTCTGATCATAATCATATAAAACTAGAAATCAATAAAAGGAAGAAAAGTGGAAAATTCACAAATACGTGGAAACTAAACCACACTCACCTGAACAACCAATGGATCGAAGAAGAAATTAAAGAGTAAATGAAAAAGTATCTTGAGACAAACAAAAATGGAAACGCAACATACCGAAACTTATGGGATGCAAAAAAAGTAGTTCTAAGAGGGAAGTTCATAGCAATAAATGCCTACATTAAGAAACAAGAAAGATCTCAAAGAAAGAACCTAACTCTATGCCCTAAGGAACTAGAAAAAGAAGAACAAACTAAGCCCAAAGTTAGCAAAAAAAAGAAAATAATAAAGATTGGAGCAGAAATAAATGAAATAGAGAACAGAAAACCAATAGAAAAGATTAACAAAACTACAAGTTGGTTTTTTGAAATGATAAACAAAATTGGGAAAATTTTACCTAGAGACTAACCAAGAAAAAAGAGAGGACCGAAATCAACAAAATTATCAATGAAAAAGGAGAAATTAAAACTGATACTACAGAAATACAAAGGAACATAAGAGGCACTATGAACAACTAGATGCCACCAAAGTAGACAACATAGAAGAAATGGAAAAATTCTTAGAAACATACAACCTACCAAGATTGATAAGGAAGAAATAGAAAATCTGAACAGACCAATTATTAGTAAGGCAATTGAATCAGTAATTAAAAATCCCCCAACAAAGAAAAGCCCAGAATCAGATGGCTTCACTGGTAAATTTTACCAAACATTTAAAGAAGAGTTAATTCCAATTATTCTCAAACTCTTCCAAAAAATGGAACAGGAGGGAACAATCCCAAACTCATTTTATGAGGCCAGAATTACCCTGATACCAATGCCAGAAAAGAAAACTATAGCCAATATCCCTGATGAATATAGATGCAAATATTCTCAATAAAATATTAACAAACCAAATTCAGCAACACATTAAAAGGATCATTCACCATCACCAAGTGGGCTTTATCCCCGGGATGCAACAATAGTTTAATATACGCAAATCAATCAATGTGATAACATCACATTAATAGAATAAAAGACAAAAATCATATGATCATCTCAATAGACACAGAAAAAGCATTCAATATCCATTCATGATAAAAACTCTTGACAAGTTAGGAATATAAGGAACATACCTCAACAGAATGAAGGCCACCTATGACAAGCCCACAGCTAACATTGTACTCAATGATGAAAAGTTGAAAGCTTTTCCTCTAACATCAGGAATAAGACAAAGGTGCCCATTCTCACCACCCCTATTCAACATAGTTCTTGAAGTCCTAGCCAGAGCAATCAGGCTAGAAAGAGAAAAATGTATCAAAATTGGAAAGGAAGAAGTAAAATTGTCTCTATTTGTAGATGACATGATATTATATATAGAAAATCCTAACAACATCACACAACAAAACTATTAGATCTAATCAATGAATTCAGTAAAGTTGCAGGACACAAAATTAACATACAAAAATCAGTAGCATTTGTATACACTAATAACAAATTATCTGAAAAAGCAACAAAGAAAATGATCCCATTTACAATAACATCAATGATAAAATATGTAGGTATAAATTTAACCAAGGAGGTGAAAGATCTCTACTATGAAATCTACAAGATATTGATGAAATTGAAAGACAAAAGGTGTACTGTGTTCATGGATGGAAGAATTAATTTTGTTAAAATGTCCATACTACCAAAAGCCATCTATAGATTCAATGCAGTCCCCATCAAGATTCCAACACCATTTTTTATGGAAGTAGAAAAAACAATCCTAAAATTTATATGGAGCCACAAAAGACTCTGAATAGTCAAAGCAATCCTGAGAAAGAAGAACAAACCAGGAGGCATCACACTTCCTGATTTCAAACTATATCATAAAGCTGTAGCAATCAAAACTATGATACTGGCATAGACACATAGATTAATGGAATAGAACAGAGAGCCACGCATATACAGTCAACTAATATTTGACAAGGAAACCAAGAATCTTCAATGGAAAAAAAGACACTCTCTTCAATAAATGGTGCTAGGAAAATTGGATATTCACACATAAAAGAATGAAACTAGAAACCTGTCTTACACTACTCACAAAAATTAACTAAAATGGATTAAAGACCTAAATGTAAGACTTGAAAACATAAAACTCCTAGAGGAAAATATAGAAAAAAAGCTCCTTGGCATGGATCTTGATAATGATTTTTTGAATATGACACCCAAAGTATAAGCAACAAAAGCAAAAATAAACAAGTTGGACTACATTAAACTAAAAAGTTTCTGCACAGCAAAAGGAAAAATTAACAAAGTGAAAAGACAATCTTTGGAATGGGAAAAAATATTTGCAAACCATATATCTTATAAGGGGTTAATATCCAAAATATATAAGAAGACACACAACTCAATAGCAAAAAAACAAATAATCCAATTTAAAAATGGGCAAAGGACCTGAACAGACATTTTTCCAAAGAAGATATGTGAATAGCCAACAGATACATGAAAAGATGTTCAACATCACTAATCATCAGAGAAATGCAAATCAAAACCACAACAAGATATTATCTCACAACTGTTAGAATGGCTAACATCAAAGAGACAAGAGATAACAAATGCTGATGAGGAGAAAAGGGAACGCTTGTGCACTGTTGGTGGGAATGTAAACTGGTACAGCCACTATGAAAAATAGTATAGAGGATTCTCAAAAAATTAAAAATACAACTACCATGTGATCCAGCAATTCCAATTCTGAGAATATATCCTAATGAGACAAACACTAGCAAGTACTAATACTATAAAATAAATATTTATAAGATAAATAAGTACTAATAACTAGTATCTAGTTATAAGATAAATAAGTAATGTACAAAATCATCACCATAATTAACACTGCTCTATGGTATTTATGAAAGTTGTTAAGAGAGTAAATCCTAAAGGTTCTCATCACAAGGAAAGAATTTTTTTGTTTGTTTTCTTTTTTTTTGTATTTTTATGAGATGAGGGATGTTAACTAAACTTATTGTGGTAATCATTCCATGATATATATAAGGCAAATCATTATGTAGTACACCTTAAACTTAACAATGTTATCTGTCAATTACATCTGAAAGGAAAAACAAGGATCACACATCATGGTCAAATGGGGTTTATTCCAGGGGTGCAAGGATAGTTCAACATCCTCACATCAATCAATATGATACTCCACATTAATAAAATGAAGGATAAAAATCATATGATCACCTCAATAGATGCATAAAAAGCATTTAACAAAATTCAACATCCACTTATGACAAAAACTCTCAATAAAATGGGTATAGAGGGAACATACCTCAACATAATAAAGGCCATATAGGACAAACCCCCACAGCTAACATCATACTCAGTGGTGAAAAGCTTGCAGCTTTTCCTTCCAAGATCAAGAACAAGAGGAAGATGCCCACTCTCACCACTTTTATTCAACATAGTATTGGAAGTCCAGAACAATTAGGCAAGAAAAAGAAATAAAAGGCAACCAAATTGGAAAGGAAGAAATAAAACTGTCACTATTTGCAGATGATGTGATATATACAGAAAACCCTGAAGACTCCACCAAAAAACTGTTGGAACTAATCAAGGAATTCAGTAAAGCTGCAGGATACAAAATTAACATACAAAAATCAGTTATATTTCTATACACTAAAAATGAACTATCAGCAAGAGAAATTAAGAAAATTATCCCATTTACCATTGCATCAAAAAGAATTAAACATCTAGGAATAAATTTAACCAAGGAAGCGAAACACCTGTATGCTGAAAACTATAAGTCACTGACAAAAGAAACTGATGACACAAATAAATGGAGAGATATTCCAAGCTCATGGATTGGAAGAATTAATATTGTTAAAATGTCCATATGACCCAAATTAATCTACAGCTTTAATGCAATCTCTATCAAAATTCCAATGGCGTTTTTCAGAGAAACAGAACAAACAATCCTAAAATTTGTATAGGACCACAAAAAACTGAATAGCCAAAGCAATCTCGAGAAGCTGGATGCATCATGCTTCCTAATTTCCAACTATGCTACAAAGCTATAGTAATCAAAACTATGGTATTGGCATAAAAACAGACAGATGGATCAATGGAACAGAATTGAGAGCCCAGAAATAATCCCACGCATAGATGGTCAATTAATTTACAACAAAGAAGCCAAGAGTATACAATAGGGAAAAGACAGTCTCTTCAATAAATGATACTGGGAAAAATTGACAGCCACATGCAAAATAATGAAACTGGACCACTATCTTATGCCATACATGACAATTAACTAAAAACTGACTAAAGACTTGCACGTAAGACGTGAAACCATAAAACGCCTAGAAGAAAACAGGCAATAAGCTCTTTGATGTTGGTCTTGACAATGATTTTTTTTTTTTTTTGGTGAGGAAGATTAGCCCTGAGCTAACATCTGTTGCCAATCCTCCTCTTTTTGCTGAGGAAGATTGGCCCTGGGCCAACATCCATGCCATCTTCCTTCACTTTACACATGGGACACCTGCCACAGCATGGCTTGATAAGCGGTGCGTAGGTCCATGCCTGGGATCCGAATCCACGAACCCTGGGCCACCGAAGCAGAGTGCACGAACTTAACCACTACGCCACTGGGCTGGCCCCCTTGACAATGATCTTTTGGATTTGATACCAAAAACAAAAGCAAAAATAAACAAGTAGGACTACATTAGATTTCAATTTTAAAGCTTTTTAAAGCTTCTGTGCAGAAAAGGAAACCATCAACAAAATGAAAAGGCAACCTACTGACCGGGAGGAAATATTTGCAAATCATATATCTGATAAGGGATTAAAATCCAAAACATATACAGAGCTCGTACAACTCACTAGCAAACAACAAATCTGATTAAAAAAATGGGCACATGGGCCGGCCCTGTGGCTTAGTGGTTAAGGGCACGCGCTCCGCTACTGGCGGCCCGGGTTCGGATCCCGGGCGCGCACCGACGCACTGCTTCTCCGGCCATGCTGAGGCAGTGTCCCACATACAGTAACTAGAAGGATGTGCAGCTATGACATACAACTATCTACTGGGGCTTTGGGGGGAAAATAAATAAATAAATACAATTATTTAAAAAAAAAAATGGGCAGAGGATTTAAATAACATTTTTCCAAAGACATACAGACGGCCAAAAGGTACATGGTGCTCAACATCACTAATCATCAGGGAAATGCAAATCAAAACCACAGTGAGATATCACCTCACACCTGTTAGAACGGCTGTTATCAAAAAGATAAGAAATAACAAGTGTTGGTGAAGAATAGGGGCAAATAGAGGACCCTTGTGCACTGTTGGTGGGCTTGTAAATTGGTGCAGCTGCTATGGAAAATAGTATGGAGGTTCCTCAAAAAATTAAAAACAGATCTACCATACGATCCAGCAACTCCACATCTGGGTATTTATTGAAAGGAAATGAAAACACTATGCCAAAAAGATATCTGTACCCCCATGTTCACTGCAGCATTATTTTCAATAACCACGACATGGAAATAACCTAAGTATTCATTAACAGATGAATGGATAAGGAAAATGTAGAATATACACTACAGAACATTATTTAGCCATAAAAAATGAAATCTCACCATTTGTAACAAAATAGATAAACCTTCAGGGCATTCTGCTAAGTGAAATTAGTCCAAGAAAGACAAATACCATATGATCTCACTTATATGTGAAATCTGAAAAGAAAAAACAAAAAAACTGAACTTATAGATACAGAGAACAGACTGGTGGTGGTCAGAGCCAGGGGGTGGGGGATGGGTGAAATGGAGGGAGGTGGTCAAAAGGTACAAACTTCCAGTTATAAGATAAATAAGTCCTGGTCCTGGGAATGTAATGTACAGCATGGTGACTATAGGACTGTACTGTATATTTGAAGTTGAAATTAATATTATATTGTAGGGCCGGCCTGGTGTCACAGTGATTAAATGCATGCGCTCCATTTCGACGGCAGGTTCGGATCCTGGGTGTGCACCGACACCCCGCTTGTCAAGCCGTGCTGTGGCTGTGCCCCACATAAAGTAGAGGAAGATGGGCACAGATGTTAGCCCAGGGCCAATCTTCCTCAGCACAAAAGAAGAGGATTGGCAACAGATGTTAGCTCAGGGCTGATCTTTCTCACATTAAAAAAACCCACAATAATAATATTATATTGTATGTTTAAATAAATTACTAGGAGAGTAAATCTTAAAAGTTCTCATCACAAGAAAGAATATGAAACCATGTGTGGTGATGGATGTTCACTAGACTTATTGTAGTGATCATTTCACAATATATACAAATATCAAGGGGCCGGCCCCGTGGCTTAGTGGTTAAGTGCGCGCGCTCCGCTGCTGGCGGACCGGGTTCGGATCCCGGACGGGCACCGACGCACCGCTTCTCCGGCCATGCTGAGGCCGCGTCCCACATACAGCAACTAGAAGGATATGCAACTATGACATACAACTATCTACTGGGGCTTTGGGGGGAAAAATAAATAAATAAAATTATAAAAAAAAAAATTACAAATATCAAATCATTATGTTGTACACCTGAAACTTACATAATGTTATATGTTAATTATATCTTAATAAAAAATATGACACAATATTGCTATGATGAGATAAGGCTAGGAATCCACTTTGTGGACTCCAGCACACCAAACAAATATAAGTGGTAAATGTAAACGCCAACATTTGGTAGCTAAAAGATATCACCAACTTTCTCATTAACATTCTTGAAAGTCTATAAATCTTTCTTCATTGGACTCAAGATGCTATTTTCATTTGGTATTAATAATTAAATTTAAAAATGCAGCCTAAAAATATATCTCTTTACCTAAATTGTAGGGGGGGTGGCAGAGAGAGAGAGAATAGTTGCTAAACCCTGCTCTGAGTCCTAGAATAGATAATAACTAGCTAAAGAGGGATTCTCAGGGTGACCTCTTCTCCAGTGGCCTTGTTTTGAAAATGATTTCATCTTCCATCTCCTTTTGATGGTGGCTGATCAGATGTCTGGCAGAGGGCAAGAGCAGCATCTGGAGGAGGGGAAGATTGCTTAGTCACAGGTGAGAAGGTGAATTCACAGAACGAGGAAGTATAAAACTGACATTCATTGAGCACATGCTCTCTATCATACATTTGTGCTCATGCTTTTGTGTAAGACCAAAGCAATGCTGCCAGCAGGTTCTGCTCTCCCCGTTTAACCAACGAGTGAGAAAGACTTGAATCCTGCAGCTGGGAAATGGCAGAAGGGTGATTTGAACCAGATTTGAATAGAACAATGCCCATGTCCTTTCCACTACAACACCATGGTTTGCACAAGCCTTTGGTGAATGTCTCTTGTTGGATGCCTTCCCTCGTACAGAGTGTCTTGTGCAAGATACTGGAGCTCATGAGATTAAGGAAAGCTGAGGAGCCAATTAATTGGAAGACTGAAACCAGACCTTGTGTAAGCATTGGAGTAAAGCCAGTGCAACAATTGGGGGAAATCATGGGAATGGCTCTCATTTATAGAGTGGCTGCTGTGGGCCAGAGGTTTTGCATGTTTATCCCCAGTCCTCGCAAAAATTCTACAAGGTAGGGATTGTTATCTCCATGCTATAGTTGAAGACCCTGAATCCTACAGAAGTGAGGTCATTATCTGGGGGTTCCACAGCCGGTAAACCGCAGAGATGGGATTCAAACTTGGGTCTGCTGAGTCTAAAACTACATGCTTTTCCACTCCACCAGGCTACCCCACATTTGGCCTCCAGAATAATGATCCCTGTTTTCCATAGGTGCAGAGAGGGACCGCAAGAAATGTTTCTAAAGCTTGGAGGAAGTTGTGAGTCCATGGAGGGAGTCTCATTGGCAGGCCTCAGCCATGATTACCCACGTGCAGCTAGTGAGGCTGGCCCTTCTTCAACCAGCCCGCAGCTCATGCCCATGAGGGTCATCTTCCAGAGACATCCTCATGGACTCAGAACTTTCCAGCTGACGGGGCCCACTGCAATATTATCACCAATATCCTCTACTCCCTCCTTGCACTAGAGAAAAGCACAAGAACTGGAGTCCTGGGGCTGTCACTGACTTGCTGTGTCTCTTGGATGAATATGTCATCTCTCTGAGCATCTGCAAAAAAAGAGAATGGGCTGATAAAATCTACTAGCAGCCCAGAAAAGTTACCTGGTGAAAGATCCTGCCTTAACCCAATTTCCAATGTGGGAGGACGGGCGTTCCCCCACACCACCAAGCAATTCTCAGACATCAGCTGGGTGTCCTACAATTCAGCTCAATTCTAACACTGTCTGCCTAGAGACAGCATCAGATTTTGTTAGCAAACCAGGTCCATTTTTGCCTGTCACCCAGAAAGCCAAACATCGAGATGATGAGATTGCGGCAGAGAGAAGGTTTAATCACAAGGCAGCCAAGGGAGGAAAAACAGAGAACAAGTCTCAAATCTACCTCCCTGATAATGGGGACTCAGGAATATTTATGGGGTAGTGGGCAAGGTGGTCTGAAATGTGGAGACAGGTGATTGGAGGTGAGGAGAGGTGAGGTAATTGATGATCTGCACAAGCCTAGTCAGACTTCATACCTCTTCATAGGACACATGTTGACAAAGTGGTGGCATTAGCATGACCTGAGGGTGGAGTTTTTAGCCTCTTGATGTCAAAAGGTCACTTACCCATTACCATGGTGGCCCAGGCTCCAGGGAGATGTTATCTATAGGAACCTAGTGGGAGTCAGATAGCATATTGCCTAAACAGCACAGTTAACAAAGGGTGGATAAACAGCTAAAATCTATAACCAGTAACTGCAAAAAGGAAAAAAAACAAAACTTTAGTTCCTAGCTATTTAATCATCAATGGCTGTTTGCTGGTTTCAATTTTACAGATTAAGGGTTCAGTCCTCCAAGACTGCCCCCCCACCAATTTCAGAAGCCAATCACAAGCCCAGATCGTTACCTGTACTTTTGACGGATAGGCTATAGATTGAAGGTTCTAACGACCCCCTCCATGGGTTCGATTAATTTGCTAGAGCATCACATAAAACTCAGAGAAACATTTTACTTACTAGCTTACCGGTTTATTACGAAAGGATCTAAGTCAGGAACAGCCAGAGGGAAGAGATGCCTAGGGCAAGGTGTGGGGAAAGGGAGAAGAGCTTCCATGCCCTCTCTATCCTCCATGTATCTATCAACCCGGAGCCTCTCTGAACCCAGTCCTTTTGGGGTTTTTTTGGAAGTTTCCTTACGTTGGTGTAATGGATTAATGGCCATTGGTGATTGACCTCAACCTCTAGCCCCTCTCCTCTCTGGAGGTCAAGGGCTGGAACTGAAAGTTCCACCCCTCTAATCACGTGCTTAGGGAGTGAAAGGCAGGAGCTTTTACAGGAAAAGAAGGGAGGCTGTATTACAAAGAATTTTAACTGGAATTGGAGGCAGAGAGCCAGTCTTGGCTAAACATTGATTGACTATTGATTCTATCTTCAGAAAGTCTGCAATCCTCAGTCCCTGTGATCAGGATGTCCATTCTCTTGTTGACTTCTCAAACAATTGCTTGTAAAACAATTGCTGTTTTGGCCCAGTCCAAGGTTCAAAATAGCAAAGCAGTTTCTCTGGAAAGGCAGCTCTGACTCCATTTTTAAATGGCTCCACTAGAGTCAATTTTGACACTGCCTACCTGCTCTTCACACAATCTTCTTCCCTGTATGTCCTTTTCTGTCTCTTATAAGGACACTCTCCTTGGATTTAGGGCCCCCTCTAATCCAGTATGATCTCATCTCAATCCTTACCTTACTTACATCTGCAAAAACCCCAATTCCAAATAAGGTCACATTCTGAGGTTCTGGATGGACGTAAATTTTAGAGGATACACTCTTCAATCCATTACATAATCTAATGTCTTCATTTACAGCTGAGGAAGCTGAGGCTTTAAAAGGGAAAATGACTTACCAAAGGTCACACAGTTTCCCGGGTGTAAACGATGTTAGAGGGAGGAGAGGCATGGGCACTGTGTGCTTTTCAGAGACCATACATCACCGGACAGACCTTCATAGATCAAGCTAAATAAGCCCATCTTGCATGAAGAAAACCCAGAGGGAGTCTGCCCAAAACATATTCTATAATTCTGACCCCTGTTTCTCCTTCCCCGGGGAACAGAAGAAGGTAGGCATTTCACTCCACAGAAAAATCATTGAAGCCAGAGAGAGAAACCAGAGAGCCAGCAGTGCATCACTAACCAGCTCTTTAACCAGACACACAGAGAATTAGAGAAGCCACCACCTCCAATTTCCTCCCCCTACAATTTCCTCCACTTACAGTTTCAGAACCCTGCCACAATATTAATCAGAAAAATGCTTGATGTGTCCTACAGGTTTACGATGTGTCTCCGCAGTGTCTCCGGTTCTCGTGGCCAGGTGTAGCCACTTGGAATGTAAGGGGAAACTTGATCCTGTAGCCGTTTCCCCATGCTTTTCTGCCTGATTATAAATACAGCTTTGTGAGAATCCAGCCACACCAGTCTCAACCGGACTGCATTTATTGCACAGCTCAACTTTCCTTCATGGGTACAGAGCATCTGTTTCAAGTCAGGAGCCAGGGCAAAGCCTGTCGCTCACGTGGTGTGGCTCAGAAGCCCCAGCCGAGGTACTTAAAGCCTAGTGGCCTGAGATAATTGGCCTCCAAACCAAATTCAGCTGCGGGGACCTGATTAGAAACTGCTGGGTTTCTTTTTGCTTAAGCTGATTTAATTCCCACCCCCAAACCCTCTGACCTTCTTTCCTTTTTTTCTCTGGCCTAATTCCTGGAAAATGGAGTTTGGAAGTGCCTGGGGGACTCCTTGGGTGGGGCTCAAAGCTTCAGGGAGAAGAGATAGGTCAGAAATGTACAAAAGGGATGAGGAAAGAAGCCAGACACAAAGGTCACGTATTTCATGATTCCATTTATATGAAGTGCGCAGAATAGGTAAATCCATAGAGACAGACAGCAGATTGGTTGTTGCCAGGGTCTCGGAGGAATGGGAAGTGACTATTTAATAGGCAAGGAGTCCCTCTTGAGGGTGATGAAAATGTTCTGGGACTAGATAGAGGTGATGGTTGCAGAACAATGTGAATGTATTAAAGAACAGTGAATTGTGTACTATAAAGTGGTTAATTTTATGTTACGTGAATTTCACCTCAATTTAAAAAAAGAAGAGAGGGAAGGAAAAAAGAGGAGGAGGGGGACGAGGAAGGAAGCCCTACAGCTAGCTGGAGCTTTCACAAGAGCCTGCCTCTCAGACAGCACAGAGTCTAAGGTAACCCCTCCCTTTCCAGCGCAAAGCCTCAGGCTGAATGCCTGCAGCAGTTTCCCGAAGCTTCAGCTGAGAAATTGGGCCCTGAGCCAGGTGGCTGGCCCCCTAAAGCTGCCTCCTCAATGCTCCAGCTCACTCACGGGCTCTTTCTCTGACAGATAAAGTTTTTAAAGAGATAGGCCTACCTATTTCAGGAGCATAAAATGAAATAAAGAGGAAGAAAGCATAGTGGGAAAAAATGCTTTTTTAATTTAGGATTCTTGGCTCACCTATTCAGAAGTGCTAAAAATGTACATTGTCTTTTCTAAATTGAACTGAATTCCTGTTTTGAGTCCCCATCCTGCTGCGTAGCTCTCGTTCAGTTTAGCATATGCCACTCCCTTTCTCCAGGATGACACCTAAACTCTAGGTGTCTCGCATCCTGTGCAGATGTCTTCCCCTTGCTGTCTTTATGTATTCCTGCGAGCTGCTCAGATGTCCTCTGGACATCTGTCTTGGCTGCCTTTGCCCTGTCTCTCCAGCAAGTCTTCTCCAGGTCTACAGGTTCTCTATGCTACTTCTCTGTTCCCCACGGATGTCTGGGAATGCCTGGTGGCCCCTATGCCATGCTGGGAACATAGAAATGAGGTGGAGCTAAGGCTGTTCACCCACTTGCTTGCTACTCTTAAACACACAGAAAAGTCTTTCTATTGCTCTCCCACTACACAGGGCTATGGGAACTCTTCAAGGCTGACTCAGACATGGTAGGCAGCAGCAATTTCTACCTTACTTCTTTCATGCCGCATCATGGCACAGGAAGATCTCTGGGTATTTGCCCCTTTCCCAGGTTCCGCCTGCAAAGTGGACACTAGGATTCCCCAAATCTATATGCAGTCTCTGAAGTGGGATTCAAATCCACATCTGACTTTAAAACACAGGTACTTCCTACTAAACATTACCTTGTTGCATTTAATTGGGCACCTTAGACAGACATCAACTGGGGCCGGCCCAGTGGCATAGTGGTTAGGTTTGAGCACTCTGCTTCAGCAGCCTGGGGTTTGCAGGTTTGGATCCCAGGTGCATAGCTACACACCACTCATCAGCCATGCTGTGGCTGCATCCCACATACAAAATAGAGGAAGATTGGCACAGATGTTAGCTCAGGGCTAATCTTCCTCACCAAAAAAAAAAAAAAAAAGAAAAAGAAAGACATCAACCTTTTGACTGCACTTGGGTGAGGGGACAGGTAGAAAAACTGAGACACTCCTATCGAAGAGCCTCAAGAGCACTGTCAATGGGGTGCAGAAACCCCACCTGCTCTGCACCCGCCATCCCCCACCCTCACCTCTTCAAGGTTCCCTGTTCCCCGCAGGACACTCCATGAAGGAGTTAACTTAGAAAAGTTAGAGACAGGAGTTTGTACAAAAATGAGTATCTAAAATATTCCAGACAATGGAGGAACCCTGAAAACATTAAGTGAAAGAAGCCAAACACAAAAAAACCACATATTGTATGATTCCATTTATATGAAATGTCCAGAACAGGCAAATCCTTAGAGACAGAAGGTAGATTAGTGGTTGGCAGGGGCTGGGAAGAAGAGGGAATGCGGGGGGTGACTATTTAATGGCTCTGGGGTTTCTTTTCGGGGAGATGAAAATGTTTTGAAATTAGATAGTGGTGATGGTTGTACAACATTGTGAGTGTACTGGAAGTCACTAAATTATATACTTTAAAAATGGCTAAAATGGGAATTTTCTATTATATGAATTTACCTCAATAAAAAAAAAATTCCAGACTCGCTTGGGTTTGGTAGTTAAGACCACTTTATGGTCTTAACTCAGAGCTCAGGAAAAGGACCTGTATTGGAGGAGGGTTTGGGGGAAGGTGTCATCTCCTAGCCTTGGTGCTTGATAAGCAGTACTGGACAGCTTCTGGTCTAACTCCATCATCTTCCTCCTTCTCCTTTAAAATTCTTGATAGGTCTGGTTCAGACCCTCCAGCCATTGACAATGTTACCTGCAATGTAAGGAAACTCTGAGGTTTGGGACTTTGCTTGTTTTCAAATAACTGGGAATGTCTACAGTTGGAGACATAAACTTCTAGTCCCAACAGTCCCAATAGAAGGCACCCATCTACTATCTGGAAAAAGAGATTCTTCTAGCCCTGTCCCCTCTCCTTTAAGCCCTCTGTGAAAGAACATAGCATTCTCTAATAACAGTAGTGACTACCTTTGGTTAAAGCCTTATTATGTGCCAGATCTGGTGCTAAGCACTTCATTAATCCTCACCCCTAAAAAAACCCATGAAAATGATATTATCATTCCCATTTTGCAGATAAGAATACAGAGTCTCAATCGGTTGAGCATCTTGCATAAGCTCATACAGCTGATAGGCGGCAGGGTTGAGATTCTAACCTGATTGGCTCTCAAGTCTATGTTCTTAACCATTATATCTTAACTGCCTCTTTCCTATGTGAGTCTCTCTCAGGGCTTTTTGTCGTTGCTTCCTTGATTTCTTAGTTCTCCCATATCAACTGTTATTGAGATTGCAGGAAGAAAAGTGAGGGAGAGGTTCTGGTAATAGCAGAATAGCTTGTATCAAACTAATCCTCCCACATATAACCATTATATACTCTGGATAAAACAAACAAAACAAAAGCATAAAAACCTTCTTTAAGGAACTGGGACCACAACCAAAAGAAGGCAGAAACAGAGTAGATTCAACCCTTGCGAGACAAAAGCACATTGGGTAAGAACCACATTTAATTGGATCTTCCCCTGAAGACACGTTGTTTTTTACACTGTGTATGGGGGATGGAGTGACTAGAAATTGAAGGGAGAAATCCCGTGAAGGAGGGAACCACTGAAGGGGTGTCCCACAATCTGTATACCAATTCTCCTCAAATCCTTGGCTGACTGCTAACCAGTTCATACAGAGGGTGAGACTCTAAGTTACCTGGAGGAAAGCAACTGCAGGAAAACTAAAGAGCTGAGCAGAGTTTGGAGTTCAAGTCTTGGCATGTTAGAGAAGCTTGGTAAACACTTTGGCCTTTCCATTGAAAGTCTTTCAGGGTCATACGCTAGGAGTAAGGACCACATCCTAGAACAAGGTCTACTCTCTAGGAACAAGGATAAAACTGAAAGAGACTGACTCCTATAAAGGTTTAAACTAAGCTTCCACAGGATTAAGGTGTTCTGTCAGCAATTGCACCATCCTCTAGGTCAAAACTTAATACCTTTCAGGGCCGGCCCGGTGGTGCAAGTGGTTGGGTGCGCACGCTCCACTGCGGAGGCCGGGGGTTCGCCAGTTCGGATCCCAGGTGCGCACCAACACACCGCTTATTAAGCCATGCTGTGGCAGCGTCCCATATAAAGTAGAGGAAGATGGGCACAGATGTTAGCCCAAGGCCAGTCTTCCTCAGCAAAAAAAGAGGAGGATTGGCATTGGATATTAGCTCAGGGCTGGTCCTCCTCACAAAAAAAAAAAAAAAAAACTTAATACCTTTCAAAGAAAGGTAACAGAATCTAGAGACTCTAGACTATATTACATGTGATAAACATACAATAAAAAACTACTTGACATACAGAGAACCCAGAAAATGTGACAATCGAGAGAGTAAATAGTCAACAGAAGCAGACCCAAAGATGAATCAGATACTGGAATTAGCAAAGACCTTGGAATAACTATAATAAACATGTTTTAAAATATTCACCTTACAGAAAAAGATGAATGTAACAGCTGAAGAGTTGATGAGTTTGAGGATAGTTAAGAAAACTGTAGAAAGTAAGCCAAAAGCTGAAAAATACGTTTGAAATTAAAAATGTACTAGATAGGATAGCAGGTTTCTGGATACTCTAAAAGTATAAGCAAAAGTGAAGACAGATAAATACAAATTATCCAAGCTGAACCACAAAGTGAAAAAATATTTGTAAAACATGAACAGAGCCTCAGTAGGAAACATTAAGTAGTCTGATGTATGTGTCATTAGAGTCCCAGAAGAAGAGGAGAGAGAAAATTTGGCAGAAAGCAAATATCTGAAGAAATAATGGCTGAAAATTTTGTGAATTCAATAGAAAAAATTTCAATCCACAGATTCAAGAAACTCAGAAAACTCCAAACATGATAAATACAAAGAAAATCATGCCTAGGCACATCATAATCAAATTACTGATGACTACAGAAAAGGAAAAAATCTTTAAAATATCCAGAAAAAAAAAGACACGTCACACACAAAGGAACAGCTACCATACAGCTTTCTACTGATCAGAACAAATGGAGGCCAGAAGACAATGGGATTAAAATGCTTACAGAAAAGTAAGGGGCCACCCCTGCAATGCCTATGAAAAACCTACTCATACATGAAAATTATTTTCTTCATCCATCTGCTCTCAATAGAGAAAAAGTTTAATACTTTATCATCGATACAAAGGCAGCCCTGAGCTTTTAGTCTAAGTCCCAGCTCTGTAAGTGCATTAGCTGTGTGCTGTTTAACCTCTTTGAACCCGAGTTCTCATCTGTAAATGGGGATAATAATAGTACCTTCATCTCATGGGGCTGCTGTGAAAATTAAATGAAACTGTAAATGTAAAGCACTTAGCACAGTGCCTGGTATCTAATGGGCCAGCCACCACAGGGTGAGCAGGGGATGGAGAAGACAGACAAAGTGGTCCATGTCCCCCACAGCCCTTTCCAACTAGCTAGGCAACCAAGCTCTATGGCCAAGGATATGAGATACGCTGAAGAATCAAGACCATGATCACAAGCACGTCTTTGATACCAGGTGGATGGGACCACATCTGAGCTCCCTGGACTGAGAGTGCAGGAAAGTCATCTCCCTGGATTAGAACTAGAGGCTGTTACTAAAAGAAGGGATAACAGAGATAGGAAGGCAAAGAACAAATGTTCACCCTAGACTCTGAAGGTGGATCACAGTTTTTCCCTCAAGGAGCTCATATACAAGGAAACAAATTAATAGGAGACAGAATACAAGGCACTAAGGATCTTGATAGAGGGATGCACAGGTTACAAAGGGGCAAAAGTGGAGAGGAGAAAGGGGTGATCGGGGAAGACTTCCTGGAAAAACTAAAATTCAAAATAAATATTCAGGGGTAAGTAGGAGTCTACAGACAAAAAAGAGGAAAAAGATTTTTCAGGCAGGTGAGGAGAAGAGACTGGAATCCTGGGTGGGAGAAGAGGCAGTAGAGACGGAAAGAAGTAGGTCGTGCCCTGCTTTGTAAGCCATCCTAAGGAACTTGACTTTTTCCTCTAAGGATTAACTTTCAAATGTGTTTTTTACTAAGACCCATAATAATAAAATCAGTTTACATGACAACCTGTACGTGTATATACATACAGTCACGTGTCCCATAATGGTGTTTCAGTTCACAGACCACATATATGACAGTTGTCCCATAAGATTAGTACCATACAGCCTAGGTGTCTAGTAGGCTATACCATCCAGGTGTGTAAGTACACTCTGTGATGTCTGCCCAACAACGAAATTCCCTGACGATGCATTTCTCAGAGTACATCCCCGTCCTTAAGTGGTGCGTGACTGTCTACATCATATATATATGTAGGCATATGTACATATAAATCTCAAATGTAACTACTTTGGAAAACTGTTTGTCAGTTTTAATACTTATCACACATCTACACTGTGACCCAGAAATTTTACTCCTGTGAGTGTAGCCAAAAGAAATGAGTAGAGATGTCCACAAAAAGATGTGCACAAGAATATTCACAGGAACTTTGTTCATAATAGCCAAAAACTGGAAATAACCCAAATGTCCATCAACAAGAGAAATGGATAATTAAATTGTAGTGTATTCGTACAAGGGTTTACGATAATGAAAATGGGCAAACTACAGCTATATGCAACATCATGAATATATTTCAGACATAATGTTGAGCTAAAGAAGCTAAACACCCAAAGAGTACATATTCTTTGATTCCATTCAGTTCAAGAACTGGCAAAACTAATTGATGATTATAGCAGTCACAATAGGGACTATCTCTCAGGGAGCGGGGTGAGGGTAGTTTTGACAGGGAAGGGGCATGAGGGAGGCTTCTGGGGTGCCGGATACGTTTTACGTCTTGAGCTAGGTGGTGGCTAAATGAGAGTATCATATATAAAAATCCATCAAGCTGCACACTTAAGACTTGTGCACTTTACTGAATACATGTTATAGCTCAATACAAAGTTGCTAAAAATTAACTACATCAAAAGTACCCTAAATAACATGACAAAAGGGAGCCTCAAATTCCCACTTAGAGTACATGCCTAGATTTAAAACAATCTGAAATAAACGTTTCACAGAACAATGCTTTCATGTGATTAGGCCAACATTTAGTCTACTCAGTTTTTTTTAATGCTGGTTACAACTCACTAAATTGATTTCATGGCCCATTAAAGGCCATAATCCACTGTTTGAAAATCACAGTTCTAAACAATGGGGAGCCACTGAGGGTTTTAAGAAGAGGTGTGATATGAACCGGCTGGTGTTTCAGAAAACTCCCTCTGGGGCAGCGTGGAAGATGGATTCAAGGTGTGAGATGAGAGCTGGGAGATCGGGTGAGGAGGCCGTCAGGTTTGGGGATGGGCCCTAGAGGAGAGGGTCTTGAGCCAAGTCTGTTTTTCAGGTTGTGGGTTTTTGTCTGCCCTCTGCATTGACCTCCTACCCTGCATCACACCTGGTCCCTGGTGCCCCAGGTGGAGTCAACTCCACCCATTCTGCAGGCGGTCAGTCTTCCTCATTGGAAGCAGCTGACTGAGAGGAACCACGCCCATTCTTCCCACCATCGGACCAGCATTATAAGGGCTTGGGGCAGAAATTTTCCCTCCCTCTTTCTTCCCAATGAGCAGTGGTGGCCCCATGAATACTGTTAGAGACTGGGGTTTAGGTTAAAGCTGACGAGGAAAGAGAGCAATTTGTGTGCCTCTGTTCTTTCCCAGACATTGTGCAAGTCACTTTACATATGTTATCTCACTTCATTCCAACAACCCTTTAGAATAGATATGATCATTTCCAAGGATGAAGAAAGTGAGGCTCAGAGAGGGGAGGTGACACACACACCCAGGGTCCTGCAGCTGACAAGTGATAAAGCCAGGCTTAGAATCTGGGTCTGTGGACACAAGATCCCAGCTCTTTCTGAACAAAAGACCTAATAATGTGCGTGCATCCCATCTTGATTTGAGATACTGGCTAGAGAAGGGGAGCCTAATTCGTGACAGGCTAATGCCCTTGGGCTCTGTAGAATCTTTCAGGGAGGGTGGAGAAACCTCAACTAGGCAGTCTGCTCTCCGGGTGGTGCTGAGATTTCACACTCTCTGTTTGAAGTGTGGTAACTTAGGACTTTTCCCACACCTTTCCTCCTTGTTTCACTCGCCCAGAGTTCTGACGGTAGCAGACCTCACAGCTCCAGCCCCCAGCACTGGGCAACTTTGGCAGTTGCTCCCTGCCTCATCGCTCTGGCCGGGGACAACAGGCTAGAGAACTGGTGATGGACAGCAGGAATCCTGGAGGCTCAAGGTGAGTGGAGGTCAAGAAGGGCCACGTCCCTGGATTCCATGCCCAGGCTGGCACAACAACCATCCCTGTCTTTCTACACCACTGTTGCAAGATAAGGAGAAGCTGCTGAAATGCTTTGGCTCTGAGGCACCATATTTCCTTCTAGTCACCCCCAAGAATTCTGGAGGCAGAACAGGATTCTGGTTAAAAGTCTTGAGGCCATTCCAAGCTGGAACTCTCTGAAGGAGAAACTGAGAACAGAGCATCTCTCAGCAGCCCTCCTCGCTGTGCTCACTGAGGATGAACTTCCAGTTAACACACAAGCACGTGGGCATATGCATGCATGCACACACACACACACACACACACACACACACACACACACAGGTCAGCTAGTCCAATTACTACTGTCTCTGTTCTGTGCCCTGAGAGACCAGTTCTGATGACAACATCCTTTGGGTTTCCTCACCAGCTGGCTTGGTGGAAGCCAACTTGCTCCCGTGGTAGCCTTGTCTCCTCGGGTGGGCCCTAGCCAACCTCTTGCCTTCAGTTTGAGGCAGAAATAGGCATCTGTTCCAATTGTGCCCTAAACTCCAGAAGACACGGTCACATTCTCTCAGTGGTTCTCAGGGAGCTCCCTCACTTCACTCAAGATGTGTGTGGGCAGGGGGAGAAAATACACAGCACCTCTCAAAGAGATTCCTGCTCTTGGCCACTCTCTCTCCGTTATCTACCTGCCTCTTTTATACTCGCAAAGCAGCAATGGGGCCAGGTTTTTTGATTCCCGTTTAGCATGTTCTGCATAGCTGGTCTGGTACCTCCCTTTAGAAATTGAGGGCTCTTGACACCTTTTGTTCTCAGCTCTATTGGTACTTATGAGCAAGATAAGCAGAATATCAGAAAGTCAAGAATGCTGTACCCGCCGCCTTTCTTTCTTTCTGTCTTCCTTCCTTCCTTGAACATCTGCATGTAGTGGATAAATTCCACCCCCTACATGCACGTGTGTGCGCGCACACACGCGCACACACACACACACACACAAATACAAGTAGCTGAAAACAGTGTCTAAGAGACCTGAGTGGTGGAGGTGTTATCTCCAAAAATATCATCTGGGCCCTAAATACCTTGTCACGCATCCACCTGCAAAGGCAGTTGGCCCAAGTATGGTGAAGTTTTGCAGGCCTGGGGTCCATTCAGCCCCCTCCAGTTGCACTTCTATGTGTTCGTTTTACTGTTGGACTGTGGGGGGCAGTCTGATTCCCTCATTTCTAAGTTCCCTCATAGCACGTCTAAGCACCTCATACTGGTCCCCTGATACTTGCAGTAGAATCACTCCAAAAAGGGAGTGTCAGGCAACGACCCCTGTGCCTGGGTCCCCCCAAGGGTCATTACTAGGGCTGAGCTTCTGTCATTGAGTCATGGCATTGTCTGAGCCAATAATCAGGCCAAACTGGATATTTTCAGTGAGTGCCTTTCCCATGTCAGCACTGCACGGCTCACAGTTCACAGAGCCCTTCCACACACCTCACTTGATCTCACTCTTGTGCAGAGCTCTGTGAGAAAAGACAAACAGTATCTGTCTCTGGGAAAGATGAAGGTGCTCATTTCAAGCCTATTGAGGTTCTTAAAAAAACAAAACTAAATACAGTGGAAAAAACCCTGATTACTTTCCTCCTCCCTCCCCATTTCCCCCACTGCAAACTTACCCACGTTGATAGCCATTGACACCTCTCCTCCCCTCCTGCAACACTGGGGAAGGACCCAAGGCCCATTTGGCCCTGGACCCCATCCCCCTGCCTTCTCAGGGGAAGTCCCATTTACCACTTATTCCCTCCCTCCTCATGTAGCTTCAGTCTCTCTCTCCCCTAGGTCTTCCTAGTCACCTAAGATTCATTTTTAGAATGATGCAAATTTAAATTTATAGATGAAAACTAGAAAGAGGGAAGAGGGAAAGGGCGAAGGAGAAGGAAAGAGGAAGAAAGGGGAGAAAAGTATGGGAGAAATGGAACTGGATCTTTTCCCACAAGGAACAAACTCGCTTGTGTTTCTTCTGACTTAACACTTCTGCCAGCTGTTGCCTTAATCTCTCTCCTTCTCTGCACGGCCAAACATTTTGTGGAAAAGTTCTATATTTGCGTCTGCTTCTTTTCCTCCTATTTATTTCTCAACTGGCTGCAATCTGGCTTCTGTCCCCTCCTCTCCACTAAAACTGATCTAGAGTTCACCAGGGAGCATCTAACTGCAAAATCTGACAGACTAAAAAACAAAGGTGGTTTCTCCTGAGCCTGTGGTCCTGAGGATGCCCGTCCCTCTTTTCTTGAGACTATCCTTTCCCCTGGCCTCTGTGGCCCTAACTTTTGCTGGCATACGCCCTCCGTCTCCATCTCCTTTCTGTCTTTGTCCATTAACCCTTAAATGCCAGGGCCACTTCCTAAGCCTCCTTCATTCCTGCCTCTATTCACGTCCACAGGGACATGACATTCAAATCCACAGTTCCAACCACCAACATCAGCTCCCCCCGGCGTCATAATGCCCAAACCATGTCATAAGGCCAACAACAATAAATATTCATTAACAAATACTGTGTGCCAGCACTGTGCCAACCCACAACAACCCTCTGAAGCAGGTACCATCATCGGCCATAGTTCATAGACGTGCAAGATTAAGTAACTAGCCAAGGTCACATGGTTACTAAGAGGCTGCTTTTAAAGTCCGCACTCATTACCACTTCTGGTTTCCAGCAAAATAATACACTAACAAGAGCTGCTGGCTGCCTCCCCCTGACTCTGGAGAAAACATGAAGGTGATAGAGCGGTTGACGAATCTGAGGAAATCAGGTCAAAACTGTGAAGAATCCCTCTGGAAAGCCAGAAGATGGTTGGATCCCGATGTAGATGGAAAACAGTAGCCTAGGAAATAAGAGGACAGCCAAGTGACAACCAGGCCATAGATTCTGAAGGGGATCTTAGAGCCACTCTTTTCTCTTCCCTGCATTTCCATGGGGGCCAGGGGGTGGAATTGCCTGCCAGCCAGAGCCCTGGGGCAGAACAGCAGCAGAGAGCACTGGCTAGGCTGGGGAGCAGAGAACAGCGGGTGGACACAGATAGCCTAGCTTTGGGTGCTCCTCCCCACCCCACAACCTGAGGATGAGAGATTTCAGCCAAAGAAGCCAGCTCTTGGAAAGAGCAGTGCCCAAGGTAAGGGATAGCCAGGTTCCTCAAGCACAGGGAAATAAGCAGCCGTTGGTTCCAGGTTGTAAGGCCAGAGCATTCACCCTGAGGGGTACACTTCAAGCACGTACTCACGTTCTCAAAACTTCGCAGATCACAAGCCAGGACCTGGCCTTTCAGCCCTCCCTCTGGACACTCATTACCAGCCAAGGTGATGAGACCCCCACGGGAAGGTCAATGTGTGAGCTCACGAGGTAAAATAACATCTGAGGGGGGCAACATGTCAAAGAAAGTCAAAAGAGTGGACAATGAACATCAGATAAAGCACAACTGATGGGCCAGAAGAGACAATTCAAATATGCACAACAAATATCCTCAAAAACATAGAAGATCACAGCTTATAAAACAATTCAAGAACAAACACTTATGTTGAAAAACAATAAGCAACACTGGGTTGAAAATATTATGAAGAACACAGTAGTTAAGAAAAAGGAACTTGATAAAGAGATTGAATAGCAGAAAGAATAAATCTGAAGAATGAATTAGTGAGATGAAAATTCGAGTCAAGACAGTTACCCAGAGAATAACTGGGAAGAGATTAAAGAGATATAAAATATAAAAGAGAAGTTAAGAGATATGGAGAAGTGGAATTGTAAGCATTTAGATAATGGAAAGCCCAGAAGGGGGAAAAAAATAAACATAGGTAAGAAAATATTTGAAGAAACAATAACTAAAAATCTTTCCCAAGATTAGAAAGAAATGAAAGACTTTAGATTAAAAGATCTCATAGAGTGATAAACAGATAACTATGAAAAAAACCCACTCTAAGTCACACTATAATGATATTTCAGAGTATCAAAAGCAAAGAGAAAATATAAATGCTTCCAAAGAGGAAAAAGAGATCACCTCTTAAAATCAGATAATGGAATTTTGAAAAACATTTATTCAAGTATGATATATACATATACATGTATATTTATATAGGGTACCAATTATAAAGTACAGCTTGATTTTCACAATGTGAACACATCTATGTAACTAACCCCTAATTCAAGAAAGAGAATGTTACTACCAACCAAAAAGTCCCCCTCTTGCCCCTTCCCAGTCACCATTTGCCCTCCAAAGACAGCCGTATCCTGACTGCTAACACTATGAATTAGTTTTTTCTGCTTTTGAATCTTGTATAAATAGAAGCACACTGTATATACTCTTGTATCTGGCTTCTTGGGCTCAACATTATGTTTGTGTGATTTACCATGTGGTTGCATCATGTCGCAATATTTCATTTATTCTCGTTGATGTAGAGCAGAGTTTCTCAACCTCAGCACTACTGACAGATAATTCTTCGTTGTGGGGAGGTTGTCCTCTGCATTGTAGGATGTTTAGCAGCTTCCCCAGTCTCTGCTCACTATAAATCAGTAGCAATCCTCTCCCCACCAAGTTGTGATGACCTAAAAATATCTCCAGACATTGCCAAATGTCTCCTGGGGTGCAACATCGTCTCCAGTTAGAACTACGGCTGTATAGTATTCCACATATGAATATATCAAAGTTTATTTATCAGTTCTACTGTTGATGGACATTTAGGTGGTTTCCAATTTGGGCCATTATATATAATACTATTATGAACAGGAAATAATATTTTCAAAAGTTTTAAAGGAAAAGGACATCAAACCCAGAATTTTAATCTATATAAAAAGTCCCAGCTTTATCATTCAAAGATCCCCTTTGAAAATACTTTTATAGGTAGCATTCTAGCAAGAAGAGAAACACACCCATAGGAACACTGCAAGCCATATGTGAGACAAAGGTGAGTAAATAGCATTGCAAAGTCTACTGTTACCTAAAATAGTGATTACAAAGAACTTCCACTTCTGGGTAGGATGTAGGAGGTTGAAACAGGCCAACATTGCCACTAACAGCAACTATTAAAACCTAGATAAATTACAAAAATCACATTTTAAAGGGGTCAAAGGGCTGTGAAAGTACTGAGGACTGGATAGACTAAAACTCCCAGAGAAGACAGAGTAGTTCAGAGGAGAGCTGTCCAATTGGCAGCTGATGTTTTCCCCTGGGGGCATTTGCCAAATCTGGGCATGGGCTGAGGACTGGACCTTGACACAGACAGACAGCCGCTAGTAGGGGAAAGGGAAGCCATCAAAGCTTTCTGCTATTGCTCAGAGCTGGAGTGACAAAAACAGAAATGGGGAGCCTCAGACACACCTGATTTTCCTCACTAGACATTTGCTGACTCCTAAGGCCAGGAGTGCAGCAGGCTAAATGAGCTAAACTAAAAACTTTTGAATTTCAAATAAAATCTGAAGCATATGCTAGGCCACAAAACAAGTCTTAATAAATGTAACAGGACTGAAATCATACAAAGTGTGTTCTCTAACTGCAATGGAATCAAATTAGAAATCAGTAACAGAAAGAAATCTAAGAATTCCTCAAATAGCTGGAAATTAAACAACATATCTCCAATGAACCTGTGGGTCAAAGAAGAAGTGGAAAAGAAATTAGAAAATATCTTGAAAACAATAACATAACCTGTCAAAGTTTATGAGGTGTTGCTAAAACAATGCTTAGAGGGAAATGCATACCTTTAAATACCTATATCAGAAAAGAAGAAAGACCTCAATCAATACCATAAGCTTCTACCTTAATAAACCAGAAAGAGACCAACAACACAATAGAGAAAGGTACAAAAGATCTCTTTGCAAAAGAGAATAACCAAATATCTAATAGACATACGAAAAGGCACTCAGCTTTGCTAGTTGTTAGGAAAATGCAAACAAAAACCACAGTGTGATACAGACTCATCAGAACCAGACCGGCTAAAATAAAAAGATGGACAGGCCGGCCTGATGGCATAGTGGTTAAGTTCACACACTCTGTTTTGACACCCTAAGGTTCACAGGTTCGGATCCCAGGCGTGGACCTACGCACTGCTTGTCAAGCCATGCTGTGGTGGCATCCCACATATCAAGTAGAGGAAGATGGGCACAGATGTTAGCCCAGGGCCCATCTTCCTCAGCAAAAAGAGGAAGATTGGCAACAGATGTTAGCTCAGGGCTGATCTTCCTCACAAATAAAATAAAAATAAAACAAAAAGATGGAAAAATTTCATGTGTGGGTGAGAATGTGGAGGAACTGGAACTCTCATACACTGGTGATGGGGGTACAACTACTTTGGAGAGCTGTTTACCAGTATCAACTACTGCAATATGTGTACCTTATGAACCAGCAATTCCACCCTAGTGATACACTCAACAGAAATGCCTACCGGTGCTCACCAAAAGCCGTGCACTAGAATGCTTATGGTAGCTCTATTCATAACAACAAACAAAACAAAATCAAAAACCAGAAAATACCCAAATGCTCATCAACAGTAAAATAGATAAATAAATCGTAGTATATCATATCATGAAATACTATACAAGATACTACATGACAATGAACAAACTACAACATACAACCACACGAATGAGTCTTACAGACAAAATATTGAGCATCAGAAGACAAATAGAAAAAAAGTACATACTGTATGATTCCTTGCATATAAAGTACAAACACTGACGAGACAAATCTGCTTTTTTAGAAGTCAGAATTGTAGTTTCTCTTAGTGAGAGTGTGGGTAGTGACTAGAATCAGGCATAAGGGAAGTTTCTTGGGTGTAGTAATGTTCTGGTTTTTTATTGTGCTAGTTACATGGGTGTGTCCATGTTCTGAAAATTCATTGAGCTGTACCTTTATTACATGTTTGCATTTCTACATGTATCTAATACTTCAATTAAATATTTGTAAAAATCATGCAGTAAGTGACTGAGGCAGGATTCAAACCCAGCAAGTCAGACTTAAAGCGTCTGAATCCTAAATCTTAAATCTAGAATCAAGGTTACACCATTTGCTAGAATAGTTCAAAAAAAAAATTAAGTATATCCCTGTGTTATCAATGTTCTCAAGGGAAACAGAACAATAGGATGTGTATACAGAGAAAGAGAGAGAGTTTTTTTTTTTTTAAGAAATTGGTTCACGCGGGGCCAGCCGTGTGGCATAGTGGTTAAGTGCGCGCACTCTGCTGCTGGCAGCCCGGGTTTGGATCCCGGGCATGCGCCAACACACCGCTTGTCATGCCATGCTGTGGCATGGTCCCATATAAGGTAGAGGAAGATGGGCACAGATGTTAGCTCAGGGCCAGTCTTCCTCAGCAAACAGAGGAGGATTGGCATGGATGTTAGCTCAGGGCTGATCTTCCTCTCACACACACACACTAAAGAAGGAAGGAAGGAAGGAAGGGAGGGAGGGAGGGAGGGAGGGAGGAAGGAAGGAAGGGAGAAAGAAAGAAAAGAAAGAAAGGAAAGAAAGGGAAGGAAAGGAAAGAAAGAAAGGAAAGAAGGAAGGAAGGAAGGAAGGAAGGAAGGAAGAAAGGAAGAAAGAAAGAAAGGAAGAAAGGAAGAAATTGGTTCATGAAATTGTGGAGGCTGGCATGTCCAAACTTTGCTGGGAAGGCCAGCAGGCTGGAGACTCAGGGAGGAACTGATGTTGCAGCTCAAGTCTAAAGGAAGTCTGGAAGCAGAACTCTCTCTTCCTCAGGAACCTCAGTATTTTTTCTCCAAAGGCCTTCAACTGATTGGATGAGGCCCACCCACGTTATGTAGAATAATCTGCTTTAGTCAAAGTCTACTGATTTAAATGTTAATCTCATCTAAAAAATACCTTCACAGAAACATTTAGAGTGGCTTTTCACCAAATATCTAGGTACTGTGGTCTGGCCAAGTTGATACATAAAATTAAACATAACAATCCCCAGCAATGTAAAACTAAAATTCTAAATAATATCACCCTAGGTGGGGGTTGGGGAGGAGTGGCGACAAGAGAGAAAAAATAAGAGAAGTGAAAGCTTTGCTAATACGTTTGTCTTGTTCAGGAGGAAAACAGAGATATTAATAAGTTCAAGAAATTACAAGAGAAGATACCTATAAACATTTGTCTTACTTAGTTAAAAATAGAATACATATACTCAAACCAACAGACAAAATTCAATGTAATGGAAGGCAGGAAAGGAAAAAAGGAATAAAAAATAAAGTTTAGTAAATATAAAATAAGAGAAATAAATTCATATATAATATTAATTTTAGTTTCAATAAAAATAAACTCACTGCTCAAAAGATAGACTATCAGATATTATTTAAAAAGATCTAGCAAATATATTTCCTATAAGCGACTGGTAGAATTTTTGTCTACAAATAGCTAAATAAATTTTGAAATAGAAGAGCAAAGTAGGGGTATTCATGTTACTAAATATTAAGGCATATTTTAAACTACAATAATAAATCTAGTGTGTGGGTATTAAAGAACAAATAAACCAATGAAATAGAATTGAGAGCTCAGAAATAGACCCATGTATACACGGGAATTTGTGAGATAATAACAAATGCAAATAGAAGGATTTTCTTGGAGATTATGTTGGGAAAATCAGTTCAACATATGATGAAACATAAGGTTGGATCTGTACATCATACCCTATGCAATGATGAATTACAGAAAAATTACAGGCATAAATATGAAAGGTAAAACTATAAAGTTAATGGAAAATAGTATCTGTGTGACCTGTGAGGAAGGACCTGTTAAAACTCTAAAAGCATACATCACATGGGGAAAATACTACATTTGACTACATCAACATTAGAGATTTTATAAACAAAATACATAGATGACAAATTGGGAAAAGATACTCATAATATTTAAAGTTGATAAGAGATTAATATCTTAAAAAACTCCTTCAAAATCAAGAAGAAAAGAACAGGAAACCCAATAGAAAAATGAGCAAGTGATATACATAGGAATTTATAGAAGAGGAAACTTGAGTGGCTGACAACAAAAAAAAGAAGAGGAAAAAAACCCTAAACTTACGAGTAAACAAAGAAATGCAAACTATCATTAGATATCCCCATCAAATTAGCAAAAATTAGAAAGTCAGAAAATGCCAAGTGTTGGCAAGGATATGGGAAAACACCAAGCAACCCTCTCGCACAGCTGATGGGAGAGAAAACCAGTACAACTTAAATGGAAAACGATCTGGCAGAATTTCCATACTTCACCAGTTCTAAGATACACATTTTTTGTGTCATGAATTGAGGGAGTGATGACTCGCAGATAACCCTACGTCCATTCATTGATTCCCACTGAAGCTTAAATTCATCATGATCATTGGAACAGATCATCTTACCCTGCCCACCCATTCTGCTCCCATTCTGTTTCTTCTGTTGAAGTCCCTACTAGGTTAATTGTATCACCGTCTATTCAGTCATGGAAGAAGGTAACTTGAGAGTCAACTTGTCCTGTGCCCACTCCCTCACTGTCAGTCCTCAGTGAGTTACCCCATTTGATGATTCCTCTAAAGCAGTCTTGATCTCTCCACTTCTTTCTATCCCCACTGCCACCAATGTAGCAAGATTCCAATTGCTCCCCTTTTAAATGACTGCGGTAGCCTCAAGTCCTGCATCTTCCCCTTCCATCTGCTCGTCACGCTGCACACCAGCTGCTAGAGTGATCACTCTAAAATGTAAATGAGTTCACAAAACTCCCCTACTTAACAATCTTTCAACAGTTCACCAAAGCTCGACTCCTTTAAGTTGGGTACAGCATCTTCACCATCTGACTCCTGCCTCTCTCCAGCCTCATTGCTCTCTGCTCTCCCGCACACAACCATTGACCCCGAAACACCAATCTGTGGTACCATACTCTTCCCCGGAAGTTCCCGGGTTGGTCACTTAAAAGGAAATTTGATTATCAAAATAATTAATTATAGTGGATTATCAGAATAAATCTACATTCTTACTGTAAGCATATTTATAACTTTGTATTTTTATATTATTGCAATCTTAAAGAAAAATTGCATGAGTAATACAAAGAACTCCTGTATTCCCTTTACCCAAATTCAGCAAGTATTTATATTTAGTCCCATTTGCCTTGTTTTTATAATTCTTTCTATATATTTTGTTTGTTTGCTTTCTTTTTGTGAGGAAGATCAGCCCTGAGCTAACATCCATGCCAATCCTCCTCTTTTTTCTGAGGAAGACCGACCCTGAGCTAACATCTACTGCCAATCTTCCCCCTTTTTTTCCCTTTGTCTCCCCAAAGCCCCAGTAGATAGTCGTATGTCGTAATTGCACATCCTTCTAGTTGCTGTATGGGATGCTGTATGTCCTCAGTACGGCCGGACAAGCGGTGCGTTGGTGCGCGCCTGGATCTGAACCCGCGCCGCCAGTAGCGGAGCATGCGCGCTTAACCGTTAAGCTATGGGGCCAGCCCCTCTTTCTATATATTTTTTCGTATCATTTTTCTTTTTTTTTAATAATTTTATTTATTTATTTTTCCCCCAAAGCCCCAGTAGATAGTTGTATGTCATAGTTGCACATCCTTCTAGTTGCTGTATGTGGGATGCGGCCTCAGCATGGCTGGAGAAGCGGTGCATCGGTGCGCGCCTGGGATCCAAACCCGGGCCACCAGCAGTGGAGCGCACGCACTTAACCCCTAAGCCACGGGGCCGGCCCTCATTTTTCTTTTTCTTTTTTTTTTTTTTTTTGGTGAGGAAGATCAGCCCTGAGATATCATCTGTTGCCAATCCTCCTCTTTTTGCTGAGGAAGATTGGCCCTGGGCTCACATCCGTGCCCATCTTCCTCTACTTTATATGGGACGTTGCCACAGCATGGCTTGACAAGTGGTGCATCAGTGCACACCCAGGATCCGGACCCGCGAACCCCGGGCTGCCGAAGCAGAGCGCACACACTTAACTGCTTGCGCCACCGGGCCAGCCACTGGTACCATTTTTCTGAAATATTTGAAGGTATGTTGGAAACATCATGCCTCTTTACCTCTAAAATACTTCAAAGTGTATTTCCTAACAAGGACACTCTCTTACATAATCACATACAATTATCAAAATCAGGAAATTCAACATTAATATGATACCATTGTCTAATCCACAGTCCATATTCGAATTTTATCAGTTGCCCTAAAACTGTCTTTTAAAGATATTTGAGTTTTGCTAGTTTAGGCTCCAATCCAGGATTATGCACATATCTAGTTGCTATGTCTCTTTGGTCTCTTTTAATCAGTTTTGCACTGCCTTTCTTGACTTGGACATTTTTGAATTGTTCAGGCCAGTTATTTTGTAGAAAGTCCTTCAACTTGTGTTTATCTCACGTTTCCTCATGATCAGATTGACATTTTGCATTTTTAGCAGAAACACGAATGCAGTGACATGGTCTCCTTCTCAGTGTGTCCTATCAGTTTGGCCCAGTATTGGTGATGTCAACTTTATCACTTGGTTAAGTGGCACCTGCTAGGTTTCTACACTTTGAAGTTAGTGTTTAACCATTTTATTTTTGCCTTCAACCGCATGAATGTGCATTCATTCATCAATCTTTTGATTCAGGTCCAAGGCTTTTTCTTTGAGTATATGTCTGCTAACTGGATCACTAAGCCATTTCCAATGCATTTCCTAGAATGCATTGTCTAAGATTTTCAATTTCAGTTTCTTTAATGAGCAAGAATTTAAAGCCACCTTCAAAGCAATCGGAGTGCTGAATTATTCTAGAGTTTTTATTTTCCCAGTCTTTTACACAAGCAACTTGACTTTATCCATTTTTTTCCAAAGTTTCAACTTGGTTTTCATGGTAACAATTCTCTTTTCACACTCACATTCATTGGTAGATATCATTTTTAACTAATTATAGAATTACAATAGCAAGTGCAACTGACATAAGCAGGTTTGGAAACAAATGTGACTGACTGATATTGGTGAGTGTACAACTCAGTTGATGGGAAGAAGAACTGTGGATTCTCCTACTCCATGAGCAGTCAGTGTGCTGTAATTGACATAATTGGCATTAGTCAATATGTTTTTCAGAGAGAATGGAGGGTGTGGGTGAATCTAGCAAGGCAATTAAGTAGAAGTCAGTTAACAGAGCTTTTGCTGTAAATTAAATTTCCCCGAATTGAGGGTCATGAGTTTTCAGATTGAAAAATCCCACCAAGCACCCAGCAAAATAAATCTAAGACACATCCCAAAGATTCATCACTGAGAAATATCACATTACTGGGATAAAGAGAAAATCCTAAAAGAACCCAGAGAGGAAAAAAAATATTCCTCTACAAAGCACAAGGAGTCATAATTGCATCAGATTTTTCAACAGGCTTCAAAATTCTGATGGAAAATTATTTTCAATCAAGACCTTTATACAAAGCCCAACTGTGAACCAAGTGTGAGGGAAGCCCAGTGACATACTCAGTTGAGGAAGGTCTCCCAAGCTTTCTTATGAATGGAGTGGAGAATATACAAGGAGTATAATGACACAAAGGAAGACTCAGGATCCAGGAAACAGAGAGCCCGACCCGGAAGTGCGGCAAAGCATCAGCTGTCCAGACTGGAGAAGGAAGATGCAGGGAAGCAGGAGAGAGGTCTCTGCGGGAACAAAAACGAAGCATGGAATTGGTCACCTGATGTCTTGGAACATTTAGAAATCTTGTGGATGGGCATTTTGACAGGTCAGTAGGAGCACTGGGAATAAAGAGCAATAACTGCCTTGAAAATTAAGCAAATGACAAATATTGGAGCAGCTCATCAACTCGAAATAACAGCAGTTGTGCCAAAAAAACACTACAGCATAGTTTTTGGCTGAACAAGGAACAATATTTATATAATTAGAGTAATGCAAACTCTTGTCTATTGAATTAACAAAAAATGATGTCGAACTAGAATATACGCTTTACGAGAACTGAAACCTCATCCTATTCACTGTTACACCCCAGTATTTAGAACAGTGTTTGGCACGTCAAAAGTTTTTAAGTGATTTACTTTTTTTTTTTATGGTAGTATTTGAGCTAAAATTTTCCAATAAAAGGCAACAGAGTTTTCTCTTTTTTTTTTTTAAGATTCTCTAATGTGAGAAGAATTCTTGGTACTATACAGAAAAACTTGCTAGTGAGAAGTGGCCTGCCATTCTCCCAGACATTTCATCTATATGGAAACATGTTGTTCTCACAGACTGTCCCCCACATCAATCTCCCACCTTGGTGTCCCAGCCCTGGGTATTCACAAGTGGGCCACTCTGCACTCCTGCTGTACCTATTAGAATAATTCACTGGATTTGAAGCTATGTCAGTCATCATCGGTGGGGCAAATATCTTCTTCTAAAGGCATACTTCCTCATGAATTTAGCCTATGTTAACAAACAAGAAAAGTTTCCAGTGGTTTTCGGCCCCTCAATCTGCATAGTTTGGTTCTGCAAGTGTTTATTTTCTACACAATCATAGATCTCTGATCACTAACAACATAGATCATTTTTTCTAATTATCTTTAACCTTTTTCTTCGTGATTAACAATGTAATAAATGGAAATTACAGAAGTTTTGGAAAATGTAAAGTAAAAAATACTCCTCTGAATAACCAGAGACAACACTATTGACATTTTCTTTTTTCTAAGTGACTTGATTTTTTTCTTGTCAACGTTGAGATTCGACTATTGTGGGTATAATTTTGTGTCTTCTTTATTAAGCATAGGAAATAAGCATTTCTCCAATCATTAAAAATAAATCTTACAGGGGCCGGCCCGGTGGCGCAAGCGGTTAAGTGCGCGCGCTCCGCTGCGGCGGCCCGGGGTTCGCTGGTTCGGATCCCGGGCGCGCACCGACGCACTGCTTGGTAAGCCATGCTGTGGCGGCGTCCCATATAAAGTGGAGGAAGATGGGCACCGATGTTAGCCCAGGGCCGTCTTCCTCAGCAAAAAAAAGAGGAGGATTGGCGGATGTTAGCTCAGGGCTGATCTCCTCACAAAAAAAAAAAAATAAAAAAAAAATAAATCTTACAAGCAATATGAAAGATTGTTGCAAAATTATTCCCTTGAGAGGAGAATTTTAGCTGCTAAGTAAACACCTTTTCATAAAAGTGGTAAGGGATTCAGTATTTCTCAGAGAAGCCCTGACAGGACGTTTCCTTAGAGTACTGAATCTTGGGAAGGTCATGTGATATATTGGGGTGCTGCTTACCATCTGGGGCTCTGTACTCACACCTTGACTCTAACACCAGTGTGCCTCTTCCCAGTTCGTGACCATGGTGGTTTTCTTCTCTGAGATGCAACTTTCCTTATCTGTAAGACAGGGATAATATCTCCCTTTAGGGTTATTAAGAAGATTCAAAGAAATAGGCATGGCAAGTGCTTGCTCCACCTGGGAAAGAGTAAGGGCTCAATGAGTACCAGCTGCCATCATCCTCCCTTTCATCATCTTCTGCGTAATTAAGGGCTAAGAGAAGCAGACACTCCTAAAGATTGGTTACATCTCTGGCTGTTAAAATGGCAGCTCAGCGCTTGTTATCTTTGCTTGTTTGGTCTTGCATATCTCTGTTCCAATTAATACTTAGCTTCCTTTTGGCATGCAGAAGTATTTTGCTTTCCAAAGTGAGTGTTTAATTAATGCCCTTGCCCATTCTGTGTCCTACCTTCTTATCCTTGAGAAACTTTAAAAGTCCAGTTGCCAACTTGGCCTCAAGCCACATGTGAGAAAATAAAGGCGTGGGCTAAATACTATGTTATTGTGAAAGGAGAAGAAAGAGAACTGACATTAAGCTGAATGCCAACTGTGAGCCATAATCTGGGCCCCATGCTTTTTTCACCAAAATTCTGCGAGGTAGGTATATTACTCCTCCTTGGCAGATGAGGAAACCTCGGCTCAGAGGAGGGAAGTAAATTGCCCACAGTCACACAGCCAGGAAGTGGCAGAGTCAGAAATGGAAGTGAATTGTCTCGGATTTCAAAGCCCTGGCTTCTTCCACTCTATCATACTGCCTCCAGAATACTCACTGCCCAGAAAAGTTCAGATAACACTTCCCTATCAATAATAGTATTTACTGGGACTGGCCCCATGGCCTAGTGGTTAAGTTCGGCATGCTCTGCATCAGCAGCCCAGGTCCATAGGTTCGGATCCCAGCATGGACCTACACCACTTGTCAGCCGTGTTGTGGCAGCAGCCCACATACAAAATAGAGGAAGATTCCCACAGATGTTAGCTCAGGGTGAATCATCCTCAGCAAAAAAATATATATATAATAAAAAATGATAGTATTTACTAAGCAGTCACCAGACGCCTGGTGCTAAATCTATTCCATGTATTATCTCATTTAACCCTGTTCAAGAGAAAAGCATGAGTCCAAAATGGTGTCACAGGGCTACAGCCCACAATACCAAACCTAGATTTAATACCTAACCTAACTGCAGTTTCAACCTCTCCTGAAATGTAAATCTTAATCAACCAGTCTGGAATTTTCTGGTCAGCACCAATGAGGTAATCTGTCATGTAGGCCCTCTCCATGCCCCAGAGAAGGAAGAGGCAATCTACATGATAAAACTCTTGCCTTCCGTCCCCCACAAAAAAAGATGTCCTACCTTCCCCCACCAAAAGAAGATGTCTTGGCCTAAAAATAATCTTTTCTTTTCTTTTGCTAATAGCTCTGTTGCTCTATGCTTCTTCCTATAAAAACCATCCATTTTGTACAACCCCTCGGAGTATCTCTCTGCTTCCTAGATGAGATGCTGCCCAATACATGAATCGCCTAATAAAGCCAAGTAGATCTTCAAATTGATTCAGTTGAATTTTCTTCCTTTTTTTGTGAGGAAGATCAGCCCTGAGCTAACATCCATGTCAATCCTCCTCTTTTTGCTGAGGAAGACTGGCCCTGAGCTAACATCCATACTGATCTGCCTCCACTTTATGTGGGACGCCACCACAGCATGGCCTGAAAAGCAGTGTGTCGGTGCGTGCCCGGGATCCGAACCCCGGGCCACCAGCAGTGGAGCGCACACACTTAACCGTTATGCCACGGGGTCGGCCCTGAATTTTGTTTCTTAACAATCCTCATACCAACCCGATGATGTAGAAACAAGTGTCATCCCCATTTAACAGAAGAGGAAACTGAGGCTCATAGAAGTTAAGGCACATGGCCTCAGTCATGCTGCTGTGGAGAGTCATTGCTGGGATTCCAACCCAGTTCTCCCCGATTCCCAAGGGCAGGCCCTGAACCACCACGCCCTCCCCTTTTCTGTCATCCCTGCCTCCCACCCTCACTCAGAACATCTGATTGAAAAAACGAAAATTGGGGGCCGGCCCCGTGGCTTAGTGGTTAAGTGCGCGCGCTCTGCTACTGGCGGCCCGGGTTTGTATCCTGGGCACGCACCGACGCACCGCTTCTCCGGCCATGCTGAGGCCACGTCCCACATACAGCAACTAGAAGGATGTGCAACTATGACATACAACTATCTACTGGGGCTTTGGGGGACAAAAAAGGAGGAGGATTGGCAATAGATGTTAGCTCAGAGCCAGTCTTCCTCAGCAAAAATGAGGAGGATTAGCATGGACGTTAGCTCAGGGCTGATCTTCCTCACACACACACAAAAAAAGACTTGTTAAAAAAAAAGAAAATTGGTTCTTGTTTCCCAAGTTCTTCAGGTTTCATATTGATCCTCTGACTCAGTTGATAATTAGTGAACATGTAGTGAACATCCCAGGAGTCAAGGGGAGACAAAGACAAAAACATTTGCAACACAATCCCTGTGATGTCCGTGGTTATCCAACTGTGGGATCCCAGAAGGCAAACCAGGCTGCACAGTCACATTTTGCCAGGGCTCTTCATTGTCCCCATGCCAACAGCCATCTCAGTAGAGATGGTACCAGTGACATGCATTACAACGAATTAAAATATCTTCAAGCCTGAAATCGTTTTCTGGAGAAACTGGGCCAAAGGCCAAACCTCTTCAAGCTTCTCTCCCCTAAGGCTGAGGATCGGCTTTCCCACAGAACAGGTTTCTGAGAAGGAGGAGAGAACAACACAGACTGTGCACCTTGCTAGGAAAGGAGGCCAGTGACTGATCGACGGGGAAGGATATAAAAGGCAGGCTGCCCAGCCTCAAGTTGGGGCCGACTCTGATCCAATGTGGGCTCCAGAGCACCCCAGGGAGATCAGGCAAAACCAAACTCCCAATGAGAACTCATTCATGCTCAGCTTCTTGCTATCCTCGTCTTGCTTCTTCATTCCCCTTCTCCTTTTCTGCTCCCTCAAAAAATCACTAGAACAATGAACCCATCTCAGGTTCTGCTTCTAGGGAAACTAACCCAGAATGGTTGGTACCACAAGTGGTCCAGGAAACAAACTCTGCGTGCCGCAGCAGTGGAACAGCTAAGACTCTCACCTTCAGTGAACAGGGTGCAGTAAAGTTAGAAGGGTGCACGAGCTGATACAGTGTCTCTAGCATCTGAGAGGTCTGGGGGAAACGGTGACCAAACTGACCACGGAATTTGGTGGCTCTTGCTAAGTATCGCTGACTTGTTGAAGAGAGAAATGATAGACTCATTGATCAACAATTTCAGAGGGCCTGTTGGGCAGCATTTAAAGAGATCCTTATCTCCTGCAGCTGGAGGGCTGACAGAGCTGAAGACCAGGTGCAGGACTGAATTGTAAGAGTGGTAGAACTTCAAAGAACGCCAGTTCTCTGCTCAGTGCATCCTTTTACCCAAAGACTAGGCCATGAGAAGGAAGGAGGAGACTGATTCTTGGGAGGGCCTATCTGAAGAGATAAACCCAGATACTCCTGAACTCTCTGGGCCTACAGAAGTGTCCCTGCTCCCTTGCTGGCAGATAGAGCCTCATCCCCACCCTACCTTGCTGGAAAATGAGGCAGGTGCTTTACAAAGCAATGTTTGCCCTCCTAGGAATTTGCCCCACCTCGTCTCCTGGCCACCAGATTGATAACCAGGGTAAAACCTCAGCATGGACCAACTCAGGAAGCGTGAAGGCCTGCTAAGGAAATAAAGGGATTATATATCAGCCCTGGCCAACGTGCATGAAACCAAGCTGGGGTCGAGAAGACCTGTGGAGAATCTGAGGGTGATGATCAAGGGAGTGAGATATAAGATGGATAATGTAGTTTGTTGATGTGGAGGGGTCCTCTCCAGTGTCATAGGATTTAACACCCTGGCAAGGGCCCCAGGGGATGGTTCCCAAATGCTGATGGGATGGCTCTTAAAAGATTGGAAGGGTCTGGCCTGGTGGCGTAGTGGTTAAGTTCGCTCGCTCCCTTTCGGCGGCCCAGGGTTTGTGGGTTTGGATCCCAGGCGCGGACATACACACCACTCATCAAGCCATGCTGTGGTGGTGTCCCACGTACAAAATAGAGAAAGATTGGCACAAATGTTAGCTCAATGACAATCTTCCTCAAGCAAAATAAAAAGAGGAAGATTGGCAACAGACGTTAGCTCAGGGCCAATCTTCCTCACCAAAAAAAAAAAGATTGGAAAAAGCAATGACCCAAATTGAACAGAATACCAGCACTGCCATTGGAAACTGGAGAGGAGGACTGAAAGGCTCAGAGAAGTGGGCATGCTAGAACGGGCTTGCTAAATAAGATAGGAAAACCCACCAGCTGACAATGTTCCTTGGGAAGGCCTGGCAGACTCTCCACTTACCAGAGAGATAAGAAATGTATTGGTGAGCGGGCAACAGTACCATGAGAAGCTCAATAGTGGCTGTCGTCTATAGGAGATGCTGTTACAGAACTGGGCTCCCTAGAAGAAACTGGATGATAAAATTCCAGAATAGCAAAGACCAACGAAAGCACTCAACCAATAGAAACAAGATGGGTGCAATTACCATGAATGGCAACAAGGTTAGAATGGTGGCCAGGGGGCCTTGACCTGCAGGGATCTGTTACCCAAACCAAAGTGGGTTCCTCCGGGCGAGTTAAATCAGACTCTCCACCAGAAGTAGATGTCACACAAAGTAGGGTATATTTGCAGCAAATAGGAGGCCCTGAAGAATCATTTCCAAAGTCGTAGAGTCCCCAAACAAAGGGAAGCAGGGACCTTTTATTTCGGATGGAGAATGAATATTCAGAAGGGAGGGGTGGGTATTCGCTTGCGCAGGCTCAGTTGGAAAACATGCTTCCACACACACTGCAGGTTATGGTAATAAGGCCTAAACTCCTCCCCCTGGGTGGAGATCTTAGCATTAAAAATGAGGCAAAGGTCATGGGCGTAGCTCGTGGGATGGGGCTTGGTCTGGTTCAGGGTGGTTGATGATTGCACCTCTTAAACAGTTAAATGCTGCCAAAACCACCCTTGAATTCCTCAGGGCAGTGAGTCGGTGACAGATCTAGATAGATGGCTCATTAAACATAGTATTCTTGGGGACAAATTAGAAGGACGGCTAACTTGGGTACTGCTTAATATACACAATCATAAGAGATCAAGAACAGATGAGCAAAAGAATGAGGTCAGAGATATTCACAAGCATGGGACCAGTGCGGTCACACAGGGTCCGGTGCTCAGAAGGGCCCTTTGCTTGAGGTTTAACGCTTTGCACTTGCCATCTTGAAATTCTTAATAATTTTAGCTTTGGATCTGTTTTGTAGGCGAAGTCCTATGTAAGTTAGGACAATAGAGATGAACAGGGACTTGGAGCCTTGGCTCACAGGCAATGCCACTTCCCCACTTCCTCTGCCCCATGACGCCCCATATTCTGCCTGGCCTCTGCCTCCCTGCCAGGTCCAGTGGCCACTGCAGCCTGCAGCCCTCTGCCCCTGGCAGGGGCCTGAGTTCAGGCATGAGGAGAGGCGGGGCTGGGCACGCAGGCTTCCCAGGGCGGGGCGTGGTGGCCGCTGTCGCTGCCCTTGGCACATTCAGCTGGCATTGCGGCAAGGACAAGCCTTTCACCTACAGCCAGTGCAGGCACCTAAACATCCCAGCGCGGAGGTTGTGATAACCTTAGGGTCTCCTTCCACTGCGGGTTGGAGCGGGCGGCCTGTGGGAAGGGGAGATTCCTGGCTCAGCTTCCTCAGCCAGGACACGGCATGTCGGGTGCTCAGTGCACCTTCGTGCCACACACGCCCTCCCTTCCAACCTTTCAGAGTCTGGCTTGTGTTTTCTCTTCTGACTAGCTTGAGGCACCTTTTGTGACAAGCCACAAAAAAACACAAATTGTGTAATTTTGGTGATTCCCCATCTGAGTTAAACGCTCTGATATTTGCATTTTAAACTGGTATTGCATAAGATAAAGGTGAATGGTAAGATTCATGCTAATAATTTAAATTTTTAATTTTCCTTTACTTAGAACTACATGAAATAGCAAATAAAAAACATCATGGCAAATCGAGAGAGAGATCATGGAAGAAAGAAAAAGGCTTTATATGTTAGTATCTTTTTTTGTGTGTGTGAGGAAGATCAGCCCTGAGATATCATCTGTTGCCAATCCTCCTCTTTTTGCTGAGGAAGACTGGCCCTGGGCTGACATCCGTGCCCATCTTCCTCCACTTTATATGGGACGCCGCCACAGCATGGCTTGACAAGCGGTGCGTCGGTGTGTACCAGGGATCCGAACCCTCAAACCCCAGGCCACCGCAGCGGAGCGGGCGCATTTAACCGCTTGCGCCGCTGGGCCGGCCCCTATGTTAGTATCTTTAACAGTGTTTTTTTTTTGTTTTACATTTTTCTCTGGACCCCACAAATTATGTAGCTGGTCCTGCTCACTCCCCTTCTCCTGAGAGCACTGCCCCCAATAAATCACTAGAACAGTGTCCCTATCCCTGTCACAGACTCAGCTTCCGGGAACCTGACATAAGACACATGCCAACTTTTCCAGGAAAGAAAAAACTACAACTACCCGCCCCCCCCAAAAAAAAAAAAAACCATGGAAACAGCAAGAGACAAAGGATTATGTCCTGGTGGCCAGAGCAGAATCTAGCCCTCTTCAACTCTCATATCTTTTCCTCCCAATTCACCCTGAGCTCCTTTCTGGTTTTTTTGTTTTTTTTTTTGGTAAAGAAGATTGGCCCTGAGCTAACATCTATTGCCCATCTTCCTGTTTTTGCTTGAGGAAGAGCGGTCCTGAGCTAACTTCTGTGCCAATCTTTCTCTATTTTGTATGTGGGATGCTGCCACAGCACGGCTTGATGAGTGGTGTAGGTCCACACCTGGGATCTGAATCTGCGAACCCTGGGCTGCCTAAGCGGAACGCCAAACTTTAACCACTATGCCACTGGGTGGCCCTATGAGCTCCTTTCTGAAACGAGTTGGCAAGGTTATCTCTGGGGTTCTCCATGGCACCTTTGTCCATTGACAAGAAATTTTCACATATTAAGGTATATGGAGTAGCTATTCTGGTTTAAACCTAATTCCACCTGAACTAAAGAAGACTGACTTATGACTTATCAAACATACATTGTCCATCTGCTTTAATCATTAAAGATAGGAATGCAACAAACATTATCTCAAAGTAAAAAGAATGCACTCTTTGGAGATAAGGATGCATACTTCCTTTCCTATGATGCCAGTATCTGTAAAGCCAGTATCAGTACTCCTGAAGACAAGTTTCCTTTCCTGGAGATCAGGGTCATGTTTGCAACTGAATATCTCTTTGAAACTTTGAGGAATATGTATCCTGGGCGTGTTTGATGTATGTTCTTTGTTCTAAAAAGGTGTAAAGCTGTACTGAAAACCACACTTCTCTGGAATGCTTTCTTCCTTTGTGGAGACTGCCTTCCTGGGTTATAGTCCTCAGCTTGGCTCAGGTAAAATTCACCTTCTCTCTCCTACCTATAGAACAGTTACTGGTTATTTCCACTGACATCATTCACTCCACAGGCAGGTGTTGAGCACCTGGTAACAACAGCTACCGTTTACTGACCATGACCCTTGTGTCAGACCAGGACACTTGTGCCCTGTGGCCAGTCCACAGGTCAACCCTAAGCAGTAGGTGAGAGGATCCTCATGTTACAGAGAGGACACAGCCTCACTGGGGTGAAGCCACTTGCCCCAGTTCACTCATCTAGCAAGCAATAGACTCAGGGTTATATTCCAGGGCCTTTGCTTTTCATCACTGGGCTACTTGGCCTCAGCCTGCCCTATGCTAGCACTGGAGCTAGGGGAGTGAACAGGACATGGTCCTTACAAGGGCGCATTTTGTTAGTGGAATATTGGCTTTGACAAGAGATTCTCAAATATTGAGGTATATGGGGTAACTATTCGGGTTCAAAACTGATTTGGCTTGAGCTAAAATACCTGACTTATGGCCTGTCAAACATACATTGTACATCTGCTTAACCATTAAAGTAAAGAATGCACTCCCTTAAGATAAGAATGCATACTTCCCCTCCTACGTCCTATTGGAAATGACCGGATTAGTCCCTTTCCTGACATCACAGTCATGTTGACCTGCTGATTTGCAACTGAATATCTCTCTGAAATTTTGATGAAAATGTGTCCTGAGTGTGTTTAATGTATGTTCTTTGTTCTAAAAAGATATAAGACTGTGCTGAAGACCAGGCTTCTCCGGAAGGCTTTCTAAGGCCTTCCCAGGTTATAATCCTCAATCTGGCTCCAGTAAACTCACCTTATTTCTCTTATCTATAGAACAGTTATTGGTTATTTTGCATCGACAGCTTATTTACACATATTCCAGACTGAATGATGCTTTCAAACATCTTGCATTCAATCAGAAACTCCCCAAATACAAAGGGAACTCAAAGTCAGTCCACATCTGCCCCCCACCTCCATCCCCTTTGCTTAGCTTTTCTGGCAGGGTCTGTCCAGCCTCTTAGACTAGACAGCTCTAGTGACAGGTCTCTCACTCCCATACTAGGCATTTCCACCGAGTTTCCAGCTATTACTACTGGAAATAACGTCCTTACCAGGTTCTTCCGCAACTGCCTCTCTTTGATGGAGTTTTGCCCCCCACCCCCAGACATACCTAACCAGACGAGATGAGACAAGCTGTCCAGAGACAGCCCCTCCAAACAGGGACAAACAGTGCTGGCCTCCCTGAGAGTTTCGCTAGGGCACGGCTTCCAGACCCCCTCACATCCTGGCTGCCTCCTCCACTCACTCCAGTTCCATAAAGTCAGATCTGTTACTCAGGACTCTCTTGATTCCAAGCATCAAAAACCAAAACCAACCTGATTTAAGAAAAGAAAAAATGAAGGAACTGGGCTTATTGGCTCGAGTAACTGAAAATCCAAGCCTGACAAAGGAGGAACTGAAATGATATTTTGAGCATGGGGTCTCTCGTCTCGTCAGCTCCACTCTGCCGTGAGTTTTCTCTAGAGAGTTGAAGCAGAACAGGCTTACATCCCCAGAGCTTAGCATCCCTGGGGGAAAAGGAGGCAAAACTGAGACTTGCTGGCCCAGCTTTGGATTATATTGTTATCCTTGAACCAATCATTGTGGCAGAGGAATGGAACATGCTGATGGCCAGGCCTGGCTACACGCTTATGTGGATCTGGAACAGGGACTGAGAGTGGGAGAAGTTGGTTTCCCAACGGAAAAAAGTCAAGTTATTTTTACAAGAAGTGAGAATGGATATTGGGCAGGCAAAACCCACAGATGCCTTCCAAACACCCACACCCAAAAGCATGGTACCATGTGGTCTGTCAAGCCCAATGATGGTGAGATTGTAATCTTTTTGGTCCTGCTCAAAGAAAGAAGATGGTTTCTGGTGCTCCAATGAGAACGGGGTATGACTTGGATTCGCCATCAAATTTTTCCTTTTTCCCTTTTCTCACTTCTTTACCCAACCCACTAACACCGACCCAGACTCCCTCCCACTGAAACTGGAGACGAAGAGAGGGGAGACACATGGTACGCCAAGGGACCTGGATTCTTTTGACTCCCCAGAATCTTGGGAGACTACCAGTCCCCAAGACACCCCTTTCAGGGGAAAGGGAACTGGGGACTCATGGGATTATTTTGAGGCACTCAGGGGAGCTGGTGGAGAAGGAGCTCCTTCCAAGTGATCAGTTTACACAACTCACTCTTCCAGGTTGGCCTCACTTTATGTAATACAGAGGCTTCTGTACAGTTTAGTCATTTTTTTTAATCGAATTATAGTTTAAAAGCACCATGAGGGGGCCAACCTGGAGGCATAGTGGTTAAGTTCACGTGCTCTGCTTCTGGTGGCCCGGGGTTTGCAGGTTCGGATCCCAGGCACGGACCTACACACCACTCAAGCCATGCTGTGGCAGCATCCCACATAAAGCAGAGGAAGATGGGTATAGACGTTAGCCCAGGGCTAATCTTCCTCAGCAGAAAAGAGGAGGATTGGCAACAGATGTTAGCTCAGGGCGAGTCTCCCTCACACATATACACAAAAATTAAAAAAATAAAAGCACTGTGAAAACAATAATATAATAAAAACTAGCTGCCATTTATTAAGTATCCTCAATTCACAGGGATATTTTAAAACTCTATGAAGTAGGTATTATAATCCCCATTTCACAGATAAGAAAACTGAGTCTCAGAACCTGCCCAAGTTTCCCAGGGCAGTAGAAGACAGAGCAAGGATTTGAACCCAGGTCTGCCTGCCTCCAAAGCCCCTACTGTGTTTCTATCACACATTCTAAAGAAAAGGAATCCCATGGCAATATTTTTATAACATTCTTTTTTTTTTCTTTTGTGAGGAAGATCAGCCCTAAGCTAACATTTGCCAGGCCTCCTCTTTTTGCTGAGGAAGACTGGCCCTGAGCTAACATCCATGCCAATCTTCTTCCACTTTATGTGGGACGCGCCCACAGCATGGCCTGACAAGCAGTGCGTCGGTGCGTGCCCGGGATCAGAACCCGGGTTGCCAGCAGCAGAGCGTGCACACTTAACCTCTAGCGTTATATAGGGGCCAGCCCTATATAACATTCTTGATAATGACTCAGAATATCAATCTTGTGCTGGCAGGTTTTTATATCCAAATTTGTTTATAGTGAATTGCACCTGTGGGTTATTCTGATGGTTAATGGGAATAATCAGTATTGAATACTTTTCGACATTGAGGTTACAGCCGTACATGACTTTGTTCATCCTCTCAGATGTGCTCTGTGCTCAACTGTGCCTTCCACGTGCACATTAGCATAGTAGTCAAGAGCGTCGGCTATGGCACCAAACTGTAAGACCCAGCTCCAATTAGCTGAATGACCTGGAAAAAGTGGCTTATTCATCTGAGGCCTCAGTTGTCCCTTCCACAAAATTAATGCAACAATAGGACCTATGTCATAGGATTTTCATGAAGATCAAATGAAATAATCTAAGTAACACTCTCAGCACCATACCTGGTACATAGTAAGCGTGCAATAGACGTTCCTACCAGACGGTAAGCTCCACGAGGGCAGGGAGCATGTGTACTTTTCTTCTCCACTGCAACCCTGGAACCTAGTACAAGGCCTAGCACACCATAGGCACTCAGTAAACATTTGCTGAGTGAATACTTTATTTAAGCGAGCTCTTTTAATCCTTAACAAATCTATGGCATAGGGACAGAAAATAAATACAATTTTTTTAATGTAAAATAATTTTGAGTAGTGTTAAGTTCTAGGAAGAAAAACAAAGAAGAGAAAGGCAAAGAGTGACAGAAAAAAGGGGGAAGCTGTGTTGTAGATAGCCCAGAGCTAAATCAAGTTGGGGCAAAGTCAGACGTAGGTCTAACGGGGAGTGTTATGGACTGAAGGTTTGTGGTCCCCCCTCAAAATTTGTGTGTTGAAGCCTAATCCCCATATGGCTGTATTTGGATATGAGGCCTCTGGGGAAGCAATTAAGGCAAAAAGAGGTCATAAGGGTGGGGCTCTGGTCCAACAGGATCCTTATAAGGATGTATTGTAGGATCCTTATATGTAGGAAGTTGGTACCCAAGGATCCTCTTATTCCTTATAAGAGACATGAGAGAGCCTGCTCTCTGCACCCCTCTGCGCGCGCGTGCGCACACACACACACACACACACGCATACATGGAGGAAAGGCCATGTGAGCACACGGTGAGATGAAGGCCACCTACAAGCCAAGAGAAGAGGCCTTAGAATGAAACCTACCTTGTTAGTGCCTTGACCTTGGACTTCCCAGCCTCTGGAACTGTGAGAAATAAGTTTCTGTCTCAGCTACCCAGTCTGTGGTATTTTGTTATGACAGCCCAAGCCAACTGAGATGGAGCATGTTCACTGAGTGCTCAGCTCCGAGAGTGGGAGTGTCACCTGGAAAGATAGAGCACATTCTAGGAAAAGGGAGCATCAAGTGCAAAGGCCCTGAAGGAGCTTGGTCTTCAAGGAACAGCAGAAGGCCAGGAAATGAGCAAGGGAGAAAGCGATAGGACAGAGGGTCAGAGAGCCAGGCCAGTCCTACCTACCCGACAGGCTCTGACAGTAGAAAGCCAAGGGAAAGCCCCCAACCCAAACGCAATCATCATCATCACCATGATATTTAACATGAACAATTGACTTTTTCTCAAACTTACGTAAAGTTTTAAACACAGGTCTTTTTGGAAAACTAAGTTTATAGTTCTAGAACACAATATATGGACAAATCATATTCTTGCCATGCAAATTCAGTTTCTACACAAATCACATTGCTATGCCCATGGCCCCCCTATTGTGAAATCCTGGCACAACCACTGGAAAGAGAACCCCTTCCATCTTCATCAGGCAATGACAAGTGTGTTCCAGCTGTAAGCCCCCAAACCATGACCCTCAGCCCGTGTGAAAGGCACTAGGGAAAGATGAGCACCATCAGATCTGGCCAAGCCTGTTGTTTTTCATGCCTGAGTGGATCAACAGACCTGGTTAATGCTGAAATCACTGGGGGTAATGAAATAGGAGGGACTGGGCTCTGCCTCAGAGAAGGAAGGTGGGAGGAGTTACGTAAATTTTCCTTTCTGCAATGCCAGGACTACGAAATTGGCGTTGGTGTCTACTTTCCTCCTGATGCCATTTAGTTTGGAGGCAAAAATCCAGTGAAACAGTCAGATGGATTGGGAAGTCAAATGCAGAGGAGGATGTTGAGGTCTGTAGCTTTAGGCATAAATGTCTGGCCTTTTGTCTAAAGCAGTGGTTTGCAACTGGGAGCGATTTTGCCACCCCATCACCACCTCTGGGCCCATTTAGCAATAGTTGGAAACACCTTTGGTTCTCACAACTTGGGGTCAGAGGGAGTGCTACTACCATCTTGTGAGTAGAAGCTGGGGATGCTGCTAAACATCCTACAATGCACAGGACAGCCTCCACAACAAAGAATGATCCAGCCCAAAGCGTCAACTCTGATTTAAGAAAACAAAAATAGGAAAAAGAAACTCAAATGGGCCTTTCACGTGTCAGATGATCTATCACATACACACACATTGTTTAACCTTCATACCAACTCCACAAAGTGATGCCCACTTCCCAGATGAGAAAATGAAATCTCCAATTAAGTGGGGACTTCACCCAGCTAGTGACTAGCAGAGGAGGAATTTGAACTTGGCTCTGGATGATTCTCACTAGACTGTGAGCTTCATGAGGACAGGGACCTTGCCAATCTGGTTCACCTCTGTGTACCCAGTGCCTAGCAGAAGCTAGTACCTAACAGAAGTTCAATAGACACTTACTGGAATTAATAATGGATATCAATAAATGAATGCATGAGTCAATGGCCCTGAAGTCCACGTTCGTTTCTTCCCACCATTCCTTAAGAATAATAAAGGGCCTCACAACATCCCTCCAGAGTCCCAGTCAAGGCAATATGTTGCATGCCGGGAATAAATATCTCCCCAGGCCAACTCAAGTCAAAATGGAAATTTATGGTGAGAATGCAGAGGTATTATGTGATAAATAAATGAAAAGCAGTGGGATATATTGGAGTATATGAGGAAGCCATTTGGTTTAAAACTAATTTGGCCTGATCTTGTTTTTCCAAAAGGGCCTGACGTAGCCTGTTGAGCATGCATTATGCATCTGCTTTAAACATTTACAATGTCCCAAACACAAGATTGATGCCCTTAAAGATAGGGATGTAACTTCCCCCCATATTGGCATTTCCTTTAGGATAAGCATCTCTCCCTAAACTAAGAATTAACTGCTGACCTGCTGTGCTCACCTTGTGACCACTCACCTTGTGACCACCAACCTGCTGTGTTCACCAATCTGCTGTGCCAGCAAAGCAATCTCGTGACTGTTGTAAAAGGGACATTCTTATCATATGTGATGTATGCTCTTTGTTCCCAGATGGTGTACAACCACTCCGTACACACTGTGGGAGATCAAGATTTGGCCACCCTGAAATATATCTCTTTACCTTGATTGTTTTCTCTGAGGGACATTTGACCTCCCCCACTAACTGCCTAAAGAATTTGACATGGTGGCTCCTTCCTGGAACAGATCTTCTATCATGATGGCTATAAAGATAATGTAGGATAGAGGTTACAATAGCAAAGGCACCAAGCCTCTTTTATCAAAAAACTCTGTCTCTCCCTGACCACTTATCTATAGATGACCCCAAAAAGAATTGTCCTCCTGCCCTCTGAAGTCCCAGGCCACTACCCACCCCCAACATGCTCCTCGCCTTTAGCTGCAATACTTAAGCAAGCATCTTAGACAGAGGGACGAGTTGCTCATTTCTGAGTTTCTCCCATGTATACATGTTATTAAACTTGGTATTATTTTCTCCTGCTAACCTGTCTTGTTAATTATTTGGCCAGCCAGAAGAACCTTAAGGGAAAGGGCAGAGGGATTTTCTCCCTCTTCCCCCGACAGTTTTGGCGTAGTCGCCAGGAGCCACACTGGCTGGCAAGTTGCCTTCTCTGGCTGGAAGACCTGCCTTCTCCCTGGACTACTGCAGATGATGAGATACGGGATCGCCTGACAAAAGCCGGCAAAAAGGTAAGACTTCTTACCATGTCAGCCTCCCAGAATCTGTATCTGCGGAGTCCGGCGGAAGGAAATGGTGAGAATTTTTTCTCTTTCTAAATTTAGATTGGCAGGAGAAAATATTTGGGAAACTAGGTTCTTGTGCTTTTAGTGACTCTTGGTTTAAATTTGGTAGAGTACTCTTGGTTTTGATCTTGATCCCTTTTCCTCCCAGAGTAGTCTCTGTCTTGTTCTGTGTCCTGAAAACTTGGCTTTGTGACCAGTGAGAATCTTCTCCTTGGTCTCCACCATACGGAAGGTGCATTTACCGGGGTGCCCCTTGATGGCCAGTCGAGTAGACTGGGGTTCCGAACTGTCTCTTTGTCCGGCTGTGCCAAGCTCTCAGGGGAGTTTGTCATAAAGGGCCCAGTCCATAAGGGCTTTTGTCGTCTTAACCTTCGTTGCTTGTTAGTGCTGGAAAAATCCCATTCCAGTATCGCCTGCCCGGTGTCACAGATTAGCGGGTCTGTGACTGAAGGCGTCCCACACTATTGTGGGAGACCGGAGACACTGTTTTTACTACACCATCCTTACCGCCTGTGCAACGAAGGTCTTTACTTTCTCTGAATATCTTTGGGAGTGAATTCTGTGGATCATGGGGGCTACATCATCTGCGCCCTCACCAGGGATGCCTCTTGCATCCATGGTAAAGATTTATTCTAAGCGTGGAAACTTACCTCCGGGTCTTTCCTTAAAAAGGCTTATTGGATTGAGTCACTATTGGAATAAATATACAAATGAAGATCCTACTCGTCAATGGCCAGACGACGGATCCATTGAATTGGAAAAACTTCTAAATTGGGGGAAAAATATTTTTTTTTTGAGAGCTCTCACATAATTGTTTAATTGGTACCTAAGAAAAAAGGCCAAAAAAGGGAAGGGAAAAATTTGACTAGCCTTAAGACCTTGACTCAGGTTACAATTGAATTGAGAACATGTAAAAGTGTAAGTGTTGATAAGATTATAAAGGTTGGAATGTTTGAGCTAATTTTATATAAAGAGGTTACATCAACTTTGCCTGAGTATGTTTTAAAATGTCTGACTGGGAATTCTTCCCTTGTCCAAAATTAGAAGACCAAGACCTATTGATAAAAATCTTAATGATAACTATGTTTAAAGGTATAAGAGGTGATGAAATTTACTTGAAATTTTGTAGAAAAAAACTGATGTTATTTCTATTACAGAACTGGTTAACAAAAATAGTAATTTAAATGATGGCTAATTTTATCTGAAGTCTTATTAAGTCTTGTAGGCAATCTAAATAATTACTGGGAATAAGTAACTAAATAGTTGTGAAAAAGATGAATGTTGGGTGAACTTTAAACAATAATTATGTGTTATGGTGGTTACAGCTTCCAAACTCTTTTTGGTGACTTAAAGCTTTAGAGTTTTGCTAAATTTTATGATAAAAATTCAGTTGAGTAGATCATTTCCAAATAAGATAAGATATTAGACATTGATTGCTAAATGTACATTTGTCTACTTTTGGCTTTTCATTACAGGAAAACTAAAAGGTGTTTTGGGTCTATTGGTAAACATGTGTTTTATTAAAAGATTGTACTATAAAGTAACATATTTCTAAAAGTTATGAAGTGTTTATAAATTTTCCAAGCCACAAGATACTAATGTAAAAAAAAAGTTTATAATTGTTTACTTAGTTTTTACTTAGAAATAAAGGTTTCTAAAGGTTAAAATTTCTAATTAATATGTGTGATTGAAGCTACTAAATATTAAAAAAAATATGTCTGTGTACAAAGAAAGTAAGATGTATAAAGATACAAAGAATGGAAATGTTTTGTTCGGTCGATTAAGAAAGATAAATTTGTCCTCAAGTACTAGGAGGGAAAAGAAAGACATGGGACAAATTCTGAATGTAAAAAGAAAGCTATAGAAGGTTTGTGGAGGGAATTCTGGAAAAGGAGTTTTATGCATAGTCAAGTTGGCTAAGATTGAAATGAATTTAATTAAGTAAATGAGTTTTAATAGCAGAAGTAAGCTGGTACAAAATTATAATTTGGTCTTATTTCTCTTAAAAGGATAATTTTCTTAAACTTGATAAAGAGGTTATAAAAGATTTTTCTTTACCTTTGAGTAAATCTACCTAAAAGACAGAAAATCTATGTTTTGTTAAAATAATTTCCTACATTCAAAAGACTGAGGTCTCTCTATTAAGGCTTTTTGGACTGTTAATGCTCTGTTTGCTTTGATTGTTTATATTTTTGACAAGCTCCACCAAAATTCATATCTTAAAATAAGTCTTTTTTTCTTTGAGAATTTTCAAAGGGCCCTGGAACTTCTCAAAGAAATTTGCTCTCTTCCTATAAGGGGAAAGATACTAAACTTATTAGGCTTATTCAGTATGTTAAATTACATGGAAAACATTGTCAGACAAGTGATGATAAGTCTGCTTAGGTGCTATTATGTGGGTAAATGTTATTGATACAGGTGTTTTAAAATTGTATAACATTACTGAAATTCTGATCTGTCCTGGTTATCAGTCATAATTCTGGTTATTATTTTAAAATGTTGTATGTCACAAAATTAACCAAATTTCTCTGTCAATTGCCATTTAGAGGTCTTGTTGTTTACAGACTTATTTCTTTGCTCTAATGCTTTTGCAAAATGTTTCAACTTCAGAAAAATTCATGGAAAAGACTCTGACATTTACACTGGAATACAGGTTTCTGACAAACTTTCTGATCATAAAACTGAACTTGGTAAGAAATTACAGAAATCTGATGGAGAGACTGATAACTTCATGAAGCTGCTAACAAAAAGATTGGGATCAAGAATGGATTGCACAGGACTGAATGAACTGATTATAATTTTTATGATTTTTCATTTGAAGTATTGCTGAATTTTTAATGTTTTGTTTTTTCAGATTTAAGGAAAACTTTTTCTCTTTTCTCCTGAGCTAGCTATGACATAACAATTTGGTAAATGATACTTTTGTAAGTAAAATTAAAATATTTATCTTTTTCTCTCTATCTGATCCCTCAAATTTGGAAACTCTTAGTGAGTGAGTATTGTTGTTTTCATGGCAATATAGTTATTTGCATAAGTTCAATAAGAATCTGTTCTCCTTATAACAGGACACAATTGGAAACACTGGTTCTATTACCAAGGTTGTGACTGGAACATCATATTTGCAATATAACCATACAGCATTTGAGGAATGAAGATTGGACTTTATGGAATAAAGCCACGTGGAAATATTGGCCTGGTACCTTTATGTTCTAAGCAGCGCTTACCAGGATAAGTAAAGAATGTCACTTATCTGGCAGGTACAAGGAACCTCGAAATATTTTGGGGAAACCTCGGAAGAGAGGAATTCACCCAAATCTATAGGTATTGCAGGCAAAGTCTGATGACAAAATCCTTGGCTTGGCTTTCCTGGCCTCGAGAGACCTTTAAAGTTAAATCTGAGATTCCTTACAAAAAGTTCCAGCAAAGCAGATTTAAAAGAGCCTATGTGATCAACTGCTATTCTTGCTGTACTTATGTAAATAATTGGGCCACTCTATTGGAACTAGACTTATTTTGCAAACTAGTTAGTTTTAATTTTGCTATCTTAATAAAAATGAGGGTGATTTTAGAGAGAAAAAATTATATTTCAGTAAAAACTCTAGTATACATTTGCCAATATTAGATCCTAGTTTTGTTGTCTATTGAGGTTTTTGTTTTATATCTGTTGACTGGACTGGATCCTGATTTCTTCTAGTCTCCTAAAATATCTGGCTACAGATCTCCAAACTAACGTTTTTGATTTTTTCCATCATTTTCATTTGGAATCACTGAGAACTGAACCTGCCCTTTTTCCTGAAGCCTTACAAACTGAAGCTGATGGACTTGATATAAACCGGAGAGATTATCTGATGACATCATCAGGGACATTTTAAACTGCAAAAGATACTTTGACACTGACATCTAAAAATCATCTTAACTGGCTGTCCTCTGACCTCAGAAACTGGTTTACAATTTGCTCCAACCATTAACCTTGTTTTTCTTTTGTTTCCATAGAAATGCTTCTATTAAATACTTGATTGCTTGCTTCCACAATATGGGTGTAACCTTGAGAGCCCACCTGCATCACCACCTTCTGAAATGAACTTAATTGAACTGATCTGTTATCAGGACTAAGAAATGTGTTCAGTGAGATGAAACAATCTACCAACTCAGCATCTGGACTATGAAACTTCTTTAAGTTTCAAAAGGACTGTGAAACTTTTAGTTTCAAAGGCGGGACTGTGGGAGATCAAGATTTGGCCACCCTGAAATATATCTCTTTACCTTGATTGTTTTCTCTGAGGGACATTTGACCTCCCCCACTAACTGCCTAAAGAATTTGACATGGTGGCTCCTTCCTGGAACAGATCTATCATGATGGCTGTAAAGATAATGTAGGTTAGAGGTTACAATAGCAAAGGCACCAAGCCTCTTTTATGAAAAAACTCTGTCTCTCCCTGACCACATTATCTATAGATGACCCCCAAAAGAATTGTCCTCCTGCCTCTGAAGTCCCAGGCCACTACCCACCCCCAACATGCTCCTCACCTTTAGCTGCAATACTTAAGCAAGCAGCTTAGACAGAGGGACGAGTTGCTCATTTCTGAGTTTCTCCCATGTATACATGTTATTAAACTTGGTATTATTTTCTCCTGCTAACCTGTCCTGTTGATTATTTGGCCAGCCATAAGAACCTTAAGGAAAAGGGCAGAGGGAGATTCTCCCTCTTACCCCGACAACACCAATTCTTTGGTGCCCTTCCTTCCTTGGAGGAGGAAGGCCCTCGGCTAGTCCTCAGGTCTGGCTCATATTAACTCACCCAAAGTTTGATTTATAGATTGATTATGGATTATTTGTGTCAACATATGAAAATGAAGCACAGCCAGGACTTAGGGGTTTGGAAAGCCACCAGGAATCAAAGTGCCCCGTGCTCTCTGTCGTCTCTGCATCTCGGTTTTCTCCCCCAACAGATGACTTCCTTTGTTTAACCATCTGGCATATAGTCCAATATACAAGCCTCAGCTCCATTTTGATTCTAAAAGTCCCTATGGCCTCTCAGCTTAGATCTCCTTAGCTAACTAGCTTAGTCTGTCAATATCCCACTTATACATTCCCAGAGGAGGGATTAGACTGGTGTAGCCTGAGCTAACCTTCAAGATGACTCTGGCCCCAGCCAGACAACTGCAACTTCATGAGACACCCTGAGTGAGAACGGGCCAAATAAGCCTCATCAAGCCTGAGGACCATGGGCAATAGAAATAATTGTTGTTTTAGAAACTACGGTTTGGGTGATTTATTACACAGCAATAGGTAACAGGAACAGATTTGGTATTGGAAGTGGGTTGCTGCTATTGTAACCACAGACCAGGAATAGAATTTGTCACCCCAAAATATGCCTCTTTGGCATAAGAATTATTTTAGGCTGATTATTTTTAAGAAACAGCAGACACAGGGGGTGGTGGTGGGGGAAGCTCTGGAAACCTAGTAGAAGTTACCCATCTGTAAGAGAATTTTACATGTATAAGAAAAATCTCCATTTGTAAGGGTGCCTCCCTCTCTGTGCCAGGAAGGAGAGGATGACTAAATCTCTGGAAACTCTTTTCAATAGAGAAGGCAATGACTTACATCTACACAACAACTTTACCCTTGTTTGCTGTGCTGACCTCATCCTAACAACAGAATGTTAGCTACTTTTCAGGGGCGAGCCAGCCAGGAGTATGCACAGAAGAGAAAATTTTGATCTGCCAATGGAAACTCAGCCTGCCAGTGCTTCCACATACCAGCCTGCCCTCCCTGATCCCTTAAACTTTACCCCATACCCTGGCTTGGGGAGACAGAGTTGAGAGGCTGTCCTTCTGTTACTGCACACAAACACGAGTTCTTTACCCGCCACATGAGAGGGGCCAAATAAAACTGGAACACCGGGCTTATGGCAAAGAAAGGATTTTTATTTCAGGTGACATCAGCCTGGAGATGAGAGTGAGCCCTCAAACTTGTCTGTCTCCCCAAAAGATAGGAGGCAAGTTTTGAAGGTTGCAAGGAATGCAGCTGCTTGTAGGGAGGGGGAGCCTGTGGCCTTGCCGGTTGGCGCTATCCCACCAGCCTGTATTTGGCCTTGTGAGGCTGCCTGCAGGGAGGAGGATGGCGAGATAAGGGAATCTGCAGGTGGGTGTCCTTGGTTGTCTGCCTCCATGGTGGAGGGTGGATTCTGGTGCCAGGAAGCCAAGGAGTTGGGGTTTGGGAAGATTCAGCTTCTTGATATTCTCTGGATATCAGTTTCCCTGTAATAAACCTCAAGAAACATAATTAGCCAAAACTTCAGTGTGAGCCCAGCATGAGGCCACCTGGGCTTTTAACAATTTTTAACTTCTATCTGCCTTGTGAAGTTCCAGGATACAAAGGTTTAAAAAACCAATATTTACCTATGAAGGTAACTTAGAGAAGCAGGGAAAGGGGTTGAGTGCTTTTGGTTTTAACCCCATATATGCTGGATTTAATGTAGGGGAACTGATGTCAGGGTTGGCATCACTTCTGTCTCCTTACCAATCAAGTGCATAATAGACTTTCTTCCCTCAAAGACAGGTGTACACAGTATCAGCTTCTGTGCAAATAAGTGGAGAGAGCCCTTGCTCAGTAACACTGTAACAAAAACCTAAACATGTGGCATCATTACCATTCTGCTCCAAATTCCAACATCCAAAGACCAAATATATATGTCTTATTATAGGTAACAATATCACAATCATCTTTGTGTTTGACCAGAAGACAGAAGCTGGAGGGGTCTCAAAGAACATGTTAGTAAAAGTCTAAAGGATTGGGGCTGGCCCAGTGGCATAGTGGTTAAGTGCACACGCTCCGCTGCAGCGGCCCGGGGTTCGGATCCCGGGTGCGCACCAATGCACCACTTGTCAAGCCATGCTGTGGTGGCGTCCCATATAAAGTGGAGGAAGATGGGCACAGATGTTAGCCCAGGGCCAGTCTTCCTCAGCAAAAAGAGGAGGATGGGCAGATGTTAGCTCAGGGCCGATCTTCCTCACAAAAAAAAAAAGTCTAAAGAGTTTTTTGATGATGACTTAAGGGAAAGTGAGGAAAATGCTACTGGAAGCTGGAGGAAGAGTACCCTTGTGGGGGTGGCAGTTTTGGTGACACTGTTGTCTGCTGTAATGTGGAAAAGTAGGGAATGTACATAATGAACATTATGATCCGACCAGAATGACTATAGCAAAATGCAAAGGATAGAGAGCAGCCAAAAAAAGGAACTTTTTTGGTTTTCAAGCAAAATTTAAAGGATACTTAAAGGAGCCAGGGTTTTCTGGGTTTGAAAATAAAACTACTTCCCACTCCCAGACTCTCCAGAGGGCAAACTATTCTCAAATTAAAATGGCTTTCCAGCAAATGGTGGGGGTAGCATCTTTTGTTAAGAGCTCAGAAAGGTTTAAGAAGTTACTTCATTAACCCTTTCAAACAGACAAAATCCTTCTAAGGAGCTTAAGGGTGTGCCTCACGCTCTGTCTTTATTAAACAACGGGATTTCTAAGACTCTTAAAGGCATTGTCCCACAGCAGCCTGAAAAGGCATCCAAGGTAGAAAAGGACCTACATGAGCTGAGGAGATTTGTGGTCATGACTTTTTTTTCCCATGGAAAGAACTCCAGTAAGAATCATAAAAAATCCTCAGGTTTTTTTAGAATCAGCTTGAACTAAAAGAGAAGGAGATAGTGCAGGGTGAAAAGAAGGCTTTGGATTCCAGAACTTCTATGGGCAGGAAGCAGGGTGAGAAACTCTTGGGGCAAACACAGTTTACACTTCATGGAAAAGGAAGATTAAATGCAGAAAGTGGAACCAAGAGCCCGGAAGGCAGAGCTGCAGAGAATCATTGAATAGAACAGGACCCTAATCAAACTACCTGCAATATGTTTACTGCAGTTTTCCAAGGCCTATCCCACCATTGTATGTTTGGTGTGGGGGACAGATAACTTGTCTTTCTAGTTCACAGATCTTCAGATCAAAAAGAATCATACTTGAAGAGCTGTAACTAAGGAACCACACTCAAGGCACATCATCCATTGCTGAAAGTGATAAATTATTACTGAACCAAGTTTGTTTTGCCTGTCACACTAAAAGCCAATCACTGAGATGACAAGTTAGCAGCAGAGAAAGGGTTTATTGACAAGGCAGCCAAGTGAGGAGATGGGAGAACAAATCTCAAATCTACCTTTCTGAAAAATGGGGATGAGGGATATTTATGGGATAAAGGGTGCAGTGGTCTGAAGTGTGGGAATAGATGATTGGAGATAAGGAGAAGTGAGGTAAATTGATCACCTGCGCAAGCATAGTCAAGCTTCATGGCTCTTCATAGGACATATTTTTTTTTTTTTTTTGTGAGGAAGATCAGCTCTGAGCTAACATCCATGCCAATCCTCCTCTTTTTGCTGAGGAAGACTGGCCCTGGGCTAACATCCGTGCCCATCTTCCTCTACTTTATATGGGACGCTGTCACAGCATGGCCTGACAAGCAGAGCATCAGTGCGCACCCGGGATATGAACCTGGGCCGCCAGCAGTGGAGTGTGTGCACTTAACCACTACACCACGGGGCTGGCCCCGTTATAGGATGTATGTTTACAAAATGGTGGCATTAGCGTGATCTGAGGGTGGAGTTTTCAGCTCCCTGACATCAGGAGGTCACCTATCAGTCACCCAAGCAGGCCCAGTTGATGAGCTGGTGGTCTCAACTGGCCTGAACTGGACAAGGAGTTGACTCTCAGTTCCTGAAAAACTTAAGCACCCCACCCATTACCATGGTGACCCAAGCATCAGAGATGTTAACTATAGGGTGGGCTTTAGTAATGCATTATCTAACTACTTTTGCAAACAGACAACTAACTGAGTATGGGTAAAGCAAGTCGGCCCCCAGTTTCAATAGAAGATGAGATCTTGGACTTCAAGCCTGAAGCTGATGGCATGAGATGTTTGGGAAATTCTTGGGATGGAGAAACTGCATTTTGCATGAAGGAGAAATATTGAAGCCAGGTACCTGAGGATTACTGTAAATACTCAATAAGAACATGATTACCCTTCGACCTTGTTCCCAACACAGACACAGAGGAAAAGAATTTAATTTTGTTAATTTGCTGTTTCTTTGTTTAACCTGAGGGGTGACTCAAGGGTCACAAGGATTTATGAGCTTGTTTTGCAGAAGAAAAAGAATGCCTTTAGGGAAGTTACAATCACCAGATAAATAGCCCCAGCTGCAGTTGATGCCCAGAAGTCTGATTGCCCAGGGCTTATCTGAAGTGAAAGAAACATGGATTTCCCCTTTGTTTCTCTGAAACTCCTCCTCCCAAGCCCCTTAGCTCTATAAAGACCCCCTACTTTCTTCTTTCATTAAGGCAGATTTGAAAGAACCTATCCTCCCACCTTCTCATTTTGGCCAATTCAAATAAACCTTTCTCCATCTCCAAGCACGGATGTCTCAGTGACCGGCTTACTGCGCATCAGGCACATGAACTTGAGATTAAGAGGTTTGATATCAATATAAATAATTTGTGGTCAGAGGCAAGATTATAGCAGTTTTAAAATTTGACCTCCAAATTCTTTGGCATTCCTACCATGGAAGAGTAGGGTCTGTGTCTCCTTCCCTTCAATCTTGGCTCTGTAACTGCTTGATCAATAGAAAATAGCAGATGTGGCACTGTGCCAGTTTCCAGCCCAGGCCTTAAGAAATAAGTGGCTTCTACTTCCTCCTTCTTGGGACACTTTCTTTGGACCCCACCCATTACACTGTGAGGAAGCCCAGGCCACAGGGAGAGGCCAAGTGTATGTGTTCCAGCAGACAGCCCCATTGAGGTCCCAGTCTATATTTAGCATCAGGTGCCAGACATGAGAGTAAGAAAGCTTTAAGAAGATTCAGCCCCAGCCAATATCAGACTATAACCACATGAAGACACTGAGTGAGACATGACTAGTGGAGCCCAGTCAGGCCCCAGAAACATGAGAGATAATAATTAAATGATCGTTATTTTTTTTTTATGCCACTAAGCTTTGGAGTGATTTGTTACACAGCAATAGCTAACTAGAACAAATACTTTCAGTAATTTATATAATCTTAAATTGTTCAAATGTATGACAATAAGCATTTTGTAACTTTAATAATTATAGAGTCACTAAAATATAAAATAAGTTAAAATTTGCTATTAAAAACGACAGAAGAGAGAACTAAGTTCAAAACCTGTTCCGCATCCTAATAGTCGTATGACATTAGATAAGTTACTTGGCCTCTCTGATTCCCAGTCTCTTTCTCTTTAAAATAGTGCTAAAATTATGCACACTATTGTATAAGGTTGTTGTAAGGTTTAAAATCAGAGAATAAATGTAAATCCTTTAGCCCAGTGCCTGCTACATAGCAGGTGCTCAATAACATCGCTCATCATTGTTACTTGATACTGGTTGAGCCAATGTTGGCTAGCAAGGCCTCTGATAATGAATAGGCCTTCTCTCATGTAAGAGCACTGAGAATTCTATTAAACGGGCTGGGCAAGTGCCCAGTTGCCTTGTGCAACAGGCCCTGGGGCTGGAGGACTCTGGAAGCAGACTCTCCAAACAGGGCTTAGGTATTTGTTTGGTTCCAGATGGAAATCGTTCCAGTTCAGTTGCCATTGGAAACTGACTCACCTTCTAGCCTTAAGCATCAGTGGGTATGAAGGTAAACAGGTGAGAAGTGAACACGGGAAAGGGAGCAGGCTTTTATACTGTAGACAAGATCAGTGCTGTACACAAAGACTCAGCTTCTGTGGAGTGGATGGGGGATCTAGTTTGATTTTATATTAACTAGTCAATTCTGCTAGTTGAGTGTTAATTAAAAATTGACTTGCACAAATACCTAAAGTTTGCGGTGTAGAACATCCAAAGCAAGAGGTGGTGAGGTTCCTGCCATAAGGAAGCTTATGATCCAGGTATTGATCCAGGTATTGATGTGAATTCAATCATTCCTATGTTTATTCATTCATTCCACCACCAGAATGTCTTCCCCCAGCTTGTCTCTTTGCCTTGAGTCCCGCCTAAGCTGTTATCTTTACCACAGCCTGAGTAAACTTTCTAAAATGTGGTTCTAATCCTGACATTCCCCTGATCTCAAACCTTTGGTGAGTCCCTGTTGTTCTTGGGATGAAGTCCAAACTCTTCAACATGGTTTACAACTTTATGATCTGGCTTAAAACCCTTCAATGGTTTCACTTTGCCTTCAGAATGGGATGCAAACTCTTCTGTGTCCTACCTACTAGACCTTGCATGAACTGAATCTTCTCTCACTTCATCTCTCCACACCCTCTACCTCACCTCCCTCATTCCACTCTACACCCACTGGCCATCTCCTTGTTTCCCTGACATGCCTCAGGGCCTTTACACCTGCTCTTCCCTCTGCCCCGGGCACTCATCCTTCAGTTCTTTGCACAGCTGGCCCCTTTTTATTTATTTATTTATTTGTTTTGTGAGGAAGACCAGCCCTGAGCTAACATTTGATGCCAATCCTCCTCTTTTTGCTGAGGAAGATTGGCCGTGGGCTAACATCCGTGCATATCTTCCTCTACTTTATATGGGACGCTGCCACAGCATGGCTTGACAAGCTGTGCATCGGTGCGTGCCCAGGATCCGAACCTGCGAACCCCAGGCCACCAAAGCAGAGCGCACACACTTAACCGCTGTGCCACCGGGCCAGCCGCATGGCTCCTTTTTAAACTTCTCAAGCCAACCACTCCCTAATCATCCAATCTGTTACAAACACATCAAAGAGTTAGCTGACTTGCTTAACAGCATTTATCATAAACTGTAATTATCTCCCATCTTTATACATAGGCCCCTTGAAAACAGGAATCCTATCAGCCAAGGTCACTGCAATACCCTCACCTCATGCAACAGTATCTAGCATATTGTACGTGCTCAAAATTTTTGTTGGGCGTGAAGGAATCTCCATTTTCCAGATTTGGAATCTAAAGCTCAGAGAGCTCAGGGGACTTGCTTAAGTAGTACAGCCAAGTCTGACTAATTTCAAAATGGCTAGTCAGTGAACAATTTGCTACTGGCCCAAGCCTGAGGCAGTGACAAATTGCACCAAAATGTAAAACAGTGCAATGCAACCTTCATGGAGCATATCTTGCTATGAAAAAAATATCAGCTGGACTAAAAGCTGTGCTTAGTGATGTACTTGATGCACATTCTGCTGCAAGCTCCGTATCCCATAGGGAGCTAATCCCAACCAGCGGGGGCCGGCACCGCCTGTGCACCACACTTTAAACTGCATTGCTCTGCTCTGGCCACACACTCTCTCCTTACTCTTCTTTATCCCTTAACTGATGACTTCATATAAAGCACCCGGTTTATTCCTGGCTCCTTCTTCCTCTCATCCGTGGGCTTATGCACAGGATGTGTCTGATAACTTGTATCATAGATGAAGAGAATATTAAGAAGGTTTTTTTTTTTTAAAAAAATCCTACTTTTCAAAGCCAGCAACAAAACTCTTTTTTTGGATTATCCCCAGTTTTGGAATTTTCATGAGGCTCTAAGCTCCAGAAAGCTATTCTTGCTGGCTAGTTGGCTAAGCTCTCAGTCAAAGCCCTGATTTCCAAAGTAGAATTGTGCAAATTATTCTTATCACACACACTAGCCTCACAGCTGAAGACACTGACAGCTTTAAAAATCCTACGGTGCAGGGGCCTGTCCTTACGTGCTCTTAGTCTCTCATTGTACTGGTACAGAGCTCCCTAACCAGAGTCTGCCCCCATTCTCCATCTCCATGGGCTTTCTGCCAGTCCTCTCACTTCACCTCACCAAATAGCCCCCCTATACACACACACACACACACACACACACACACACACACACACACCCCATGCCAAGATAGCACACTAGTAGGAAAGTTGTACTCATTCATTCAAATATTCAGTGAGAGCTTTCTATATGCCAGAAACTGCCTTAAGAGATGAGGATTAAAGGACAGAGTCCTTGTCCTCCGAAAGCTTTGTGAGCTGAGTGAGGACATCAGACAAAATATGACATAAATAGTATCTTGATGAATGCTGTGAACAAAAGTACTAAAGTTTAATAAGAAGTTCAAACAGGCACCCAATCTAGTCTGCTCGTGTGCACTAGTTAGGGCAGAAGGGACATTTAAATTGACGCTCGAATATCAGCACGGATGCTTTGTCTCTCTGATTGTCACCACCAAGGCCACCCCTTTGCTCCTTTGTGCCAGGTATTGTATTAAGCACTTTAGATGCAGGAAGCTATTTCATCTTCGCAAAGGCTCAATGGCACGGGAGCCATTTTTATCTCCATTTTACAAATGAGGACAACCAAGATAGAGAGAAGTAAAATCACCGCTTCAAAGTTGCACAGCCAATCAGAGATCAGAAACTAATTCTGCCTGATTGTGATGCCTAGTTTTGTAACCGTTGCACTCTTCTCAAACCTAGTCAAACCCTTGATAAATATACTCTTGTAGGCGCTCCAGGCACAGGAAGAGACCCAGCTGTAATTAGAGCCACCTCTGATTAAACACGGTGTTAGGAAGTACACTGGGTTCCCAGGTCATACTCTTTTCAGTATTACCCCCATAAAGTACAATGATTCACTCCTACTAAACTGCCTTTGTTGTCAGTAATTATTGGTTCCTGAAAGTTTCTAGAAGGATGAGAGTTTCTAGGTTGCATCTGACCCAAACCCATCCAATTTAACTATTTGTGAGCTACCATTCTGGGTCAGACCCCATGCTAGGCTTAAGGATGCCAAGCAGAATAAGTCACAATCCTAGCCTTCAAAGAGTTCATCTGGTATTGAAGGAGACAGGCAAGTAAACGGATCACTATATTATTATGCAATGAGCGGCAAAGATAGAAGCAAGATCAGAGACCAGAAGTAGCATAGAGGAAAAGAAGTCTTTCCAGAGGAGGGGATTTCTGAGTTGGGTTTTAAAGTATGAATAGGTGTTCAATGGGAACTCAAGAAAAGAGCCTCACACATGCAAAGTGGGTGACAGCATTGGGCAGTAGCATGTACTAGTTTGCTCTAAGCAGTGAAGGATGCATAGACGCAACAGATGCAGCTAAAGAGGTTCACAGAGGCCAATCATGTTGGGTCTTATATCTTAGGCTAAGGGGCTGGGATTTTATCCTGAAGACAACGTGGGGAGAGAGGCATGGTTCTAAGCCCTGGAAATGATAGAGTCTGGTTTGCTTTTGAGAAGACTCACTCTGGCATCAGTAAGGAGGGTGGATGAGATAAAGCCAGCCAAGAGGCAGGAAGGGCCTTTAAGAGTAAATGTGAGATGCGGAGGCTGCTGCTCAGGCGAGAGCGGTGAGGTTGAAAAGAAAGGAATAGACACAAGGATAACAGCAAGAGGACTTGGTGACTGGTTGGATTTGGGCTCTGAGGGGGCGAGAGGAGTCCAGAATGACTCCTAACTTTCTGTGTTGGGCGAGTGGGTGGATGTTGGTACCACCGGCTGAGGCAAAGCATTTAGGAAAGTGAGCAGGCAAGAGAAGAGCGGGTGGGAGGATGATGAGTTTATATATGGACTTGTTGAGGTTAAAGTGCCGGGAGGTAGGGATCAGCAGGCAGAGCAGAGCTCCAGAGAGAGGCTCTTCCCTGTTCCTCTAAGAAAATATCTGGTAGGACTCATTCCTGGGCAGGGCAGAAGTATGTGTCATCCAAGCAGGGGGCCTCTAAGATGCAAACTGTCAACTGTTGAAACGAGCTGGCTCCTATGAGAAAACATGGACTGCATCCCCAACCCGAGGAGATGAGGGCCCTGGAGGATCAACAAGGCCAAGGCAGAACCCTTGATTTCCCACTTATTTATTCATCATGCTCCCCCTTCTAGGTAAGTGACACTACCATATACCCCAAAGCTCAGGCCCAAACCCTAAAACCTACCCTTTCATGCCTCCCTTTCCCTCTCCCCATCCACCTCATCTAATTCATCCTCAGCCAGCACTCTATCTCAAACAGACCCATCACTCTTGATCCCCCATCCTGCTTTATTATCTTCCTAGCATTCATACTCTCTAAATATACTATCTAAAATAATATTATACATCTGTCTACTTGTTTGCTGTCTATGTCCCCTTTGGAAAGTAAGCTCGAGGAGGGCGGGGCCTTTGTCCTGTTCTTCATTGTATCACTAATCCCTAGAACCATGCCTGGCACACTGCACGAGCTCGGTATTTTGTTAAATGAAGTCCTTTTTTTTTTTTTTTGTGAGGAAGATCAGCCCTGAGCTAACACCCATGCTGATCTTCCTCTTTTTGCTGAGGAAGACTGGCCCTGAGCTAACATCCACGCCTATCTTCACCCACTTTCTGTGGGACGCCGCCACAGCATGGCCTGACAAGCAGTGCATTGGTGCACGCCAAAGATCGGAACCCAGGCCGTCAGCAGCGGAGCGCGCACACTTAACTGCTACGCCACAGGGCCAGCCCCCGTTAAATAAAGTTCTTGATTGGAGCACTTCTCTCCATCGTTGCTGCCACCGCACTAATTCAAGCCCCCACATAATTCCCAGAGAACTCCTGGAGACCCCCAGACTTGGTGACTGACTGCATGTGGGCCAGGAGGGTGAGGGAGTAGCCTGAGGTGGAATGGGAGCCTAGTTTTTCCATTTCCAAGTCATGGCCCCTCTCCAACCCACCCATTCTTCACAAAGCTGCCAGAGTAGCCCTCTAAAATCATAGATCATGTCACTCTTCTGCTTAAAATCTTCCAGTGCTCCACAAGGCCCAGCACGCCCACCTCTCCAACTTCACCTCCAATCACTTTACTCCTTAGTCTCTACTTCCCATACTCTGCCTCTGTTTCTCAAAACAAACCTATCTCTAGTACCAGTCCCACCTCTGTCTTCCCCAGCAATTTGAATGGATCCTAGCTCGTGTGCCACCTCCTTGGAGAAGCCTTCTCTGACCATCTAAACTAAAATACAGCCCTCCTCCTCTCCCGCAACCCCAGGCACCCTCTAGCACATCAACCTGGTTATTGCCTTCATATCACTTATCACAGCCTATTCTTATTTACTGATTTGTTAACTTGATTATTGTTTCCCTCTTTTTTACTTCACTCCTCCCCAGTAGATACTCCAGTGCCCAGTACATAGTTAAATCTCAATTAACATTTGTTGGATGAAATTGTGCTTTCACGATCATGATGGTGATGATGATGATGATGCCAATGATGCTCATACTAATGATGCTCTCCCACAGTGAGATGCTGGTTTGAATTTGTGGATCCGTGGACTGACTGAAGCATGTTCTTGACCATCTAATTAAGGACAGAATCTATTGTTGCAAGCTTGGTCTGGGCTTTGAAGCTAGGATGTGTGTGTGTGTTTGAGTGTGTGTCTGTGTGTATTTACTTCATGCCAGGAAACCTCATAGTCATCATTAGGTACAATCTACCACCTGTTTCCATGAATATCCACTCAGTAAAAGCAAAATAAGGATGTGTCAGGTCTCCTCTATCACTTTGCAAGATGAGGTACATTTATTGTGTTTAGAAGACAATAAATATTGAGACAGGAAGACAGTCTCTTGGCCTCTTTACATGCCCTTCCCAGCTCCTGCACTCACTCTGCTGGGAAGGATTTTGAGGACATGCTAGAGAAGAGAGAAAATGCAGTTAACTAGACAGTGCTGGACGGAGGGATTGGGGCTCACAGCCAACAGGGGCTGCAGAAGAAAGATTCTGGCCAGAAACTGAAGAAGGATGACCTGACAATTTCAGTAACACTGAGAAAAATTTAAAAGAAAAACATAGTTCAACACATCTCATATTGCCCCTGAAAAAGAGACATAATTTAGTGAACCTCAAAATCAGAGATGGAGGGCTGGCCTGCTGGCATAATGGTTAAGTTCATGCGCTCTGCTCCAGCAGCTCAGGGTTCGCAGGTTCAGATCCCAGATGCGGACATACACACCATTCACTAAGCCATGCTGTGGTGGCGTCCCACATACAAAATAGAGGAAGATGGGCACAGATGTTAGCTCAAGGACAATCTTCCTCAAGCAAAAAGAGGAAGATTGGCAACAGATGTTAGTTCAGGGCCAATCTTCCACACCAAAAAAAAAAAAAAATCAGAGATGGAAGAAATCTCAATTGTTTCATTTTACAGATGAGTACTTTGAAACCCAGAGAGGGGAAAGGACTTTGCCAGGTCACACAGAAATTCCGTGGCTGATCTAAGATTGGAATTCTCACTATTTGAAGTTCGGTGTTTTTCTGGCACATAACATCACAGGTGTAAACCTAACTTTTAAGCTAAATTAGGCTAAGTCATCCATGTGTATGCTCATCTCTGTGATTAAAGAAACTAGCAAGAGCCTGTGTCCAAAACTCACCCAAATTCCTGCAGCTTCTCATTTCCAGCTCTCCTCTATGGCCAGCATATTACAAAGCATATGTATCACTTCCCCTTTGACTTGCAAGCTGATGCTATCAAAGAGAGGCAGGAAACAACCAAAAGATATATGTTGGTAGAAAACAGAGTGTGCACACGAGACTTACAGAGCCAGCGGGTGGATCATATTAGATACTGAACACTCTTTGAAGCCATCTCATGTCAGAAATCATGACTCTCACCCAATACAATTGTGGGAAAACAGGACCATTTGAGAATATCTGGGGTTCTGTGTGAGACGAAATGACAAGAGGGGAAAAAGAGGAAAATAAGGTTAAGCATATCACTCAGGGTTCTAAGTTATAAGGTCACATATCTGGGAGCTCAGAAGGATTTCTATGAAAAATATAAATAAAAACATATTTCTAAACAACAAATGTGGAACCTGAGATCAAAATAACAAAAGATAAGGAACCACAAAGCACCAACAATCAGAAGTGGGGTCCAATCCTAAATAATTACCTTGGGCAGACAGTCTAGATACTTAACCTTTCTTCCTTATCTTTACAACAAGGTTAAGAATAGCAATAACAAAACGTAGCCATCCTTTACAGATTACTACTTACATGACAGGCAATGAGTTAAGCACTTTATATGCCTGCCTTCATCTAATCCCCACCTCAATCCCATGAAATGTAGGCATCATTATTTCCAATGAGAATCAGAGAGATGAAGTAATTTGCCCAAATTTATTACCAAGTTGTAGGACCAGGATGTGAATTCAAGTTTGAGTTCTTAATCATTATATTTCAAAGGGTGGTTCTGAGAATTATATTTAAATTAAAAATTTTAAAGTAAGGAAAGCATCTTGCAAAGTGCCAGCTCAATACATGCTCCCTAAATGGTAGTTTGTGTCCCTCCTGTCTTTATTCACAATCCTTGTCTTAACCTCCACAAGCAAGAAGTAATAAGGCTCAATTCTCAAACCACCTGTTGCCAAAGTCACTGAATTCCTGGTCAGCTAACTGGGGGACAGACGTGAAGGAGAGGCCAGGAGAAGATTCTCACCACCAAACCTTGCCGCTCGGCTAGAGGACTCGGAATCTAGGAAACATAGGGAAAGGGGTGCCCTGGCTTTTCTGTAAGAACTGGAGCATCTAATTTTCTTCTCTGGGAATCAATTTCCCCTTTGGAAGGAGGGAGCTGGGCTGCAGGGCCCCTGCGGGGACCACAGAACAGTGGCAAAGAGCAAGCGCTCCGCAAGCGATTCAACTTCTCAGATCCTGCCCCATCTTCAAAATGTGTGATAGATAATAAAATGAATAATAAGTGTACGCGAATAATAAGTGTACGCAGTTCACAAAGTTGCTGAATTAAATAAAATAATTTACAAAAAAGCGCTTCGTAGAGAGCCTTGGACATGGTAAGCATTCAATAAATGTTACCCGTTATTGTTATTGCCATTATTATTATCACTATCATCCTTCCAACCCCAACATTCGAGGCGTCTCTATCAAGCCAGGGGATTCCTTTGTGAAAGACTTTAATTTACAAATGAATTCAATGGTCTGTCTAAAGAGCGGCTCTCGAGCCCTGTATTGAGCGCTTTCCGGGCACAATGACCAGGTTTTCTGCCTCCAAGAAAAGTCTGGGACCTAAAGAACCGCCATGACAGCACCTGCAAAAACCTCCCTGCCCCTTCTCTTTCGCGGCGGGGCGAGGGCTGAGCCCTAGACTTCCGCAGCCCGCCCACAACAGCTATCATTGGTCGCCTCGTCGCTGGCGTGATTGAGGCCCCGCCCCCTTCCCTCTGGGACCACTCTGAGGCGATCTCCGGAATCCGAGGGGCCTCCGAGGAGGGACCACGATGCATCCTGGGCTTTGTAGTCCGTCTGCACAGCTGCCGCCCGAGAGCGGGGCCTCACGATCCGGAGAACTACAATCCCCAGCAGCCGGGCGGCGGGCGGAGAGAGGGGGTCCCGCGTCACGTGGGCGCTGGGCCTGGGCGGGCTGTTTCTCAGTGCGGCGGCGGCGGCGGCGCGGGGGACCGGGGCCTTTTGTTTGGAGCGGCTGCGGGAGGCCCCGGAGCGGCGAGGCCGGCGGGCTTCCCCAGCTCGCTCGGTCCCGGTCGCCCCTCGCGGGGGTGCGGGGGCCGCCCCCTGGGCCGGGCCCTGCCTCAGGCGCCGCCGCCCCGCCCTAGGCCCGCCCCGCCCGGCCTGAGGGGAGGAACCGGCCGGGCCTCCCCGCGCGGCCCAGCCGCCTCCGGAGTCGCCGCCGCTGCTCTCCGTGCGCCGGGACCGAGGCTGCCCCTCGCCCCTCAGGCCGACGCCATGAAGATCAAGGATGCCAAGAAACCCTGTAAGATGGGGGCTTGGGCCCGCGGGTTGGGCGACCACCTTGGGCCGGGTCTGGAAGCCCCTTGGCGGAGCGGCCTGGCGGGAAGCCGGTCGCTCGTCGCCGGCGCCCAGCGCGGGATGGGGGCGGAGGGACCATTTCAGCGCCGGCTCCCGGGCTCCCGCCCCATGCCTCTGTACGGGCGTGACGAACGCCTGCCGCCCCCTGGCCCTTTCCTCCCACTTCCTCCGCGAGATCTGGGAGGTGCAAAGGGGAATTTTTGATTCCGGTTTTGCCCAGCCAGACTAAGAGCTACCAGTCCGCGCTCCCCGCTTCCTCTGAAGTCGGGTTGAAAATGAGTGGTCATGGCTGTCACGTTGCGCGGGGGCATTTACCACCCTTTTTTTTTTTTTTTTTTTTTACTGATTTCTGGACTTCCGGCTTGTGTCCTTGAAATCCCGGTGGGTTCCTGGGAGTTGTCACTGTTACCATTAGAGCTTTTAAACACACGTGCATGTAACCTGCCGGTGGGTAATTGCCTTGGCTCGTTTTTGTTTAGAATAACAACTAGTTCATGTTTGTTTAAAAGAAACACAGATAAACAAAAAAGATAAAAGTCACCCATATTCCCGCCACTCGGAACTAACCACTATTTATATTTTGGTGAACACTCATAGATTTTTCTACGACCCTATATGCGTGTACTTTTTTAAAAAACGTTCTTTCCATGCTTTAAGAGAGCAAATAAACTTCGTTTGCGACCTTTTGTTTGTAGCCTTTTAAAAACCTTTTACTCCTGTAAATGGCTTATTTAATCACTCAGCCATTGATTGTTACACTAAAGTCCATTCTTCCAGAGCAACTAGGACTGTGGGGATGCATGCTTATATCTTAGAATTGTATTGATATTTTCCAATTTTTACGGTGTCTCATGTGATCCTCCCCACAGTTCTAAGAAATCTCTTGCTGTAAAACAACACCGACACCTTCCCTTCTGTCCCATCAAAGTTCTTGTAAACCTCACAGGAGAGGCATCATACCGAAGCACTCTGAAAACTGCTAATTGTTATTTAAATGTGAGATAATTCGGTCTTAATTTTACGCATAGGAAATTGAACTTATGAACTTCACTAACTTTTCCAAGGCTACGCTAGCCAACTCTTTGCCTGAGGTCCAGGGCCCCAAGTCAACTGACTCATAGTCCAGTGTTCTTTCTTCTGCACCTGTGGGGCGTAGTCTAAATCCTTAGAGAAACACTAACCTTTCTGATCTGGTAGTTTTATCTGCCAATTGAAAAGAATTTTTTTAATGATGATTTCTTGTGATAGCTAAAGAGTTCTTGTCCAAGGAGTCTAAAATAGTGATGTGAAGGCTTAAATGACAATGTAGTGTAGAAACACTTCTAATTTACTCTACATTGGCTGAATTACACTGATGTTGAACAGATGCAGCAATGTAGAACACTTAGACATCTTCCCTCAACACATACATTTTCTCTGCTTGTCTTAGAATATCCATTTAGTACAATGAGTTTAACTATGACTAGCTCACGTTCTGACTCATGGTATTTTCTTTCTGCCACTGTAGTGATTTGATTTCTTAGATTTGGGCACACTTGTAATCAGGTACGAATACGACCTCTGTCAAAAGTGCTTCAGCAAAGATGATATTTAAAAGTTTATAAAATAGACTTTAGATTGAGAAATAAAAGAACACCTATGTTTTAAAAGTAAGTTGCTTATAACTACATTGTTGTACATTGTGAAACCATTAATGTTAAAATAGAGTCATGCTGAAAAACTAGTCAGTTAATATGATTTAGAAGTCTAAAATAACATTTCCGGTTTCAAAAGGTGACTTTACTGCCTACCCGATTTTTTACAGTAAAAATAAAGAACATCTTGTTTTGTGTGTGTGTGGGAAAGAAAGTATTTCAACTGTGAATATAACTAGAAAGTGTTCTTTCTAATTTTTTAAACCACTCAGGTTAGCTAAAGATATATTTGCTTGTTTTGTTTTTGAGTCTTGTGTGTGTTTTTTTTTAATAATTATAAATTTAGTGAGCACTTAGCAAGTGTAAGGCACTATCATGGCACCATTTAACCCTCACAGCAGCACTAGTAACTAGCAGCTGTATCTCATACTGGTTAAACAAGTGACTTTGGCTTCACACACTTTCTTATTCACCTAAGTGTTAGAAAATATTGCTTTTAGATACATCACTAATATATTACTAGGTTATAGACCAACTGCATGTATTTAACCAGAAATATGAAACGGAATTGGTTTCATCCTCTAGATGGTATACCTAAAAGATAAGCATTTGAAATTATGTGTTAATTCAGCTCCAGGGGAAGGGTGAAGTCAGACATTAACCTACTGAAAAATTTTTGCTGGTTGAAATGATGAGAACCAAAACAATGCATTGTTTGTTTGCTTTGCCTTTACTTGTGTTTTTCATACTGTTTAAATATTAGGTGTGAAAAATCCAAACAATCATGTGTTCCTCTGTACCTCAACTGACGTGATTTCTTAAGGTATAGGTTTTTCAGCCTTTGTTTTGCTTACCTATATGGCATGTAAATTGATTAACAAGGTGATAGTAAAAGATACGTGTATATATTTTTAATTTGAGGCAATATAGGTTTTTGCGTCTGTCCTTTGCTAACCCATGCGGTAAGGTACCTGAAGTTTTTGTCAAGACCAGAGAGAAATATATAGCATCTGTGTGGTTTGCTTCTATATAATTTGATTGGCCTGTTTGTAAATTGAGTCATTACTTAAGAATTATCACTTCCAGTAGATAATAAGGTGCAATTGGAGATGTTAGCTTCTAATATCCCCTTAGATGTAACTAATTTACCAAAGGAAAAAAAAACTTTACCTGAAGCTTTTCTGAAGAATTATAATACTAAAGGTGTGAAGATGGTTATGTTCTTAGTCCGTTTCAAAACAACAACATTTTTATTTGGAATGATTATTGGGAAGAACTTGAAGTGTATCTGGAATTTACCAGTGCACATGCCCATTTTAGAATTTTGTTCCTTAAAATAATCCAATAATATTTTGGACTTTTTCAGTATTTGGTTTGTCTTTCTACTAAAGAACAATTAAATCCTAATTTGGCATAGGATCCCTTTGGGCTGAAATCTGCATGGGGCCAACAGCCATCAAGTAGCTCTTGAATGCTTCTCCCCCACCCCTTTACCAACACTTAGCAAGGTACCAAACTTTTATAAGACAGCTTGGTAGAAATTAACAGTCTGTCCTTGTGGTTAGGTATCTTCTGCTGTTTAATCATTTAAAAAGATGGACACGCAGGTTTCTTCTTTTGCATACATAGTTACCTGGTAAGAAAGATAATTCTTGGGGCTGGCCCTGTGGCTTAGCGGTTAAGTGCTCGTGCTCCCCTACTGGTGGCCCGGGTTCAGATCCTGGGTGAGCACTGACGCACGGCTTGTCCGGCCATGCTGAGGGGGCGTCCCACATGCAGCAACTAGAAGGATGTGCAACTATGACATACAACTATCTACTGGGGCTTTGGGGAAAAAAAAAAAGGAGGAGGATTGGCAATAGATGTTAGCTCAGGGCCGGTCTTCCTCAGCAAAAAAGAAGAGGAGGATTGGCATGGATGTTAGCTCAGGGCTGATCTTCCTCATAAAAAAGAAAGAAAGAAAGAAAGATAATCCTTGGTAGCACTCTGTGCTTATGGTGGTTCTGGATATTTTTGTTACTTTTTTTTTTTTTTTTTTTGTGAGCAAGATCAGCCCTGAGCTAACATCCATGCCAATCCTCCTCTTTCTGCTGAGGAAGACTGGCCCTGGGCTAACATCTGTGCCCACCTTCCTCTGCTTTATATGGGAAGCTGCCACAGCATGGCCTGGCAAGCCGTGCATTGGTGCGCGCCGGGGATCCGAACCCGGGCTGCCAGCATCAGAGCACATGCACTTAACTGCTACGACACAGGGCCAGCCCACGAGGATATTTTTGTTACTTATGGGCAGCTCTGTTAGGCTCAAGTGAGAAATAGAATAGAAGCTATTTTTTTGAAGGCCAGGTAAACAGATCATGAGAGATTCTAGAAAATTTTCAAAGTCTGCAGAAGGTAATGTGTATTTGCCCTTATGAAAGTACTTGTTTATATTTATGGAATGTGTGTTTTGTTTTTTAAGTGTGTATTTTGGTTCATTTTTTTCACCTTGGCAGTGGAGAGTTTTATTCTCACAAGAATAAGAAATGTTTAGGTTATATGTAATAAGTAGGCTGGTTATGCACTGGTGACCTACTTTTAACCTGTCCCTTGGCTAGAAGCAACAAGCTATAGATATAGATAGTTGCCTGATTTCTTAGGAAACTGAAATTTTTCTTACCTCATGAATTATTAGTGGACTTGTGGTTGTACTTACCTCATACTTTTGTTGCAAATAAATAGTTTGAGCTCCATGCTCCCTCCTCCTTTCATTTTTGTCAGTGACACAATATCAAGCATAAGTATTTTTTTAATGCACTGGAAAATGTACAAGTTGGTAATTAGACCACTTGCTAAATGATAGGAGTGGACCATACTTAAGAATTTGTGTCTTCTGTGTTCTTGTCCTCTCCCCCATGCTTTTTTGGTTGGTTGTTTCGCTTGAAGAAGATTAGCCCTGAGCTGACATCTGTGCCAGTCTTCCTCCACTTTATATGTGGGTCTTGGCCACAGCATGGCTGAGGAGTGGTGTAAGTCTCCACCTGGGATCTGAACCTGCTAACCGGGGCCACCACGTGGAGCACACAAAACTTAACCACTGTGTCATTGGGCCAGCCCCTCTCGGTGCTTTTTGAATGGTGCTTGTTTCTCTGGCATAAGGAAATGAGGGTTTTTTTGTTTTTGTTTTTTTTGTGTGTGTGTGTGAGGAAGATCAGCCCTGAGCTAACATCCATGCTAATCCTCCTCTTTTTGCTGAGGAAGACCGTCTCTGAGCTAATATCTATTGCCAATCCTCCTCGGTTTTTTTCCCCAAAGCCCCAGTAGGTAGTTGTATGTCATAGTTGCACATCCTTCTAGTTGCTGTATGTGGGACGCGGCCTCAGCATGGCCGGAGAAGTGGCCGGGGAAGTGGTGCGTTGGTGCGCGACGGGGATCCGAATCCCGGGCCGCCAGTAGCGGAGCGTGGGTACGTAACCGCTAAACCACGGGGCGGGCCCAGGAAATGAGTTTTAAACTCTGCTGAGTTGAAAGGATCTCTATGCAAAAGATGGCCATTACCAACTTTTGTTTTTCTGTGTTGGAGCCACAGGCAAGACAGTTCTCTTTCAGTCCCTACCTTCCTGATTTTAAGAAGAAAATTGTGGGGACAGGGCGGTGGCGTAGTGGTGAAGTTCACGCCATCTGCTTCTGAGGCCTGGAGTTCGCAGGTTCAGATCCCCAGGGAGGACCCGATGCATGGCTTATCAAGCCAGGCTGTGGCGGCACCCCATATAAAATAGAGGAAGATGGGCATGGATGTTAGCCCAGGGCCAGTCTTCCACAGCAAAAAGAGGAGGATTGGCAACGGATGTTAGCTCAGGGCTAATCTTCCTCCCCAAAAAAAAAAAAAGAAGAAAATTGTCGTAATTGAGATCTGCCAAAAGTAGAAGGGACGTGTGATGTTCTAGTTTGCATATTATGGTTACTAAGAAATTGATTATCTGCAATATAGCGTCTCTACTTACCCTTCTTTTAAGAACAGACAGCACTGAAAGAACAGACATATCTAATAGGCTAGATGGGAGATGATTCTTGGCCTTTTTGTATTGTTAATTTTAAAAACCTGCCTCTGTGGACAATAACCCTTGAGGATATCGTATAGTTTTTCGAATTTAATTTGCAGTTATTTCATAGAACCTTGTCTTTCTCTAGTGCGATATACAAACAAGTAGGTTACATCAAGGTTTAAAATTGAACGGTAATGTTCTGTTTCATGAGTTTCTTGGTTGTTGGAGGTTGTGTTCTTCTTTATGCCTTTTATACCATACACATTGTATTATATTCTTCAGTATTTAATGTAATTTAAAATGAATAAGAGATTTAATATACTGTAATATAACAAAGCTTTGTTAGAAATGTTTTTTCCTTTTTGTGTAAAGTTTTCTTTTTGAGATAGTTCAAGTTTGGTTGTTTCATGCAAATAGATCAACAAAAGCCTTTTAAAGGAGAAGTAGTGGAAGGTTTTTGTTTGTTTTCCTTTATCATTTTAATGATAATTATACCTAAACAGTCATTTTCTTTCTCTGAGAAAGAGTCAAACAATTAACACTTTCACGCACTCTGGACTTCGGAAAAAGGATTTCATTCAGTGAGCCTTTCTACTGCCTGCTCCAGTGTTACATATTTTGGAATTGGCAATTGATATACCTTTGGGGTCAGAAACCTTTGTGCTCATGCATAGCTTTAGAAAAGTAGGTAATTTCTTTCTCTCCAATATTTTATCTATAAACTTGAAATATTTTCCTAGACAGTAAGATTCCTTTGAAACTTAATTCATGGTTTTGTGTAAGAATTAAAAGTTCTTCACATAAGTGTTAATTGGCGTTTTTGCTTTCAGGCATGGCAGTATTCAGAGCCAGCCCTGATGGCCTAGTAGTTAAAGTTCGGCGATCACCACTTTGGTGGCCTGGGTTCTCTTCTCGTTCGTGGACCACACCACCCATCTGTCAGTTGCCATGCTGTGGTGGTGGCTCACGTAGAAGAACTTACAGCTAGGATATACCACTGTGTACTGGGGCTTTGGGGAGAGAAAAGAAAAAGAGGAAGATTGGCTACAGCTGTTAGCTCACGGCAACTCTTTCCCTGCAGAAAAAAAAAAAGTGGTAGTATTCAGGTATTTATAAATGTCGGAGCAGACAGGGACTTCTGACTGAAAACAAAAATGGCATGAACTTTGAACCTGGAAATGCTTCAGCTTTTCCAGGTAGTTTGGAAAGTTCCAAACTGCTGGTAGTTCCAGTAGTTTGCTCCCTGAGTAAACATTTTATTTGTGTGTATATTTTGACACCTGTGTGTGTTTGACACTGACAAAGGCAAAGAAAGAAAAACTACAAACATTTAATGATTTTTAATGTTTTGAATTTTGGAAAATAAAGGTTTTTAGCATTATAAATCTCACCTTGTAGAAATTTTTCTATCCCAAAATGTACTTTATGTGGCAGTAGTGATTTCCACAGCCCCCCTCCCCATGAAATCTAGAATCAAATAGAATTCATTTTGGTTATATCATATCGGAAGGAACCCTATGTTTTATCTAATGCCCATTGAGAAGTGTCCTAATTACATATCTGTTCAGTTGACTGGGAAAATGCTGAAGGAATCTCAGGTGCGTTGGATCAATAGCGGTATTACATACTGTTTTCTTTAAATGTGTTTGTCCCGGCGAACACTTGCTGTGAATTTCCCTTCTGAAATCGTTAGTACTGCTGCTTGTTACTACTGATTTATTTGAACAAGCGGGAGAAAGGTGATATGTAACTTTTTATGTGAATTTCTTTAAGCAGGAATCCTAGATTTCATGAATAAACTGAAAATAAAATTTAGTGAAAGCACATTTCTTTTTACCTAAGGGTATTATATGGTGTCTCCTTTTTTTTTTTTTGATTGTAAATGGCCTATCATTTGTTTCCAGAGTGTGTTAACTTATTTAAGATGGCCTCTGTTGCTAGCCACCCAATGAAATTGAGAAAATTTAGTCAGTTTCGTCTGCATCTTAGGTTTTTTTTTTTTTTGTGTGAGGAAGATCAGCCCTGAGCTGATCCTCCTCTTTTTGCTGAGGAAGACTGGCCCTGGGCGAACATCTGTGCCCATCTTCTTCCGCGTTACATGGGACCACGCCACAGCATGGCCTGACAAGCGGTGCATCGGTGTGGCCCGGGATCCGAACCAGGCCGCCAGCAGTGGAGGACATGCACTTAACAGCTATGCCAAGGGGGCTGGCCCTGCATCTTAGTTGTTGATACAAATCTACAGGTGACATAAAACCATAGTGGCTGTTTGGGGTCTTGTTGCCCTACCTTCCCAAAGTATGGTCTTCAGTCATTTTACTTTTTTAAAAAAAATGTTTCTTTTTTAAGATTATCTTCAATGTAGGTCTGGATCTGCAACGTGGGTTTCAAATACAAAAACAAATGAGCTATTTCTCCAGAAGAAGATAATGAGAATTACTCCTTCCTTGTATTCAGTATAATTTACTAATTTCAGTAAATGTAAATTCTAAAATAGAGAAATGTATAGAATCCTTTCTCATTGAGTTGTATGATCCCAGTTTCTAATGGGACACGTGTATTAAATAAGTAAAATATGAATATTTAGGAAACAAAGTAGAATTTTAGAGAAAACTAGTTTTCCCTAACTTATACGTAAAAAAAACTATTAAATACATTTTATCAGGCATTTTGTAATCCATGTATCTTAAGCATTAAATTATTTTTGAGTCTCTATCATAATGGTTAAGATCCCAGGGAATATAAACAGACCTTAAGGAAACTAAGATTCAGAGAGGTGAATGGCTTTTCCAAAGTCATATAGCCCGGTTGGTGAGAGCACAAGGTCCCAAACCCAGACGATGCTGCCTGCCCACATGTGCTTGTCCCCAAGTAGACTTTCCTTAAACATTATCAATAGCTAATTTTATTAACCTGATGTACCATAGAAACCTAATATGCTTAATGAACAAAGAAAAAGATTTCTTTTTAAGGAGGTAATTTTCCCTTGGGTCACTTGAAGTGATTATAGGCCAATTTTATAGGCCAATTTTATTACATTAAAATCCTTATAGAAATGTTTTCAAGCCCTAGGTGATGATCTGTTTATTAAAACAGAATTCCTCCAAATTTTTTCTAATCCCCTGGGGCACATGATGAGTATTTAATAAGTGAAGAGGAATGCCTACCAGACCAGGAATGAAAAGGCCCTGGGCCAGCTCCAAGCATCCTATGTTAGGGATTTTTAGAAAATATGCAAAATAATACTCTGAAGGGAAAAAGGTGAGTTGCACATAGAAGACGTCTTTACCTTGTAAGTATTATTGACTGAATGTATGGTTCAGGGTAAATGAAGATTGTGGCTAGTTAACTAGTTCCTGATTTGCATTTCCAAAATTTATATGTATATGTGCATATTTTTTTTTTTTAACCCACAGCCTTCCCGTGGTTTGGAATGGACATTGGGGGAACTCTAGTAAAGCTCTCATATTTTGAACCTATTGATATCACAGCAGAGGAAGAACAAGAAGAAGTTGAGAGCTTAAAAAGTATCCGGAAGTATTTGACTTCTAATGTAGCCTATGGATCCACTGGTATTCGGGATGTACACCTTGAACTGAAGGATTTAACACTTTTTGGCCGAAGAGGGAACTTGCACTTTATCAGATTTCCAACCCAGGACCTGCCTACTTTTATCCAAATGGGAAGAGATAAAAACTTCTCAACATTACACACGGTGCTATGTGCTACAGGAGGTGGTGCTTACAAGTTTGAAAAAGATTTTCGCACAGTAGGTATCGGTTACTCAAAGCCAAAGATTGATACCCATTCTCTTCAACTTTTAAAATTTGAGGCTAGGTTTCCATCTAGCATGTTTCTTAGGTTAGTTCCCCGTGCTGATACAGAGGAAGTATGTATTCATGACTAGCTTTTGATTTGGGGCATTTAAACACCTTTATAGGGTGAGTAAAAATTGCCCAGATTTGGGCTTGTTGTTGTACATAATGTTTGGTAAAACTTGTTAAGTTTAGAGACTGCTACAATGCTACAATAAAAGGGGATTTCAGTGAATTTGGCGGTGTGCAAAGCCATATATAAATAGGGCTTGAATTATTTTCACTATTATTGTCCTATGTTTGCATGGTTTTTTGAGTATTATCCATATAGTTATCTTTCTCAGGGCCATCTGCTTCCCAACCCCCAGCTGAAGTGAGTGTCTTTTGATTAGTCAACACCTGAATGAAAGTGTCTGTTACCCCTTTTCTCCTGATTTTATGCCATCAACCCTACTGTGTTGTCTGGATATGGCAAGAGGACTATGTAAGCGTTGATTTGAGTTGTGTGCTAGTAGGGGTTTGCCAAGCTTCTAATCCTTCCTGTTAGAATAAAGATTAAAAAGTGTTATTTGGGGCTACTGAAATTTGTTTTCCTTGAAAATATGCATGTGGACCATTTAATTTCTCAAATTTGTATTAATAAAAGTCTGTTAATAAAACATAAGTGATCACGTATATGGCTTACATAAGTGAGCCCCTTGTAATTTGGTGTAGTTTAAAAGTCTAAATTTTTATTAAAAAATTTTTTTCTTTTAATGGATTATATTGATTAGTACTCAATTTATTGAATAATTTGAGCATCAGTTTCATGAATTTGAGACTGGTTTGCTTAGAGACATGATATTTAATGTTTGCTAATATTCTTGCCAAAAGCAGTGTCCTTGAAGCCAACTTTCACCTGGGCATTGAAGATACTTGTATTGAAATAGGGAGTTTTAATTTTTTTATTAAAATATCAATATTTTCTAGTGATAAAGTTCTATAACGTTTTTGTTGATGCTCAATCATTTATTAAGCTCATATTTGAGCATCTAGTATGTGTCAGGTATTGTGCTAGACATGGAGAACTCAGCTAGGAATAAAGACGTAGACGTAGTGTTCAAAGATGGCAGTATTCTAGACCACACAGATAAGTGAATTATATGTAAAAGTGCAATGCCTTATAAATAGTACTATTGGTATGAAAAGAGGTGCCATGGGAACACCAGAGGAGTGGTTACCTAACAAGTCCTGGAGAATTGAGAAGCCTCCCAGAGGAAGTGATGTCTAAGCTGAGATCTTTTATAACAAATATTTTATGTTACATTCTTTACTAACCTGAAATGAATTTAATAATTTCAAACTAGTACCCAAAGTATAATATAAAGACAAGAAATGAAGGTATTTATATATCAGTGGGTAGATTTCTAGTATGATCACATGAGAGGGCATAATGAAGTAGTTAGAGGCTTGCACCTGTACATAGATTCACCATGAATTCTAAAGCCACAAATGCTAGATTGATAGGGTATGTTTTATTGGAGAATTAAATACCATAAATGGTGTTGCTGTTGGTGACATAACTTTCCAAGATGCTAAACAAGACTTGGTAAAATTCCCAGTAATGAAAAGTACCGTATTTCTTCGTTTTAAATGATGGTTGCATTCCTAGCAAATTTAGTGTCTATTAAAACCGTGTAAGGTATACTTTGTTTATGTATATAGATCAAAAAAATACTTTGTGCTTACATAGGTTCTGATAATTGCAAACAAATTTTCCTACTGCTACCTACAAAACTTTTTTGTAGCGTCAGAACGCTCAAAGATAATGCAGGGATGGAATAATTCTTTGTTTTGCACAACTGTCCCACCCATTGCGGGCCTCTGGCATCCCAAATCCCTGCCCTCTAAATGTTAGTTTGGTCCTCGCCTGCTCCCCATCTTTGTGAAAACTAAAATGTCCCCACAGATTTCTAAAATGCCTCCAGAGGTAATACCACCATCACTGAGAACCACTGGACTAGATGAAGTCCGTAAGAGATTTTGACATGAAACAAAACAAGTGAAAATGTGGGGGTCATAGATGATTTGAAGTTTTGTAAAGTGTACAGTACAATTGAGTCAAGTATTTTGAATGTTGTCCTTTGTTCACTTTGTGAAACTTTTTCGTGTGTGTTTTTTTTTATTTTTCAGATTGGAAACCTCCACCTGCACAAACTGGATGAACTTGACTGCCTTGTAAAGGGCTTGCTGTATATAGATTCTGTCAGTTTCAATGGACAAGCAGAGTGCTATTATTTTGCTAATGCCTCAGAACCTGAGCGATGCCAAAAGATGCCTTTTAACCTGGACGATCCCTATCCACTGCTGGTAGTGAACATTGGTTCGGGAGTCAGTATTTTAGCAGTCCATTCCAAAGACAACTATAAACGAGTAACTGGAACAAGGTAGTAGCCTTTTTATTCTTATTGCAGCATTCATATTGTTTTTTATACACAGAAGTTGTGAAATCAATATATCAATGCTTCGTTGGGAAAATAACATGTATTTGTGCAACAGCAAAAAATGTAGATGTATAAGTTAAAGTGTTGCAGATAATATTGTTTTATAAGGTATGTATATAAAGACTCAACTAAAATCATTAAATATTTATATTTGGTTAGCGTCAATTGGCATAAAAATTTTCATAATGATGAGTGAATTTTTATCTGGAATGATTCCAATAACTTTTTTAGTTTCCAAAGAATTTTTCTTCTTTCCTTATTTTTCACTTTTTTGTAGATGTTTTTAAGTGTAAAGCTTGCCACATGCTGATTCAGTTCACATTTAAGCAGAGTATTGGGCACTATTGTGATTAATTCTTATAGGATGAATTTAACATGAGCTCTTTATGGGATAACATTAATGTTCCAAATAGCCCATAAAATTTTCTATAATACCTGAAATATAAACGTGAAATGAGATTTCAAAAGCTTCCTTATGATTCTGATATATACTTTATCAACTTTTAAGGAGGGTGGAGACTCTTGTTTATTTAATTGAGGAAGAAAGGTTTTGGAATACTTTAGATTGCTTTGTGAAAAAACTCATTTTAATTTTAACATAGTTCTCTTACCTAAATGACCCTTAAATTTAATTAGCATTTTATTTCTGTGGTGGCTAAAAATCTACCTCCATTGTGACTTTCTATGCCAGAGGATTACAAGGAAGTATTATCTACTTCAGTCAATTCTGAAAGACAGAAATTCAGTCTCTTAACTAAATTCCAACAGTGATTCAGGGATGGAACCTGTTAGAAAATTAGACAAGACTAGGGAGCAAAGGTTTTGATTTTAGAGATTAGAGAGACGTGATATTTTGTGTGCATTTCCAAAAGAATAATAGAACCAAGTAAATTTCTATTATTAACATGATAACCAGGCTGACATAAATTTTCTCACTGTATTCATTTCTGGGTCATGTTAAATGTTAATGTATCACATTGAATTGATTTCAGCATTGTCAGGCCAAGTAAATAGGCCTGTCACAAAATCATTTCTTGGAAACCATTAAGAATTACAGGTTTTCTCCTTTTAATTCATATGGTACTAATTTTTAACACTTACTCCTTTTCCACACACACAAAAACGTATTTTTAGCAACTACAAAGTGGAAGGTATTGGGTGAAGATATTAGAAGATATAAAAGATCTTCTTCTGTCTTCATGTTGTTTCCACCAGGTGATTTTTTTCCCTTTGGTTTATTCTTTGATCTGACAGGTTTGGTTTTGCTAAGCATTTTTCTTAACCTTTCTTCATTATGTTAACATTTCAGCACTTGGCATTAGCAATATGTTTTCAGCACTTAGCATTAGCATTTAGTAGTAGCAAGATTGAATAAATGAATGCTCCACCCTTTTACTTTGGAGGAAGAATATAGTGTGTAAATGTGGCTCATCAAGTTTCTTTATTTTCTTTAGCCTTGGAGGGGGTACCTTTCTGGGTTTATGCAGTTTATTGACTGGCTGTGAAAGTTTTGAGGAGGCTCTTGAAATGGCATCAAAAGGTGACAGCACCCAAGCTGACAAGCTGGTCCGTGATATTTATGGAGGAGATTATGAAAGATTTGGTCTGCCAGGTTGGGCTGTAGCATCTAGGTAAGTTTAACACTTACGTTGCCATTAAAGTTGCTTATTTAGTTTTGTGTGTGTGTGTAAGGAAGATTGGCCCTGAGCTAACATCTGTTGCCCATCTTCCTCTTTTTTGCTGAGGAAGATTGGCTCTGAGCTAACATCTGTGCCCATCTTCCTCTATTTTGTACATGGGACATGGCCGCAGCGTGGGTTGAGGAGCGGTGTGTCGGTCTGCACCCAGGATTTGAACCTGTGAACCCTGGGCCACTGAAGTGGAGTGCGCAAACTTAACCATTATGCCACCAGGCCGGCCTGCTTATTTTGTTTTTAGAAAGGAATACATCAGGACGTTGTAAGGGGGCTTCTTCTTACCCAGTTTAGGTTCCAAGTTTTGAACATTCTTGTGGTTTAAAAATTAGATATACATTAAGAAGTCTCCCCTGAATGCACCTTATAGGATTCTTGAGTATCTTTCCAGTGTTTCTTTATGTCAATACAAATACATATCCTTATCCTCCCCTTATATAGAAGGTAACTTTTAGAAGGTAGCATTCATATGCTATTATAATGCATAACTGTATATACTCTTCAACAGCAATATGTCCTAGCCTGCCTGCCTGCCTGCCTGCCTACCTTCCTCCCTTTCTCTCCCTGCCCCGCCCCCTTCTTAACAGCTTCGTGATATTCCACTGTGTGGATGTATGATCATTTGCTGGAAGTTTGGGTTGTTTCCAGTATTTTGCTATGTACAGTTCAATGGGTCAATGAGTAACTTTGTACATACCTTATTTTGTAAATGTATAGATAACATCTGAAGGATAAATTCCCAAAATGTATGAAATGTTGCTTGTTATCAGCAGATTTGGTTTTATTTGTTTTCTTTTCTCTGCAGTTTTGGAAATATGATTTATAAGGAGAAGCGAGAATCTGTTAGTAAAGAAGATCTAGCAAGAGCTACTTTAGTTACTATCACCAATAACATTGGGTCTGTCGCACGAATGTGTGCTGTTAATGAGGTAAAAAAATTTTAATTATATGAAAAATGTGAACTGGAGTCTTATATACATGTAGCAGGGCTTCTTCATGTTCTTTAAGGAGGCCTCTAGGATTGAGATTTCCTAATTCATTAAATCCCAAGCCTCATTAAGTATACATGTTATGTACCTAATTGTTACATCACCTTTGAAGAAACTAGCAGATAATTAAAATTGGAAATAGGACAAACATATTTATATTTCATATTTATCCAGAAACCCTTTCAGAAATACACAATCTAAATCTCAAAAGATGCAAAGGAAAATTCTAAACATAAGACATTTTGAGGTAACTGATTATTGAGGGGGAGGTGCTGTTAATGTTGCATTTGATTAGTGAAGCACTTGGAAGTTTTCTTACTGCCCTCGGCTTCTTTACAGTGCTGCCTTGTTGCATATGGATCAAGCAGCATTGTACAGGGCTATGAAGGCATTGAGACTTGTTCTTCACATGAAATTTGAACGATGTATGCTTATGAAAAGCATATACTGCTAGATTGACCTCATAGTTGGGATATTTTTATCTGAAGGAGACATATATTGTCTGTCTTATGTAATATATTTGCCCATTTAGTTTTTGTAAATATTAAGTACTTTAAATGAATGGGAAATTTGCTTTTTGAAGGAATCTTTTTGTTCATTCATTCATTTATTCACTAAATAAATACTTACAGAGTACCATGTGCCAGGCATTGTTCTAGGGACATAGGATACATTAGTGATGAAAACAAAGTTCCTTGACTTTGTGGAGCTTACATCCATTCTAGGGATGTATTAAATATGTACATTGTTTAGTGTGTATTAGGTGATAAATGTAATTTTTTAAAAAGAGAAAATCAAACAAGATAGAATTGAGAGTAGACCAGAGTGTGGCAGAGGACAAATTGCCAAGTAATTGGGTGGTTAAAGGAAGGCTTTATTGAAAATGTGACCCTTGGGCAAAGATTTTGAAGGAGGTGAGAGAATCACGGATGCAAGTAAAGGTCAAGAGAGGCTCCAGCAGAGAGAAAAACTGCAAAGACCCGAATTAATCCTCTGAATTATTGTATGTTTAAATCCAGAATTCTGTCTCTTAAGTTTCTTAGTAACAGTGTAGTAAATTGGTTGAGGGAGCCACTAGCAGGTGTTTTGTTTTGGGAATATTTCACTTTTGGGGGCTGACAGTAATCTGGGACTCTTTTTCTTAGCCCTATAGGTCTAGATTTTCACTGGCCAATTGACTTAATAGTAATAAAGGCCGTAATTTACACTATCCAAACTCAGTGTGCCAAAATGTATACTTAAAAGTCAATGTATAACTGTGAGAGTAGAATCAGGTTTTCTGAAGATTCAAACACCAGTTTCTCCACCTAAGATTTCCTAATCTTAGTGTTACCTAAAGAAACAAATTAGCAGAATCAGCAAAGAGAGTGACTTCATGGGTTAGGCTGGGAACAGAGAATGCTCGAAGCCTGGGGGTTGGGTGTGCGTGCTGGTGCCCCAGTCAGTGCTGCTCTCCATCTCTCTATATAAAGTCCATAGGTTGCATGGCATTGTTGAGCGTGCATTGCCACATGCTGGCAAATTTACAGCTTTTTTTAATCCTAACCACATTTAAAATACTTTTCCTTGGTTTGTCTCCTTTAATCTCATCAATATTTCTCCAAATTATTTTGTCAAAACAAGTTTCATCTGTAATGAGTTATTAGGGTCTTTCCAGAACTTTTCTTTGTTAAAGTAGAATTTATTTTTTAGAGCAGTTTAGGTTCACAGCAAAATAGAGTGGAAAGTAGTATAGCAAGTTCCCATATACCCCTGACCCCACAGATGCACAGCCTTCCCCACTATCAACATCCAGCACCAGTGGTATATTTGTTACAGTCAGTGAGCCTACACTGACACATCGTTATCACCGGGTCCAGAGTTTATGTTTGGGCTCACTCTTGGTGTACGTTCTATGGGTTTTGACAAATGTGTAGTGACATGTCCTGAACTAAATTTTTAAATATTCAGGATTATGCAGGTATATACCAGGAATGTAGTAAGCACTAAGAAAAGGTAGTAGCTGTTTACGTTTTTAAGTAGAGATTTTATAAACCCTATTGTATTGTAAAATCTACTTGATAATTTTTTTTTCAAGTCTTGTCTTTGTTCTTTTCTTTTAGAAAATAAATAGAGTTGTCTTTGTTGGAAACTTTTTACGTGTCAATACGCTCTCAATGAAACTTTTGGCATATGCACTGGATTATTGGTCAAAAGGTCAACTGAAAGCATTGTTTCTAGAGCATGAGGTATGAGAGGAAAATAATGTTTTGTGGATTTTAATAGCATGCTTTTATATGCAGGTTTCATATATTGCTGCTGCTTGCTTTATGTGTTTATAAGTAAAGTATAAAACTTTTTTTTTTTTAGTATAAAACTTCTGTTTACCTAAATAGTATATTGATTCCCTCACTTCAGTTTGAGTTGGGGGGATAGGGGTTACTCTAACCTGGCAGGCACCCCATTAGGATGAGAGTTTCAGAGTTCTTGTGACCAAGGGAGAGCAATATCGGGTCTGTGAGCTTCTTAAATACTGGGGCTGCTTGTGTACTTAGTGCATTTGTTTTGTTATATTGTTTTCTTTGTTTGTTCTCCCCTGAGATAATAAATGTTAAATGTGAACAGTACAAACATATACAGTTTAAAAATGAAAATTCTCCTTAATCCTCCCACCACAACCTCACCCCCACCTCCAGAGGTAACCATTGTTAACATTTTGGAGTTTATTCTTAAAGATTTTTTTTCCTATTCATTCACTACATTCAGTTAAATTCTGATCTGAGCAAATAGCAATTCACAAAATGTTTTCAATTAAGTAAACTTGCTTTGATTTATTTTGTTTCTGATCAGTCAAATTGATACATTATTAAGAATTTTAATAACAGGGATTCAGAGTGTTTGTTCTGCTCTTATAAGCTTCCGTGTTTCATTGTCACTGCTCTCGCTATACAGATCAGAATGGTGTGCTCTGTGCAGCTCCACGTGGCGTGCCGTATGCTGTGAGGGGGCAGGCGGAGTCAAAGGAATTTTGCTGAGGAAAACAGAGGGGCACAGAATTGCAATAATGGCCCTAGAGGCTTTCATGTCTAAAGGCTATGCTTTAAAAATATGTATTTCAGGGACCGACCCCATAGCTTAGCGGTTAAGTGTGCACACTCCGCTACTCGCGGCTGGGGTTCGGATTCCGGGCGCGCACCAATGCACCGCTTCTCCGGCCATGCTGAGGCCGCGTCCCACCTACAGCAACTAGAAGGATGTGCAACTATGACATACAACTGTCTACTGGGGCTTTGGGGGAAAAAAAAAGGAGAGGATTGGCAATAGATGTTAGCTCAGAGCCGGTCTTCCTCAGCAATAAGAGGAGGATTAGCACGGACGTTAGCTCAGGGCTGATCTTCCTCACAAAAAAATTAAAAAATAAAAATATGTATTTCAGAGGTATATATATCAAGAATACAGTTCACAAATTTTTTTTTTTTACAAGAACTTACAACACAGAAATTGGTAGATTTCTGAATAGATGTTCTTAAATAAATAGATTATACCTAACGTGTTCTTTTTTTTTTTTTTACAATTTTATTTATTTATTTATTTTTCCCTCAAAGCCCCAGTAGATAGTTGTATGTCGTAGTTGCACATCCTTCTAGTTGCTGTATGTGGGACACGGCCTCAGCATGGCCGGACAAGCGGTGCGTCGGTGCACGGCCGGGGTCCAAACCCGGGCCGCCAGCAGCGGAGCGCGCACACTTAACCGCTACGCCACGGGGCCGGCCTAACGTGTTCTTAATAATGGTTAATATTGATGCTAATTTAAAAGCTGCACTACATTACTAATTGTTTTAAAATCACACAGGGATACTTTGGAGCAGTTGGTGCACTTCTTGGGCTGCCAAATTTCAGCTAAAGCATCAGGTTTCTCTCTGTTAGTAAATGTCATCCAAGAAGAACTGAAAACCGGAGGCATTATTACTGCATCATTTGTAACTGGGAACCAAAGGATAAAAGAGTAGCACTATTCCTGTTGATTTTTAAATGTCAAAATAGTAAGCTGCTAAATGTTGCCATATTCAGAGAGAGCTCTGTAACCTGTGAAGTATTTCTAGTTGAAATGCTTTCCCTTCTGTGTATAGCCAGTGGTAAATCTTTAAATGCAATACAGCCTCTGATTATTGAGCTTCCTCTCAAAAAGATTTTCTATTTATTTTATGTAGCCAACATTGCAGTACTGTATTCTCAAACACGAATCTTAAAGTCTCAGAAATGTTTAGCTCATGGAAATAATTGATTCTCTATATTTGTTACAAGTCTGTTCCATGTATGTTTTGGTTACTAATAAGTGGACAGTAACATACCCTGTATCAAAACTTATTGAAATGGCAATCAAAGATGATCATTTTTATGTGATTTTAGAAATGTTAAGGCAATATTAATTATTCATTCTTGTGGTTTTCCTACCATATCCCCCCAAAAAGCATGTTTATGTGATCTTTCTCCAGAGGTATAACCCTTTTCAAATGCTGTAATTTAATTGAAATACTGTTAAATATTAGCCTGAATTTTAAAAGGACTCCTAGAAAATGCACATAATTGGTGACATTGTACTTCTTTATTTTGTGAGTTAATCAGTGTATTTAAAAATGTTTAATATTTTTCAGTTGGAGGCTTAATTACTTATTTGAAAGTCTGTTGAGTGAGGTCCCAAGACTATTCAATGGAATATGGTTTGCGTGCATTTTAGGAGTTCCGTGTTCTTGCTATATGACATTTATCTCAGACCCAGACTTAGACATTTCTGTTTAACTAGGTCTAAACCATTAAAGCTAAAGACTTTATTCTATTATGAGCAGCAGCAAAATCACATTTATTCTAAATGGATGTTATGGAAATCTGAAAGATGAGTTTTGAAACTTTGTGGGAGTCTGAGGCAGTATTGCAGAATTATAAAAGGATCAGTGTTTCATACATTCTGGTAATAAAAGCATTATAGTTCCAAAATTTGTAAATCCTTTTGCCTTGGAATTTGTTCTCTATTTTGAAGTCATTTTGTGTGTTATAAATTTTTTTCAGATTTTTACTTTGGCAGTAATATTTTGGAGGTCCAGTAGTTCAGCGAAGTTGTTTAAGACTGTTGCTTATGGTTTAGGAAGTAGAAAGACTTGGGAAAAAATATTCTCCTCCTTAAATCTGGATGTACTTTGAAGAGCTTAAAATTTATTTACATTACAGGAATAAGGGAATATTGCATGTGTTTTTACAGATGCTCCATGGAGAACAGTTTTCAGTAGACTATCAAGAGGTGCTTGATAAAGATGTTTCTCCTTGTAGTTTTCAAATTTTGTGCTCAAATACTTAAAATTCAGTTTTATCTAAACGCATGAAAATATGAATAATAGGGGTGAATATTTAGAGGGAAAAGCACGTGAAGGTAAGCTTTTAGAATTTAGAATATTTGGAGCTTTGAATTCATGTCAGTCAGTCATTTTGAAAACCTACAATGACTAAATGTTTCTTACTTTAATGTTTTCCATTGTAGTGACTGGATATTTCAGCCAAAAGCCATCTGTTCAATTTATTTTGGAATTCTGTGGTTTGGTGATTTGTACAAAAAGCTTTTATTTTTAAATAATAACTTAAAGTTGTATACCTGTGGCAAACTACATCAGCAGCTATAGGTTTGGGGCTGCCTTTAAGAAAGAAATGGAGGGCCGGCCCCGTGGCTTGGTGGTTAAGTGCGTGCGCTCTGATGCTGGCGGCCCGGGTTTGGATCCCGGGCGCGCACTGACGCACTGCTTCTCTGGCCACGCTGAGGCCGCATCCCACATACAGCAACTAGAAGGATGTGCAACTATGACATACAGCTATCTACTGGGGCTTTGGGGGAAAAATAAATAAATAAATAAAATTAAAAAAAAAAAAAAAGAACCAATTGTTCTAAAAAAAAAAAAAGAAAGAAATGGAATGGTCAGAGTCTATATAAGTTAATTTGATCAATACTTCAGTTAATTTTTGGGACTGTGATTCATACTTTTTGTCCTTTGAAATGGAAGTTAGCTGCTAAATAAGTAAGAACACAGAATTGTGATGCAGGCTGCCAAGATTCTAGTGTTTGATTATGATCTTAAGAAAATCCTTGTAAGCATACAGAGGTAAATATGTTTGGTTTTAATCCAAATCAACATAATGCCTGAAAGCTCCATGTTCTTGAACAGTGCTGGCTTAATGGAAGTAAAATATGAGCCACATGTAATTTTACATTTTCGAGTAGGCACATTTAAAAAGTAAAAAGAAACAGGTGAAATTCATGTTAATTATATATTTCTATTTAACCCAGTATATCTGATATGTTATTATTTCAACATGTAATCAATATAAAAAGTTATGACATATTTTACTTTTTTTTTGGACTTAGTCTTCAAAACCAGTGTATATTTTACTGTTAGAGCAGATCTCAATTTAGACTAACCACATTTCAAGTTCTCGGTAGCCACATTTGTATAGTGACAACTGTATTAGTGCAGTTCTAGAACTAGCTCTTAAAAATGAACACTATTATGTATCCATTAAAACGTTATGAATATGGGCTTTTTAAAGAATGTTTGGGAGGGGGAAATATGGGAACTTTATTTTTTAAATACAGAAAGGGGAATAAGAATTAACTCATTTGGGCTAGTTTATTTTACACCGACAAGCAGTATTTCTGACCGTTCCAAAAATTTCTTACATTGCATCCTGCCATCTCATCTTTGTGTGTATCATATTTCCAATGATACTGATAAAGTTTCCTAAGACACATTCCTGACTGTCCTGAAGTCTCCAAAATGTATATATCTCCTTCACTGAAGCAAATTTAATGATTCCGATGACTTAAATTCCACTCCGCCGCCCCCCACCCCCACCATCTAATTGAACTTTGAGGAGCCAATTTTAAAAGATTGAAAAGAGAGCCCTTTAATTCTTCATTGCGTTCTGTACACACAAGAGAATCTTCTTTATAACTTTTGGATTTAATGTACATTCTTAAAAACTCTGATAATATTTTCAAATGAAGGAGCACTAATCAATTTGTTTTGGGGCTCGCTAAAGAACACAAGGTCTAGAACTTTCCACCACCACTACCACCCCCCAAAAAGAATTGCATTTTAACTAGAGACTTTTAGAATGAATGGCCTTCAGTTATACACCCCCATTTCTCCGAAGGCAAAGCGTTAGTCAACTTGCTTGCCTGTCGATGTGGGCATTCCTTGCTTAGCTATTCTAATTTAAATAGGTGAATCCTTAGTTTAGGTCAAGTCAGTGCCATTGCCAATAATATACTGGTAGTTGACAGTACTCCAAGAGGTTCAGATTATTTATCAAATATTCGACTCTATAAAGATTCCTGAGTTTTTTACCTTTGCGTGAAAATGTGATTGCTGTATTGTAAGTACCAGCAGCTGAAAGGGAAAAGGTTTTCCTCTATGTTTAGCAGTACTTTTGCCTTCTAAGAGCAGTCCATCACATCTTGCCTTGATTTCTAAGGTTGCATTCTTGGGTGGAAAGCTTAGTAAGGCATTAGTTTCCAATGGTCCTTTATAACCACTCAGCTTGTTAATATGCAAAAATTTTCACAATTTGTTTAGTGTATTTTTTTCTGTTGAGCACTTTATGCTTTTTAGTCTATATTGCATTTGAGAATGTAGTTTAGAAATTCTTTCTCCTTTAAAGCTATGTAAAAAACTGATAAAGGATAATCACCAGAAAAATGGGTGCATTATTTTGCATTTAACTTACTGTTTTGTGGTATGTAGAAACAAAATTTTAGAACTATATTGCCTTTTTGTGTTATTATTTACAAGATATTATTTACAAAATACTTTGACCTTATTTAAGAGGATTTGCCTTGAAATGTCAATGATGTTCTGTTTTCCCGATAAGTTTGTTTAGTGTTTTATTCTGCTACCGAAGGAGTTCAGCCAACTTTGTTTCTATTATCAGATAATCTCAGAAAAGAATGTGCTTTATATTACTGCCTATTTTCAATATTTGAGACACTAGTTGTCTTATGTTTTCTACTGAGCCTAGTAATAATCAGCAAAGACCCAAAAATGTAATTTTTTTCCTTCCTTTCAGGTATTTTAATAGCCTATTAAAAATAATAGTGGCATGAAAAGTAAATCATCCTAGCTTTTCGGCCATATCTAAATTTTGGGTAATTGCCACTTCCAAAAAGTTCAGATGCCTTATGAAAGCAGTCCTTCTTGTTTGCAGTATCTGTCTTGTGTCTTCAGTGGACATGGGATCATAATTGGATGTTGTATTAGAAATAGTGCCGGCCACTGGTCTCACTTCTTTGAAGGTTACATTCTTCATTCATAAAATGAGGGAATTGGTTTGTTAAAATGGGAAATGACTCAATTGTCATCAGGATCCTGAGAGAGAGAGTTTGTTGCTCCATTCATAGCAGCATTTGGAATGACTTAAACAATTTTAAAACAGTTTGTTCCGATATTTGGCGCACATTTTGGAGTTACTTTTATTTGTATATGTTGATAGGTACTAGATTTTGGATTCTCAACAAGCCAATAGAATGGCATCAGTTATTCTTTCGTAGTGTTATGTTATTGTGTGTAATGTCCAAGTAGAGATACCTTAAAGTAATATCAAGGGTTTTATATATATATTAAAGTGTATGTGCCTGGAATTTTTGTGTTAACTTTAAAATTATATGGGCATTATTATCACTTTTCCATTGTACAAAAAGAAACATCCCACTAAATTCATAGGTGTTTGAATATTAGATATATTTGGGATTTTTTTGAGTGGCCCTTTTCTGCAAACTGTTTCTTATATCTGATCATTGTGAGTGGGGATAGATGTGGGATAAACCCCCCTGGGATTATTGCTTTTGTTAAACACAATTCATAGGGAAGTTTATGAAACAGAATTTTAATTGCCTGTAAGTGAGTTGAAATGTCATGGATTATAGTCATCTACATCAAATACGATGAAGATCTAAAATACTTTTATCCTTAGGATTGTCTGAGAATAATCAGATTGGACATGTCTGACATTCCCAGTTTACTATTTAAAATAAATCTAGCAATGAGTTGATACTGGGACCTCAGATAGTATAGTTAGTGCTGAATGATGTGTTTGAGGGGAAATTGATTTTTTTTAAAAAAATCTTTACATTTTGGCTCTTTCTGTAGTCAAAAGGTTATTTTTCTTTTAGATTTTCAGTCTTTTTGCTGCAGCTGCCACTAATTTTGTGTTTAAAAGAACTAATGAGTAATGTATTTTTCAAAAGAGTGAATCAAATTAAAATTCAAGATTTTGAATTGTATAAATATGCAACTAAATTTTAATTCTGATATTGCTGATTTTTTTTTTTTTTGCTATTTCTTAACATCTTTTATACATTACAGTGCTTAAAAAAGTTCCAATAGCTTTTAAAGAAAACATTTCAGCTTTTACACAGTTTGTAAAGTATGCATAAATCATGCAAACAGTTTGAGATTATCTTAGGTTTACATTGTATCTCTGAATCATGGGTCTCATACTTGGCACAGTCAGTAGTTGTTGCAGATATTAAACCATTTGGAAATTTACCACTTGTTTCTGAGGTGCCGTTTTTAGTTTACAACCTTTAGAAACAAAACATAACTTTATAGACTGAACGTCAATATCCTAGTCACCTTGTCCCAAATATAATTAATGGAATTAGGATGTAAGTCATGTTAAGATGGTTTTATCATTTTTTTGTACATTATGTGCTTTCACTTTTTATTTGAACTACAGTGAAACTTTGACTTTTTAACTGAAGTTGAAGTTTTAATTCTGCCCAGTTATTGACCAAATCATACCTAGATGTTTCTATATGTTTTTACTTATACAAGCCATTTCAGTTTGAATTGCCTTATTCTGTCTATTGCATTGTTCTTATGAAGTCTAAGTTTTGTCATGTTGGAATTCTTCTAACACTTAATCTGTGATGTAAAAATGTATGATGTGCTACAAATTTTATTCATAATAAACTAAGTTATAGCCTATTGTAATCTATAAAACATTTCTTGTAAATTGTCTAATTTATTTTTTCATTTATGTACAGTTTCTTATGTAAATTTTTAAAATATTTGTTATGGCCTGTTCTTTAACATTCCCATATTCTTTTCCTTAATGCTTATTTGCATGAAAAAAGTTAGGTTTTGCTTGTTTGTATTGTATGGCCATTAAGCCAACTTCAGTACTCTCTGCCTTTTCTGTAGTTTAATTTTTTCTGGTTTTATTCATATTCTAAATAAATGTTAAAATCTTGCTTTTTATGTCCTACTTTCCAAATAAATTCTGTAAGTTGTTTACTATGTGTATCTTATTGTTGTTTATTTTATATATTGTACTCCCACATTTCCACTATGATTATAAAATGTAAGGTTTTAACTGAAATTAACTACAGTTGAATGTAAACTCTGAGAGCAAGGACTTTGTAAAGTCTTGTTCGTCTCTGTGTTCCCAGTACTTGGCACAGAGAAGGCAGTCAATAAATAAATACTTGTTAGGTGAATTAATTGTAGAGAAAGTGTCCTTATCTAGTTAGTCTGCCTATATAAGATAGAAGTAATCATAGTTTTTCCCCACCTTTCTCGCTCTAGCATTAGAAAGCACAAATGTTAGTTTTTCAGAGATGCAATCCTTCATGAAATTTAAGACTTAGACTTATTAACAGATGAAAAGCTTTGCTTTTTCTTGAAATGAGGCCGTGTTATCCGACACTAGAAATGAATGTCAGCAACAGAGAAACTTAGATGTGCTCCACAGGAGAGATGCCAGAACACGCGTGGTATTTTGGTATCACAGTTTGGGGTTATTTCGTATGTGCTTCCTCTAAACCAAAACTTCATTTACTTGTTTTTGTTGACTTCAGTTTTAAAAACTTTGAAGATCTTTCTTAATACATGAAGAAGTAAGTTAGAAAATTGACCTCTGTGTTTTCAAATTGTGTGATTATCTAGACTCCAGGCATCTAGCAATGGTTGAAAACATGAAGACTACCATGTAACTTGTGAAGTTTAAAAAAAGTCCTGTTTAAAAAAAGTCCAGCAAGAGGGAACTAATATGAAAAAAGTGTGAGAAGAAGACTAAAAGAGAAAATTGTGAGTTTGGAGTGGAAATACTAGATTTGAGGTGTAGTTGAGCTCTGCAAGTACAGAAGTACTGTAAGCAATGGGAAGTAAGCTACTGAAGAGCAACAGGAGTTCAAGGCTACACACGTAAGTAGCTAAGTCCTTCATTCAAAGTAAACTTATTCCAGCAGGGAAAGAAAGGGCTTATGTTGGATCCTATACACAGCTGTATAAATTGTGAAAGCAAGATGTCTCTTCTATTGACATGTTCTTCAGTTGAGTGTATTGTGTATTGAGCAAACGTTAATAATTCTGCATCTAAAGTCTACCGATCGCTTCCTATGCCTAGCTTTATAAATTCCTGTTTTAAGATATTTCTATGCTTCTGGTTTTTGAGGGTTTTTAAGTCTGTTTTCTAAAATAAACTTGGAAAACTTGACTCGTCTCTGGGGACTGTATTTCCTCCTTGACATAAAATATTGGTACTTTTAATGTTGTTTTCCCAGAGGTTACCAAGGCAACCCAAGAGTGTAGTTGACTGGACATTGTGGTAAATAAGTGCACATCTCCAGCCAGGGCTTTAAAAGTAACCTTTACAGATTTCCTAAAACACCTCGTCAGGTTTTCAGGACAGCTGTTAATACTTCAAAAAACGATTTCAGTGAATTTGTAACTACTACTGGTTTTTTGTTAACTTTTGGTTTTGGACCTGTTTATTTTTCATAATCAATTTTACTGAGATATGGTTTAAGTATAATAATATTTAATTGTACATTTAAGTAAGTTTGATAAATTTATACACCCATGTAATCACCACTCCCGATATTTCCATCATTCTCAAAAGTTCCCTCAGCCTCTAAGTCAGTCCCCTCCCATCCCCATCCCCTGGCAACCGCTGATCTGCTTTCTGTCACTAGATTCAAGTTACCTTTTCTAAGGGTTTGCATATAAGTGGGCTCGTACAGTATGCACCCTTTTTCCCACCTCCCATTCCCCATCCCTCCCAGCTTTAGGCTTTCTAGAGCTACTACTTTCTGTCTATAGATTTACCTATAGTATGTACTCTTGTGTCTGACTGCTTTCTCTGGGCATAATGTTTTTTGAGGTTAATACATGTTGTGTGTATCAGTTCATTCCTTTGTACTGCTCAGTAATATTCCATTGGATGGATATACCACAATTTATCCATTCAAGTCTTTGGATGGACATTTTTTTCTTCAGGGTAAAGAGGAGTGGAATTGCTGGGTTGTGTGGTAACTGTATGTTTAGTTCTATAAGAAACTAGAAAACTTCCAAAAAGGTTCTATTCACTCTGCATCTTTGTCAACACAGTGTTGACACATTTTTGTGTACGTGGTTGTATCTATCTGTGGTTTTAATTTGCATTTCCTTGATTACCTATGACATCGAGCATCTTTTCTGATGCTTATTTGTCTTTAATATATTTTCTTTTGTAAAGACTTCAAATCTTTTCCCCAATTTTGGTTGTCTATCTTATTATCAGGTTGTAAGAGTTCTTTAGTTAGAAGTCCTTTGTTGGATATATGTTTAAATATTTTCTCCAAGTGTGTGGCTTGTCTTTTTATTTCCTTAAATTATCTTGAAGAACAGAGCTTTTTGTTTTGTTGAAGTCCATTTCTCATTTTTTCCCTTTATGGTTTACACTTTTTATGTCCCAAGAAATCTTTGCCTACCTAAGGTCACGAATATTTTCTCCTGTTTTATTCTAGGCATTTTGTAGTTTTAGTTTTTATGTTTAGGTCTATGAATCCATGAGGTAAGGGTAGAGGGTTTTGTGGAGGATGTTGTTTTTTATTTGCATATGGACATCTAGTTGTTGCAGCACCGTGTGTCGAAAAGATTACCCTTACTCCTTTGTGGTTGTGTGGGTCTGGGGATTGGAGGGAGACAGGCAGTACAAAGGATCAGGAGGAAACTTGTGGGAGTGATGGATATGTTCATTGTTCATTATCTTGATTGTGGTGATGTTTCCACAGGTGTAGACCTATGTCAGAACTGTCTATTTTAAATATGTACAGTTTATTGTACACCAATTATACCTCAATAAAGCATTTTTTTAAAAAGATGCAAAATAACCAGTCACACTTGTGTCAACACATCCAATTCCCTCTCCTGATTCTGGTTATGAAATTTATAGTTTGACCAATTCTGGACACATAAGAAAACTAAATTACTGACATTCTGTTTTTTCTTGGGTTCCTTTCCATAGTGCTACTTTAGTCTAACATCTTCCCAGTGCTGTGAAGAAAGGAAGGCTATCTTGACTCTTAAAGAGACTTATCCCAATAAAGCTGGGAAAAAATTAAGAATTAAAATTCAAGAAAAAAAGTCTCTTAGTCTAAGAGCAAACTTAAGATTAGAGATGCCCTAGGATCTTTCATACACCAAAAGCCAGTGACTGGTCAAGTTTGGACATAGAGAATCCAAGAGTTAGAAGGAATCTCACAGATTGCTGATTCAAACCCAGGATTTTACAGGGAGGAATAAAGCTCAGAGAAGTCAACTGGATTGTCCCAGGTCAAACAACAGGTCATTAGCAGAACCAAAACTCAACTCGAGCTATCATCACCCCATTTTAGTGCTCTTTTTTTTTTAACCCTCTTTCTATTGGGCAAGTAGCATATGGCACCAGAATATCCAAATTCATCCAAATAAATAAAAAAAAAATTAGGTTATAACATCCAAGCAAGAAAGCACAATTGATGTAGAAGAAGAAGAAGAACTAGAAGTACCCAAGAAAAATCATAGGAAAAACTGCAAAATATCTCCATAAATACAATAAATATAAGTAGACTAATCTGCCAATTAAAGGAGATTGTCTGAGTTTAAAAGGAAAAAACATCTATATGCTTTTTATAGTAGATGTTAACTGAAGTAAAAGGATGCAGACAGTTTGAAATCAAAGGAGTAAAAAAAGATCAGGCAAACACTAACCAAAAAAAGTTTGTGTGTAGCTATATGAAGACAAGCAAAATAAACTTGAAGACAAAAGCCATCATTAGGAATAGGGTCATTATGTAATCATAAAAAGTTCAATTAACCAAGAAGACATAACAATTTAAAATATATGCGCAAGTAATAAAATAGCCAGAAAATAAAGCTAAAATTGATGAAACTTTAAGGCGTGAAACTTCTATCACAGTGGGAGATTGCAACACCTCTCTCATTGATAGTTCAAGCAGACAAAAAATCAGCAAAATACAGGTTTGAACACCACAGCTAAGCTTGACCTAATGGACATACATTGAATTCTGCATCCAGCACTGAGAGAGTACCCATTCTTCTCAAGCATACATGGAACATTTACAAAAATTGAGCACATACAAGACCATAGAGTAAGTCTCAATAAATTAAAAAAAATAAGACCACATTCTCTAAGCACATCACAATTAAGTTACATGACAATGACAAGAAGATAAAAATCTATATTTGCTGATGGCTTGAGAAGCAGTGAGGATAGTGGTTAAAAGCAAGTATTCTGGAGCATGGGTTCAAATCCTGCTCTGACTTACTAGGCATATGATCTCAGGCAAATTTTTTAACCCCCATGTGCCTCACCGCATGCAGAATGAGGCTAATAATAGTACCTTCTTGTGGTCATCATTATTGTTGTTCAGCAGAGAACTTCAGTACTCTACCTTTCAGACACATAGTAGGGCTGCACTGCCTGGCTCCCTTGTGGTTGAGTAGGTTCATATGACTAGTTCTGGCCAACCAGTGAATGAGTTATGATTGGAAATGATGTGCACTACCTCTTGGCTAGAGCACTTAATCACCTGTTTGAGACCTGGAGCCATCTTTTCCTTCTAGTACAACAGCCAGCAGCGTTCAAGGTGATGGCTGCTCTGTTAGCCTGGATCCCTCAGTGACTAAAATTAACAAAGGCTTCTCTTCCTCTAACTCCCACAAAATAATGAAGGTACTGTAGTGTGAGAAAGGAAACAAACTGTTCATTTAGGCACAGACTTTGGGGGTTTACTACCACAGCATAACCCATCTGCTATACCTATGCCGGCTGACGATACAGAAGTTGATACCAGAAATGGAATACCGCCGAAGAATGAAAACCTAAAATACATGGCATTGGAATAGGGCCTAGCAGCAAGTGGCAAAGAAACTGCTATCGAGGATGGAAGGATGGTGATTCATGTATTGAAGAAGTGACACTTTGGTCACCTGATAACTTGGAAGGTAGGTAATGTGACAATGAACTTGTGGTCTTAGGAGAAGTTGGAAAACAGTGTTGGTAGCATATATTGGCAGCTTTGTTTCCCTTTGACAATTTACTTCAAGAAAGGGGTGAGTTCGGAAAAGAACTGGCCAGTTTACAAGCAGAAATGAATGCAGAGAGGAACAAGGAATTAAGCAAGGAAGTGACTATAATGATGGACAATGAAATCTCAGCGAGGTAAGGAGGAAGTGAGGATATGGGCAGGGGAATTCAAGGGATGATGCAAAGATGGTAAGTCAGAGGGTTGGAAGTCCTCATGGGGTTGAATGATTGTTGGATTTGGGGTTCCTAAAGGCAGTGAGGTAGACAAATAAATGGGGAAGAAGGAGGTTTGGGTGGGAGAAGATTAAAATCCCTTGAAGTAGTGAGAAAGACAATGTTCTCCATAAAAACAACTCCGGTTTCTACCTCAGCTCCTCCTCCCATGTGACAGAGATAGAACACTCCGCCATGCACAATGGCTGCTGCACGCGGCCAGTGTTCAGGCGCACCCGAGTCCTCCAGGCAGAGGCTCAGCTGGCGGCAGTGGGTGGAGAAGTGTCTAATGGGCAGTGGACCTGGAGCCACAGCTAATGTGAGGCTTGGTGGTTAGCAGGGAGTGGAAATGGCAAACATCAGAAATAAAAGGAAGGGCCGGCCCCGTGGCTTAGCGGTTAAGTGCGCGCTCCGCTGCTGGCAGCCCGGGGTTCCGATCGCGGGCACGCACCGCTTCTTCAGCCATGCTGAGGCGGCGTCCCACATACAGCAGCTAGAATGATGTGCAGCTATGACGTACAACTATCTACTGGGGCTTTGGGGGGAAAAAAATACATAAAATTAAAAAAAAAAAAAGAAATAAAAGGAAAACAAAAAGGCAAGATTTGGGAAAGAAATCCATAAATGTTTGTGCTCAAGAGACAGAAAATCCCGCTCAAATCAACTTAAGTATTGGGAGCCACTACTTAGACTCTGGAGGAGATAAACATTGCGAAATCCAGCTCCTGCTTAAAAAACGGATGTGCGGTTTCTCAGGCCTGACCACAGGCTGTCACAAAGGCTGTACTCGGCAGACTTCATGGGGAAGCCACCCTCTCCATGCCAGACTTGGGGCACAGCTGGCGCACTGTGGTCTCTGACGAGGGCTGCAGTCAAGGACTCAGTGCCCTCAGCTGGTAAGTTTACATTCCTACCCCAGCACCTCCATTCCTAGGTCTCTAGCTGAGGCTTTGGACAGAGTCTCCTTCAGACACCTCTGCCTCCTTCTGGAGGGAGGGCGGGGATCTTGAAGTCCCCCCCCCCCCCGCCCCGACTCAATACTCAGAACTTTCCACTCCTAGCCTTTCCCCCACGTGCCCCCACCGCCTGCCTCAGGTTCCATAAATCTGCTGGAGCCTTTTGTTTGGGGGACGCTCAACAGTGAGATGCTCCGCTCGTAGCTCTGATCCCCTGGACCCTCACCTAGGGCCATCCCACGGGGGAGGTGGAACAGGGGGGTCGGTCAGCACGCTCTCCAGTCTTAGCCTCTTGCTTATTCCATGGCAGTAAGTAAAGACTTAACTCCTTCATTTCTGGCTCCTCGCTTTTTGAGCTACTCCTACAGCTGGCAGCTCAGCTGAGCTCCAGGAAAACATGAGCTGCACGCAGTGCTCACTCAGGGACCAAAGGGACAGGAATATCAATAACTTTGTTTCCAGGAACAGACTTCAACCCTCCTCCTCTTTGGAGTCTGGGGAAGCATGCTGTGCTGTCACAGAGGCCCCCAATACCAGCAAGCACTGCAGAAAAGCTCAGCTGTCGTCGTCCAGTTATTCAAAATACTGTCCTAAGTCTGCTTTTCCAAACCAATGGCAAGAATGGTATGGGATTTTAAATAGTGGGTGTCAGCCCTGGGTACACATTAGAATCACCTAGGGGACTTATAAAAAACACTGAAGCCAGCCTTCCCCTAGAACATCTGGTTTTAATGTCACTGACTTAGAGAAGGGATACAATCCTTTTTGTGTGTGTGAGGAAGATTAGCCCTGAGCTAACATCTGTTGCCAATCCTGCTCTCTTTGCTGAGGAAGACTGGCCCTGGGCTAACATCCTTGCCCATCTTCCTCTACTTTATACATGGGATGCCTGCCACACCATAGCTTGATAGGTGGTGTGTAGGTCCGCACCCAGGATCCGAACCTGCAAACCCCGGGCCGCTGAAGTGGAGCGCGTGAACTTAACCACTATGCTACCGGGCCGGCCCCGGGATACAATCCTGCCCCAGAACAGCCCAGATCTCCCACTTTCTAGCTACACCACCTTGGGTGATTCAAGTCTCTTTCCTGAGCCTCAGTTTCCTCATCTGTGATACGAAGGCAATAACACTTGTGTCCCAGGGGGTATTGGGGGGGATTAAATGAAACAGGTGTCTGGAAGCATCTGACACATAATATGTGCATAATAAATGATGTCTCAATCAGAACATGAATCAAGAGCTTTCAGAAGAAGAGTTTCTTGTGAGCCCAAGGGCTTGGAAGACTACTTGGAAGAGTTGGACTCGCTCCTTAAGGAGAAATGCTGAGATTTGGGTGGGTGGAAAGGCAAGGGGCCACTCTTAGACATGAGCAACCAGGGCCCCTGCCCTGGGCCCCGTACTTGAGAGGTCTGTGCTCTGGCCTTCCTCTGTCTGCACCTTCCCCCACGGGGCAAGGAGTCTATCAGGAACAAGTGCCATGCCCCCAGGAGCCCATGTCCCCACCTTCTAGATCATGCATCGGGAACCGGGAACCCGGCCTGAACAGCCCGAGCCTGCTTCCATCGTCTTCCCTAGGCCAGTCCTCCTGAGAGGGACCGTGCTCCCAGTTTGCAACTCTAGTTCCAAGGGATGGCTTAAAGGAGACTACTTGAAGGTCATGGGGACAGATCTTGGACTTGAGGGCTGGGAGTCTACAGACACGTGCGTGAGGCCTTTCAGGGTGTGGGAGACGAGTGGTGGGAAGAAGAAGGGGCGGGCCATGGGCAGGGGCTCTCGTACGCCATCTTGTTCCAGGCCACACAAGTGTTAGGGGTAGCTCTGACACCAGTGCTCATTTTACAGCAGTTCATGAAGCTGAACATTTACGTTTCAGTATTTCCTGGTATGTTTGTTCTTGTCATTAATTTAAAACAAGAGTTTTGAAAATCAAATAAGTGCTTAGCTCTATACCTGGGACATCATAAGTGCCTGAGGAATATGAGTGTAGCAGAATCCAAACGTCCTCACCACAGCTCAGATGTGCTAAGGCGTCTTGCGTGGTAGTAGGGTTGCAGCTGGGAGAGAAATTGCCAATTTAAAGGAAGTTGATTTTTTCCAGTTTAAAACAGTCACTTTTGGACAAAGGTCCATTTCCTCAGGTCTTCTTCTCCCTCCCCATTCTTCTTCCCTTCATCTCAGGAGGCATCTGTGCAGGGGGAGGCTGAAAGACAGCAGGTGATGGTGAGCAGGGGTGGGAGGTCGGATCCGTGTGTTCTTCCCTGCTGGCTCCCGCTGGATCCCTTTGGCACAGGGTCCATCTCGCCTGGTCATTGAGCATCAGCCTCCAGCCTCACTGCACCTGCTGCAGAGGTGACTGACACTGGCCACTCACTGACACTTGAGCTGGGCTCAACTGGGGCTCTTGCCAGGCTGCTGATTCTCTGAAACTCAGCAGCAAGTTCCACCCAGCTCCCAGCTTGCAGCAGTCCCCCCAGAAGCCCTGCTAAGTTGCCCCCACTCCAGTGCAATGCCTGGCCTTCATGTAACTCCTAATTCTCAGCCACCTTGTTATCTTATATCCACAATAAGAGGAAAGATGGAGGGAAGGAACAAATGCAGAGCTCTGTGCAGGTATTTCACATTGCACATTGGTTCCCTCAGTCAATTCTCACAAGCCAGTAAGACAAGCATTTTAGCTGAAAGTTCCCATCCAGTCCTAGTGTTATGGGCTGAACTGTGTTCCCCCGAACCCAAATGTTGACACCCTAACCCTCAATGTGACTACATGTGGAGAAGGGGACTTTAAGAATGTAATTAAGGTTAAATTAGGTCATAAGGGTGGGCCCTAATTTGATAGAACTGGTGACCTTATAAGAAGAGAAAGAGACACCAGATATCTCTCCCCCCGCCCCACCGTCTCTGCCTCTGTTTCTCTCTCCTTCTCTTTCCCTCAATCTCTCTCTCCCCTCATGCACACAGAAAAAAGGAGAAACACTTTACCAGAAACCAAACCAACCCTGCTGGCACAGTGATCTTGGACTTCCAGCCTCCAGAACTGTGAGAAAATATATGTCTATTGTTTAAGCCACCCAGACTGTGGTATTTTGTTATGACAGCCCAAGCAGTCTAAGACACCTAGAGATCTGAATTTAATGCCTTCTGGGAACCCAAGCATTCTCAGCTCCAAGCAGCACAGGTGCCCAATGTAACTGCTACCTATTTCCTGGGCCTCCCTGCCCACTGGAGTTACAGTCCCATGCTTTTCCCCAGCCTCACCCTGCAAATCCGGGCTCAGCTTCCCTCTCACATTCCCTTAGTCCTTATTCCCATATTTCTCTTGGTTCTTACCATGTCATTCCATTGGCCCAGGAACCCACCTGCAACTCAGAGACATTCTTTAGGAGGTTGTTTTCATGCCTTTTCTCCATGGATGCTCCCACTTCAAGCAGCTTCAGACATGGACTATAGATTGTCTCTGTGTGTGTGTATGTGGGAGTGCTCATGACAAGGAAAGAGGCTGAGTTTCCCCTGCTCTGTCCCTCACCTTGAGAGACAGACACCTTGTAAGGAAGAACCAAGAGCTCCTTATGGAGGCTCTGAGAAAGGGCTGGATCCTGTAAGATTCTGGAAGTAATCTTCCTGTTTCCTGGGAGTCCATCCCCAGCCTCAGGGTTTCATCCCAGCCACAAATTAATTAGCCCAGGCTTGGAGAGAGGGCTTTTCAAAGCAAAGGAGCCAGCACAGAGCTCTGTGGGAAGGCCACAGACTTTGGAGTCAGGCTCCTGTGTGTGTGATTTCTGGCTGTGAGCCTTACTATGGGATCTCAAGCAAGTCATGTCATCTCTCTGAACTGCAGTTTTCCATCTGTTAAATGGGAATAATGATCCTGGCTTTGTGGGGTTGTAATGAAGATTTCACATTCTTTTTTTTTTTGCTGATGAAGATTTGCCCTGAGCTAACATCTGTGCCAATCTTCCTCTATTTTGTATGTGAGTCACCTCCACAGGACGGCAGCCGACAAGTGGCATAGGTCCACACCCGGGAACCGAACCCGGGCTGCTAAAGCAGAGCACACCGAACTTAACCACTGTACTATGGGGCCACCCCCAGATTTCACATTCTTGATGGAAAGGCCCGGTTTGAGTTTTTGTAGACATTTACTCCATTCACCCTCTTCTTCCTGAATCAGTCTTGCCAACAAATCTAAACAGCAGCTCTCTACCTGCATTGTAGCTTTGTGTGCACGTGGTAGGGGAGCGGGTGGGAGGAGTGGAGGAGTGGCTGCCTTTTAAAAAATCTGATTTATCTTCTTTTTTGTTCAGGAAGTATGCCCTCAGAAAACGCAGACTAACCGCAATCTCTGCCCAAGCACATCTTTAAGAAGGCAGATCCACTCTCCAAATGACGCTTTAGTGAGCAATCGTTTCCACACTAAACGTTGATGACTTTGGCAATCAGCAATGGGAATTTTTTGAATATATAAGTGAATGAATAAATGAAAGCCCTGCTCAAGGCCTGGTTTTGGAACATCCCCAGCTCTCCCGGGATCACTCACTCTCCTGCTCCATTAGAGCTGGTTTAGGGAGCCAGAATTGAACCAACCAGAGCCCCCCAACTCAGGGTCTGCAGGAAATGCCCTTCAGAGACAGGTACTTTCTGGGAGTCATTTTTCTGGTTGTTTCTCAGACACTTGGTGACACCACTTTGGGTAGGTTATACCTTGCAGTGGGAACACTCTGCGAGGTGGACCCACATCCCACCCCTCCCCTTATTTTGCTATTTTTAAATCTAAGAAAAGGATAGGACAGGGAGGTGGGAGAAAGAACACAATGAAGCAGGAGAGCCTTGCTCTGTGTGTGTCCTCGTGTTGAGACTTGTGGTCTGTCCAGTGTGGGCCATGTTGGCGAGGGGTAAGATCCAACTGGTGTATAGGAAATAGCAGTGGATTTAGAGCCTGAAGACTGGCATTTAAGTTCTATGTCCTTATTGGCTGTGTAAACTTGGGCAACCAGTTTACTTTCAGAAGCCCTGTTGCTTCACATGTAAAAGGGAAATGGCAGCAAAGCCATCTGAGGGCAGGTGTGATGATTAAATGTACTAGAGAATACAAAGGGGCTTAGGTAGAGAGTAAAGTACTAAATACATACCGTGGTTAGGACTCTGGCTTGGAGTCAGGCAGATTGGCTGTTAGACTATATTACTGGCCATCAATATCCAGTGCCACTCCCTGTAGTCAGGCTTGGTCACGCGACTTGGGCAATGCATAGGGAAGTGCCCCCTTAGTTCCAAGGGGGGACTTTACAAGCTCTTCAGCAGTTCCCCAGCTCTCTTCCCCTGCCCCTGTGATGAGGAAGCATGAGTGAAGAGGGGCCCTGGGGAGTCAGGGCCCTGAGTGGTTAAAGTAAGCACAGCTTCCAACTGTTCCATGATCCATCGGTGCCTATCACCAGCTGTTTTAGCTGTTTTAAGGGATTTGGGGCTTGATTGTTACTGCAGCAAAAGCGAGTCTGGCCTCACTGATACAGCCGGGTACTGTTCCGTTATGCCATTTAATAGAAAAAAAAGAAACAAAGGAAAACAACACACAAAGAAAACACAAACATAGTAACACTGAACACAACACAGTCTTGGGGAGATCTCAGGGACAGCCCGAGCCGAGTGCTACTTGCTGGCGCTCTTGGGAAGCGGCCGGTAGACCCCGACGACCACAGCATGGTCCCTCTCATAAGGCTCCAGGGTCAGCTGCTCTTGGGGCTTTAAGTTCTCCTGCTGCAACTTCCTCACCTCAGAAGCAAACACCGCCTCGGCAGAGGCAGTCGAGTCGATGCAGTTGGCCTTGATGGAGATGAGGAAGTGGCCTCCGTTGCGCAGGAAGGTGTGGGCGTTCAGAGCCACGATGCGCGACTGGTCCGGCTGGGCCACGTCCGCGAAGATCACGTCCACCATCCCAATGAGCATGCGGTACTTGAGCGGGTGCCGGGCATCTTCGAGGACCGGGATGATGTTGGTTCGCTTCTTGGCCACGTTGACCAGATCGCGGCCGGCGCGGTGGGAGAACTCGACCGCGTAGACCAGGCCGTCGGGGCCGATGATGTCGGAGACGTGGGAGACAGTGGTCCCCGAGGCGGCGCCCAGGTACAGCACTTTGGACTTGGGCTTGATGTGGATCTGGTCGACCCCGCCCAGGATGGCCGCGGCCAGCTTGGAGCGGAAGGGGTTCCACGTGCGGTACTCCTGCTTCACGCCGCCCTCGGTCACCGTGACCCGCCGCTCGCCGTACACCGAGTGGCCGGGCACCATGTTCAGCGTGACCAGCGCGTCCTCCGCCCCGCGGTAGATGAAGACGCCCTCGTGCCGGTGCGGTTCCACCGACACCGCGCTGGCGCCCTTCCTGCGGCGGCTCTTGCTCTTGGCCACGCCTCCGCGCCGCTGCCCGCCGCCGCCGCGGTCCCTGCCGTCCCCGCCGCCGCGCCCCCGGCCCCGGCCGCCGCCGAAGCCGCGCGCCCGCGCCCCGAAGCCGCCCCTGCCCCCCGGGCCGCCGCCATCGGCCCCTCCTCCCCGACCCCCTCCGCCTCGCCCTCCGCCCCAGCCGCCGCCCCCGCCGCCGCCTCCGCGGCCGCCCGACCCGCCCCCGCGCGAGCTCGCCGCCGACTTCATGGCGCGCCCTGGGCGCCGGGGGCTGGCGGTGGCTGTCAGGGGTCGCAGGTAGCTGGCGGCGGTTCTCAGGGGTCGCAGGTAGCTGGCGGCGGTTCTCAGGGGTCGTCGGGGGCTCCGGGCGGTGGTCCTGGACCAGGACGAAGGTTGGCGGCAGCGGTCGCCGGCCGGGTTAGCCTGGGTGGGCGGCGGGGGCGAGGTGGGCGGCGGCAGGGACCAGCGCTACTGCAGTCCCCGCATCCCTGGAGCCGCCGTTTGACGCGGCTGGCGTGATTGCATCACACCCGCTATGGCGACCCTGCAGCCCCGGAAGCCCCCTTCCCGCCCGCGCGCAGACGCAGCCTGCTGCCTTGTACGCTTTCCCCTGCCCCCTTCCCCATCTTCTGCTTTCTCAGGGACCCTTGGCACTTCTCCTGGGCTACAGGGAAAGGGCATCTTCTCGGCAGGAGAGGGGGAGACAAGCACCAGCGTCAGTCCTTGCTGTGCCACTTGCTTGCTGCGTGGTCTCAGGAAGCTTCCCTGACCCTCTCTGGGGATCTTGTGTGAACTTGGGCAAGTTGCTTGAGGTATCTCGGTGTCATCATCCCGTCTCTAAGACAGAATCTACCTCAAAGATTTGTTTTAAAGCACCACATACACTTACCCTAGCCGTGGTGCATGCTAAGTGCTCTGTAAGCATTAGCTTTTTTGTTGTTTTTGATGTATTTCTTTGGGTCAATTTTTTGAGGTATAGTTTACATACAATAAAATGCACCATATTGTTGTGTTTTGTCTTGTTTTAAATAAATGTACTGGTCTTAGAGCTTTTGCCACCTGAGAGTGGCTCTGACACTCTTATACAAGGTTGGTGGGAATGGAGGTTGGTACACAGATTCTGACAAAACACTTAAACAACGTACTTATACTGGGACTTAGTTATTCCACTTTGAAAATTTTCTTCCTAAAGGGATGATCCCAGCAATTACCAATATTGGTGATTAGAACTACTGGAGTGAGGGTGGTTGTCATCGTGGTCATGGAAGTGATGGTGGAGGTGAGAGGAAGTAGACTAATCCAAGAGATATTTAGAAGAATTCACAAGACTTTCTGATAGAGTGGATCTAGGAAATCAGATAGAGGAAAACTCTAAGCCAGGGATTTCCAAAGTATAGTGGCTCTCCTGCTGTGGTTAACAGCCTGCAAGCTGCAGCCCTGGTTGCTCTCTACTTAGCTCTGCTCTATTCCATCAACTGTGCTAAATCCCAGAACTTGTGCTGGGAATATGAGGCAGCAAGAAAATGTTGATTCTTCAGTGTGAATGGGGATACATAGGCTGGAGCCCTAAATGCTATAACACACCTCAGCAGGAGCCAAAATCTCGTGTTTATTCTTGAATTCTAGTCTATGCTTCAAAAACCCGCTCTTTCAGTCTGCAGCATCTTCTTGCGCATAAAAAAAGAACCATTTGGAAGCACCAAGAACAGCAAACAGATGACTCGGAGGCCTGCCCGTTCGGTCAGCACCACGGACAGTGACACCGTTTTAGCTCCTGGAGCTGGCTTTGGGGCCCACCCAGGAGGCTGAGAAGGTGATGTAGGTGGTGTAAGCAACCAGCAGATCTCCCTATTAGTGGAACTAAGTGCCTGCTCCAGAGAGAGACAAAACGTTCCTGAAGTCAAGCAAATGTCAGGCAGCAGGTGCTGAGTGTGCACACAACAAAGCTTTCATTCCCTCCTGGACCAGGGCTTCTCCTGTCCCAAATTCATGGACAGCAACATCAGGTCTGGTTTCCTCTGAGGGCCAAAGCGCCTCCTTAAAAGGGGCCAGAAGTCTATGTGTTGGAATGTGGACAAGGGGTTAGAGAGTGCAATGGCTAATTCCTGAGGTGGATGGTTCACATAAAACAGTCTCCTTAGAGGTTCTTGCTCTCGTTGAAAAATTGAAGTGTGTTCTCCAGAATGATGAGGTATGCTTGGTTCCTTGGTCTGGATTTCCCCAAAATCACACTCCTATAATGGTTAATTTTATGTGTCAACTTGACTGGGCCACAGGGTGCCCAGATATTAGGTCAAATGTTATTCTGGGTGTTTCTGTGAAGGTATTTTGGGATTCAATTAACATTAAATTGGTAGACTGAGTAAAGAAGCTTGCCTTCCATAATGAGGGTGGGCCTCATCCAATCAGTTGAAGGCCTGAATAGAACAAAAGGCTGACCCTCCCCTGAGTGATAGAGCATTCTTCTGCTTGACAGCCTTTGAACAGATACATTGACTCTTCCTGGTTCTATAGCAGCCTGCCTGCCTTTGGACTTGAACTGTAACATAATCTCTGCAGATTTTGGATTTGTCAGCCTCCATAACTGTGTGAGCCATTTCCTTATCATCTATATAGATATAGACATAGATATAGATATAGATAAGATGTAGATATATAGACATAGATACAGATAGATTGATCCATCTATCTATCCTATTGGTTCTGTTTCTCTGGAGAACTCTGACTAATACAGACCCTGAGACAAGGACTTGGGTCCAGGTGAACCGAGGAAGCACATGTGAGGGTGGGAAAAATGAGACAGGGAAGGAAGACAGGCTATGAAAGGGTGCATTAATGAGCAGGTTACCACAGTGGGTGATTAGGGCTCAACTGTTCTGAGCACTCTCTGAGAGACTGTGTGGAGGGCATCTCAGAATTGTTTCACTGCAGGCTGGGAGGCCGAGGCATTAATCCACCATTCTCCTGTCTCCTATTGTCAAGAGCTGTTTCTGGGGCATTAACTTCCCTGTCCGTTGAGTTGCTCCTGTGTGTGGCTCAGCAAACTCCCCTGACGCTGCAGAGAGCCCTCAGCCAGAGAAGCAGGCACTTGGGGTGGGGAGCTGCGATTGTGCTGGAAACTGTTTACCACAGCTGCACGTGAGCTCAGGGGTGGGCCTAGGGCATATTGGGTAGGGCATCAACAGTGCCCTCTTCACTTGGCCACTAAAACTCATATACAACCAGAACTTTGTAACTTAGAAAATGTGCATGAGTTCACAAGGCTTATTACATCAGGAAAGAAAGTCATACTAGAAATGTACTAATAGTACCTGTAATACAGGTATTCAACTTGGCAGTACAAAACTCTCATCAATAAGCGTTAATATTTTTCACTCTGGTACACAGTATCACAGAGGTCTGCAGTTACTTTTGAATAGCTTATTTCTTCTTTGCTTTTATTCAGGATACTCAAGCCCAATCCCCCACAATGAACTCTCTCCACTATGCCTACAGGCTGCCGAAGGGGATCTGAATCCAAGACCAAGAGACCCGCCAAACTTTTACCTAAAATAGGTTAGATAATTCTGGTCACCACTCCAGATATAAGCCTTAGAGGGCACACCTACTGACCCATTCTGACCTTTGTCTTATCACTTTCTGTTACGTTGTCGTTAACAATACAAGTATCTCCCAGGCCCCTGTTCACAGCCTCTGTTTTAAATGGACTTAGGTAGACTTTCTAAGTCTTGCCGTTCATTTCAGAACTGATACTCTCAAGGATGTCATGCATTCTTATGTGATTAATTAAATGGAATCCATTGTGCGGGATTAAAAATTTTAATAAGCACCATATTCATGAATTTAGAGTTGTGCTTTGGGATTAAGTAATTACCATAAACTAGCAATAGGAGTGGGCCCTCTCAAAGGTGGTGCCCATTTCCCAGGTTTTGGTGGCCCACCATACTCACTCGATTTCATACCAGGGCTTGAGGCAGCCTCCACTACACTCTAGCAGTGACGAATTCTCCAGATAGCCTCCCTCCCCTTCCCCCAACTGCCCATCAGTTTCATCACATTACTGTTGTCATTTTCAACAATCTGCTAACGGTTCCAGAGCCCCTCTCCCTTCAGGTATGCAAGCCTAAGGCAACTTTCTCAGGCCTCTTCCCTCTGCTTCATTGCATTGCTGTTGACAGCCTTGGAACTCACATAAACCAAGTTTTCAATCTTGCTTCTGATCAGAAGCATCCTTTCCCAGGGCAGTATTTGATGACTTCCACAGAGACTTTTTCTGTCTCCTGGCTTTGATTCCTACCTGGCATTACTAGTGGTTACAGCCTGTCTATTGACAAGCTACAGCCTGGGAGCAAGACTTTCAGTCCAGTTGAACATGTTCCACCTATCCTGTGCACGACCCCAGAATGCTACCAAGGCAGGGACTCATGCCAAGTGTTGGCATCATAGGGGGACTGAGGTGTCAAAAAAAACTCTTCCAGTGATTCATACTGGGGATGCAGGGATGGTTCAACATCCACAAATCAATCAACGTGATACACCACATTAACAAAATGAGGAATAAAAACCACATGATCATCTCAATATATGCAGAGAAAGCATTTGACAAGATCCAACATCCATTTATGATAAAAACTCTCAATAAAATGGGTATAGAAGGAAAGTACCTCAACATAATAAAGGCCATATATGACAAACCCATAGCCAATATCATACTCAAAGGGGAAAAATGGAAAGCCATCCCTCTGAGAACAGGAACAAGACAAGTGTACCCACTCTCACCACTCTTATTCAACATACTACTGGAGGTTTTGGCCAGAGCAATTAGGCAAGAAAAAGAAATAAAAGGTATCCAAATTGGCAATGAAGAACTGAAACTCTTGCTGTTTGCAGATGATATGATTTTATATATAGAAAACCCTAAAGAATCCATTGGAACACTATAAGAAATAACAACTACGGTAAAGTTGCAGGGTACAAAATCAACTTATAAAAATCAGTTGCATTTCTATACTTTAATAATGAACTACCAGAAGGAGAACTCAAGAATACAATCCCATTTACAATCACAACAAAAAGAATAAAATATCTAGGAATAAATTTAACCTAGGAGGTGAAAGACCTATACACTGAAAACTATGAGACATTATTGAAAGAAATCGATGATGACATAAAGAAATGGAAAGATATCCCATGCACATAGATTGGAAGAATAAACATAGTTAAAATATCCATACTACCTAAAGCAATCTACAGATTCAATGCAATCCCAATCAGAATCCCAATGACATTCTTCACGGATATAGAACAAAGAATCCTAAAATTCATATGGGCCAACAAAAGACTCTGAATACCTAAAGTAATCCTGAGAAAAAAGAAGAAAGCTGGAGGCATCATAAGCCCTGACTTCAAAATATACTACAACACTATAGGAATCAAACCAGCATGGTATTGGCGCAAAAACAAACACACAGATCAATGGAACAGAATGGAAAGCCCAGACATAAAACCACACATCTACAGACAGTTAGTCTTAGACAAAGGAGCTGAGAACATACAATGGAGAAAGGAAAGTCTCTTTAATAAATGGTGTTGGGGCCGGCCCTGTGGCTTAGTGGTTAAGTGCGCACACTCCGCTGCTGGCAGCCCGGGTTTGGATCCCAGGCGTGCACCAACGCACTGCTTCTCCGGCCATGCTGAGGCCGCATCCCGCATACAGCAACTAGAAGGATGTGCAACTATGATGTACAACTATCTACTGGGGCTTTGGGGAGAAAAAGGGAAAAAAAGGAGAAGGATTGGCAATAGATGTTAGCTCAGAGCCAGTCTTCCTCAGCAAAAAGAGGAGGATTAGCATGGATGTTAGCTCAGGGTTGATCTTCCTCACAAAAAAAAAAAATGGTGCTGGGAAAACTGGACAGCTACATGCAAAAGAATGAGAGTAGACCATTATCTTTCACCATACACAAAAATTAACTCAAAATGGATTAAAGACTTGAAGGTAGGACCTGAAACCATAAAACTCCTAGAAGAAAATATAGGCAGTACACTCTTTGACATTGGTCTTAGAAGGATCTTTTAGAATACCATGTCCACTCAAGCAAGGGAAACAAAAGAAAAATAAATGGGACTTCATCAGACTAAAGAGCTTCTGCAAGGCAAAGGAAACCAGGAACAAAACAAAAAGACAACCCACCAACTGGGAGAAAATATTTGCGAATCATATATCCAACAAGGGGTTAATCTCCAAAATATATAAAGAACTCACACAACTCAACAACAAAAAAACAACCAACTCAATCCAAAAAGGGGCGAGGATATGAACAGACATTTTTCCAAAGAAGATATACAGATGGCCAACAGGCACACAAAAAGATGTTCAACATCACTAATCATTAGGGAAATGCAAATCACAACTACAATGAGATATCACCTTACACCTGTTAGAATGGCTATACTTACCAAGACGAAAAACAACAAATGTTGGAGAGGAGGTGGAGCAAAGGAAACCCTCATACACTGCTGGTGGGAATGCAAACAAGCACAGCCACTATGGAAAATAGTATGGAGATTTCTCAAAAAATTAAAAATAGAAATACCATATGACCCAGCTATCCCACTGCTGGGTATTTATCAAAAGAACCTGAAATTAACAATTCAAAGAGGCTTATGCATCCCTATGTTCAATGCAGCATTATTCACAACAGCCAAGACATGGAAGCAACCCAAGTGCCCAATACCTGATGAATGGATAAAGAAGATGTGGTATATATATACAATGGAATACTACTCAGCCATAAAAAAGACAAAATTGTCCCATTTGCAACAACATGGATGGACCTGGAGGGTATTATGTTAAGTGAGATAAGCCAGACAGAGAAAGACAAACACCATATGATTTCACTCATATGTAGAAGGTAAACAAACACATAGACAAAGAGAACAGATTAGTGGTTACCAGAGAGGAAGGGGGTTAGGGAGTGGGCATAAGGGGTAAAGGGCACTTATATATGGTGACTCACAAATAATAATGTACAACTGGAATTTCACAATGTTATAAACTTATGTGCTTATGACCTCAAAAAAATAAAAAATAAAAATAAAAATAGGAGCCAGCCCCGTGACTTAGTGGTTAAGTGCGCGCGCTCCGCTACTGGCGGCCTGGGTTTGGATCCAGGGTGCACACCAATGCACCACTTCTCCGGCCATGCTGAGGCCGCGTCCCACATACAGCAACTAGAAGGACGTGCAGCTATGATGTACAACTATCTACTGGGGCTTTGGGGGAAAAAAGGAGGAGGATTGGCAATAGATGTTAGCTCAGAGCTGGTCTTCCTCAGCAAAAAGAGGAGGATTAGCACGGATGTTAGCTCAGGGCTGATCTTCCTCACAAAAAATAAAAAAATAAAAACAAAAAAAAATAAAAAAAAGAATACAAGAAACTGAAACTTAACTGTGAACATTTAAAAATAAATAAATAAATAAATAAATAAATAAAAATAAACCTCTTCCACTAAAATTTTCATCTGGAGCCACTGAAAACATTGAAACCTGTCTCATTCCCAAAAGTTCTTTAGCAGTGGGGCCCATCTACTCAAGATGTCTCCTAAAGGGATAAGTTGGCATTATGATCCAGACATTTCTCTCTGATAGCCAGTAAGAACAACTATGGTCACTTAAACTTTTGTTTACAGTTGACTTATTATTCCATAAGATATGCCCTATAGTGATCTTCATAAGTGTATCTGTGACTGGGCATCAATAGTTAAGATGAGGTACACTAGTCCTACCCATAGACATAAAAAGATATGTGAGAAACTTTGCTCTATTTCTCTCACTCAATTCCAGAAAACTGCCTATGGAATGATTAGCCATGATTTAGGTAAAACCAGCCAGACGGCTGTGTAACCCCATCCTTAGTCTCATTCGTATTGAAACATTCATTCACGAAGTGGCTTCCTCAACCTTTTTTCTGTGAGCCACGGTCCATTTCTAAAGGTGACTCTGGGGATTTGCATCTCCACCTCCAGTGATAGCCACAGCTGTATTTGGTCAAGATGGGCTGGGCTATAATGGTGTAATATATTATAATCCCTAAATCTCAATGGATTAATACAATTATGTTTATTTCTTGCTTACATTTCATGTCCATTGAAGGTCCGTGGGAGGTTTGCTCCACATAGTCACTAAAGGGCTCAGGCACCAACATCTTGTGACTGTGACATGAGAAACAAGAGGGCTTACATTGTTACTATTGGGGAAGACAGTGCACGGAGAACTCACATTCCTTTTTCAATGTTTTGGCGTAAGGTTTGACATAGTCATTTCTACTTACAACCCATTGGTCAGAACTAGTCACGTGCCCTGTCTAACTGAAAGGCAGCTGGGAAATGGGGATGGGATAATCGTTGAACAGTAAATGTTTTTGCCATAGGTATCTACTGCATAATGCCAGGCTGGCACACCTCCATCAGTGTACCCAACACAAACACCACAAATGAAATTTACTGTTCAATGTGCATATATTTAAATTTACTCATGAAGACAATACATAATACCCTTTTACTAACATATGACTAAAACCTAGAGTCATAATCAATTCTCAATCACATAGCTAATATAGCTTGTTAGATAAAGCAGAAAAAGAGAACCATCTCTCCTTTTCTAGTCTCTGGGCCTTGGTGAACAGCTCAAGTCCCTTAACTGGGATCCCATTAACGTTTGGCCATTACCTCCCTGGGTGTGGCACTTCATCTCCGGGGTAGCTCAGACTCTCACTCTATTTCCCCCTGTAGAATTAGTGACTGATAGTCAGAAAATGCTCGAAAAGCTGAGATGATGTGTTAATCAGAGTTCTCCAAAGAAACAAAAACTTATTTTCTCACAGTTCTGGAGGCTGGAAGTCCCAGATCAGAGTGCCAAGCACAGTCAGTGTCTGATGAAAGCTCTCCCTCTGGCTTGTAGATGGCCACCTTCTTACTCTGTCCTCACCTGGTGGGGAGAGAGAGCTCTCTGACGTCTGTTCTTCTAAGGACACTAATCCTATTAGTGCTACACCCTGTGACCTCATTTAACCTTAACTACTTCCTTACTCCAAATACAGACGTTGAGTGTTAGGACTTCAACATACCAATACTGGGGAGACACAATTCAGTCTACGGTAATGCACTACTTTTTCAAGGGTCTTCTCTCTAGAAGAAACCTTAGAAATTATCAGTAATTCTTTTTACAGTATAAGAAATTGAGATTCAGAGGTTAGCTGACTTGTCCACACTACAGATCCTACAAACTATCTAAAATCCCCACAAAAATACAGTGAGTCTAATTGGGCTCTCCTTCAATCCAATACATTTTACCTTTTACGAGTACTGTCCATACTTATGTCATGAAACTGTTGGCCAATATGGAAATGCAAAGCATGCCAAATACCAAAATAAAGCAAAAATTCTTAACTTCAACTGACCCTATGTAGTTGCATTAACTTCAAGGAAATTTCTATGACCCAACTGAATATTATTTAACCAATTTTCTAGGACAGTTAATGCTGGCCATTTTGGGCTAACATTGGCCAAGACGGAGTCATACACTCACAGGAAAAATTAACATAAAATTACTTTTTGATGCAAATTAACTTTGGGTGACCTCTCCTTGATACTATTCATGCTCTAGTTCAAATCCTCTGTAAGAATTCATTGTTCAATGGGGAAAAAAATCAAGGCTGCCAGATGACTCCTCATTTACCCCAACATATTCGGAATAATTTCTCTATGTCCTCATTTGTACCGTTAGTTCACTCTGCTTTCTGAGAACTTGATAGCCAGTAGGGAAACTCCAAACATAGGCATAAAAATTAAAACAACACATTTGGACTTCGGTTGCTCTCGTGGCTCCTCTTTGACCCCAGTGAATTCTAAATGACCTGTTTGTGACCTCATTCTTGCTGGTACAGCTTCCCTCATCTCTCTAGGAATTTTTTGTTTTGTCAGTGGGGTCCTGTTATGAGAGGTTTGGGGATTCGATCGGAGACGTAAAAGACACTTTTCACTCCAAACAAATGGACTGAAGGTATATTTTATTATATAGAGGATAGTAAAGGTGACAGTCTGCAAACAGATCCAAATAGGTCAAATATTAAGAGGGAAAAAACATCAGCCCGACTGGAAAGGGAAAACACCCACATCGGCTGAAGAGAAATGACACAAATCAACCAGAAAGAGAAACACCAGGTTGACCGAAAAGAGAACACATCAAATCAATTACTTCATATCAAATCAATTACTTCACATCAAATCAGTTACTCACAACATCCACGCCCCACTGCCGGGAGAGCCCTGTCAATCGACGCGGCTGGGCAAGGATCACACGTCCTGGGCAAGGTGTCCCTTCCACAGGTGGAACTCTCACCAGGGCTCAGTTTCCAGCAGTTTTTATACCATCAGTAATTTCCAGAGTAAGCAATTACAGAGTTTGCAGAGCAAGCATTTAGTGTTCTCATGTACAAAATGGTTATCAGTGGCGTACGTGCACTGAGCCCCCTGGTTAACATCCCAGCCCAGTAGTTGTGTACGTGTATTGTTCTCTTTGGTTATCGTCCCAGCCCGGCACAGATGGCCAGTCCATCCCGTGCTACGACGCTCCAAGAGCCTTGAAATGTTACAACTTGCAACTCCCTCCGTGAGAGAAGGGCCAGTTCCCACCACGCAGAAAGCAGCTTTTATATTTTTTTTGTGTGCTGGTGGCTGTAGGTCAATGGAGCGGCCAAACATGGCTGTACTCATGTCAAGACATATTCGGCCGTGGCCGTCTCTATTAACCATAAGACACCATACGCACAGACAATGAACTTCGTACACAAGTACATAAGGCACATCCAAGAATCCAAAATCTAATGACTACAATAATTATAAAACTATCTCGCAATAAAGGACCCAAACCCCAAGGTAACCAATCAAATAACCCCTTAGAATATGAAATGTTATTAACTTGATCTTGCAAATCATGTACAGCATCAAAAATAACATTTGATAAGGTAACACTTAGGCCTAACAAATTAGCTTGCAGAAGTCCAGATCAGCCCCCATCACGGAGGGTAACAGAAGGCAGGGTAATAGAGAAATTATAACTAGTTTTGCGTGACTGATCAGATACAGGCTTATACCGAGAGATTGCTTGATGTTTCTGAGACCAAATTTTTCGGCCATTCATAGTCTAGGTTATAGGTCCCACTGGTGTAGAGCAGTTGGTCTAACAGTAGAGGGTCAAAGGTTGTCCTACAGAGGCATTAGTTGGTGTGTAGGTCAGCAGCAGACATGGAGTTGTAGCACAGCATAGCGAACACAGCAGGAGTATCTATTTACGCAAAGAAACAGAATTTTTAGGAACATGATATAACTGTTCATTTCCTGGATACATAACTATGAGTGTTGTAGTGGGCCCTTGGGCCACTACTTTTGCGGCACGGGGAGCCGCATTGGGTGGATGTGTCACCCACACTTTTGTTCTAGGTTTTCATCCATCTGTAGACCCAAATCCTTGTATTCCTCTTTTAGTTAATTCACTTGGAGGTTGTCCTTGTGACACATTTGGAGTCAAGAGGGGAAGCACCAATAATTGTCCCACTCGTTCCCCAGACTCTACAGTTAGTACTGTGTCACTACCATTATATAATATAAATTTTATTTCTCTTTGGTAATCTGGATCAATAACTCCTCCTAGTACATCAATACCTTTTGTTGCCAGTCCAGAGCGTCCTTTTAACAAACCAAAGGTATTTTTGGGAAATTGTACCCCTATCCCAGTAGGGACTATAGACTGCTTCTTAGGGGGCAGTTGAATAGAATGAACAGTAGATAAATCCAATCCAGCCGCTTCGGCCGTGGCACGAAAAGGCGGTTTAGCAGACTGAGTCAGGGGCCAATAGGTTAAGGTCATAAACTCATGGGTGGCGGCTGCCACTTCCGTAATCTTTGCTGGTAACAACCTTGACAGAGGAGTCTCCTTAGGGCCTAGTGGCCTGTTATTTAACACATTTAGAGCAGTACTTAGATGGTTGTGCCACCCCTTTAATGAGCCATGACCAAGTTTCCTCAATTGTTGTTTAAGCAATCCATTCATTCGTTTTATGAGGCCTGCAGCTTGGGGGTAATAAGGTATATGATAAATCTATTTTATATAATTTTCTTTGGTATAAGTTTGAATCAACTTACCTGTAAAGTGGGAACCATTGTCACTCTGAATTTGCCTTGGTGTTCCATAATATAACTTAATTGTATCTAATAATTTTACGGCACTCTGTTGGGTGGCCACTTTAGCTGGTATAGCCAATAAATAACCAGAATATGTATCAACAGCAGTGCAGGCATAAGTATATCCACAAGAATTTGGCAATGGTCCAATAAAATCTATTTGCCAGGTATGGGCGGGAAATAATCCCTTTTGGATATGACCTTGGTAGGGGTGTGGAACTCCCCGTTTATTTAACTATTGGCATAACTGACATTGTTGTACTGTAGTGGCAATATCATCATGGGTGACAAGGATTCCCCTTTGTTGTGCCCACCTGTATGAAGCTTGTTCTCCCAAGTGTCCACTCTTTTCGTGGACCCATTGTGCTAAGCCTGGGTTGTGCGTTGCACGAATCTGCACCAGCTGATTAGCATGAGAATTAAGCTTTCGTTCTGCAGAAATTAAAGAACTGTGAGCATCAACATGAAATACAGTAACAATCGTGTTTTGACACCACAACCATATGTCTTCCCATAATTTTTTTCCCCATATTTTTTTATCATTAATTTTCCAATCATGTTTTTTCCATTGTGGCATCTACGTTGCCAAACCTTGTGCCACTGCCCACGAATCAGTATATATATGACATTGTTGCCCCTGTTCTTGTTGAAGTGCCTGATACACCGCATAGAGTTTAGCATACTGGCTACTCATATTATCTCTAGTGGTGACAATTGTTTGTTGGGTGGATGGGTTATAGGCAACTGCTTTCTATTTTTGTGAGCTCGATATCATTTTGGCAGAACCATCCGTAAACCAGGTATGTTTTTGTTGTTTTTTAGTCAATTGATCATATGAGACACCCCATTTAACAGGAGATTCTGTTATATCAGTCTTAGGTGACACATTTGGCTCACTGCTATATTGAGACACTTGTTTATGTAATAGAGACAACCCCTTTGGGCCAGGTTTGGCCCGGTCTTGAATATACAATTTCCATTTGATGATATTAAATTTTTGTGCATGTCCAATTTTATGAGTAACAGGCGTGCTATGAATCCATTGTATGATGGGTATTTGAGGTCGCATAATTACCTCATGTCCCAGGGTAAGGCTTTCTGAGTCTATTAGAGCCCAATAGCAGGCTAACAACTGTTTTTCAAAAGGACTATATCTTTCACTGGAACAGGGAAGCTTGTGACTCCAAAATCCCAGAGGATTACGTCGGGCACCTTGTTTTTGCCATAAACTCCAGCTGGCATACTGATCAATGACATCTACCTGTAACTCAATGGGTCCCGGTTTAATTGGCCATAGATCTAAAGCAGTCTGAATAGCATGTTTGGCTGCTTCAAAAGCTTCTTTTTGTTCCATTCTCCATTCAAATTTATATTTTTTTCTGGTAACTTTATATAAAGGTGCAAGGAGCCGACTTAAATGTGGAATATGTGCCCTCCAAAATCTAAATAATCCAATAAATTTTTGTGTTTCCTTTTTGTTACGGGGTGCTGCAAAATCTAATATCTTTTGTCTAGCTTTAGGTAAAATTTTTTGTTTTCCATTATTTCAAAGTACTCCCAAAAATTTAACATTTGAACTCGGGCCCTGAATTTTAGCTGGATTAGTTTTCCATCCATCCTCCTCAAGTGTGTCCATTACTTTTTCTAACTGTTGTTGTACTTTTTCTTCTTCATTTTCTTGGATATTAATATCATCTATATAATGTACTATTTGGACATCATCAGAAGCAGGTACCTTTGCCAAGTTTTCAGCAACCTGTCGATGGCAGATAGTGGGACTATGTACATATCCCTGAGGAAGTCTAGTAAAGGTGTATTGTTGTCCCAGCCACGTGAAAGCAAACTGTTCTTGGACACTTTTAGGTATAGGTATGGTGAAAAAGGCATTAGCCAAGTCTATGACTGCATACCAAGTGCCTGGACAACATTGCACTTTTTCTATAAGAGTAATCAAATCAGGGACGGCCGCTTGAATAGACGGAGTCACTTTGTTTAGTTTTCTGTAATCTACAGTCATTCTCCATGTCCCATCACCTTTTTTAACAGGCCAGATAGGATTATTCCAGGCTGTAGTTACTCTGCGAAGGACTTTTACAGCCAAATAATCTTTTATGGTCTCAGATATTTCTTGTTGTCCTCCAGGGATGCGATACTGTCTTTGATTGATCACTTGTGTGGCAGGTGGAATTTTTACTTTATGATGCAAACATCCCACAATTATAGCATTAATATGAAAAGACAAAGCTCTAATAGCAAATTGGTATTGTCCATCAGCCAAATTTAATGTCAATCCTTTTAGAATATCAATACCAATTATATATTCTGGTATTGGCACAATCATAACTAGATATGTGCGCCGGGGTAGTTGCCCAATTTGCATAGAAAGATTAGTGGTAACTGCCTGGATTTCTTTTCCTCCCAATCCAGTTATCAGAATTGATGTACCTTGAAACTTAGTTGGATTCCCATAGATAAGGGTGGCCTCTGCCCCTGTATCTATAAGTGCCTTCACACTAGTTGCAGATCCATTCTTCCAAAATATTTTAATTGGTACATGTGGTCTAATATCTTTTCTTATAGTGGCACTAATCGATATAGAGGTTTGGCCTTCCCCTCAATCACATAAGTCAGCAAGAAGAGGATCCAAGGGAGGAGGTGGTGCACTAGGTGTAGTAGGCACTGGGTTGGAAGCATTCTCTATATTGTCCCTTCTATTCACTTGTTTTACATTTAGCCCTTTTTCTTTATATAGTTTCTATAATTCTCTAGTGTCAACTCCATCAATCTGGTCTTTAGGTACTCCTGCCTGGAGTAGGGCCAAAAACATATCACCTCGAGTCATTTTATCCTTTTTAAAGAATGTTTCTCTTTTTTCTCTTCTTGGAGAGTTTTCAGTTGTCTGCCAGTCTCCCAAGTCTGCTAGCTGCATAATCTTATCTGCAAGTGTTGATATAGGGCTTTCAGTTTCATTCATGAGAAGGGTTGTAATTATTTGTTTGTATGCCGGAGGTGCAGTTTTTATCAACTTGTTTCGCACCTGGACACTTAAAGTCATTTCATTTAAAACTTCACCACACCCCAGAAACACAGCCCGTTTCATGGTTTCTTCTCTCATCTTTTGAACACAATCTTTTAAAGTATACCATAGTCTATTAGTGTCTGGCCACATATCATCCGTGGGGTATTTATCTTGAGCTCCTTTTACTGCAAGAGCCAATAAAGTTGTACCATCAGTGTCTTGTCCACGATCATTTGGGGGGTGAGCATTCATGCTCCAGTCTCTGAAAGCTCCCCGTATTATTGGATCATTGGACAAAATTACAAATTTAAAAGCATCTCCTGCATCCAGATTAATTCCTGTAGCGCCCATATCATATAGGCGAACAAGCCAGGTTATAATGGCTTCTCCAGGCTTTTGTGTAGCCCGGGCTAAAATATCAGAAATTTCTTGTTGGTTAAAATCCTCAATCACAGCTTTCCTTACAGGATGATTACCATCTATTTCCATCCACCGACAGCGAACAGGGCGTGCCTCTGTGCGTTTGGGCGGTTTTTCCTCTTCCTCATAATCAGTTTCAGAATCATCATCCCAGATATCACCATCCCAGGTGTCCGGGTCCCACTTAGGACCGGCCGATGCTATGGCCATATGAACTTTTCGTTCATTTACCTTTCCTCTCCTCTTTCTATATTTATATTTGGCAACTCTTACAGCGGCCTTTTCTGCTATAGCTTGGTAGTTACGAGCCTGATCTCCCAGTGCATGATATTGACATTGAATCATAGCCAAGCGAGACTGCAAATCTAAATTTTTTTTTTCCGAGAGTGCCTTCTCTGCCTGTATCTTATCCCTATCTTCTATAGCCCGGCGATAAGCAGTCAACAAACACCAACCTCGCCGTGCCAAAAAGGAAACATCATCTTTCTCTTTCCTTTCCACCGTCTGCAAACCTTTGGTCACATCTAACGGTTCAAATCGTCGCAGACGAGCATCCCAAGCTTCACATAGCCCTGACCTACAAGCCCACTCCCCAGCCAGAGTGCAAAAGGGAGGGTCCTCCCATCCTGGAATCCCTTCCACCTTGGCTTCAGTTACCTTTCGTTTGAATAGGAAAGGCATCTCCTTAATCGAATCCTGCTCACAGCGCCAATTATGTTATGAGAGGTTCGGGGATTCGATCGGAGACGTAAAAGACACTTTCCACTCCAAACAAATGGACTGAAGGTATATTTTATTATATAGAGGATAGTAAAGGTGACAGTCTGCAAACAGATCCAAATAGGTCAAATATTAAGAGGGAAAAAACATCAGCCCGACTGGAAAGGGAAAACACCCACATCGGCTGAAGAGAAATGACACAAATCAACCAGAAAGAGAAACACCAGGTTGACCGAAAAGAGAACACATCAAATCAATTACTTCATATCAAATCAATTACTTCACATCAAATCAGTTACTCACAACATCCACGCCCCACTGCCGGGAGAGCCCTGTCAATCGACGCGGCTGGGCAAGGATCACACGTCCTGGGCAAGGTGTCCCTTCCACAGGTGGAACTCTCACCAGGGCTCAGTTTCCAGCAGTTTTTATACCATCAGTAATTTCCAGAGTAAGCAATTACAGAGTTTGCAGAGCAAGCATTTAGTGTTCCCATGTACAAAATGGTTATCAGTGGCGTACGTGCACTGAGCCCCCTGGCTAACATCCCAGCCCAGTAGTTGTGTACGTGTATTGTTCTCTTTGGTTATCGTCCCAGCCCGGCACAGATGGCCAGTCCATCCCGTGCTACGACGCTCCAAGAGCCTTGAAATGTTACAACTTGCAACTCCCTCCGTGAGAGAAGGGCCAGTTCCCACCACGCAGAAAGCAGCTTTTATATTTTTTTTGTGTGCTGGTGGCTGTAGGTCAACGGAGTGGCCAAACATGGCTGTACTCATGTCAAGACAGGTCCAATCAAAGCCTGACAGAAAACTTCTTCTTAAATAACCCTATGATTCCTTGTTAACCCCAAGGAACTCTGACTGCAGTTTAGCTTCGTTTATAACCTCATTTTGGCCTCTCTGCTCTTTAGGAATTTCTAGGAAGAGGGAGAAAATCAAAGGCTTCCAGAAAGTAAGAATTAGAATAAAGTTAACCCCTCCTGTACCACTGACCCCTTGATGATTCCAGTTGCCTTTGGAAGTTCTCCCAGACGTCAGATGATTGAAAGTGATTTTCATAAAAATAAAAATCATTTTTTTCCAGCTTTACTGAAATATAATCGACACACAACATTGTGTAAGTTTAAGGTATACAACATAATGATTTGACATATGCATATATTGTGAAATGATCACCACAATAAGGTTAGTTAATACATCCATCACCTCACATAGTTATAATTCTTTGTGTGTGTGGTGAGAACTTTTAAGATCTACTCTCTTAGCAACTTTCAAATATACAATACAGTATTGTTAACTACAGTCACCATGCTGTACATTACATCCCCAGAACTCATTCATCTCATAACTGGAAGTTTGTACCCTTTGACCATCTTCACCCATTTCCCCCAGACCCTATCCTCATCCCATCCCTGGCAACCACCAATCTACTCTCTGCTTCTGTGAGTTAGTTATTTTTATTTATTTATTTATTTATTTATTTATTTGTGAGGAAGATCGGCCCTGAGCTAACACCTGCCAATCCTCCTCTTTTTGCTGAGGAAGACTGGCCCTGGGCTAACATCCATGCCCATCTTCCTCCACTTTATATGGGACGCTGCCACAGCATGGCTTGCCAGTGGTGTGTCAGTGTGCACCCGGGATCTGAACCAGCGAACCCCGGGCCACCGCAGCGGAGGGTGCGCACTTAACCACTTGCACCACCGGGCCAGCCCCATGAGTTTGTTATTTTTAGATTCCACATATAAGCAAGATCATATGTATTTGTCTTTCTCTGTCTGACTTATTTCATTTAGCATAATGCCCTCAAGTTTCATCCATGTTGTCACAAATGGCAAGATATCCTTTTTTATGGCTGAATAATATTCCATTGTGTATATATACCACATTTTCTTTATCCATTCACCCATCAACAGACACTTAAGCTGTTTCCACGTCTTGGCAATTGTAAATAATGCTTCAGTGAACTTGGGGGTGCAGACGTCCCTTTGAGATAGTGATTTCATTTCCTTCAGGTATATATGCAGATGTAGAATCGCTGGATCATATAGTAGTTCTAGTTTTAATTTTTTGAGGAATCTCCATACCATTTTCCATAGTGGCTGTACCAATATACATTCCCACCAAGAGTGCACAAGGGTTCCCTTTTCTCCACATCTTCACCAGCACTTAGCTCTTGTCTTTTTGATGATGGCCATTCTAACAGGTGTCAGGTGATATCTCATTGTGGTTTTGATTTGCATTTCCCTAACGATCAGTGACATTGTTCACCTTTTCATGTATCTATTGGCCATTTGAATATGTTCTTTGGAAAAATGTCTATTCAAGTCCTTTTCCCACTTTTCAATCAGATTATTTGAGTTTATTTTGTTTTGTTTTGTTTTTGCTATTGAGTTGTATGAGTTTCTTATATATTTTGGATATTAACTTCCTATCTGATATGTGGTTTGCAAATATTTTGTCCCTTTCCATAGGCTGCCTTTTCATTTTGTCAATCGTTTATTTGCTGCACGGAAGCTTTGTAGTTTGATATAGTCCCACTTGTCATTTTTGCTTTTGTTGCTTGTGCTTTTGGTGTCATATCTAAAAAATCATTTCCAAGACCGATGGCAAGGAGCTTTTTCCCTATGTTTTCTTCTAGGAGGTTTATGGTTTCCAGTCTTACATTTAAGTCTTTAATCCATTTTGAGTTACTTTTCGTGAGTGTTGTAAGGCAGGGTCCAGTTTCATTCTCCTGAGTGTGATATCCAGTTTCCCAACACCATTTATTGAAGAGAATATCTTTTCCTCATTGAGTTCTTGGCTCCTTGGTCAAAGATAAAAATCTTAGCTGTTAAAACATAGCTCTAGGGCCGGCCCCGTGGCTTAGTGGTTAAGTGCGTGCGCTCCGCTGCTGGCGGCCGGGGTTCCGATCCCGGGCGCGCACCCATGCGCCGCTTCTCCGGCCACGCTGAGGCCGCGTCCCACGTGCAGCGGCTGGAGGGATGTGCAACTATGACATACAACAATCTGCTGGGGCTTTGGGGGGAAAAATAAATAAATAAAATCTTTAAAAAAAAAAAAAAACATAGCTCTATTTAAATGCAATGATCCTGTTTCCATATACTACTTTAGCTGAACTCTTTTAGTCAGTTCTCTTGGTCACAATATGAAATGGTTTTAGCCAAAAAGATTCAAGTTGCCAAAATTTTTGTTATTTCAAAAAACAGTGCCTTTAATATCCTTTTTATGCTTCCTGGTAAGGCTAAGCCCTGTCACTGAAATACCTGCTTTGTCTTCAGTGACTCAGAGACTCAGGTCCCTCAGGAGTCCTCAGCTCTCAGGTCCCTGCACATCTTGGTGTGCTGCTCAGGGCTCTGTGCCCTGCAAAGGAAGGGCAGCTGGCATCCCTCTCAGTCCACCAGGTGCAGGGTCATGAGAACAGGTGACCTTGAAGCCACGGGCATAGGCGATACCCCCGATAGAGGCACAAAGACTGGCCTGAAATCTGGGTCGCTAGAAGGAAAAAGAAGGAATCTGAAAAGCACTGGAAGAGAAAAAAGAGAGAAAGAGAGAGCGAAAGTGGAGAGGAAAAAACATGTACTTCAAGGTAAATAGACGTGGGTCCCAGTCCTGGCTCTCTGAATGGTCAGCTGTGTCCTTATTGAATCAGGTTGTTGTAAGGATTATAGATGCTCAATAATGAGTAATTCTTATCAAAGATATTAAGCCAGAGCAGGCGCAGAATGCCTCTGCTGCTAGGTATTGGCACATCTTTACTTAACTATGCTAGCAACCTCTTAAGAAGCCAATAGATATCTACTAAGCAAGAACATAGGGACAAAGAGTTTCTTCCTTCCCCACCTAATCTCCACTCTTATTTCAGTCTCCTCCTAGATTGGTGCCTCAGCCTTCCTAAGATTTTCACAACCAGCCAGGTAAACCTGGCGACAGGCAACTGAACACCAGGCCAAAGGAGTTGCAAGGATCATTTTTCCAAGGGGAGGGGAAAGACTCTTGACAAAGATAAAAACTTAATTTGACCCACTCTCACTGATTCCTCCCTGATCTTAAAGTTCTTCACAAAAGAAACTCTCTAGGCTGTTTATTTTCAGGCATTATGCATTATTTTTCTGAGATTGGTTTCTACAACATTCCCAAGGGAAGAAAAGTTCCTTCTATATTCCTGGTACTGAGCTAATTGTTTCATCTCCTATAATCCTCGCAGTAATCCTAGGATGTGGGAATTATTACTTCCATTGAACAGATGAAGAAGCTAGTGACTGGAGAGAGGAAGTAACTTTTCCAAACCAAGTTACACAGCTTGAAAGTGGTAACTAATATTTGTTGAGTGTCTACCCAGAGCTATCTCAATTACTAGTAGTAGTAGTCATATTAGTAGTAGTGACTATCATTTTTGAACACTGTGCATATATTATCCATATATATTATAGTTATTAGATATTATATATAAGATATATAATGGTATCTAGTTGGGGAGGGTAAATAAGAATATATATATTCTCATCTATATTTTTACATATATATATATATATTTTTTTTTTTTTTCTCATTTATCCTTCCCAACTAGACATACAAAGAAATTAACAGGTCCAGGGCTACACAGCAAATAACTGGTGGAACCAGGGTGTAAACCCATATCCAAACCTCACATATTCTGCCCTTAACTGCAGTGCTGCATGGCCCCATCCTCACTGTATTAGTCTGCTGGGGCTGCCATAACAAAATAGCACAGACTGTGTGGCTTAAAAAAACAGAAATTTATTTTCTCACCATTCTGGAAACTGAAAAGTCCGAGATCAACGTGCCAGCACTGTTGGTTTCTGGTAGGAACTCTCTCCTTGGCTTATAGATGGGCTTTCTTCAGTGTGTGTGCATGCGGGAAGAGAGAGAGAGAGAGAGAGATCTCTGGTGTCTCTTCCTTTTCTTAAAAGGACATTAGTTCTATCAAAGTAGGGCCCCATCCTTCTGACCTCAATTAACCTTAATTACCTCCTTAAATGCCCCATCTCCAAAGACAGTCACATTGAGGGTTAGGGCTTCAACATATGAATTTTTAGGGGGAAACAGTTCAGTCCATAACACTCACCATCCTCACAGTTGGCAGGCAATGTTAAGGTGAAGAAAGATTATGTAACACTTCTAGAGCCAAATAGCAACGAAGTAAGTGGTTGAGCAGGGTAAAAACCCAGTCCATATTCTGTGAACTCCTTTAGAGCGACGACATATACTTCTCTTATATTTTAACACAGAGTTAGGGTACAACAATTTTAGGCTGATTAATTTTCCCAGTACTAACCTTGCATTACTGAACCTGTCAAACTCAATATCCAGTGTTGACAAGCATACAGGAACATGGAATTTTCATGCGTTGCTGCTGGGACTGGTACCTTCTTTCTCAGAGCCATTTGCTAATGTGTGTTGAATCCTTTAATATGAGTGTATCCTTTGACTCAACAATTCCACTTCTTTGGTATTTATTAGAGGGAGATGATCATGGATATGTGCAAAGATTTAGCTCCAAGAATCTTCACTGCAGTATTATCTGAAAAAGCATAAGTTAAGAAATAAGCTCTGTGCTCCACAATAAGGGATTAACATAAATTATAGTATATCCATAAAATGGAATACAATTCAGCTACTAAAACTGATGTTTTAGAAGAATGTGCAAAGCTATGGAATGATGCCCCTGATCTATTCATTGAAAAAAACCTGGTTAAAATATGACTCTTCCATTATAAATGTACAGACATGCATATGTTTGCACATAAAAGGAACAAAACATTACAGTATTTATAAATGGGCATTAGGATTATTGGTAACTTTTGTTTTCTTTTTTTCCATAGTTTCTAAAATTAGTTTTGGGTATCCATAGAAACGAAGAGAACATAAGAAGAAGAATTACAAAAAATTAATTTACATTCTAGCTTCAGAATAGGTTCCATATTTTCTCTAAACACTGCCCGGGGGAGTGGGGTAGGTGGGAAACATCTAGCTGGGGTTCAACTAGGTTGCAATGCTCAGGCCCTGCTTTTCCAATCAAGAGCCAATAAGTATTTAATTTATTTTGGAAAAGAGAAAGAACACTTTTAAAAGCTGGGTTTCTTGAATAGCCAACCCAAGCTTTCTACTGAATTTGCCCTTGATATTTGGCAAATTCTTTACACAAAACAAACCAAGGAAAGCACGCTGGTCTAGGGGCTGAAGGAGGTCAAGGTTAGCAGAAAGCCCTCACACAATTCCTTTTTTTCCCCTTTTTAAATAGATTCTATTTTTTTAGAGCAGTTTTAGGTTCACAGTAAATTTCAGGAGAAAGTACAGAGCTCCCATATACCCCTGATCCCACACACCCACAGGCTTCCCCACTATAAACATCCAGCATTAAGAGTACACTGCTATAATTGTGAACATTGTTATAATTGTTACATTGTTATAATCAGTGAATCTACATTGACACATCATTATCACCCAAAGTCCATAGTTTATATTTGGGCTCACTCTTGGTGTTATACAGTCTACGGATTTTGACAAACACAATTTATCTTTATTAAAGGACTAATTTATTAAAATTAGTTTCATAATTATAGCTAGTGCTCATTGGGGAAGGTAGAAACAATGCTGAAAGAGCCAATTGAGAATGAAGGGAAGAATGCATCATTGGCTCCATTCCTTCTTACCTGAGGAAGGTGGCAGAGGGTGGTGATCCTAACAAAGCAGGGGTCTCCCAGAGGGTGGTCTAGAACAGGCTCTACCCCTCTGCACCCAGTCTGCAAAAGGTATTCCCAGGGGATTTCTGGACTCCTCCTGTCTCAGCCAGGCTCCAACACAGGAGCCTTGGCCTGGCACTCCTTGTGGCATGGTAGCCTCTCAGTCCACTGAGGTCTCTGCTGGCTGTGTAACCTCTGTGTTCAGTGGAGAATTCCCTATGGATAGGGCCTGCCCTTCCTTTTCCCTTGCAGAATACAGGGAGAAATCCTGGATGGCTTTCTTCACGCCCCAAACCTCTCTTCCTTGATAAATTAGAAGCAACTCAAATTTTCTGAAAATTATGGAAATGTTTGTTGATGGTTACCTTTTGCTTCTTACCAGGTTAACTGTATCGAATTTGTCCTATAAATCCCTCTTTAAGCCTCTAGTCTCCGAGGACACATCCTCTTCCTACTCTGTCCCACTTCACACTACCACACGGGCAGCTTTTTACTGCTTTCTAAAGTGAAGAATTCTCCTTGTTCCGATCTATTCTGAAGAAATTGGATTGGGAGGGAGTCCTTTAATTGCATCCTAGACCTCATGATTGGAGACTTAAACCTTCTTAAAATGTAATTCACTATTTTAATCTATTTATTCATATTTAATCTGGTTCTCAAAAGCACTAATGGAAGGTTGGAAACATTCCTTATAAAGGTAACAAGTGGATCTGAATATTTTCAGATATAATTGAGGCTTCTCACCCTGGAGCTTCCTGGTACCATTTACCCATGCCATGCTGTCCCTATTTCAGCTGTGAGCTCCTTGGTGTCCGAGGTGTTGTGTTATCCTGGGGCCCAGCAGGGAGACAGGTATGGGGTAGGTGCTACATCGATGTTTGTTGGCCATGCCCAAAGGGACTCATCCAAAGCAGCAAAATGAGGCAAAATCACTTCCCTTAGACTGCCTTTCACTAAGGAGGGGGTTGCAATTTACAAGTTCATCTGCAGCAGCTCTGGACTCTCCTGGTGAAGAAGAGCAGATATCATTGCACCATTTCAGAAATAAGGAACCCAAGCCTTTGTGAGCTTGGCACCTTTGCCCAAGATACATAGCAGAGCTGGAAATAGACCAGTTTCTTGGCTCCTGGTCCCTGCTCTGGCCTCTAAAGTGTGTTACTCTGCCTCAGATATGGACATATCCTTCCCAGGCTCAGCTGGATTGTGAACTCTCAGAGTGCAAGCTGGGAAGTCTGATGGGACTCTGAGTAAGGGCTTCCTGCCCACAGAGCACATGGACAGACAAGACTAGGTGTGGTAAGCGGAAAAACGTCCCTCAAAGATAGGTCCTAATTCCTGGAACCTGTAAATGTTACCTGTGTGGGAAGGCGGTCTCTGCAAATGTGATTAAGGATCTTGAGATGGGGAGATTATCCTGGATTATCTGGTGGGCCCTCAAGGCAATCCCATGTAACTTTGTAAGAGGAAGACAGAGGGAGATTTCACAGACAGAAGAGAAGGTGATGTGACCACAGAAGCAGAGATTGGAATGATGTGGCCATAAGTCAAGGAATGCTGGCAGCCACCAGAAGCTGGAAGAGGCAAGGAACAGATTCTCCCCTAGAGCTTCTGAAGGAAGTGTGGTCTTGATAATACCTTGATTTTGGCCCAGTGATACTGATTTTGGACATCTGGCCTCCAAAATTATGAAAGAATAAATTGCCATGATTTTAAGACACCAAGTTAGTGGTAATTTGTTACAACAGCAATAGGAAACTAACACACTAGGGAACGTGGCCGTAACTATCATAAAAGGAACGTTTGCTCCATAGGGCAGAAACTATGAGCTGGTGACCTAGCAGTATTCCCAATTCCCTTTTTATAAGTGGTGTGTGTGTGTGTGTAGGAATTTTAGTGTGGCACAGGCTCACTGGAGATAATACAGTCCAGAGGGACATTACAGAATGACAGAAAATCAAATCACCAGAAAGAGACAGTTGATTCTCCTTTTTCGTGGATTCTGTATTTGTGAAATTGCCAGCTTGTAACATTTATTTGTAATCTTAAAATTGATACTTGCAGAGCTTTCGAAGTCATTCATGGATATGCACAGAGCAGTGAAAAATTTGAGTCATCCAATGAACATATTCCCAGCTGAGCTCAAACAAGGCAATGTTCTATTATCTTGTTTCTGTTCTCATTCTGTAAAAACCGTCCTTTTCATGTCCTATTTAGTGCCACACTTTCAAATTTTTGTGCTTTTTGTTGGTGATTTTGCTGATTGTCCTGAGGTATTCTTAAGGTGCTGAGGCACCTTACAGAGAAAATAAGGGTGTTACATAAGCTTTGCTCAGGTGTGAGTTATAGCGCTGTTGGTTGTAAGTTTGATGTTAATAAATCAACGATATATATTAAATAATACGTCTTTAAACAGAAACACACATCAAACAAGATTATGTATTGATCAGTTAATGAAAATGTGACCAGAGGCTTGTAGGAATCTAGCCCTGTATTTTCCCAAAGAGCAATGGTTAAGTATTCACTAATTCAGTATTCACACCAAGTTCATGGAACACAACTACCGTGCGTAACAAGAACTGACTTCATAAAAATTCTAAATTGTTACATATTTAATAACATAACCTCAAAACATACATGGCAAAGTCTGACAGAATTAAAAGGAGAAATAGATAAATCTAGAAGCATAGTGGGAAAATTTAAGGAACTTCTTTCAGCAACTGATAGAATATCAGACAAAAACAATCAGTAAGAACATAAAAGATTTTAAAATTGTGATAAAATTCACATAACATAGAATTTACCAATTTGACCATTTAAAACTATACAATTAAGACCACCTAACAATTGGGAGAAGATATTTGCAAACCATACTTCTGATAAGGGCTTAATCTCCAAAATATATAAAGAACTCATGCATCTCAACAACAAAAAATCTACCAACCCAATTAAAAAATGGGCAAAAGACCTGAACAGACATTTCTCCAAAGAAGATATACAGATGGCCAACAGACACATGAAAAGATGTTCAAAATCACTAACTATCAGGGAAATGCAAATCAAAACTACAATGAGATATCACCTCACGCCCGTCAGAATGGCTATAATTAACAAGACAGGAAACAACATGTGTTGGAGAGGATATGGAGAGAAGGGAACTCTCATACACTGCTGGTGGGAGTGCAAACTGGTGCAGCCACTATGGAAAACAGTATGGAGATTCCTCAAAAAATCAAGGTTAGAACTACCATATGATCCAGCTATTGCACTGTTGGGTATTTATCCAAAGAACTTGAAAACACCAATTTGTAAAGGTACATGCACCCCTGTGTTCATTGCAGCGTTATTCACCATAGCCAAGACTTGGAAGCAACCTAAGTGCCCATCAAGGGACGAATGGATAAAGAAGATGTGGTATATATACACAATGGAATACTACTCAGCCATAAGAAACGATGAAATCCAGCCATTTGTGACAACATGGATGAACATCGAGGGTATAATGCAAAGTGAACTAAGTCAGAGGGAGAAGGTCAAATACCATATGATTTCCTTCATTAAGTAGTAGATAATAACAACAATAAACAAACACATAGGGACAGAGATTGGATTGGTGGTTACCAGAGGGGAAGGGGGGAGGGAGGAGGGTGAAAGGGATAATTCGGCACATGTGTGTGGTGATGGGTTGTAATTAGTATTTTGGTGGTGAACATGAAGTAATCTATGCAGAAATAGAAGTACAATGATGTACACCTGAAATTTTTACAATGTCATAAACCAATGTTACTGCAATAAACAAAAAATTAAAAAATAAACAAATAAAACTATACAATTGATTGTATATTTTTATATTCAAACATTGTGTATTTGTATATTTTTGGTATATTCACAATGTTGTTTAACCATCACCACTACCTAATTCCAGAACATTTTCATCACCCTAAAAAGAAACCCTATATCCATTAAGCAGCCACATCCCATTCTCCCCTATTTTTAGCCTCTGGCAGCCACTAATCTACTTTCTGTCTCTACGGATTTGCCCGTTCTGGACATTTCATATAAATAGAATCATATAATTTATGTCTGGCTTCTTTCACCTAGTATAATGTTTTCAAGGTTTACTCATGTTGTAGCACGTATCAGTACTTCATTCCTTTTTATTGGTAAATAATATTTCATTGTATGGATCACCAAATTTTGTTTATCCATTCGTCAGTTGATGGACATTTGGGTTGTTTCCACTTTTGTCTTTTATGAATAATGCTGCTATGAACATTTGTGTACAAGTTCTTGAGTGAACATACGTTTTCAATTCTCTTACATATACACCCAGGAGTATTATTGCTGGATCAAATAACTCTATGTGTAACTGTTTGAGGAACTACCAGACTGTTTACCACACAGCTGAACCATTTTATATTCCCACCAGCAGTGTATGAGGGTTCCAATTTCTCCACATCCTCACTAACACTTCTTATTTTCTGTTTTTTTTTCTTTTGTGAGGATCTCCAGCCCTGAGCTAACATCTGTTGCCAATCCTCCTCTTTTTTGCTGAGGAACATTGGCCCTGGGATAACATCCGTGCCCATCTCCTCCACTTTATATGGGACGCTGCCACAGCATGGCTTGACAAGCAGTGTGTCGGTGCACTCCCGGGATCCAAACCTGTGAACCCCAGGCCACGGAAGCGGAGTACGCGCACTTAACTGCTACGCCACCCGGCTGGCCCCGAGTTGTTTGTATTTTTGTTGTTGAGTTCTTTATATAGTCTAAAAGAGAATATATAATATAATGGAAGAGATTTTTATATATTCTAGACAATACACTCATCAGATTTATGATTTGCAAATATTTTCTCCCATTATGTGGCTTGTCTTTTGACTTTCTTGATGGTGTTCCTTTGATGCACAATAGTATTTAATTTTGATGAAGTCCAATTTATTTTTTTCTTTTGTTGCTTGTGCTTTTGGTGTCACATTTAAGAAACAGTTGCCTAATCCTAGGACATGAAGACTTACACCTATGTTTCCTTCTAAGTTTTATAGTTTTAGACCTTACCTTTAGGTCTTTGATCCATGTTGAGTTAATTCTGGTATATGGTATGAGGTAAGGGTCCAAATTCATTTTTTTTTCCACTTTTTAAACAGCTGTATTGAGATATAATTCATATACCATACAATTCATCCATTTAAAGTGTACAGTTCCATGGTTTTTGGTATTATAATCACAGGGTTATATGATCTTTACCACTATCCAATTTTAGAACATTTTTATAACCACAAAAAGAAACCTCAAAAAGAAACCACAGGGGCCGGCCCTGTGGCATAGTGGTTAAGTGCGTGCGCTCTGCTGCTGGCGGCCCGGGTTTGGATCCTGGGCGCGCACCGATGCACCGCTTGTCTGACCATGCTGTGGCGGTGTCCCATATAAAGTGGAGGAAGATGGGCACGGATGTTAGCCCAGGGCCAGTGTTCCTCAGCAAAAAAAAAAAAAAAAAAAAAAAAAAAAGAGTAGGGTTGGCATGGATGTTAGCTCAGGGCTGATCTTCCTCACAAAAAAAAAAAAAAAAGAAACCACAAAAGTACCCATCAGCAGTTTCTCCCCATTTCTTCCCAGTCCCATCAGCCCTAGGCAACCACTAAGGTATTTTCTGTCTCTATAGATTTGTCTATTCTGGATATTTCACATAAATGGAACCATATAATATGTGGTGTTTTATGACTGGTTTCTTTCACTTACATAATAATGTTTGCAAGATTCATCCACGTTGTAGCATGTATTAGTATTCTATTCCTTTTTACTCCATTGTATGGATCTACCACATTTTATTTATCCATCATTAACTAGACATTCAAATTATTTCCACTTTTGGGCTATTATGCTACTGTGAATATTTGTGTACCAGCTTTTGTGTGTTTTCATTTCACTTATGTATGTACCTAGGAGTGGAATTCTCACCAACACTTATCCTTATTATCTGATGTTTTGATTATAGCCAGCCTAGTGTGTATGAATTGGTATCTCATGTGGTTTTGATTTGCATTTCCTTATTGACTAATGATGTCAAGCATATTTTCTTATATTTATTGGTCATTTGTATATCTTCTTTAAAGAAATGTCTATTCAGATCCTTTGCCCATTTTTAAATTGGGCTATTTATCTTTTAATTGTTGAGTTGGGAGAGTTTTTCACATATTCTAGATATGTTTTGTATCAGATATATGATTTACAAATATTTTATCTCATTCTGTGGCTTGTCTTTTCACTTTCTTGATGGCTTACTTTGTAGCACAAGTTTCTAATCTTGATGAAATCTAGTTTTTCTTTTGTACCTTGTGCTTTTGGCGTTATGTCTAAGAGCTTTGCCTAACACAAAATTGCAAAGATTTTCTCCTATGTTTTCCAAGTATATTCTAGTTTTAGCTCTTAAATTTGCGTCTTTGATCCATTTTGAGTTAATTTTTGTACATGGTGTGAGGTAGGGGCCCAATCTCATTCTTTTGCATGTGGCTATCCAAATTGTCCCAGCGCCATTTGCTGAAAAGACTATTCTTTCCCCGGTGAAAGATCTTGGCACTTTTATCAAAAATCAGTTAATGATAAACATACGGGTTTATTTATTGACTCTCAATTCTATTCCATTCATCTACATGCCTACTCTTATGCCAGTATTACACTGTCTTGATTACTATAGCTTTGTAGTAAGTTTTGTAATCAGGGAATGGAAGTCCTCCAACATTGTTCTTTCACAAGGTTGTTTTGGCTATTCTGAGTCTCTTGAATTTCCATATGCATTTCACGATCAGCCTGTCCATTTCTGCAAAAAAACCACCTGGTGCTTTGATAGGGATTGCACTGAATTTGTAGATCAATTTGGGGAGCACTGCCATCTTAATAATATTAAGTCTTCCAATCCTTGAACATAGGATGTCTTTTCATTTATCTAGGTCTTTTTGAATTCACATGCATTTTTATTAGACTGAATCCACATCCCTTCATCATATCTAAGACATCTGTAGATCTCCCTCCTTATTTAGCTCTGCTACCTGTTAAAATAGAAACAAATATAACAAATATAAAGAGAACTGTGAGGATTATAAAGAATCTATGGTTTCCCTATTTATTGGGAATGCCTTATTTAGGTATGAGGTTAAGTTTTCTGCTGATTTCTGAGTGTTCTTTGTATAAAATTTATTAAAGAAAGAGGTCATCAATGAAATAGATGACTTTTTAACTTACAAATAATGCACACAATCCTATTTATATATATATATAAGTATAAAAGTACCTGTTTATGTAAGAGCAATGAAAAAACTTTGGGAAAAAATACACCAATTTGTTATAGTGTTTACCTCTGGAAAGGAAGGAGCAATGGGATAGGGAAGAAGAAGAGGACTAACACTCTTTATTTGGATTTTTTTTTTTGCCATAAAAATGTTTTCATGTATTTCTGGTATAACTTTAAATATGAACAACAATAAATATAAATATGCCCTAGGAAAAGAGTTTTTTCAATATATATCTTCTGGAGAGTAAATAACCTGGCTGACCTTGAGATCACAGGTGATATTGAGCAGCAGGTTGGAAGGTTTGACGTACCTTAGCTGAATGGATATATTTTAACCCTCTGAGGATCTGGTAAAGAAAAGAGCAGATATGGTGGTTGCTGAGGTGTTGGGTCGAGAGCTTGCAGAGATCTGTTTCCCTGAGGTCCTGTACTATATCTACATCTTTCATTCACTCGAAGGTCAGCATTCCAATAATATTATTGATTCCAATGATGTTCTCATATCTGAAGCACAGTAAGATTTTTATCTCCCTCAGGGTTCACCGCCAGTAGTAGTTCTGGTGCTCAAAAGGACTGATTTTCTTGATAGCTACCCGGACTTTGTTGCCAGTATCCTAAGCAGAGCACACCATGCAATAGGTGCCCTCGCCAAAGTACGAGAGGTTGGTGTAGCGCAGCCCTGCGTCGAACGCTTGCACAAGGACCGTTTCTGGGCCCCCGCCCCCGGGGCTGCCACCGCTCTGGGCTCGACGCCCCGCAGCCACCACTCGGCCCAAGCCGCCTCCTGGTGCAGCCGCCACCGCTGACTGGGAAGGAGCAAGTGGGGCGCAGACAGAGGGGCTGGAGAGCCGCTGCCTGACTCCAAGTTCATCCTTTTGCACGTGGGTATCTAGTCATTTCAGCACTATTTGTTGAAGACTATTTTTTACTCCATTGAATGGTCTTGGTAGCCTTGTTGAAAATCAATTGATCATAGAATATGAGTTTGTTTCTGGACTCTCAATTCTATTCCATTGATCTATATGTCTATCCTTAATGTCAGTTCCATGTTGTTTTGATTACTGTCACTTTGTAGTAAGTTTTCAAATTGGGAATTGTGAATCCTCCTTTGTTCTTTTTCAAGATTTTGTCTAATCAGGGTCCCTTGCAATTCGATATGAATTTCAGGATCTGCTTGCAAGTTCTATAAAGAAGTCAGCTGTGAGTCTACTGATAAAGATCAGGGTGAATCTGCAGATTAACTTGGGGAATACTGCCATCCTAACAATGTTAAGTCTTTCAATCCATGAATATTAAAGGTCATTCCATTTATTTAGGTTTTCATTAACTTCTTTCAACAATGTTTTGTAGTTTTCAGTGTACAAGCCTTACACTTCCTTGGCTAAATGTATTCCTAATTATTTTTTTTTTGATGCTACTATAAATGGAATTTTCTTAATTTCATTTTTGCATTGTTCATTGCAAGTGTACAGAAATACTAATTTTTGTACGTTGATCTTGTATCTTGCAACTTTGCAGCATTCATTAACTCTAATAATTTTCTCTGTGTGTGTGTGTGTGTGTGTGTGTGTTTTCTTTGGGTTTTCTATATATGTAAGATCATGTAATCTGTGAATAAAGATAACTTTTCTTCCTTTCTAATCTGAATGTATTTTCTTTTCCTTGCCTAACTGCCCTGACTAGAACTTCCAGTACAGTGATGAATAGAAGTGGCAAAAGCAGACACCCTTGTCTTCTTCCTGATAGATAGAGATGCTCCTGTGTGTCTATTGAGAAGCTCGTGTGAGGTTTTCTCCCCTCTCATTTGATTAATATGATGTATTACTTTGATTTATTTTCAAATGTTGAACCATCTTTACATTCCTGGGATTAATCGCACTTGCTCATGATGTATAATTCTTTTAATGTTCTGCTAAATTTGGTTTGCTAGAATTTTTTTTTTCATCTATATTCATAAGGGATATTGATCTTCACTTTTCTTATCTTGTGATGTCTTTGGTTTTGGTATCAGGGTAATAGTGGCCTTACAGAATAAGTTAGGCAGTGATTCTTCCTTGTATTTTTTTGAAAACTTTTAGAAGGCTTGGTGTTAATTCTTCTTTAAAGGTTTGATAGAATTCACCGGAGAAGCCATCTGGTCCTGGAATTTTCTTTGATGGAAGTTTTCGATAACTGATTCAATCTCTTTACTTGTTATAGGTCTATTCAGGTTTCCTATTTCTTCTTGAGTCAGATTTGGTAGTTTGTGTGTTTCTAGGAATTTTTCTATTTCATTTAGGTTGTCTAATTTTTTGACATACAGTTGTTCATAGTATTCTTTTATAAGACTTTTTATTCTGTAAGGTTAGTGGTAATATCCCCACTTTCATTCCTGATTTTAGTAATTTGAGTTCTCTCTTTCTTTCTCTTGTAAGTGTAGCTATAAAGGTTTGTCAATTTTGTTGATCTTTTCAAAAGATCAACTTTTGTTTATTTATTTAAGATTAGCCCTGAACTAACATCTGTTGCCAATCTTCCTCTTTTTCTTCCCAAAGCCCCAGTATATAGTTGTTTGTGTATCATAGTTATAGAGTTGTAGCTCTTCTGTGTGGGGTGCCACATCAGCATGGCTTGATGAGCGGTGAGTAGGTCTGTGCCCAGGATCCAAACTAGCGAACCCTGGGCCACTGAAGTGGAACACACAAACTTAACTGCTATGCCACAGGGCCGGCCCCTCAACTTTTGGTTTAATTGATTTTCTCGTTTTTCTATTCTCTATTTCATTCATCTCCACTCTCATCTTTGTTATTTCCTTTCTTCTGCCTTCAAAATGTTAACTAAGGAAACGCAAATCAAAATTATAATGAGATACCACCTCACCCCCAACAGAATGGCTACTATCAAAAAAACCCCAGAAAATAACAAGTGTTAGTAAAGATGTGGAAAAATTGGAACTCTTGTGCACTGTTGGTAAGAACATAAAATGGTACAGCTGCTATGAGAAAGTGTGGCAGTTCCTTGAAAAATTAAAAATAGACTTACCATATGATCCAGCAATTCTGCTTCTGGGCATACACCCAAAAGAACTGAAAGCAGGGTCCTGAAGAGAACTTGTACACCCATGTTCATAGCAGCACTATTCACAATAACTAAAATGTGGAAGCAACCCAAGCGTCCATCATTAGACGAATGAATCAGCAAAATATAGCACATACATACAATGGAACACTATTCAGCCTTAAAAAGGAAGGAAATTCTGATGTATGCTACAACATGGATGAACCTTGAGGACATTATGCTAAGTGAAATAAGCCTGTCATAAAAAGACATATGAAATACTTAAGAGTAGTCAAATTTATAGAGTCAGAAAGTAGAACGGGGGCTGGCCTGGTGGTGCAAGTGGTTAAGTGCACGCATTCTGCTGCGGTGGCCGGGAGTTCACCGGTTCGGATCCCGGGCACGCACCGGAGCACCGCTTGCCAGGCCATGCTGTGGCGACGTCTCATATAAAGTAGAGGAAGATGGGCATGGATGTTAGCCCAGGGCCAGTCTTCCCTAGCAGAAAAAAAAAAAAGGAGGAGGATTGGCAGATGTTAGCTCAGCGCCAATCTTCCTCAAAAGATTAAAAATTCCTCAAAAAAAAAAAAAATTTAAGTAGAACGGTGGTTGCCAGGGGCTTTTTGGGGGAAGGAAGGAATAGGAAATTATTGTTTAATGGCTATAAAGTTTCAGTTTTACAAGATGAAGAGTTCTGGAGCTGGATGGCGGTGATGGTAGCACATTATGAATCTATTTAATACCACTGAACTGTACACTTAAAAATAGTTAAGATGGTAAATTTTGTTATGCATATTTTACAACAAAATGGAAAAAAATTGAAAAGATTTTCTAGTATAATATTTTAATTCTCATAATTTCTTTTACTTTATGAGTTTTCTTAGTGGTTACCCTAGGGATTATAATTAACACCTTAATTTACAACAACATAGTTTAGCTTAATACCCACTTAATATCAATAGTGTACAAAATCTTTGCTCCTATAGAGCTCTGCTACCCACTCTTTGTTATTTTTGTCACAAATTATATCTTTATACATAGTGTGCCCATCAATATAGATTTATAGTTACTGCTTTTTTGTGTGTGTGTGAGGAAGATCAGCCCTGAGCTAACATCCATGCCAATCCTCCTCTTTTTGCTGAGGAAGACTGGCCCTGGGCTAACATCCGTGTCCATCTTCCTCCACTTTATATGGGATGCCGCCACAGCATGGCCTGACAAGTGGTGCGTCGGTGTACACCTGGGATCCAAACCCGGGCCACCAGCAGCGTAGCGCATGCACTTAACTGCTATGCCACAGGGCCGGCCCCTATAGTTACTGTTTTATACAGCTGTCTTTTAAATCTGATAAGAAAAAAGAAGAGTTACAAACAAAAAACATATTAATACTGACTTTTATACTTACCTATGTAGTTACCTTTACTGGAATTCTTTATTTCTTTGTATGGATTTGAGTTACTGTTTAGTGTCCTTACATTTCAACCTTGAGTATTTCTTCTAGGGAAGCTCTACTAGCAACAAGCTGTCAGTTTTTCTTTATTGAGAAAGTCTCAATTTCATCTTCATTTTTGAGGGATAGTTTTTCCAGATACAGAAGTCTTGGTTAGCAGGGTTTTTTTTGTTTTCAACCACTTTGAATGTCATTCCACTGTCTTCAGGCCCCCATGGTTTCTGATAAGAAATTACCTGTTAATCCTATCGAGGATCCCTTGTATGTGATGAGTAACTTCTCTCTAGTTGATTTCAAGATTTGCTTTCAACAGTTTGATTATAATGTGTCTCAGAATGGATTTCTTTGAGTTTATCCTACTCGGAATTCATTAAAGCTTCTTGTATGTGTAGACTAATGTTTTTCATCAAATTTGGGAAGTTTTTAGCTATCTTCAAATACTTGCTGCCTCTTTCTCTCTCTCCTCTCATCTGGGACTCCCATTATACACACGTTGGTACTCCTGATGGCGTCCTACAGGTCTCTTAGGCTCTGTTCACTTTGGTTTTTTTTCATTCTTTGTTTCTCAGACTGGATGATTTCAATTGGCCTATTTTCAAGCTCACTGATTCTTCTATCTGCTCAAATCTGCTGTTTGGCCCCTCTAGTGAATCTTTTATTTCAGTTATTATACTTTTCAGCTCCAGAATTTCTACTTGGCTTCTTTTTATAACTTCTCTCTCTTTATTGCTATTCCATATTTGGTGAGATATCATTCTCATGGTTTCCTTTAGTTCTCTGGACATGGCTTCCTTTAGCTCTTCAAATATATTTCAAATAAATAGTTGATTAAGTCTTTGTCCTGTAAGTCCAATATCTGGATTTCCTTGGGGACAATTTCTATTAATTTCCTTTTCCTTTGTACGGGCCATATTTTCTTGTTTCTTTACATTCTTTGTTGTTGTTGTTGAAAACTGGACATTTTGAATATTTTAATGTGGTAACTCTGGAAATCTGGTTCTCCCTCCTTCTCAGGGTTTGCTATTGCTGCTTGTTGTAGTTGTTTCTTTAGTGACTTTTCTGAACGAACTTTGTAAAATCTGTATTCCTTGTTGCATGTGGCCACATAAGTCTCTGTTCTATTAGCTTAGTCTTTAACTAGGGATTGGACAGTTATTTCCTTAAAAGCCTGGAATCCAAAATATCTCCCAATCTTGTAGATGGGCTCTGTACATGCTGGTACAATCTTCCACATTCAACTAGGAAGTTCATATCTCTGCCTTAGTATTTACTTCCTGCTTGCACAGAGACTTAAGATCAGCTATAGGTGAGAGCTTAAGGCATTTTCAGGTCTTCCTGAGCATGTGCACAGCCCTGGGCATCAGCATGACTTTCTAGATACCCAGGAATATGTCAGAGCTTTTCAAAGTCCTTATTCCCCAAAGCATCTCATACTAAAGCCTTTCTTCCCAAGCTCTTTGGTTAGTCTATTGTTTTCCCCAACTGTTATCCATTCCCCCAGATACCAACAACTAATACATGTGCCTATAAATGTTTTTGACAAGTGCCCACTAGATAACCATCTTAGTACTGGAAAAGTTCTGAGTTAGGTAAGATAAAAGCAAACCCTCTGAGCTGGTATTCTAGGGAGTCAGTAGACAGTTCAAAAGAAACAAACTCAATTCTTTGCAAATTTGTTCCCTTGTACTCACTGTAGTACTGGTACACTCACAGGAATGTGGCTGTTATTTTCAAAGCCACTGCTGAGCTGGGGAGAGGGAGATAAAACCAGGGTAAGTTAAAATGCCACAAAGCTCTCCAGTCTTACCAGGATTCAGCTGTTTCTTCTTGATTGTGTTGCCCTGGTTACTGCAAGCTTTTAGTTAGTTTCCAGAGTTCTGAAAAAGTTGATTACGACAGTTTTTGCCAGTTTTTCATTCCTTTTATGGATGGGCAGACTTTTGAAGTTCTCTACTCAACCATTTTTGCTGAAGTCTGGATATAAAAGATTTAAAGAACTATACAGGATAGTGTATCCATCAAACTGCAGACATCACATTCAAGTGCACATGGAATATTTATAAAAGCCAAACATCTGCTGGGCTGTAAAGCAAATCTCAACAAATTTCAAAGAATTGAAATAAGGCATTTTAGAATAGAAATGTATGCTTTCCAACAATAATGGAATTAAAATAGAACTTAATGACAAAAAGTTTATTAGAATCTGGCAGCCAGCCAGTTACTGAAGATGGTTGCAGGGGATGACGGACAACATGGCTTGCTGGGGCTCTTGTCTTGGCATGTCAAAACCATCAGATGTCAGGGTTGAAAGGCAAGGAGGGACATTAGAAATGTTCTTGTCTGACTCCCCCCCACCCCTCACCTTTACAGGAGACTGAGGGCCAAGGTCACACAGAGGGCTGAGCTAGTTTGCTATTTCAGGACTCTCAACGCAGCGCTCTTTCTAACACAGGGCTACCTCAAGCCTTCCCTCATCCAGAGGTCTCGTCTGCACTTACCCCAATACCATCTCACCAGTGAGGATTCTAGTTTTGTTTTATAACAAAGACTAGCACATTAAAAACATGCTAATCAGGGGGCTGGCCCAGTGGCATAGTGGTTAAGTTCATGTGCTCCACTTCAGCAGCCCAGGGTTTGTAGATTCAGATCCTAGGCACTGACCTACACCACTCATCAAAGACCATGATGTGGCAGCATTCCACGTACAAAATAGAGGAAGACTGGCACAGGTGTTAGCTCAGGCCCAATCTTCCTCACAAAAAAAACAAACCACCAAAAATCAAACATGCTAATCAGAGCTCTATTTCCCAAGAAAAAGTTTCTGATATTATGTTACCTAATGATATTTATATTTCTATAATTTCTGGTAAGACAATATTTTAAAGATTAAATAATCAGATATAGTTATTGCCTCAGGAAGTTGAGAGACTGATTTGTTAGCATACAAATTAGGGAACATATTAGGGATTATATTAGTCAGAGCTAATCATGACCTTCAGTTAATTTAACATATTCTTTATTTCCTCCTACACCTCACTGAATTCTGTTTTTTTAACCATAAAATCTCCTGAATCTTTTGACCGATGGACTCAATAGTACAGGTAGACTGTCTCTTTGCAGCTAAGAGGAAACTGCATAGCCTCCCATGTTTGTTGGAGGGAGCAGGGATCTAATGTGGACACATCAAACTTTTATATACCAGTTTGTTTGTAAATGGTAACTATTGTTAATAATTCTTTAAGATCATCTCTAAAGTTCCTTTGAGCTTGGTGACCCTTGGACACGGCATGGTACAATACAGTTCACGTTTATTAAGTACTTGTTTGTCCACATACTGTGTTAGCTTCTTTACATGAATTCTAATTTCAGCTTTGTGTTTGTAGATTACATAACTACGGACCCAACAATCACTTTTAGCTCTCCCTCCTGACTACCCCACTGCCACAAGAAATCTCCACCTTCTGCTAGAACTCCAATTTCATGGAGTGAAATAGTATACTGAGCTTAGGGGATGAATCCTGACTGATCCAAACAAATCTTGGCAATCTTATACTGCTTTCCTTAGATATTCAAGTTTTTCCAGCTTTACTTGCATCTAGAATTAGCATATCACCAATGAGATGTTAAAGAGTTAATCTGGAACTGCAGGAAAATGTCCAGTCTGTTAATTTTCATGCCCTTCTTCGAACGTAGGCCTGTTATATTGCCAATGTCATCTTTTGTTAAAATGTGAAGAGCTTAAATTTAGGAGTTAGACACACGTGAATATAAATCTTGATTTTGTTCCTAAGCCAATAAACACTCTCACTAAAGTATACATTGTTACTCCATGGCCCCACTAAGTAATTTTGGTTTAATGCCCAGCAGAAATAAGCATATTTGTGAAAGTAATTTTTTTCTTTTCAGAAGCCCAGTCATTACAGGTAAAGAACCACATGTTACATAGATAGTTGACAAATTTTCTTTACTTGTTTTTGTATCCACATGATTATAAAAAAGCGAATAGTGTCAATGGCCACTTTTGGTAAAAACACAGTGTTCAAAGGATTACATTCTTTGGACAGGTTTTATTCCCAGGATGTCGAACCCCTTGGCCATTACAGCAGCTACTGCTTCACACAGCAGCATGCGCCACATGTTCACCTTCAACACTTTTCCTGAGAAAATAGAAAAAAAGAATAATTTGTTTTTCTTTTTGAAAATCATTATCAAAGAATCTATGTTACTTCTGGACTTCACTGAGATGTAAACAACCTAACCCACAAATGTTTTTGGCTTTAACTAGAACCACCTTTACCTTAAACTATAATGACAGACAATCCAAGAAGGAAAGGTGTTTCTGTTGAAGAAATCTGTTTTTAACTGATAATCAAGACAAGGGATACAAGGTCTGCAATGATTAGAACTGTAAATTTTAGCTTTCTTGAGATTCAGCATTCTTTCCTAGGCCTCATGATTCAAAATAACTATAAACTTTAATTCCATGATGACAGTGAGTTTTTTTTTCCTAATAAAGTTTCAGTTCTCAGGTATGACCCTCAGAAATGCCTACTTGTCCTGGAACACATTAATTCCGTCTACTTTATTAACTATGTAACACGACAGAGTAGAAAGCCTAAGGTAAGAAGAGATATCAATTTTTTTCCAAGGGCAGTTTCCAATACCACGAACCCCCAAGACTCATTCTGGTACCCTCAGTCACACTGCTTTTGTTGGAAATGTCTTATTCCTAGTGGTCTTCCAATTGTTTTATTGGGAGCCCTATAGTACCATGGCATGTGCCTGAGGGTGGGGAAACTAGTCTGTTTGGGAATGGAAAGAATTTCTTTGATGCTTTTATTAGAGCTGGTTCAATTTTGTCTGTTACATGTGATATGGATCACTGTGCAATTGTTTGGGAAAAAAGGGAGGAGTTTCCATAAATAAAGCAAGTTAAAAACCACCCACACCCAATTCAAATAAACATCTTGCTGGTGCCCCATCCCCAATATGTCTACTGGATGAGACGCTCACCAGTTTGTCGATCTTTCTCCACACAATAGCAGTTATCATAGAATTCTGTGAAAGTAGTTGCCAGTTCATAGACATAATCACAGAGAGTGTGGAGAAATAAGTCATCTAAAATCTTTTGCAGAATCTCAGGGAACCGTAAAATGCACCGGCCTAGTTTCCATTCTTTCTCGTGGTCCAAAATGATCTTGGTCTCTCGAGCAGCTTTCTGGAGCATCTCTTCATCAATATTGGCCAGACGTGCAATAGACCTGAAAAATCAGGCAACAGCCATTGTTCTCTTTTGTTAGGCATATTCTTCTCCACTCGAAAACATGTAATAAGAAGTGACTTATGTAAATGAGAAATTATTATCAATTGATGTAAATTAGAAATTATTATCCAATTGATTTAAAATAACACAATGTTGTACCACAATTACCTGATTCTAGTGAAGGCATACAACAAGTAAGCAGCTGTGTTTCCTCTGTCGTCTAGCATTTTGTCAAAGGAAAAGATGTAGTCATTCAACCGGTTATGGGAAAGATCAGCATATTTGATACAGCCATAGGCAACAGACGTCTGAGCAGCCTTCAATTCCTCTGCAGTTAATACCTTTCAGATAGACAAAACAATACTTCATAGCTTATTGACCACTGTTTTTGTTCTGGTGTCTCATAGGCAGAAGCTGGGGGTAGGGAGCATCTAATGGTGCTCTTTTATCAGTAAACTTTATTTATTTATTTTTCGTGTGTGAGGAAGATCAGCTCTGAGCTAACATCCATGGCAATCCCCCTCTTTTTGCTGAGGTAAACTGGCCCTGGGCTAACA